>NC_141668.1:129677726-130310034 GCF_028749965.1 Puma concolor | reverse complement strand
AAAATAGTATCAGGGATTCCCCTACATCCATCACCCAGCTTCCCCTAATATTAATATCTTGTATAATAATCATATACTTTTCAAAGTTAAGACATTAACATTAGTACAGTACCATTAACTAAACTACAGGCTTTATTCAAACTACAGTTTCCCCTTCTTTTCAGTTCCAGGATTTCAATGGCATTTAGTTGTCATTTCTCCTTAGTCTCCTCTAATTTGTGACAGTGGCAATGTCCATCTTTATTCTGTGGATAATATGTCTTCTGGGTTTCTCCACTGTAAAGTTGCTACTTTTCTCTTTGAAATTAATAAATATCTTAGAGGAAATACTTTGAGACTGTACAAATACACCATGTCTCCTCAGTTTTTTCTTTGCCTACCAGTTTTAATGTTCATTGTTGGGTCTTACAGACTAATTACTGGTGTGGTGTTCTAATGGTGATTTTTCTATTTCCCTTACTCTTTTGATCTTTATTCATTCCTTTAATTCCATTTGAAATGACAACTATTAAGAATAGTCACATTTTTTGGGGGGGCATTTACTCTGCACCTGGTATTGGAATATGAATTTAATATTCACTGTGTCATTTAAAGCCCACAGTAACTCTTTGAATTAGGTGTGGTTATCACCACCTTACAGATTAGCAAAGGGCACCCATAGAGGTGAATAATTTGACCATGGAAAATTGGATGAGGCCAGCATCCCACCCATGTTTGTCTGATCTAAAGTCTGTTCTCCCCACCCTTACATAATCCTGTTATTACTTTGGTTTATACACTCATGTCATGAGAACGTCTGTAGGAGAGTGACCACCGTGACTACCAGGGCCCAGTTTGCTTCCCTATTCCATAATTTTATGATGTTACCTGTACTCAAGACATTACAATGGCTCCCATTAAAGATAAGATGAGGTCTGAAATTCCTAACCCACAATGAAGGCATCTGGCATTTGAACCCAAACCAACCTTCCCTTCCTTCCTTATATCTGTTCTCTACTCCTGTAAATGTTCCCACCACAGTAGCCTGTCAATTCATGGTGATTTCTATCTCTCTGTCTCTCTCTCTTAAAAAAAAAGTTTATTGAGAGAGAGAGAGAGAGAGAGAGAGAGAGAGAGAGAGAGAGAATCCCAAGCAGGCTTTGCACTGCCAGTATCAAGCTGCATGTGGGGCTCAATCTCACAAACATGTGGGATCACTACCTGAGCCAAGATCAAGACTCAGACACCCAATCCCTGAGCCACCCAGGTACTCCTTTCCTATCTCTTGGCTTTGCCTTACATTTCAATAGCTATTTCTCTTTCTCTGTCAGTTAATCCTGCTCATCTCTTAAAGCACGCATCCTCTGTGAAGGGGAAGTCCTACTGGCTCTATTTTCCAAACATATCTGGGAGCTGGTTCAATCTGGATGCTTCCACTACTAATCCCCAGGCCCAAGCCTCCATCATCTTATTCCATCATTACTTATTCATGAATGCATTAAGTCAAAGTGCACACAAAAACCAGAAAGTCCTGATGAGACCTGCTCCACCTCCCTGCTTCCCTACCATCACCTCTCCAACCTGGGCTCTTTCTGTTTTCATCTTTATTAGTTCCACTCCAACTACACTGACCTCTGTGCTGTCACTAGAATATCCCAGGCACTCTGAAGGCTTTCGACTTGCCTCATCCCTCTACCAGGAATGCTCTTCCTCCAGTTATTTATACAACTAATTCTCTCAGGTCCTTCAAGTATTCACTCAAATGTCACCTCCTCAGTGACATCCAACCTGACCTTGAAAAGTATCCAATCTCCCTAATCTTCACCTGCTTTTCCTGTTTCCCCTGTACTCACAATTGTCTAATAAATGCTATGCTTCTGCTTATGTCTATAGTTCATTGTCTATCTGGAATATAAGCACCAGGCAGGCAGCGATCTTTGTATTTTGCTTACTGATGTATCCCAAGCACCAAAGACTGAACCTAGTATACAGAAGATGCTGAGGAAATTTTTGATGAATTATATGAGTATCTCATTCACAATAACCTCTTCCTATGTCATTTCCCCACCTCCACCCCGTCACTCTGTGGTATACCTAATATTGGAACCATTCTTTTGGCATGTATATATGCCTCATTTTGTTTCTTGTTTCACATTACATTCATAGCCATAGATGTCAAGCAGAGTTCAGCAACCTGGTTACATTTCCTTACTGTCTTATTTATCTAGACGACTCTTTCATGCTCATTAAATCAGGGTAGAAGAGAACTCTCATTTCCTATTGGCTCCTAAACATGTGCTGCATCAGTACTCTAGTTCTCAGTGTGCCCTCTGGTTGTATGTGGGCAAACCCACTACCTGCGTTCTTTCCTTTTCACCTCCTCAAGCACTTCTCTCCTGGAGGTGAATCTGCTCCTACCTACATAATCCATTTCTCCCTGTCTCTTGGATAGGCTCAGCAAGGGTGAACAATCTCCCGTCTTTAAAAACCCTCCTAAGTCAAAAACCCATTTTCTGCTACTTGCCCATGTCTCTGTTTCTTTTATAAAAAATGCTCATTGGACTCCCTGTCTTTCCTTCCTCAAATACCATTCATTCTTCCCTAATCCATTTCAGTCAGGTTTTTGTCCCTACCCCTTCACTGAAACTGTTCTTGTCCAGGACCTCCATTTTGCCAGATCCAATGGTCAATTCTCAGGATTTGTCTTACTTGATCACTTAGCAACATTGGGCACAGTAGATTATTCCTTCCTTCTTGAAACACTTGACTTAAGGCTCTTCCTTCCTTTCCCATCCTGAAAACATTGATACTCCAGGATTCAGCCTTTGATCTTCGTTTCTTCCCTCTCTGCATGTATACCCTGACTGATGTGGCTTTGGAACCATCTCTCCAGTGATGATTCCCAAATCTTTATTCCAACATGGACCTCTCCCCTAAGCTGTAGTCTCATATAGCCCCTCAACACCTCCCCTTGGATGTCTCATGGCTGCTCAAAACTTGCCCCAAATAGAACTTTCACTTTTCTCCAACTCAGCAAATGTCAGCCCCATTCACTTAAAAAAAATACCACTATGAGTCATCATTGATTTCTTCCTTTCTTTCACAAGTCAATCCACCAACAACTGCAGTTGGATCTACCTGTGAAATATATCTCAAATCTCATTCCTTTTTGTCTCATTTTTCACCAACATCCTAGTCTAAGTTATCACTGTGCACCCGGATTATTGCAGTAGCCTCCCTCTGGCTTCCTTGATTACATTACATCTTCCAATATGGCCTTAAAAATAATATTAGAATATTGCCTCCTGAGCCAAAACCTTTTATTGTCATTTTAGCAAATTGAGAATAAAATCCAAACTTCCTACCATCGCTTTTGAAGCTTTACGTGAGCCTTCCTGATACCTCTCTGATCTTGCCATCTGCTATTGTCCCTTTAACTCACTTCAGTCTTGTCACTCTGGGCTTGCTCTATCTTGGAAATCTCAAACCTACTCCTGCCTAAGGGCCTTTGTACTTGCTGTTATCTCCACCTGAAATCTTCCTTTGCAAGATCTTCCCATGACTTGCTTATTTCATTCATTTTTCCATGAATGTCTCCTCCTCAGAGAGGCCTTCCCTGACACCCAGTCTAAAGTTACCTCCACCCCATCACCCTCCCTCCTTGTGCTCTGCTTTAATTTTCTTCATAGCGCTTGGAACTGAAATCATTTTATAAATTTGTTATTTCCTTGACTGGCCTACTAGGATGGAAACTGTGAGCTTGTGAAACATCTTTGTCTTACTGTGGAATCCCTAGTGGTTAGAACAGCAGGTAACTGAATAACGACTAGTTGAATGAAGAGATATAGTTAATCATTTATTGGAGTGCATATTTGGGCCAGGTGTAGGGCAGAGTGCTATGAATACAGGGATGAATGAGAAAATTCTAGCCCTCAAGGAACTCACTGTCTTATATAGTAGTTCTTGATGTGTCTTCTTTAGACCAGCAGAATCAGCACCAACCACCTGGGAATTTATTAGAAAGGGAAACTCTCAAGTCCTAACTGGAACTAGTGGATCAGCAGCCCCTGGGGGGAGGCAGCAGTCTGTGTGTTAACAAGCCCTCCTTGGAACTCTGATGCCCTGTGGAGTTTGAGGACCACTGCTCTGATGGTGAAGTCAGACCCCAACAGGTGATCGTAATGTATGGGGGCCAGTGCCATTAACAAATGCTGGACATTTTAAAGACATTCTTTGTTAAAGGTAAGACTGCTGCACCAGTACAAATAAATGTCCCCAACATACTTGTCATCCTCCCTTTTCTTATCCTTTCCATTTTTCTTTTTTAATTCTTATTCTTTTTTTTTTTTTTTTTTGAGAGAGAGAGAAACACACTGTGAAGGGGGGAGGAGCAGAGAGAGCGGGAGACCCAGAATCCGAAGCAGGCTCCAGGCTTTGAGCTGTCAGCACAGAATTCGACGCGGAGCTCAAACTCACAAACCGTGCGATCATGACCTGAGCCAAAGTCAGACACTTAACCGAATGAGCCACCCAGGCACCCCTTCTTTCCATTTTTCTAAACAGAGTGAACTTATACTCTGAACAGAGGGGAAAGAAAAACAAAAACAAAAATAACACACCAACAGCTGGTCTGAGACCAAGTGAGTTGTAGCCTAGTTTAACCAGTTTTCTAAATCCAGTTAAACGAGGCTATAACTCTGGGGCTGGCCCACGCTCTGTGTTGTTTAAATTACAGAATCTCCAAAGGAATTGGAACAACAGGCCCAGTGTTGCCCGCTGTGAGCCAGCAGAACACCACCTAGACAATAGAAGTCACTCACAAAACAAGGACTTAATACAGTGCTAAGAATGGCAACTTCAGAGGAAAGTGAGTCTTGATCCTAGAAAGCAGGCCAGCAGGCCCCGTTTGGGCCCCTCTCTGTCTACTGACCACCGTTTGAACGTCTCTGTTTGAAGTTTTTGCCTGTTCAGAAGGGCTGTTGCCAGGACAGTTTTTAATGAACACCGGTGGGCATTTCCCTACCACCCTGACAAATACCAATCCGCCTGCGAGGCTCCCTCTGATTGTAGCTACAGATAAGAGAAGATCTCCCGGACATTTCCACCTCATATTTATCCACTGAGCAAAACTTTGAGAGCCAGTTTAATTGGCTTGAATACCTCTCAGACTTGCTATCAGCCGATAAATCAGCAGGAGGCGCTTAGAAAATTAGGTTGGCTTTAATCTTATTTTAAAACTTGGAGTAGTAGGAAAAAAAAAAAAAAAGAAGAAATACAAAAGAGAAAACATTTGACTAAGTTTTGGTGGAGGGAAATTATTGGGCATTTCAAATGTTCTAGGATGTCGACTGAAGCCCATATGAAAACAGTTAAATGCTATTCCAAGAGAATCCAATATGCTAGGAATATGATAGGGGACAGTGAATGGAAAATTCTGTAATTACTATGTTCATATTTCATGGTAAAATATATTCAAGATTAACTGTATTCTAATGGAATGGTGCCTGCATCCAAAACATTTGGGGGCCGCTTGGTTGGGTGGGAAGGAGGAATAATTTAATTAGGCCACAGATACAGTTTTCTTAGAATTCTTGGTCATACATAGCTAGTTTTGAATTTCTTCTTTTACAACTTGGAGCCACTGGTCATGAAACCAGCATTGTTGGGAAATAAACCTGGTCAGAAGCCTTATGCTTTTGGTTCTACACGTGTGGGCCTATCTTTGGTGCAGCGGAAGCATGAAGATACAGGGCATTGCTCCCGTGCACAGAACTTTCTGTGGGTTTCACAGTCATACACTGACTTTGGAAACCAGTCAGTTTTTCTGAAAATATACACAACGTTAAACCACAGGCCGGGTTTTCAATATGTTGTAAACATTCTCACAGTGAGAGCAAAAATAGCCCACTTTGATTCATTGCCTGCCAGTGCTTGCTCTCAAGAGTGGCCAAGAGGGGCAGAGAATCGAGAAAAGAAAAAAAAAAAAAAAAAAAAAGAGAGTGAGCCAAAGAGAGGGACAAGAGAGAGAAAGGAGGAGAGGACAAAGGAGAGGGAGGGAATGGGGGAGAGGGAGGGGAGGGAGAGAAAGAGAGAGAGAGTGAAAAGATTCTAAAATAAACCAGCAGCCTCAAGTACCTTAGAATGTTCAACTTCCTAAAAACATCAATTCAAGGGCAAACTTTACTTGCGGGATCCTGGGGTAATAACAAGTCACGGTGGGTGTGTAATGGTACCCGGCAATGGCAGAGTGAATGCCTGCCCGCCTAGCCCCACAACTTTAGAAATTCGCTTGGATTTTGGATTCATGCGGCTATGAGCATTAGAGAGGAAATACTCCTAACGCTCATGCAGAATTGCCAGCGGGGCTCATTGCTACTTATTACTGTGAAGCAATGAGGGGTTTTCCAGGGTTTCCCAATTCTCAATGTATCTTGCACTTAAGAGACAGAAATCACTGGAGTCCACCTACAGATTGTAGAGAGGGGGAAAATACAGGGAGAAATGGTGTTTATGATGTTTATGGTAGGCAGACTTAAAAAAATATTCAAAAGCAGGCACTAGGGTGGCTCAGTCGGTTAAGTGTCTGAGTCTTGATCTCCGCTTAGGTCACGATCTCAGGATTTTGTGAGTTTGAGCCCCACATCGGGCTCTGTGCTGATGGTGCAGAGCCTGCCTAGGATTCTCTCTCTTCTCTCTCTCTGTCCCTCCCTCACGTGCACTGTGCTTCCCCCCTCTCAAAATAAAGAAACAGGGGCTGGGTGGCTCAATCGGTTAAGCGTCCGACTTCAGCTCAGGTCACCAGCTCAGGTCCGTGAGTTCGAGCCCCGCGTCAGGCTCTGGGCTGACAGCTCAGAGCCTGGAGCCTACTTCCGATTCTGTGTCTCCCTCTCTCTCTGCCCCTCCCCCGTTCATGCTCTGTCTCTGTCTCAAAAATCAATAAACGTTAAAAAAAAAAAAGAAATATTAAAAAAATTTTAAAAAAGAAAAAAATATTCAAAGGAAATAATGCTGATTATGCTAATATTTTAATTTTAAATTTTTCCTTTGACTTATTTAACAATAGTTTTGTCTTACCCTTCTTTCTTTATACTTTTCATTGAAAATTTATGGAGTTTAAGTTGTTTTTTTATAAGGGGATTTTTAACTGAGTTTAAAAAACCTTACTGTCTATTGAATCCCACTCCATATTCCTTTGAGTAGCTCATATCTTTCAAAGGACTTTGCTCCTGAATCTCACAGACTCAATTTTAGAACCAATGTTCACTATTTCAGCCCATCCTATTTGCTCCATTTAATGATATATGATTCTAGGGTCTTTATTATTTTTTATTTTTTTAATGTTTATTTATTTTTGAGAGGGACAGAGACAGAGCATGAGTAAAGGAGGGGCAGAGAGAGAGAATCCAAAGAGACACAGAGACACAGAATCCAAAGCAGCCTCCAGGCTCTGAGCTGTCAGCACAGAGCCCAACGTGGGGCTCGAACTCACGGACTGTGAGATCATGACCTGAGCTCAAGTTGGACACTTAACTGATGGAGCCACCCCCATGCCGCATTTCTAGGGTCTTTATAGACCACCAAGAAAGCCATGCTTTTCTACTTCATCCAGATTCTTGGGTTCAAATCTCAGTGTCACAGTTTAATTGTGTAACTTTAGGCAAGTTATATATTTTCTCTGCAATCGTTTTCCTTACTTGTAAAATGGAGACATAATAACACCTACCAATAGGTTGGTGGTGGAGGTTAAATGAGTTGATATGAATTAAGCACTTAGAATAATAGCCACCATGTGGTAAGTGCCAGAGAGATGCTAGTTTTATTCTGAACCAACCATTCATGCATATAACCAATTTTTACTGATCAACTATTCTTGGCTACCCTTCCTCTGACCACAGGGCCTTTGTAGGTGTAGTTCTCATTGGAATTGTTTTCTCCTCTTTCCTTGAGTAAACTGTATATCTTTCAGATCTTAGCTCAAATGTCATTTTTTATTGACAGCTTCCCCTGATGCCCCCAGAACAGATCAGATTCTCAATGTCCGGATTTCCTTTCCTTTATAACGTTAATCAGAATTTGTAACTATGCATCTGGCTTTTATTATTTAACTATCATGCGTCCCTCACTAGACCATGTACCCCACAAGAACAAGGACCATGCAGGATTTTGTTTACCATTATGCCATCAGTGACATCAGATGATTAATAAGTAACTGTGGTCTGAACCAATGGGTAAGTCTGTCATCACGGTGCTGAGGATTAATGGTGAAAAAATCAACAGTCCCTGCCCTGAAGGAGCTTGCTGTCAGTTAGAGATTGGAGTCCAGTTTGGAATCAACTTCAATTATCTGGGTGAATAAAGAGGAAGGACAGACCTAACGCAGTGACAATGCACTGGCTCACCGGGCCCAGTGGCTTAATTACCTGCCTTGGCAGCCTCCGGGGCAACTGAGGGCACGGTCCCCAGGGCCAGTGAGCATCTCAGTAGTAAAGCGGAATAATGGGCTTCTTAAGAACGTTGCACTTGGGAATCCTCAGTTCATCTTTAATCTCTGTCCTCATGTTAGCCTGAACGTCCAAGAAGTTTCTCTCCATTTTTTGTTCCCACATAATTTATCCAGGCTGTCACTGACAGTGCCTCTGCAAAACTTTCTCTCTTCCTGAAAACTAATTTTACATTTTAGTTGTGAATTCAGTGGTATTTGTGATCCTCGGAGGTCTATTCTTTTTGGAATGCGGCCCTACTGTTCTATGTATAACATTTGACTCTGCATCTTTACATCCTGCTTGGTATTCCACTTCAGGCCTACATAATCCATCCACAGTGTAGGGAAGTAATGGAAATTGGAGTCTCAAAACCTAAATCCAGCTCAACCTGTATCTTTATTTCGATTTCCTTTTTTAAACTCATAAGAACAATACCCTTATAGTGATGAACACCACCAACGTGTATTTATTAAGTATTCATGATCTTAGTGGGCTATAGAGTATTGGGCTTTAGGTTACAAGGCTTTAGTATCTCTATCATTAGCTGGCTATATGAACTGGGCTTACTAATTCCTTAACGTATTGTGCCCTAGCTTTCTCTCTGTCCTGTGGGAATAAATGCAAAACCTGTATCATTTAAGTGTGAAGTTTAAGTGTGGTAATGCATGGGAAGCACTTAGACCCATGCATGTACAGAATCGGAGCACAGTGATGGTAGGAATACAGCTGCTGATGCCGATGATAAGTTCCTCAGTTGTGAAGTCCATCATTATTCAACCCAGAAATTTCCTTTAAGGTTATCCAGGACTGATTACGTATCTAGGTATGTGGCCGAGGCAATTCAAATTATCTCCAGAGGATCACATCTTCAACTTAAGTCACATAGAATCCCTACAAACTCTTTTTAAGGACAATGAACAATATACAGTTTAAAATGGACAAGCACATAAAGAAACCAGACACCAAGAGTGAGAACCAGTAGAAACAACAAAAAGCAAAAGCCACACTATCAAGACTTCAGATATCGGACTTGTCAATAAAAGGTCATAAAAAAACTTTTCGAAATAAGTTTGTTCAAATAAATAAAAGGCAAGCTTCAGAATAGCTACAAGCTATTATCCAATGCCAGAAAAGGCAGAGATGAACTCTGAGTATCCTTGTAGCTGAGTATTTTTCTTTAGCTCTTCTATCCACCTTGGTCTTCTAATCAACTTGGTCTGCCAATTTCCAATTTTAGGTCAAAATCTGGCCTTGAACCCTAGTCCTCACACCTGGGGCACTCACTGGTATTTTCCTTCCTTTGAAGAGGTGGGTGATTCCACTTCCTGCACTTCCTGGGCAGAGCTGGAACTCTTCCCATGAAGGGATAGATGTTCTGGGACCTCAGCTTGTCTTAGGGCAGTAGCATATCTCATTCCCTGTCCTCTGTCCACTTTGATTCCTATTATAGGAAAGAGGCCTCCACATGGTTAAAACAATAAGGAAATTTATTATTTCGCATAACAGAAAATCAAAAGGAAGGCTGGGCTTTAGAGTTGGTTAATTAGTGGTTCAGCAACAATCCCAGATTCTTTGTTTCTGCCTTGCTATCCACACCATGGGCTTCATTCTACAGCTGGTTCCACTCAACATCTCAAGATGGCTGTCAGAGGCAATTAGGACTATGTGTGTGTTTGCTGGAGCCCAGTGAGAGAATAACAGACTCTGCCCCAAACCACTGGATGAAAGGATTTTCTATGGTCTGATTGGGCCAGCACAGGCCATGTGACCATATAGTCTAAAAACATTCACTGATTGGCTTAAGTCTGAATTCCTGAACCAATCACTGGCAAGGAGGAATTTACTATGTAAATTGTAAATTATTCATGATTTCCCACAGGGCTGAAACTAGCCCTGTGAGGATATAGAAGGGGTTGTTATTTTCTTCATGATGATTTGGAAAAACAAGTGGATGAGAAGCTAAATGTCTTGCAAAGTATAAGGAGACTATAATACAGTGTCATACAATAAGGAACTGTCCTCTTATCTGTGGGACATTTCAAAATATAATAGCCTTATGGAGATATAATTCATATACCATAGAACTCACCTATTTAAAACACTCGATTTTTTTTAGATTATTCAAAGCTGTGCAACTACAATCACAAACAATTTTAGAACATTTTCATCACCCCTCCCCACCGGCAAATAAATCCCCATAGCAATCACTCAGCCTCCCCCACTGTCCCAACACACACAACACCTTATCTACTTCTGTCTCCAAAGATTTGCCGATTCTGGGCATTTCATAAAAATAGAACAAAACTACATGGATTTGGTGACTGGCTTCTTTTCACTCCACGTAATGTTTTCAAGGTTCATCCGTGTTGTAGCATGCAGTGGTATTTCACTTCTTTAGCCTAAATAATATTCCATTGCATGGATATACCACATTTCGTTCATCTATTCATGAGTTGTTGGACATCTGAGTTATTTCCACTTTGGGGCTGCCATCAATGACTGGGCATTCATGCACTGGCATGGGTTTTTGCATAGACACATGTTTGCATTTCTCCTGGGTATACACCCAGGAATGGAATTGTTTGGTCATACTGGTAACTCTGTGTTTCAAACATTTTTTTTTGATGTTTATTTTTATTTTTGAGACAGAGAGAGTGCAAGTGGACAAGGGGCTGGGAGAGAGGGGGACGGAGGATCTGAAGCGGGCTCTGCTCTGATAGCAGTGAGCCCAATGTGGGGCTTGAACTCATGAACAGTGAGATCATGACCTGAGTTGAAGCTGGACACTCAACCCACTGAACCACCCAGGTGCCCCTAATGTTTAAAATTTTGAAGAACTGCCAGATTGTTTTCCAAAGCATTTTATATTCTTACCTGATCTGCACATGGAAACATCTGTGTTTCTAATTATTTGAGTGCATTCGATAACTGTGATTTACGTATAAACATAAAGCATTGTTTTGCAAAGTATTCCTACCCACTGGATTTTCCAAGAATGCTGGCACTGCATGAAGAGAGGAAATACCTTACTATGCCTTATTTGGAACTTTACTAGGAAATGGTCACCACTTCAGAAAATCACATCACTGACACCCATACTGTTGTATTTGAGTAACCAAAAAATCCCACAACTTATGTCCACCCTACGCCAGTGGTCCTCAACCAGATCTGATTGTGCTCACCACCCACTGGCAATGACTGGAGTCATTTTTGTTTGCTTGGAAAATGGAATGGAGGTGTCACTGGCATCATAGGTAAAGCCCAGGGCATTCCCCACAACAAGTAATTATCTAGCCCCAAAATTCAATCGTGCCCTGGTGTATTCTCAAATTCATAGTGTACCTTCACTTAAGCACAATCTTTCAACTTTTTATTATGTACTTTAGTGGAGTCAGTCATGCCTGGGCATTTTCTGATCAAAATGCATATAACTTTAGTATGTGAAACTTCTACCTATCTTTTACATGGCAGTTAGGGAATCATACTGATTTTATAAGATATGTATCCCTGGATTTCATTTCATGGTAAATACAGGGGATCCTACAAATTACAGAAACCCACTAGGGAGTCAGTGCTTTGGATCTCTCAAGTTCAACAATGGGAGCTGGGCTGATCTTCTTCCAAGGCCACCAGGCCCTGCAAGGCAAGGGTTGATGCAGAGAGGAACAGGGACTCTCTGAAGAAGGTCAGAAAAGGAGAATACTGGGCAAAGAGTCAACTGTGTCTACTACAGTTAACTGAAGTTTACCAAGATCCTGGTTTTCAATCCCTACCTTGAGTGCCTAAATTACCCTTGGCACTTTAAAATCCCCTTCCTTCCTTCCTTCCTTCCTTCCTTCCTTCCTTCCTTCCTTCCTTCCTTCCTTCCTTCCTTCCATCCTTCCTTGCATCTGTTCTTTTTCTTTCTTTCTTTTTCTTTCTTTCTTTCTTTTCCCCTCTTTCCTTCTCTTTCTTTTCTTTCTTAAACTCCTTTTAGTAGATTCTGTTATTTGCAACCAAAAAGAACCAGAAGTAAAATAAAGGCAGGTAGGAAATAACTACAAGTGGGGAACAAATAGTACAGCTTCCTCATAAGCTTAAAGAGGGACTGTTATTGATACGATTTAAACCTGTTTTTCCTATTGGGTCTTACCAGCAGCAGATGTTGCTGTAGAATGTATCCATCTAAGAATACAACGATAGATGGAGGGTCTTAACTTTCCGACTGAGAATGGCGCAGAACTTGCATGTGGACAGCAGAGACCCCAGAACAAAAGAGCTGTCACGGGAAGAGTAAGAGCTGAAAATATTTCCTGCCCCTGGGAAGTCGGTGCTATGAAACTTTCTTCTACTCAGCAATCAAGAAACACATTTCTTCACTGGTCCGTGAAAAACAAGGTAGTTCTATAGTTGACTAGTTAACCTTTTCTTTGCAGTGTAAAACTTCACTGTGCATAAGGACCTTAGCATGTGTATGCATGTCCACATGCGCCTGTGTTGGTTAAAGTTCAGAGTCCTCCACTCGGCCCCGAGGGGTAACTATCATTGTAGGGCTGGCGTGTACATGGGAACCTATACTTGAAACAAGACGCTTCCCTTTTCCTTTCTCTGCTCCCTTTGATTCAAGCTTTGAGAATCGTCCTGTAGACATAACGATATTGGTCTTTTTTTTTTTTCTTCTTTTTTCCTGACTGTGGCAAGAGCTGGGAAAGAAAAAGCTGCCAGGGTTTTTCCTGCTGCAGGGAGCTTACTCAGATCTGTCTGTCAGCTCGACTTTCTGGCTGCTTCCAGACGGCCTAAGAAGTTGGCTCTTCTGGAGCTGGCTGACATTCCCTCTGCAGTGGAATTTCCTTTGCTGCAGAACCTATGGCCTGCATCCTGCTGTGCACAGATTTTCTTGCCGCTCAGTGAGATCTCCTTAAACCAGCCTCAGCCATGGTTGGAAATGGGGTGCACAGGCCTGGTGGGCACACAAAGTGCAGCTTGGGCATCAGACACGGTTAGGCAATGCAGAGGAAAATGTCTGCTGTCGCCTCTCAAGGGTGTTGGGCCACTGACCATGTCAACTGCCTTATGAAATGTGCTCTTACGCCCCCATAAAGGAGTACGCTTGATAAAGGCCAGGGTTAGAGAATTTGATGGATGTATTTATATGTGTATCTAACCCCTGATGGGCTGAGCTTTCTGCGATTCCAATGGACTTTGATGTGGAGGAGAAAATACATTTCAGCAAGAAATCTCTGTCGGAGAGAAGGCTTGGGTGCCCTCCCCCACCCTCCAAAGGCTTCTGAACCAGACAGAAAGCAGGTTCCGAGGATATGAAAAGTTGAAGTGCTGAAGAAAACAGTAATTTCAGCTGGGGTTGCTGGTGGGTGTGGAGAGATGACTCAGATTCATGAAAGAGAATCAAAGAAATGCTGGAAAGGAAAAATGTACTTGGTAGCATATGGCTGTTTTGCCTTTTTCTTGCTGCCAACAGGGGCAAAGTCTTTAAGAAAAGGGAACAGAGGCCATACAGGAGTGTTTGGGTAAACTGGAGAGGTAAGTGCTCCTGCCAAGGGCAGAAGTGTCCTTCGGAAGAAGTGTAAACCATCCTGGTAAGAGAAATTTGGTACCATAATGGTGCCTGCTCTTCATGGATAGCAAATATCAGACCTTCAGGTCACTTTCTGCCTAATGCTTGCCTGTGACAGACATTGCCAGTGTATCACAGCATACTTTTTCACTCCAGGCAACCATTAGCAACTGATCAAGGTTAGCATTCAAGATGAGATAGAAGAAGATACTCAAGTATTTGACCAGGGAAGATCTGAGAGAATATCTTAGACTAGATAACGTGCAGGAGCAAGACGAATGTCACAGAATGATTCCAAAGCCTCAGGAATTTGGGGGGCATACTCTGTATTTCTTTATTTTCTTAATGTTTGTTTCTTTTCGAGAGAGAGACAGCATGAGCAGGGGAGGAGCAGAGAGTGAGGGGGCCAGAGGATCCAAAGTGGGCTCCGTGCTGACAGCAGAGAGCCCGATGTGGGACTTGATCTCATGAACTGTGAGATCATGCCCTCACCGGAAGTCGGACACTTAACCAACTGAGCCACCCAGGCGCCCCCTGATTTCTTTCTAAAGACTGAAGAACCTTGGACACTTTGTATCAATGATAATCAAAGCAACTATCATTTACCAGACATTTCAACATGCACTGAGCTATTTTTCGTGTCATTTAATCCTCACTCTAGAGCCATGATGGGCTGAAATTCCCATTTTGTAGATGAGAGAATTGAGGCTTAGCAAAGTTAAGACACTTGCCTGAGGTCACACAGAAGTGTAACTGCAGAGTATCAATTTTAAGCTGCCACTCAAAATCTAGAGGCCGTGGGCCCAAGGAGATCTCTCTCAGTCTGAGTGAGCCTGGGGAAATGCAAAGGCATGGCCCAAGAGAGAATTCTAGCCAGCTCCTGCAGATTTGTTTATCTCCTAAATTACCTGCGTAGAGATTTCTGCCTTCTCTCTGGCTATAGAGGGTGGGCTTTGTAGTAAGGAGAAGCATGTAGAAATCGTAAGCTGACACCTCACCCTGGTCATTTCCATGACTTATGAGCATACATCAGACACACAGTTGCTAAACACTCTTGCATGATACTCATTTTCCTCGGATCCCAGCTGCCTGGGAGTTCGCAAAGAAAGCCGGGGCCAGCTCTAGGGTCAGCCGAACGAACAGATGGGGATGAGCAGAGGTGACACACGATCGCTCCTTGGCATCTGCTGGGCCTGTCTCGGCTGCTTTGGCTGGCCGATGCCTTGACCCAGCTAATCCTGTTGGTCATCCTGTGCCGGCTGTGTTGTGTCACTCATCCCAGCCCCTGGGGTAACTTCTGCTCACAGAGGGTTTCTTTCCTTCAGAAAGTCATGCTGGTAGTGTTCTGACTGCTTGCTTCAATTTGGGCCTTGGCCTGGCCTTCAGCCAACAAACTTTATGCATGAACTAAAGGAGTATCTAAGATGCCAGACTCTAGGTAGTTTATTGATAACATTAGTCTATTTCCAGGCCCTTCCTTTTCTGGAATTGGCCATCTCCCGCCAACAATGCTTATATACTTACTACGGTTAGCTAGATTTTTAAGAATGTCATGCTGGAAAAAAAAAAAAAAAAAAAAAAAAAGGAGAACGCAGGTTTAATTTGGGGAAGTTCTTTGGGTCCATGGCCACTGAGGTCATTCATCATGTATCTACCTCCCTAGTTACTGAGCACCTATTATATGCCAATCAACCTTATTAGGAGCACTACCACATCAGCTGTGAAAAAAAGAAACCCAACTTCATTAGTCTCACTGCAGAACTTCTTGTCTACTGAAAAAGTTTGAAAAATATGCTAGTTAGAAACAAATTAGTATAATTATAATGGAGCCAATCTATAAAGGAAAAAAATGTTTCAGGAACTGATATGTGAAGACCCGGAAGCAGGAAAGAGCTTGGTTTTTGCTTTAGGAACTGGAAGGTGGCCACTGGGGCTGAAATGTAGAAGGGCAATGGTGACGGGCAGGAGTTTGGGACAGGTTGGATCACGCAGCATCATGCTAGGGAGCTTAGATTTTGAGTTTCACTGGAACACACTGAAGGGTTTTCATCAGAGAAATGGCATAATCTGGGCAATGTTTTCAAGCAGCTTGTTTTCCTGCATTGTGGAGAATATTTTGGACAGAGTTAGAGAGGAAGAAATTAGACAAATGAAGAGGCTATCACAGTACCTCGGGAACACTAAGATGGCTGTAATGGGAATGGAGAAAGGTCAGAGCGCTGTCAAAATTATTCTTTCTGGTCATTTGGGAACAAAATGACAATAGGTTAATGACCTGTGTGACTCATTTTCTCCATTGTGAGTTTAAAATTTATTTAAAAAATCTATTTAGACATTGTGCTACTAATACTGTATTATCTGAGAGTCATCTAATAACTAAACCCAGGTTTTCTCTGAGAATATCCACTGCAATGCTGTTTTTATAATAGCACAAATTATACCCTCAATGTCCCAAATATCCTACTTAGGAACTTGTCTGATATAGACAGATATTCATAATGAAGGAACTGAGTAAATAAGACATATTTAAGATCAATATGGACAATGTGATGCCATATTTTGGATGACATCCGCAAAGAAAAATAAACCTCTCAGATGACATCCAGTCAGATATTGACAATGGTGAACACTGGGTGGGAGAAATCAGGACAATCTCTTTTCTCTCTCATTTCTATTTTCTGTTTATTCTATTTAAAAAAATTTTTTTCAACGTTTTTATTTATTTTTTTGGGACAGAGAGAGACAGAGCATGAACAGGGGAGGGGCAGAGAGAGAGGGAGACACAGAATCGGAAACAGGCTCCAGGCTCTGAGCCATCAGCCCAGAGCCTGACGCGGGGCTCGAACTCCCGGACCGCAAGATTGTGACCTGGCTGAAGTCGGACCTTAACTGACTGCGCCACCCAGGCGCCGCTGTTTATTCTATTTTATACCAGAGTATCATTTTGTATAACTTTGTGAAGCAATGGATTGGTAGTAATTGTGTTTTTCTCTGATTGCTAAACATGCTTTAGTCATTGAGCTTTGGCACATGACTAATATGTTCTTCTCCCTTTGATCTGGCTCATAATCTTCATTTGCTTCCTTCTGGAATATCCTCCCTACTCTCTTCCTTGTATCTAAATTTGGTCTTCCATAAACAGGGTGTGACCATATAATTTCTCATGCAAACTGGGATGCTTTCATATATGAAAGGAGCCGATAGTATGTCACAACCCAGCCAAATCAGTACATCTGGTCAACCCCTTATAATCCCTTGCTCATTTGGCATCTCCACCCTATGTGATACTCTCTCTGCCATTTTTATCCTTCATCTTTTGGAAATTGGTAGAAACTTAATTTTTGTTTTATATTTTTTCCATATAGTTATTTATGTCTTTGACTGTTATTGACCATTTCACCTGCCTGTGTCTTCCTTCTTGACTAGACACCAAGCTCAGTGATAAAAGGCACAATATTGTCCACCATGCCTCCCTGACTTCAATACCTAATAAATGCTCAATAAATATTTTCTCTATTTAGTGGTGAAATTATTATATCTTTCCAGGCATATGAAAAAAACATTTACTCAGATCAGAAAGAGAGTTAAAGCAAGTCTTTGGGGAAGGTGCAGCTAGCAGAAACATAGCCAAATCAAGGCAGGTTTCCAGTCTTCCAAGAGTCAGGGAGCCCTATGGAAGTACTCTAACCCAAACTGTGGAAATTGGGAACAAATGCGTTTGGAAACTTCACATGTTTGGGGGCGGGGTCCCTTTACAGGCTTGTAGGCCACATGGCAGTTTCAAGTTTTGGTACATAAGGCTTGGGAGTGAAAGTCAGATGTGATTAAAAATACACATCTTACAGATGTCTGGATGCTGTTCAAATCCCCAAAAGTGTGATAGAAAACCCAGTTGCTTTCCAGATTTTTAGGGCAGGAAAAAAAGGCCATCGTGGCCCCTTTGTCTCTTTATTGAATGGGTATGTTCAAGTGACGTTTTAAATTTGTAGTGTTATCTCAGCTGCTTGTTTACCTTTTTAGCAGTCCTGCTCCCTGCCCTGAAACTGAAAGCAGGGTAATTGGGGGAACATGTGACACGTTCCAGGAGATGAAAAGTTCTCATTATTTTTAGCATATGCTAAGCAAGCCTAGGTAAGCGCAATGCACATATAATTTATGGAAATGAAAAAATATAAAATCCTGGATACTGCCTCCCTGATACCAAAATAGAACACAGTTATTTTCTTTCAGCATTTTCCTATGTTCTCGTTTTTAAAAAGAGAATTTAAATTTTATTTATTTGACTTATTTTTTTATAAACACTCTCTAACCACATCCAGCCGTCTGGCTTTGTTTATAATAACCTGTTTACTCATCATCAACTTCAACATACAATCTGAACATCTGTCTCCTTCTACCCCAACATATTTGCTTTCAATCTTCATCTTAGCTTGAACTTGAAGGTCAACGTCTCTTTCTTTGGGGCTCAAAGGAATTGCAGAGACCCCAGAGACGCTTCCTTGCAGTGGGCCTAAGAGGTATGTTTAATTTTAAATTTCACATCCCACCCCCCCCACCGAAAATAAAAAGGGGGAAAAATTGGTCTCTGTTACACAGGGAGAAAACAAAGTGGGAAAGAAAGGCACTTTGTTTTGCCAGACAAAGACAGGCTATCAATTTTCATAAATCTGCATTCCCAAGACAACTGCTCACGTCTGGTAAGAGGTCCATTTCTTTGAACTTACATACCAGAAAGTAGTTTTTTTTTCCCCCTTGCCTCAAAAGAATACAGTTAATAATAGTATACGTATAACATAAGTAATTGAACGTAGATAATTTTATTAATTCCAACAATTCTATTTTATAAGGATGGGGTTCTTTGGGGTGGGAAAATGGTCCAGAGCCAAGTAGGCAAGTCCTAAACAAGAGCTTCCATAAATACACCTTCTGGTTTTCTACAAAACATTTTTGGCAATCGTAATACGTGTGTGTGTGTGTGTGTGTGTGTGTGTGTGTGTGTGTGTACATTTATATATCAGTTGGTAATTGCAAGATGGACATTTAATTATCTGATTGAAACAAGGAGAGTCTGGCACATCTCAAATAGGATCGGCAATCTGTAAAACAACTGTTTTGCATCAGAGACTCAAATAGTAGTAATATTTGCTGGTTTTGTCAATGTAGATGCTGTAAAGTCCTATAACTTTTCTGCTTATTCTTTTCCTTCTTCACCTCCAGTTTTAACTGCTGGACAGCTAACATTTCTTGCACAAATAAAACCCTAGCCATACATACATATCAACATCAAGCATGCACATGTATAGTATCTGTCAGCCTTAATCCATTTCCAAGTGAAGTTTTATGGCTGGGTCTTTGACACAGACAGGGCTCATGTTACTAAGACTGCCTAATATACATATAGTTCATTAAATAATGAGATCTCATAAATCACTAAGCATAAATAGCATAGATCAGTTGATGCAACACATTGAAAGAGGCCAACACTTGGATTTTAAAAATTGATAAGTGCTTCTGTATATGCATAGTATATTCATAGTCTGAGGGTTGGTTTTTAGAGTTGTCCAGACCAGGAATTCTGGCTGATGACCTGAGTTACTTTGTGTGCCCGATAGACATTTAGCTTCCCCGGCCTCTCTCTTAGAGATATTAATTCAGCAGGATGGGGTAGATCCTGGGGCTGTGTAGTTTTCATGGAGGCTTCAGATAATCCTCATGCTGGGGCGAAAGGGGGAATACTACTAGACCCGTGCCGCTCAGAATGTGGTCCCTGGATCAGCAGCATTGGTATTTCCCAGAAGCAGGTTAGAGACACAGAATCTCTGGCCCCACCCTAGGCATACCAATTCAGAGTTTGTACTTCAGCAGCATCCCCATGTGATCTGTGTGCGCACTAATGTGCGGGAAGCAGTATAAGCAGCTCAAGACCAGTATAGTGACTACTACTTATAGTGACTACTATAGTTATAAATCCACAGCCCCAAACTCCACTTTATTTTATTATACTTTTTGGCAGTTAAATATATCCTATAATTTCATATTTTGAATCTCAGTTCAGGGAGTATATTTTCATGATGCTGAACTTACTGGTTGAGTCGATTAGTCTGGTCAAGTGAGTGGTTAATCTTGTGAAGAGAAAAAAAAAATCCCCAAACCATCAGCCCAGACAATTATTCATTATAATGTCAACAAAAATACCTCCTGAGTGATTGAATCATTCCTGTCGCAAAGCCTTGTCCTGATGGGACACTATGTTGGCTTGCCATGACTTAGCAACAGGTTCCACCTTGTATGTCTTCATTGGAGTCATGGTGTGTGGGTTAAAATCCTGAATTTTGGAAAGGAAAAGAGTAGGTTTGAGTCCAGGTTTGTCCACTTATTAGCTGCATATTCTTGGGCATTTTTTTCCCTCTGTTTGCTCATGTGTTATAAATAATAAGAGGTTGTGCTTCATAGTGCTGCCACATCCTTTCCAAGCTATGAAGTTTAGTTTTTATCATTGGAAGGGCTTTCATAGTTGCTTTTTGTTTTATTTTAAATTCAGATAGAATTCACCTACTGTGGAATTCACCCTTTAAAGTGTGTAGGGAATAGTTTGGGTTTGGGAATGGCTTTGGTAGATTTTGGGGTGGTGTTTTAAGATTTGGGGATGGTGTTTTAAGACCCAGGAAGCTTTATCATCAACAGCCTTATATGTAAATATAAGCAAATTAAGGAGAACTGACTTGATGTCCTTTAATTTATGAGTCTTGATGGCCCTGTTGAAAAAACCCAGGGCATTATCCAGGCATATGTGGTTTGCTTACAATGAATCCTCTGCTTGAACTCTAAAGCTAGTTCTCATATACCTGTGATTTCATTTAATATTTATTACTAAGCTTGCAAGAGCTGTAGGACTTTTGAATAGCATTGGTTTCCCATGAAAATCAGTTACCGAATGACTGTGCCAAAGGGGGATTAGAATAGGTGGCAAATTATTGTGTAGGTGGCCTTGCTTCCAGCCCAACATTTGAGTTCAGTAATTTCAGATTAAAATGAATTTTTAGGGCAAGGGATAAAGAAGCCACCAGAACCAAAACACATAGCCTGGAGTTTGTTGTGGGGAGAAGGAGCAAAGATGGCTTCTTTGGCGATAGCTTATGTATGCGAAAGAGCTGCACCCCAACTTACTTCTTCACCCAGCCCTCCCAGAGGATCCTTCCCACTGCTTGGTCTCCTCAATATTTGGTAAGATCCCAGGGCTATTAACTCTGCTAATTATATTCAAGCCAATTCACAAAAAGATATTTGGGGTTTCAAAATCATTTTTCATCCAATAATTTCTTGCAAGAGAAATAAAAAATACAATTGATAAGAGTAACATTTTAAAAACTTAATTAGTAAACTTGTTTTGCTTGTGTGTGTGTGTGTGTGTGTGTGTGTGTGTGTGTGTGTGTGTGAATGACTACCTTCAATGTTGGTAAGGTGCTTTCGATCATTTATTCTTAATCACTGCTCATGGCTGGAGAAAATGATATGATATATTTTAAGCTTTGTCAAAAGTTTGTATTTTCTTGACCATTGTATTTGGACGGGCATTCCTCAGATTGACTATAAAGAAATTACTAACAAAAATTACCTGTACTTAATAGATTTTCTTGTTCCCAAAGAGTTATAGGTTAGTAATTTTGAAACTACTTTCTGTGTAAACTAGAATTAAGCAGATAATAGATTTCAGATAGCAGTAGCAATGTTTCAGATTATTGGAGGAAGGAGTTACAAATACAACAAAGGGTAAGAATTAGAATACATCCTATTCTGTTAAATTAAAACTGGAGGTTTTAACAATTGGAGGTCATAAACCACTCATGATTTTTGATGTGAAAGGTATGGATACAGTTATGGATACAAGTGAAGATGGGTGTGTGTATGTATATTCACATGCACACATGAGTGAATGTGTACAAAACTTTGGGTTTTCCAGCTCTGTGGGTTGAAAGGAACTAGAGGCAATAACACCTTCGTAAACACATGCATGCCTATGTCAGTCTCAAAATACCATTTTTCCCCAGAAGGAACTAAGACCCCTTAGAGAAATAGCTGACCCTAGGGGAGAGGCAACAAACAAATAAGAACAAACAAAAACAACACAGATCTGGAATTCATGTTATGTCTGAAAGTAGGAAGTGCTCAAAGAATTATGGGGACATGCCAAAAGCACACAGGTGCCAGCCAGCTGGAAGGAACCCCCACTAGCTAAATACCTAACACTTTGAGTATCAAAATAGAGATAACAACAGATGATGACCAATTAAATAAAATAGGAAACCACGAGTCCATATGGATATAAATAATTAGTTAGGGAAAAGGGAAGTTTCTCCTTATAGGAGACTGTACCTGATAAACGCAGAAGGAACGATGGAATTAGAAATCCACAGGTATCACAGTATCACAGTAACAATGAATTCAAGCTAACGTAGTCAACAGATACTAAAATAGTGAAAGTATGATGAATAATAGGGTCTTTCCACAGTTTTACAAAATATGAATTAATTACAAAGGGGAAAAAGGTATCTTTACAGTGTCAGATACCACCTTAACCAGGTGATCAGAGTTAGCATCCTGAGTAGTGAGACAAGCCAACAGCAGGGGCCTTATGATACGATACAATGAGAAGAAAACAGTATCACATCTACAGTGTTCCTGCTGCAAATGAGTAACCTGAAACCACTCATGAGAAAATATCCAAGAAATCCAGAGTGAAGAACATGTTACAAAATAATGGGCCTTTATTCTTTAATGATGTCAATATCATGAACGACAAAGAATAGTTGAGGAATTGTTTAAGATTACAGAAAGCAGAGGCTTATGACAATTGAACACAATGTATGATCCAGGATTTTATTTGCTATAAAGATCACTATCAGGACAAATGGAGAAATCTATATCAATTCTACAGATTAGACTATATATCATCAATACAAATTTTATATCTGATTTTCATGTGTGCTTTCCTTAATTTTAGGAAAGATACACTGAAGGATTTAGGGGTGTAGGTGTATTATGTCTTCAAGGTGCTCTCAAATGGGAGAGGGAAAGAGGTTGGGAGGGAAGGAGGGAAGGCAGAGGGGAAATGGAGAGAAAGGATTAGAGACAAGAAGGAGAGGGGGAGAGACAGAGGAGGCTGGGAGAGAGAATCAGAAAGCAAATGTGGAGAAATGTTCAAATGTGGAAAATGTAGGTAAAGGCGTATAAGGGATTTTTAAAAATATTTTCCTTCCATCTCATCTGTAAGTTGAAAACTAGGTTGAAATAACAAGTTAAAAAAGATGTATTTTTGGTTGGATAATTTCACTTCTAAGAACATAGGGATATAAAAGTACAGATAATATTTATGTACAATGTGTTTATCCTAGCATTATTTACAATAATACAAAATTAGAAATAATGTACATATAGAATAATAAGAGAATGTATAAATGATTAGATATAAGCATTTAAACATATTATGTAGTTAGTGGAATCAAGTTTTTCAAAGAGATATAATTAAGTGGAAAATGCTATAATAATAATTATAAACTCAATTATGCAAAAAATATATACACTAAAGAAGGGGTATATTAATATGTTGATGGAACCTTTCTTTAAAGAGAATAACTAAAGATTACTTGAAATATGTGTTGATTTTCATATTTATTCCTAATTAACATATTTCTAACAATAAAGAAAAGCATTTTTTCTTATTTTCATAGCTCCTAATTTGAGATTCTGTTTGATTTGAGAAAGGGTGAGGTTTTCAGGAAAAGGATATGATAGTGAAAAAAAGAAAAAGAAAAACTATTTCAACTACAAGATCACCTCAAATGTAGGCACTTTAGAGACCTCAATGTATAAACAATTAGTGTGCTAATTACAAGTTGCAACTTGTCAACACTTGGGTGATTTAATTTTTTAATGCACATATTTCAAAGTAAGGTGATTACATTTACACTTCCTAAAATACACATTTCCTTGTTTCAGACAGACTTTCCCTCTACTGAACACATGCAAATCATATATCCTTCTAAGATGTGATTTCCAAGGATGGGAGATGGCTTCTGGTAAAATGGCAGATGCTTTCTGTAGAGGATGGAAGAAATCATCACAGGGATGGTAGCTATGATTCCCCCTCATTTAAAGAGCTTGTAAAACGTTGGTAAGAAGGGAAGTTGATTGAAGATCACATAGGAATATTTAAAAGATTTGCTAGTCATAGGTAATTTGAAACCGTAGCAATGGTCGTGGTGAACAACATTGAGGCCATCTTTATCAGGCTGCAACCTTTCTTTGGTAGTAGACACACATACTATTTATTGAGAATTTCTTCTTCAGAGGTGGTGGGTTCAGGTATTTTTTGAAATAACAAAGATTGTGTAGAATGTTCCACGTTACTGAAAGAAGATATCAGAAGAGAATTCACAGGAGGAACATTGCTTAAGCAAAATTAAAAAGGCCTTGAAGTTGGGTTTTCTCAAAACCAAGGTGGTAACTGAAAGCCAATAATAACAAAAATAAGGAACATGTATTGAGCACCTACTGTTTGCTTACTCTTGTGCCTTCCTCACTTCCTGTATTGCTAGTATCTAAACTGGACAGCCTTGAAAAGCTCAAAATAAAAATTGTCCTGCAATGACTTGGTATCACCTTTGTGCTTAGGATCCAAATAACTCATGAAAGATAGCTTGCTTGATTTTGTTTATGGGAGATAGGACTTGAGTTCAAGCAAGAAATCCTGGAAGCTGGGCTTCAGGTGAGCTGGAGGATTTGGCAAAGGAACGCATGAGGCGATGTTTCCATTAGGGATGATTGGAAAAGAAAGAGGCTGGAAAGGAAATATCCATGTGCTGTTGGGTTGCCAAGAAGAACATGACTCACCAATGAGAGATTTGTTATCTGAGACTCTGAGTCCCTTCTTGAAAAGTGATACTTCTCCCAAGGTGGATTGGACTCAGGAAGAATGAGATGTGGGAATCTGGATGGGTTCCATTTCGAGGGGGATTGATACCAGACTGCACTCTGCTGCCAGTACCTTAGAGGCAAGGTATTGCATTTCCCCTGGACTTTGTTACAGATGTGCAAGCCTGATGGACAAGGGGAAGCACAGGAGACCCACCATTTGGAATGAGCAAATCTTCCAGGGAGCCTTTTCTCATGCCTGCAACTCGTCTTTTTTTCTTCTCTTCCTCCTCCACATTTTTTCCCACATGTTGAAATCCTGCTTTAGTTTAAAGGTTAACCCACAAATACAGTCTCCACTGAAGAATCTTCCTGATCCACTGAAGAAATGAATTCCTCCCTTCCTGGTGCTTTCATATCACTGTTTATTCTTTTTGTCAAATCATGTCTTAGGCTGGCATGGCTTGCCTTCTACTCTGGCAATTGGTATAGATGTTGGTCCTCCTTGATATTGTGAAAGTTCTTTGAGGGCAGGAACTAAGACTTATCTTGCTGCCCCTAGACCATCACTCAAGGCCTTGCCCAAATGAAAGATCAGTAAGTATTTATTTGTGAAGTGTAATTAAGTGGTCCATCTGTGTGATATGCATTTACTTAGTGAAGTCTGTGAGAGGGATAAGAGGCATACCATGGGAATAGGGGGACAAGAAGCAGTAGGTAACAGATCCAGAAACACCAGAAAGAAAAGTTAGCCAGCTATGTCATTTACCCTTTTTTCTGTGAAATGAATTTACGAGTTGATCTTAAGTCAGTAACGGCACTTAAGGCACTGAGAATTAAGGTTAGGGCAGCACTGTGCTGCTGGAAGAATGCTGGACTGAGACTCACTGTCTGCTCCTCTGACTTTAAGAGGGCATTTGACTTCTATGCACCTTATCCTCCTCACCTGAGAAATAGAGATGAACTACAGTCCCTCCCTTTCCACTGGTTTGTTGTCAAAATTCATGAGGCCACTACGAAAGTGATGTGTAAGCTCGGAGTACTCCTTACCATTGTTGGATCAGCATCATTGGCATCACCTGGGAGCTGGTTAGCAATGCAGGACCTCAGGCCCCACTGTAGACCTCCTAAATCAGAAGCTACATTTTAACAAAGTCTTCAGGCAGTTTGCATGCCCATGAACTATTTCAGAAGTACTGCTCTCAAGGGTTGTAGAATATAACATGTGGTTGTTAATAAGGTCTGGTCTGTATGTGTTGGGGAAAATGAACGTGAACTCAATCCTGATGACTGAGCATTGGAAGGGAAGCCAGCTGGCGAGTGGAAGGGTGCTAGCACCCATGGATCATACTGGTGAGGTAGGAAGTGAAGGACCTCTTCTGTTGCTTATAAAATGGTGGGCATGCCGATCCCTCAGACATGTGCTCCCTTGATGCCACCTACGCTCAGTACTTCTCCCTGTCCTTTCCTCTCATCAAAGCTCATCTGTCCTATGTTCTTCTTTCTCAACAATCCTGGCCACATGAGGGTTAGGTAGTACAAAGTAAGGGTTTAGTGTTAGGTGGTACCTCAGAAAGAGGCGTCATGCGAGAGAACTTCCCAAGATGCCATTTTCATTCCAGGGAGTTAGGAAGGTCATGGAGAATTTGGAGTGTGAAGGAAGACCCAAGGAGCTTATTAAACAACACCATGTTGATAATCATGGTTGTTAATGACCAGGACTCTGTGTATCTCGAAGTGGTAGGGCTAGCATAGGACTACTGGATTTGCATACAGGAGGGCAATGAGATACTTAAGGAGAGGTTAGAGGAAGGTTGGAAATGACAATGAAAGCTACTCTGCATTAAGCACCTACTCTGTGCTGGGCATTATGCTGGATATTTTGCCTTTACAAATATTATCCCACAACTAACTAAAATTTAAATAAAAAAACAAAAAGATAAAATATTATCCCCTTTCATCCAAACTGTAACTCTATAATCCCTATTTTACAAGCAAAGCAGTTGGGGTTATTAAACACGTACAAGGTCACACAGCTCATAGACAATGGAGCTGAGATTGGACCTCAAATTGGATGAATGGCAGAGCTTTCTACTGAAAAGAATGGAAGAAACAGAACTCCCTAAAGAAGTATCTAAGGATATCTAATTTTTGCTACCATCAAGATATATATAATAAAATTTAGAAGGACTGGTTAGGACAAAATAATTCCCCTCTTCATACTTTATTTCTGTATGAGACAATATTTCATAGTGCCAGTCAAGACTTTGGATAGTAACTAGAATACTCTTTAAACTTTGTCCTTAATGTTGTACTTGAAAAATAAAACCAAAAATGGTGACCACTTTCATTATAACTTTGTTTTGTCTTTTGCTGACTTACCAAGAGGTCTAGTACGAAGACGTGGGGAGGGTTAATTGAGTCTGACCTAAAAGAGAATTCCTACACATGTATATGAAGAAGTAAGAAGTTTTGTACTCGTAAAAATCTATCTTGAAGAACAAACTGTACATTCTTTCTGTGTATTTTTAAACAATGGATTGTGAAGCACCCATAGTTTTAAAGATAGTTTTGAACTTTACACAGTTAAGAAAGGATAGAGCATTACTGTACACTTTCTAACACTTTTTTTGGGAAAAATGACAATTTTGGGCTCTTGTCTAAGTGTATATACATTCTACCAGATATATGATATGACAATTTTAATTTCAGAAGACTAGGACTTTGGAATGATATAACATTAATAGATTCTATAATAATAGTCCTTGAATTTACTCTATTTGCTTTCTAATAGTTACAGTGTTAGGGGCTGAGACACACATGATGGTGTTTTTCCTAACCATTTGGGAACACAGATGTTTAACTGCTATCTAATAGGGGTCATTTCAAAAAATAGCTGGGCCAAAGCAACAGAAAACCTTTTTGCAAATATAATATGAGTGCATCTGTTCTAAGGAGGTCATATAATTCTCTCTAGCTTTATGCTAAAATGAAGGCAGGGAAGATTTACATTTATAGGGGAAGCAGGAATGTTTCAAAGGCTTACGAGTGTGGATGTGATGTCAGCCATTGCTTCAAGGACAGCCTCTACCACTGTCTGTGGGAAGTTGCACAGGTTATTTAACCCCTAGTTGACAGTTATCCAATCAAAGAGTGACAGGAACGGTATCTCTACAATGTAGACAGGATTACTGGGAGATCTAGATGGAATGATGCATACTAAGCTTGAGCACAGGGACCTGCCATACTGCAGTTAAGAGAAAGCTACTGTTGCTGAAACTAACAAACATTACATCGGATTATTTACAAGGTAAGGAATTCTGACTTCAGTCATATATGGCAGCTTTGGATGGAAATTGGGATGAATTAGAATTAGAATTGTTGGAATATGCTTTCGAGCTTGGCCATCCCCAGCCCCTTCCTAGTCTCTGCTTAATTACCAAGAAGCGTGGTTTCATTCTGGCTCCTGTGAAGTCCTTAAGGCTCAAAAGGCAACAGTCAGGACTTCTTAAAATGGAGTTCTGGTAGATTTACTTATTTGTATTTGTGCCAAGCTCTTTAAGATGCCCTATAATTCTACCAAGAACTGGGTTTTTAAAGTTCTCCCAGCTTGGAGAATTTGAAAACCAATATGTAGAGGATGATGGGAAATTTGATAACTAGACCAATATGCAGTGGATAACGTTCCCCAAAGATCAGCAAAATCCTGGATCAGACTGTGGTCTATACTTCTGTTTTTCGTTGAAATGTTTCTGCTTTAAAGGCCAGCCATGATCTTCACTGAGATGTGATAGAGTACTATGTGGGGAAATGATAAATCACACATGAACTTTTTCATCTTTAGATAATTATGGTTTAAATTTTATTGTTTAGGCATAACAACATGGATGAAATTGTGTCTTCTCTGCAGCTGGTTTGAGAATTTTTTAACTGAGGAAATGTGGCCTTTGCTGAGAAGTTACATTCAGCCAGCTGTGGGATAAGAGCAAGTGTGGGGCTGGGACAAGTTTTCATGCAGAAGAAGGAAATGACTTTACATTTATAAGAATCAGAAGCTGGAGTCAAGGCAAAGGGCCAAGAGAGAATGAGAAGCTACATGGGGAAAAAAGAGGAGAGACAAAGGGAAACCCATCAGTTACCTAGAAAAGAGCTCTTAGTACAAGAGAGTATCTTGTAGGGACCTTTACAGAGGTAATCACTGTAGGCTCTAAGGTGAAAGCATCCTCTCTCTCACTTGAAAACTTCCACAGAATTTACGTTGCTTACCAGTGCTCACGGCCTAAGCAGATTCTTTTTAGAGAACACAAAAAGGTCCTGAGCCTGCCTCCAACTAGGCATGAGGGAAAAATGGAGCCTGTGTGGGAGGAAACCAACATATGGTACACACAAGTGGCACATGCTAATTGTGGAGAAATGAGAAAATATGGGTGAGTAAAAGGAAAGCAAGGAATCATCCAGATTTAAACCATCCTGAGACAGCTATTCTTAATGTGTTGATGGCTTCTGGTCCTTGTTCTAGATTATTGTGCACATTTGTGTTGTTCTATTATACTTTTCTTCAAATAAAGTGTGATCCAAGCAGTATATATTGCTGTACATACAGTATATAACCTTTTCGATTTGTCTAACAATATGCTGAGGACATCCCTCTAACTGCAGGGTGGCATTGGCAGAAGCTAGGTAGAATAATCACATGAGAAACATTGATTTCCAGGCTTTTGCTATCATAATTATTGGCCTGATAATAACCTGACAGCTAAATCTTGAACACTTATCTGGTTATTTCCTTCAGATGAATTTTCCCTTCTCCCCTTTCGTCCTTTCCCCCTTTCTTTCATCTGTCTATCAACAAATAGCTGCTGTCTTAGTCAGCTCGGGCTGCTGTGACAAAATACCACAGACTGGGGGACTTAAACCCCAGAGATTTATTCCACAGTGTGGGAGACAGGGAAGCCCAAAATCAAGTCGGTGGCAGATTCAGTTCCTGGTGAGAGTTCTCTTCCAGACTTGCAGACAGATAACCTCTTTCTGGGTCCTCACATGACAGAGAAGGCAAGAGTAAGGAAAAGAGCTCTTGTCTCTTCTTCCTCTTTGTAAAAGGACAGTACTTCTATCATGGTGGCTCTACCCTCATGACCTCATCAGGCCTTATTAATTTCTAAAGGACTCACCTCCAAATAATATCAGAGTGAGGGGTAGGGTTTCAACATACGAATTCTGGAGTGGACACAAAGCATTTGGTCCCTAACAATTGCTGAATGTCTCCTCGGTATTGGGTCCTGGTTGAGGTTCTGGGGATACAGATCTTTTGACCTTCATGTGGGAGATGTTGACGCTAATCAAATAGCCAGGCAGAAAGAATAACTTGTGAAAGTCATGGAAGATTTCACTGAAGAAGTAAACTTGAGCTGGGCTGTGAAGGCTGAACAGGAAATAATTAGGGGAAGACAGAAAGGAAGAGGAGCTCAAGAAGAAGGAATAGCAGGTGCAGAGACTTGAAGGCAGGAAGGAATATGCCAGAACAAAGGAGTAAATGAGGATCAGTATTAAGAAAGTAGACGTAGTCAGGAGGCTTCCAGGAACTGTTGCTTCAAAAGGATATAGTATTTCCAGGACTTATTTTAAGTAAAACTGCTCTTTTTTATTTTTTTTTTAAATTTTTTTTTCAACGTTTTTAATTTATTTTTCAGACAGAGAGAGACAGAGCATGAACGGGGGAGGGGCAGAGAGAGAGGGAGACACAGAATCGGAAACAGGCTCCAGGCTCTGAGCCATCAGCCCAGAGCCCGACGCGGGGCTCGAACTCACGGACCGCGAGATCGTGACCTGGCTGAAGTCGGACGCTTAACCGACTGCGCCACCCAGGCGCCCCAAGTAAAACTGCTCTTAAGAAATGTGATATCACAGATAATTGTATTATGTTTTAAATACTCTATTGAGTTAAATTATTCTCATGGGAAAATTTAAATAAAAAACTATTGGATTTATGGATATTGTATGGAGGAGGCTGAGCAAACCTGAGTGAATCTGCAAGAACATATAAGAAATCGTACTTGAAGAGTATTTGTGACTCCTTTAACAGCCCGTACCAAAAAGCTCTTCCGGGTTGGGCTAGGAAGAGATACATGTATCCCTAGTGAACAAATCAGCAGTGGAACCAAATCAGCTTAGTCACATTTGGTAGGTTCTACCAGAGGATCATTTCATCAGTCACTAATCCTGGGCGCAGTCTTTCCTCAGCCAGAAAGAATAGGGCATCTACAGAGCAAAACAATGTGTACCAAGAGCAAGAATGTTATCGCACAGTTGACAGAATTCCATGATATTCTTGGACAAGGTCCAGAATTAAGACATGACTTCATGAACGTTTCTGTGGTTTTTTGACATGCTGACAATACTGGTGAGGCTTCGAAGTATTATTTATTACTCAAATGGAATATTTGGCAATCAATTTGCTTTGGCTTAGAGCTGCTGCTAGCCCACACAGAGCCTTTGTGTGAAAAGGAAAATGGCACCCATGGCAGATGCTTGACTTGGTGATCTTACATGGTGTCTGTGTGAATTGGGGAAAGACAAGCCTCCTCCTGCTCTCGTCAGTGTAGCATCACACCAGGGTGTGCTGCTTGGTGAGGGGACCATAGGGGACACTTCAGCTACACTTGCCCCCTTTTCCAGGCACCTATGTGTCAGGTACGATCCACAAGGACAACCCAGTGATCTTGCTTTGCCTTGCTCTCATTTTGATGTAAATCATGGCTATGAGGTTGCTTGCCTCATCTTTATTTTGGTGATTTTTCAGAGAAAAAGTGAGAAAAAAATTTTTTAAAAAGCAAGGTTTAAAAACCACCTTTTCTCTTTTATTTGACTTCCCAACATTTGATCCGATATGTAACCTTATCGTCATACTGATGACAAGGGATCATATTGCATGAATAATTTCTGATTTCCACAGGGAAAGTCAGCAAATCTGACCCATTTTTACTTATGATTGAGGAGATAGTTAATTTTAAAGTCTGCTTTTTTCTTACAGTGCTGAGTTCCACTATGCTCAAAGCACAACTTCTGTTTGCAGATGCTTTTCTGGCTTTATCTTTCTATTTATTAGTGGTCTAGAAGGACCCCACTTTATGACTCTTTGTTTACACTTCTAGAGAGGTCAAGTGGGGAGCCGTCTAAAGGGAACACACGTCGTTTTTGAAATTGTTTTTTAAAGGATTTTAATTGTCACGGAACTGACAGAGAAAAACCCTGGTTTCCTAGGCAAGCTCTCCTCTCAAACCAGGATGCCCAGGGAAAATCATTAATGGCAACAGCAGAATATAGGGCGCTTCGTTGAATCAATGTTCTTTTGTTCTGAATTGTCCTTCTCAAGCATACAGCCACTATGCCAAATATTGGCCCTATTTAGGCCAATCATTAAGTAGAGCCTGGCACCAAATTTACAACAACTATTCGAGAAAACAAGGCTAGCTGGTTCTGTTCAATCGCAATGCATGCATGTGAGCTCAAAAACTTCTAGGGAACCCCTGGTGGCTCAGTCCCTTAAGCATCCGACTTTGTCTCAGGTCATGATCTCATGGCTCAGCTCAAGGGTTCAAGCCATGTGTCGGGCTCTGTGCTGATAGCTTAGAGCCTGGATCCTGCTTCAGATTCTGTCTCTGTCTCTCTCTGCCCCTCCCCTGCTCATATTCACTCTCTTTCTCTCTCAAGTATAAATAAACATGAAACAAACAAACAAAAAAATCTTCTAGATGTACACAGTCTCATGGAAACTTGGTCTGCCCAAGGGTTTCTTTCATGCTCCTCCATGCTACTTGAATTATTCTGTAGCAATTTGAATTTATATTCCTCCTTTCATCACAACAGTGCCTTTTCCACTTAAAGGAGACATGATCTTTTTTCTCTCACATCCGTTTTCAAGATAAACAAGAAGAGATTTCTCTCTTGCAACGTGCCAAGCTTGGTTGGCACTAAAAGCAAAGGGAGCAAGGAAGAAAAACAAATACAACGGAAATTATTTAAAGGAGGAGAGGCGACAGGGAGGAGGCAAACAGCAAGCAAACTGGGCAGGCTCAGGGGTTTCACACAGGATAAGGGTTCATCAATAATTTCACCCCAGAAACACCAGCACTCCTATCTCATTCTGGAAATTGTGACCATGAGGCCACACTGGTAGGATATTCTAGGGCTGAGAGCTGCCTTATGTACATTTATTTATCTTCTAGTTAAGTGGCAAGTAAAGCAGGATGGGTTTAGGAAATTTGGGGTTTTGTCTCAGCTCTGCCATTACCTTGTGTTTTAGTCAGCTATTGCCTTAATTATGCTGCAAAACAAACCATCCAAAATCTCAGTGGCACGCAACAATAAGCATTCATTTCTTTCTCACTAGACTGTGGGTTGGCGGGCACAGCCCTGCTTCTGGCTGTGAGTCTGTGGGTCAGTTGGGGTGGCCCTGCTCCAGGCTGCCAATCAAAGCGAGACTTACTCTGGGGTCTCTCATGCTGGGGCCAAGCAGAAAGGGCAGCAGTTACTTGGGGGCATAGTCATCTCATGGAGGAGGTCTGAAACTCCTGAAGGGCCGATGGGAACACACTATTCCTCTGATGGTCTGTGCTTAGAATTGCCACACTCTGGCTTTCACTCTCATGGACCTTTCTTCAACTGGCCAAATTAAGTTATCGAAGCAGGGGTAGGGGTGATGGGAGAACACTTCTCCCCCTTGGAGGGGGGTGAGGAGTGAATATTGGCTCAACAACAGAATATGCCATAACTTGATACTTGATTTCAGATAACAACTGTATTTCTCTTTCTCAAATTTGTGAAATAAGGCTTTGGACCACAAAGGCAGAGAGAAATGTATTCTGCTTAAGACCCCTAAGACCAAGTGAGGAAACAATGGTTATTAACTATCTTTAAAAAATTAAAAAAATTTTTTTTTAATTTTTGAGAGAGAGAAAGAGACAGTGTGAGCAGGGGAGGGGCAGAGAGAGAGAGACACACAGAATCTGAAGCAGGCTCGAGGCTCTGAGCTGTCAGCAAAGAGCCCAACACAGGGCTCGAACTCACGAACCGTGAGATCATGACCTGAGCCGGAGTTGGATGCTTAACCAACTAACTGAGCCACCCAGATGTCCCTAACTACCTTTTTAAAAAGTCAAAATTACATATACTTAATGGTCTCCTAAAAAAATCATAATTTAGGGTGAGCATATTATCACATGTCAGAAGGTCAATGAAAAAGCTGTCATTGGTTTTTAACTTCTTGAATTTTTCTATCGCAGTCCATTGGAGAAGCAACCTCATGGCGACCAGGTTGTAAAACTAGCCAGGTTACATATGGCAATCTCCCACATCCACCCTAAGGTTTCTGTTATTGGGCTCAGTCAGCAAATATGGCCTGTAGGCCAAATCTGTTTTCATACAGCCTTTTGTGTGCTAAGGATGGTTTTTAAATTTTTACGTGCTTTTTTTTTTTAAAGAAAATAATGTTTTGTAACGTGAAAATAAATAAAATTCAAATTTCAATGGCCTTAAAAATCCTCCTTGAGGGGCGCCTGGGTGGCGCAGTCGGTTAAGCGTCCGACTTCAGCCAGGTCACGATCTCGCGGTCCGGGAGTTCGAGCCCCGCGTCAGGCTCTGGGCTGATGGCTCAGAGCCTGGAGCCTGTTTCCGATTCTGTGTCTCCCTCTCTCTCTGCCCCTCCCCCGTTCATGCTCTGTCTCTCTCTGTCCCAAAAATAAATAAACGTTGAAAAAAAACATTTAAAAAAAAAAAAAAAAGAAAAAAAAAAGAAAAAAAAAATCCTCCTTGAAACATAGCCTTCCTCATCCACCTACGTATTGTCTCTGCTTTTGAGCTACAGCAGAAGAGGTAAGCACTTATGACAGAGACCATAGGGCCAGAAAAGCTACTGTAATTGTGTTTCTGAGAAGGTATGAGGCCTAACAATTTTGTACCATGAGACAGAGAAATGAACACAGTATTTGATGCGTTCCTCGGCCTCCCCTGAATCTACATCACTCCGCAAAGCAGGGAGTTCAAAGGCGTGGTGCCTGGCACTCCCTTAATCCTCTCCACAGACTGCACCTCAGATCCACCAGATCCTGTGATGAAGAAATACCTCCTTTCTGTTGCCTAGGTAAAATTCCGTATTGCTCTCCCGTAGGTGTTTCTTAACACAGGCTGGAGTGAAACAGCCAGCTCTTCAAAAGTCCACTGAGCATGCCTCCATGCCAAACCCCGTATATGTTTCATACGGCATTTTGGGTAATGCCAAAAATGGCTCTTGAAGGCCCTTGATGGACATCGATTTACATCTTCCGTTGGTTTACACTGACAATTTGTTTCCTGCCTATTGTTTTTCGCACACATTTTTTTCAACCTTCGTAAGCTTGGATTTTGATTTAATTTTTGTTTTATAAAAACAAATGTCATCCCACGAGGGGAGATAGCTTTTGTTATAAACACACATGTGTAGGACTGTAAAAGTTAATGAAATTCACAACCAAACCTTATAATAAAATGGCCTCGGGACAGAAACAATCTGATCAGCCTCCAGTGAGTCACAGATGATCGACTGGAATCGCACACAGGTGGCTGAGGGCACAAGGCCGCTGGCGTCTTGCCTCACAACACACAGGGGACGTGCATTTTATGACCCAACTCTGCGTGCCCTGTCGTGCTTTATTGTTTGCATATTTCTGTTTAAACCTGCCCTGGCAACGTAGCTGCAGAGAAATTACAGTCTGCAAAACCACACTCATTAGGAGAAGTTAGCAAATATTTCATTGCCCGAGAAAGGACCAATTTCTTTGCAAAGCACCGTCCAGATGAGGTAACTCAAGCTTTGGGGGCCCCGGCTGAGGTTTGCAGCTTTGAAAAAGAGCACAAAGGAATAACTCCCCTTCATCCTTACTTGTCTTTAAATCTTTTTCTGTTAAGTCTGTGGGAGAAGAGAAACTATTTGCTATAGTTTGGGCTGCATGCTTTATTGAGTTGGACAGAGTCATTGAGAGAGTGGACATGACTCTTAGCTTTGGGGAGTACCAGGATGGAGACAGCTTCCCAATCTTCCGTTCCAAAATTAAATCATGAGCTCTATTACAAATCTTGGGTGGTATTGCAAGGTCAGTGAAACTATCTGGGGGGGGGGGTCCATTTAGAGTACTTGGTTGTGTATTGATGCCGAGCAAGCCAGGGGTGGGGTAGAGGAGTACATTCTAAGAAAGGTAATACGGGCTTTATCATGGCACTGACTGATGCTACAAGGGGAAGTCTGTGGGATCGTCAGCTACATGAGGCTATCAGCGACAGAGAAACCTATCCAAATTGGAAAACAAATGCAGAAATAATACTGCATTGGTTTGAGAACAAATAAATCACCTGGGGTGTTTGAATCCTACCAATGGTAGCACCACCACCACCAGTAACCACTTCTAAGGGTATCTGCGACCGTTTTCTGATGGCATTTAGACGGCAGAATGGTGAAGAGCAGGCTCTGGAACTAGACACCAGGGATGGAGGGCTGATCTGCCCAGTAAGAGCTCTGTAACTTGGGGCAACTTACCTATGATCTGTGTACCTCTGTCTCCTCTGCAGAAAGACAGGGATAACAAGAGCACCTACCCAGAGGGTTACTATGCTGATCCAGTAAGTCAATCAATGAAAGGAGCTTCACGCAGTGCCTGGCACACAGTAAATGCTTCAGTGATATTAACTATTATTAATGTAATTATTTGGTGTATATGTTCCTACATCTACCCAGGACTCTACAATCATACAGTTATTTAAGCAAGAGAGATGAGAACTAACAGTTAGTGCATGCCATGAGCTAGGTCTTAGCTCACCACTCTCTGTTTATTGTTGGATTTACTTCTTCTGACGGTCTTATGGTGGTAAATACAGATAAGAAAACAAATTCTAGAAGGGCAATGAACTCAGAAAGCACCCATCAGCTACATGTCAGTAGAGCTGGTGTCAGCCACTTACTTACCAAGCTGTGCCCGGTTAAGAGCTGGAGCTTTGGGTTTAATTCTTGCCTCTGTCTCTTACTAACTGATCTCAGACAGTTTAACCCCTTTAAACTTCATTTTCTGCCTGCAACAAGTGGATAATTATAGAAACTACATCACAGGTGTGCCATAAATATTAACATTCATGAGTGTGTAACACAGTACCCAGTACTTAAAAGATAGTGATCGACAGCCACTAGCTATTGTAACATGAGATGTGCACATACGTTGACTCTGTATTTCCCCATCACAACATCTGTCGTGTGGTTAATACACCCATCATCACTATAGGAGTGTGACCTATGTGATACTGGATGCCCAAAGTATAGTAATCACTCTGTGTCCCCAATTCCTGGGACAAATATTCTAGCTCACATCAGGTATTCAATAAATAAATGGTTGTCAAATGGCTAAATAAATCAGTGTTTATATTTAACTCACTGCACTCTCAGTGCAGAGCCCAATGAGGGGCTCAAACTCACGAACCATGAGATCCATGACCTGAACAGAAGTCTGGTGCTTAACCGACTGAGCCACCAGGTGCCCCTTAATTCATCCATTCTTATGTTTTCTTTGAAGTTATGAACAAAAGGCATTATACTTACAGTAGAATATTACTTATCCTTAACAAAGCAGGAAACCCTACCACCAAAAGGTGCAGGGACTAACCTGGAGAACCCCCTGCTAGGTGGAGAAAGTCCATCACAGAAGGATAAATATTGTAACACTTACATGCAGCATCTCAAATACAAATACTTATATAATGTGTTGAAAATTGCCAAACTCTTAGAAGCAGAGACTGGAATGGTGGTCTCCAGGGACTGTGGGGAGGACGAAATGGGGAATTACTTTTCAACGGGTAGAAAGTTTTAGTTATGCAAGAGCGCTAAGTTCTAGAGATGTGCTGTGCAACATCGTGCCTATAGTTAATAGTTGTATTACACACTTAAATTTGTTAAGAGGACAGATCTCATGTTAAGTGTTCTTACCACAATAAAAAAAAAAAGCACTAGAACTGAAGTTTTTGAAATAGTTCCCATTAAGTTCAAGGGAACTGTGCCCCCCAAATATTTTCTGATTTCTTCCTTAATTTGGCTTGAAGAACTGACATTTACAGGTGACCCTCATAAGCCTTTTTGCTCTTTAAAGAAAGAAGGATGGTGATAGAAACGTGTTGTGTCCAGCCTGGCACTTTGGAGATCCTACTTAGTCACACTGCACTATCACCATCATGGTGCTCGTGCTGTTAACTCTTTCTCTATGAGGCAGACCATACCAAGACCTTTTCGATAATGTCTTTTAAAAAAATGTTTTACTTGTTTTTGACAGGGTGAGTGGGGGAGGCACGGAGGGAGGGAGACAGAGGATCTGAAGTGGGCTCTGTGCTGACAGTGTACTGCAAGCCAATGTGGGACTCAAACTCATGACCCATGAGATCATGATATAAGCCGAAGCTGGATGCTCAACCGATTGAGCCAACCACTGCGTGCTGGGACCTTCTCAACAACGTCTTCTTTAAATCTCCTATCAACTCTGTGAATGAGAATTCTCACTTCTATTTTCTAGTGGAAAATGAACAGACGTTCAGAGAGTTTAAGTGACTTTCCCAAGGTCACACAGCAGGAATGTGTCAGAGTGAGGGATGGGACACCACTCAGTCTGATTCCACAACCACACCCTTGTTGTCTCCCTTTATGCACCCATTTCTATGAATACTTATCGAGTACCTACCATTACGTAAGTAGATATTTTTAAAGAGGCTAGAACAGTGTCAGGCACAAAATAAGTACTGTGTGGTTGATACATACATAAACACGCAAGTCCTGGGCTGGATTGGAATGTATCAAAGAACAAAGCACTTCACTATCCCTGCTCTTGTGAAACTTACATATAATGGAGAAGACAGATGAGAAACAATGAGCATAATAGACATGTAACAGTGTTTGGTAGAAGGTCATAAGTGCTATGGAAGAATTAAAACCAGGCATGGGAGACCCAGCAGGAATGTTCATAGGGGTGGTGGGTTTTAGTATTCCATGTGGTGGTCAGGGCAGGACTCACGCAGGGGGTTTATGAGGGAAGGTTCCCTAAGGTAAGGATACTCTTGAAGGAGAACAGCTAGAGCAGGTGACTGGGGGCGACTGAGGAACTGGAAGGAGGCCAGTGGGTTCGGGCTAGAGTGGCAGGATATGAAGTCAAAAGGAGGAGCAGGTGAGTGACGGCAGGCACTCTATCGGATATTCTGGTCCAAGCCGCTCTGATTAGGATCCCACAGCCCCGACCCCTACTGTCTGGTCTATTCTTTGCAATTCTTGCCTGGGGGCATTTAGAAGGTCTCAGTAGCCACTTCCAATGTTTGACATTTGGGGGTGGTGGGGCGGAGAGAGTTAAAATAGGACGCTCAATTGTCCGCTGGTCAGCAGGGTCTGCTCAATCCATGAACATTAGATCCTGCAAAGGGCAAATGTTATTTGGGTGGCTGCAAACCTATAACATCTGTCAGCCACGCACCGATAAAGGAGCCAAAAACGGTTTGAAAAAAATGAATGTGCAACAGAGGGAAGGGCTCTCTGGCAAGAACAAAAGGCTGAGCAACAAGAAATATAAATAGGTGTATATGTGTGCGTGCATGCGTATGGACATGCATATTTAATTCAATTGGATCACTAGGTACTAATCGCCTGCTATGAGTGAGTCAAAATGGGCACACAAGACAATTTTGTGACATGGAACGAAGTTTCAAGCATCTTGAAAGCATGGAAAGGGCACTGACATTTGGAGTCAAGAGCAAAGATTGGCAAATTGTTTCTGTGAAGGGCCAGAGTGTCAGACTTTGTGGGCCCCATGGCCTCCGTCTCAACTACTGAACTCAGCTGCATAGAGGGAAAGCAGTCACCAAGGATTCACAAGTACGTGCGGCTGCATTCCAATAAAACTTTATTTATAAAAGCGGACAGCAGTCTGGACTTGGGCCATGGGCAGCTCTTCGTTGTGCCCTGAGCTAGGGACTTGTACTGCTGCTATTAGTTCCTCGGAAGTGCCTCCTCACTGAGTATCCCTTCTTGCTGTCAGGATCCTCTTAGGTGTTTCTCCTACTAATCCTACCGTAATTCTTAGAGCACAGATATCATAATCTCTTGGAGCACCTGGGTGGCTCAGGCATTTGAGCATCAGTCTCTGTCCAGGTCAGGTCGTGATCTCACGGTTGTGAGACTGAGCCCTAAGTTGGATTCTGCACTGGGCACGGAGCCTGTGTAAGATTCTCTTTCTCCCTCTCCCTCTGCCCCGCCCCTACTCACGCTCGTTCTCTCTCTCTTTGAAAAAATATTATAATCTCTATTTCATAGACGAAGAAAGGGAGGCACTGCTCAGAGAGGATGAGTAAATTAACTAGGGTCACACAGCGATTAAAGTGCCGAACTGAGAAGCAAACGCATCACGGAATGCCATTCCTCCTGGCGTGTTCTCTCAGTCGCAGCACATGGAACCTCACAAAAAAAGACATGCAGATCATAATCAGACGTTCAGCCCTTTGTACAAAGCATGAAAAACCAAACAGAATGAAACTATGATTTCAGTCGCTGTGGATTCTAACATTTACAATGTCCATTTTACTTCTGGGAGAGGGGGAAAAAAAAAGACATGTTTCTACTTTGCCTTCTTTGGCATGTGTGTGAACTTCCCTCCAGAGATTTCAAAGCTGCTTGGCTCTGAGGTTCTGCATTTCTCTTGGAAACAATCTGTGTCTTTATGAATGCCAGAGGGGGGCTTTGAGGCTGCAGAGGGATGAAGGAACTCTGCCCTTGTCCTGTGCCACGGTTGGCAGCCTCGAGAATGCAGTGGGGGGAGCAGGAAGCAACATTACTCCTCGAGTCACTTGAAAACTTAGCACCTGCACAGAAGTAAGGCCACAGCCACGCCCTGCTCTCTCCATTCTTCCATGCGCCCTTCTCCCCGTGCTCTGAGAACATCGGCCTTCTTTCTGTCCACAAATTAAATGCCAAGCTCAGTCCTGACTCATGGCCTTTGCACGTGTCCCCTCCGCCTGGAAGGCTCTGTCCCAAGATCCTCACATGCCTGGCATCTCCTGTTACTTAGGTCTTGGCTTAGTCCTTTCATCTTTAGAGGAACTTTCCAGAGCTCCTAGTGTCAATGTCCCAACCGCTAGAGGCCTTTCTCTATCACATTAGCCTCTACTTGTTCTTGTCCCTTCATTCATGTGCTTTTTTATCTTCTTTTTCCTCTGACGAGATCATACGCTCTGCGGAGATGAAGACCTTGCCTACTTTGTTCATCACTGCCCACGGCGCCTAGGACAGTGCCTAACACAGAGAGGGCTTTTGGAGGATGTTTGTTGAATGGATATATGACCAACGACAGTAGTGAAGCGCATATATGGACTGCTAATTATGTAGCCAGCACTGTCCTGAGTCTGCATACGCACTTTCTCATTTATTTCTCAGCAACTCAAATTCCCCAAGGAATGCTGATTTATCCCCATTTTATAGAAGACAGAGTGGAGACCTGGAAAACTGAGCCCAGCAGGTACACGGCTATACAACTGGTATGTGGCACAGCTATGATTTTCACTCAAGCCCACATCCAACTTTGAAGCCGCCATTTGCATGATATGGGGAAACTGCAAGACTGAACTCTACACATTTGTTACCCTGAAGGATAGTGAACATGTTCTAACTAAGGGGCAAGGAGGTAACAGAACTACGTCAGCCTCACTGTCTCGGAGAGCTTACACAAGGGTGAAGGAATTGCCATCTGTGTCCATTTCAAAGAAATGTTTGAGAAGGAACAGCAGGCAGACCGTCTGCACCTTTTCGTGGAAGTCCACGGAACAGCACAGGGCTTGGCTCCTTATGGCGTCCCAGGGGACAGAGCGCTTTTGTCACGTGGTCTTGCCGCATTATCAAGGTGAGTTTTTAAAGAAACAACTTTCAGGGGAGACTGGAAATCTCAACGGGGAGCCCTATTCTCCACCCAGCGTGGAGTGCCTAAATTCTCCTTTGGGCCTGCCGGTCTCGTCACCTCTGCCTGTTTGGGGGCTGTATTAAGAAGTGACACTTAATAAAGCCTTCTCCAATTCTGCCACTTCCATTTGGCCTTTTGGCACATTTGCTTTGAGTTTCCGGCTTTGATGTGGGGCCTTGTTCGGCCAGCTCTGGGGTTGAGTGAGAGCTGCAGGGAGTGGGGAGGGAGGCTTTGTGTTTGAACTGGCACAGTGATTGATTAACCCTTTCTGCAACTCCTCTGGTGAAAAATAGACGGCTCGGCAAAGCAGGCTCCAGATGGCCACAGGATGTAGGCTACATTTCCTGAGATGCTGATTTCAGGGGTTGTATACCCTGTAACAGATTGAGTTTGACATGTGGCCACACTCACATGTGAACCCTGGGAAGACTGGTTTCCCCGGAGTGCCTTTTAGGAGTTTGGGAGTGGAGATTTCATTCTCTGAGCAAATTTCAATCTCAGGGTAGCCCTGGTCCCCTCATGGCAAACAAAGCAATCCAAAGAGAAGGGAAAAAAATAAACTCCAAAATAAAGCATTTTCATAACCTATTTTGCTCTTGATCTTTTGTTTTGCATTTTGTAAACTCCACTGTCAACTCCCAAGTGTTGAATACAATTGGGTAAAAAGAAAGAAAAAAAGAAAGGAAGGAAAGAAAGGAAGGAAGGAAGGAAGGAAGGAAAGAAGGAAGGAATCTACAATACTAACTTTAAATAACTGATCTTCTAAAGAAGTTTGAAACACAACACTGTTGCCATAACATTTAGTGACTAAATCAATGTTTTCATCTCTGGAACATCATTTAATATTTTAAGGCGAGAGATACTTGCTCTTTTTACCCTATTTACTATGCAATTCCAAGCACGTTTATTCTGGGGTAAAGTCAAAGGAAGCCAGCTCTTTTTTCTTGCTTCAGTGAAAAAGGAAGCGAGTGTTTACAAACATGTTTTTAATCAGACTTCTTTTATTTTATTTATTGTTTTTGCCCTTTACCAAGTACTTTGCTAGTTCTTTCGAGGAAGAGAAAAGTACCATGTGAAATGCAATACCATTCTCTCCACTGCTTTACCACAGGCCCAGCCTTTACAGTTACTAGTTCTGAGAGAGGGGAGACTTGGTTATCTGCCATCATGACACCAGTTTGGAATGCTGGGACCAATTTCAGCAACCAGGCCAAGCTCCTCATACAACCTTTGAAACCAAATCAAAAAAACGGAACGAGTACGCCTTGCTCCGTTTCTTAAGTGTGTTTGTAGTAGGAAACTGGATGCAAATGTACAGAATGGTTCAATATGGATTTGGGCATATGTTAAAAACAAGCCAGTAAGACAAGGCATCAGTTGTTAACAGTAACTCAAGCTGTGCCATTGGATCACAGCACATGCAGCCTCAGCTATCAGATATGTGATCTTTAGCCAGCTCATCATTTCCTCTGATTAGTGCCAAAGAGAAATTGTTATGTCTGTTAGGCCTGGGAAAATGCCGTTTGAATGGGGCTCGACAATATGTGGACCCATGTTGCCATTCTTCCATGTCTCACCCGTGGCAGACATCACTAATCGATTATGGCACTCTTTACCACTGAGTCCATGAGGCCTCAGAACCGTGTCAAAGTGAGATGCCAGGTAGTCGGTCCATCATTGTTGGAATTGTCACCACATGACAATCTGCCGGGGCTACCTCCAGGTGACACCAAAGTGTCCTGCATTTTTGACAGCTTTCTGCCATCAAGAAACATTCCTCCTATTTGTACCCATATGTAATTCCCTCCCCTTGAGTATGGGCTAGACCTAACAATTCACTCTAGTGAGCAGAATAGGGCAAAAGTGATGAGGGAATGTCACATCTGAGACAGGGCTACAAAAGACTATGACTTTCGTCTTGCTGACACTTGCTCTTGCCATCTCGCACTGAGGAAACCAGTTGCCATATTGTGAGTAGCTCCATAGAGAGACCCAAATGGCAAGGAACCAATGGAGGCCTCCAGTCACTGGCTCACGGGGAACAAAGATCCTCAGTCCAAAAGACAGTAAGTACTGAATTCTGCAAAAAACCATGTGAATAATCTTGGAAGTAGATGTTTCCCAGCTGTGCTTTGACACATCTACAGCTTTGGCTGATACTTTTACTGTAGCCAGAGGATGCAGGTTTTCTCTCACAGCAATTATGAGATAATAAATCCAGTAGTCTTAAGGCGGCTCAGTACTGGGTTGATTTGTTACACAGCAATAAATAGCTAATGCAGCAAGATTTTGGCAGACTCCATGAGAGGAAGGAGACCGGGATAGAGGGGACTTGTTCGAATATGGAATCTGAGACTCTGAAACAAAGTTCAAATTTTTCCGGGATGGAAAATACTTAAAGTCATGTCACAGCTCTATGTTGAGCTGTGGCTTTGGGATGAGTCTGTCACTCTTATTAAACATTTACTGCATATTTAGTTCAAGTATGGTTCCCCATGAGATCTTGAAGATACAAAGAAGCAAGCCCGATGTAGTGGACATCAACTCTTTTCATCTGCTCAGTAACCATTTTTGTTCCTTTAGCTTCAGCAGGCTGACTTTTCCTGAAAAAACCACCTCGATCGCTCCTAGACCATTTGCTGTGGGTAGAACTGACCCCATCTAAGGTTACATCTGACAGTGAGGTTGCTAACTTGGTAGAATGTAAGCTTAGGGGTGTTGGTGGTCACCCTTATTCCTACTTGGGAAAACATCAGTCTGAATCATACCAAAAGGAAAACAAAGCTGACAGAAGCAAAGAAGTGCATCCCTGACAAACTCTCTCCAGCACCTTTCTCCAACTGCACTTGAACTGTAACTTTCAATTCTATTAACCAATAAATCCATCTTTTCTTTCTTAACCTTATGCCTGTTTGAATTGGATTTCTGTAGCTTGCAGCTGAAATAATTCAGAATAATGCAATATGAACGTTGTGAAAACATAGGCATTTTAAAGAGCTAGTCCTGAAAGGAGGCTTTGAGATGGGCCTGGCCCAGCAGGAAGACAGGGTCCTAGGTAGGTTTCTAGGTTGCTAAGTCCTTTGGAGACAACACAGATATTTTTTTAAAAAGGCATGTCTCGTAATATGAGTCCTATGCATGACTCATGGTCTACCAAGACTCCCAGAGAAAATGAGCCAGAATATTAATAATGTTCATTCACTCAGCAAATATTTATTAAGTATTGACTATGTGCCAGGAACTATAGGGGGACTGGGGACACAATGACAAAACAAAGTGTCAGTGCTTGTGGACTGTGTGAGAATCAAGTCAGTTTGGGAAGGTAAATGAAAAATAAGTCTACCAGTGTTTGGTGAGGCTGCTAATGACAAGTACCAGAAGAGACCAAGCAAATAAAGGCTAGATAGTGATAATAGGGGCTAAGGAATGTGACTGCCATTGTAGATACGGTGACCAGACGAAGGCTTATTGTAGTGTGAACATGCAAGCAGACACGTGAAGGAAATGGGGAATGATCTGTGCAGATAGCTGGGGGAAATGTCTTTGGTTGGAATATACTATTTCGTATGTTCGGGGACAGCTACAGGGCCAGCGTGCCAGGGATAAGTGGGAAAGGAGGAGGGGGGAATAAGACGAGTTTAGGTGAGGTCAGATCACCTAGGGCATGCAGGCCACTGTAAGGATGTGATCTTTTACACTGAGACCAATGGGCAACCAGAGGAGTGCCATGCTCTGACTTACTAGGCTCCCTCTGGCTGCCCTGTTGAGAAAGGACTGTCAGGGGACAGGAGCGGAAAGAGAAGACCAATATTAAAACTCTTGTAACAGTCTTGGCAGGAACTGACGGTGGCTACTAGGTGGGTTTGGATTCCAGACATATGTTGAAGATAGAAGCTGAAAGACTTGCTAACACATTGGGTACAGCACATAAGAAAAACTATGTTGTGTTAGGAAGAACGGAAGGGTAGGACAGAGAAGACTGGGAGATTCTGGGTTGGACCTGCTCAGTGTATGGTGCCTCTTAGAGGCTCAAGTGGTGGGTGGATGTGGAAGACCAGAGTACAAGGGAAGGTCTGGGGTGAAGATATGTATTTGGGAGACACAGTGGACAGCGGTAGTTAAAAGTAAGACCGGTTGAAATCACCTAGGGAGTAAATACAGACGGAGGAAAGAAGAGTTTCAACGGGTTCCTAAGATATTCCATCATTTGGAGACCGGGAAGAAGAGGAAGTTGCTGAAAAAGAAAAGTGAGAGAAAGTTCAAGCCACGGGTCTGTGTTACCCACTACAAAACAAAAGCATTAATCTTTGTGCTTCTGTTTTACCTAATATTATATCCCTTTCACTTAGTACAGTACTTTCTCATTAAATGGTAGAAAAGTCAGACTATAAGCACACAGAATCACTACAGCAGTTTTCTTAGTCAGAGATAAATTTTAATCAAGGCAAAGAGCACTGGCCTTAAAAAAGATACAGAGTTTCTATTGCAATGAATTGTGAATGCAGGTTGAAGGGCAGGTTCTGGGGAAATAGGCAAGTTTCAAGGAATCATGTGATGAGTCAAAACCGCAAAGGCAGGCAAACCTGAAATCAGGGGATACCCAGAACTAGGTTGGAGAAACAATGGGCCAGAAGTATACTAGATGAGGGTCTTGAATTTCTAAGACTCTGAAGTAGAAGGTGGGAAGCCCAAATCCAGGTACTTGACAAATACCCAGAACATGAACAGGGACATCAGTTGAACAGATGTGATAACCGAGTAATATCAATTAGTTCGTTGAATTACCCGTAGTATTTATGGGGTTTTATCTTCCTTTTTTCAGAAGATTTTCTTATCTTTCATTTGGAGAGAGAAACTAATTACTAAAACAGAACAAGTCCGTGGGTTTGTAGGTGGAGGTACTTGGAAGTTCTTGGATAGAGGGAAAACTGACGGGAGAGAAAAGTTTCCATCAACACTGACATTTGGTCAACCAAGCAGGATATTGCTGTTGTCATTCTCAGCTCTCTGATCCATATGGGACTGATACCCAGATTCCTAAAAGCACCTTTAAGGCAGCATCTGTGTCTTAATCTTTTCTGTACCTTCCTTGGTGCTTAGCAGTATGTTGATCTGCAAAGACCATGGACTTTGAGCCAGCTGATTTAAAAATTTGTTATGGTCTTGGACACCTTTTATTCTGCATTTTGGGGCCTCCTGTTCCTCCATGGAAATGGCAAATTTCAAAGCTTGGCCTTATCACTCATTCACCTAGAATGCCGATTTCCTTACCTATGAACAGGGGCAAAGCCCACTGTAAAGAAGAACACCACCAACAAGCAGAACTAACATGGCAGAGTGCCTTCAATGTGGCAGGTGCTGCACTGATGCCTCGTTTTATACTCTTTGTCTCTTTGTTTTTACAGATGGAGAAATGGAGACTTAACAGAGTTAAGTGATGTGTCAAAGTTCACACAGCTAGTGAATAAGAAACCATCAATTCAAACCTAGGGCTTTTTGATGGCATCCTGACAGTGTCAGAGGCATGTGGGGTGGGGTGTAGGTAAGGGCTAGGTGAAGTGGGGCTAAATGAACATGGGTTTGAATGATCGGCTACTTGGCCATGGGGACCATAGTAGGTATTGAGCAAAACTGATGGCAGTGCTGATGGGAACACATCTCATGAATGTGTAACAAGTCTTCCACCTTGGTGTAGATTATCTGCCTATCAAAAGAAATGTCCTGATGACTCAGATGGGTCGGGGTAATTAGGCTATGGTGTTCTTTCTGTGATCAACAGCCTCAGTCCCCTAGGGAAGGAAGGTGGGAAACACCCACCTAATGAGCATATGTTAAGCTAAGTGGCCACTGAGTGAGGTGCTTCCCATGGGTGATTTTTGGTATCTTACTAGAACAATCCACTAGGGTAGGTATTTAGTCCCCCTATGTTACAGATGAAGAAACTTAGACTCAGGTGAGTGGCGAATCTTGTCCAGTATGAAAAGGGACGATGCCTGTTTGTTTGTTTGTTCCAGATTCTGCTTGATTCCGAAGCTCATGCTCTCTCTCATATTCCTGGGGAAAAGGTCTTCTTTAAACCAGTACAAAACCAGATGTGTGTTTTCTTGCCACTTTAATCTCTTCTGTAATAGCTTCCCTTTTCCTCTCCAATTGTCCCAAACAGTTCTGGGGAACACATGAGTAGTGCAGGCCAATATGTCTTTCCTTACCTTCTGTTTCCTCTCCTCTCTGAGTCTCTTAAGCACATTTGAAACTTGTCCTCATTCCCGTCCCCCAAAGTGAAAGTTGCTGTCTTTTGGTTAACTCAGAACTGCAGGGATAAATTCTTGGGAAAGTCATGTGCTTTTTATTATTATGTTGTTTATTCATGTACTTGAAACACATTTATATTGTTAGGCTATTCATGGAATAAAGCATTCAGATGAAAAAACAAACCAGTGAGTTTGGAAGTCATCTTGAAGAAACAAAGAGAAATCTCCTAAGGAGGAGCACATTTAACTCTTCTGGTCTCCTTTCCTAATTCAGCAACCCTGTTGACCATTGCTTTCAGTTGAAAGGATTCCCATTGTCTCCCTGTGAAAGTCATCATGGAGGAAACTGCGAGTTTGCTGTCAGCATTATGAAGGAAACTAGGTCCTCAGAACTTACTGGAATCACATGCAAAGCAAACAAAGTCAGTGTCAATAGCGCCTCCAGCTTTCCATTTCAAAGTTCTCATTGGGAGTGTATATTTTTATGGAGGGTGATAGTGGGGAATTAGTACCCACTAAGTACTGTGATCAAGCACTCTGCAGTCTAGCTTTGCAAAGTGTGGTTCTGGCACTGGTCGCACTGGTGTAGTTGGGAGCTGGTTAGGAATGTATAATTTCAGATCCTGCCATAACTCTACTCAATCATAATCCACATTTTCACAAGATTCCTGGGCAACATTCCATGCACATTAAAGTTTGAAAGACAATGCCATCCTAGGCACTTATTTATACATTTCTCACCTTTAGGGAAGAGGTATTCATGTCAGGGTTGCTTAAATGAGAAAACACAAGTTCAAGGTGGGTAAGTAACTTGGCCAAATCCTCAGCTAGTTTGTGTCAGGGCCATATGTGAATGCTGTTTTGTCTGACTTCAATGCTTGTCTATTTTCTACTCTCTCATATTACCTTCATTTTTTCCTAAAGCTTAGGTTGCAGTGTGCTGGTTTCGTCTCAACGAGAGGAAACATGAGACCTGAATTTCCACGAGGGGAGACTCAGTGAAGCTAGAATGCAGGCCCCAAAAATGGTGGACCAGGGGAACCAACAAGCAAGTCAAATGAAGGCAGGCTGTCACAGGTGAGGATGAGAAGGTCATGACCTTGATGATCTGGACTGTTCCCTGTGTATACTCAGACCACAGTACTGTGCCCTGGAAATCTATTTGTGCCTCATGGAAACTCATAGCCATGTCTAGCCTTTCCTTTCCTCCCCAGCCTTTGAATAAGTGCTAGAAAAGTCAGAATTCTTTTTCCCCTTCTAAGTTTTCTAAATTAAAGTTTATAAAGAGTGACCTTGAGGGCTTAATTCAACCCACAGATGGGCGTTATTAGGCCTACATGATGTTGGCCCAGATAATGTTTTAAAATTCTTCTAAAAACTCAACTACCTGCCAACACATTTAAAAACGTTTCATTAAAGTATAATATATACAGAAAAGTACACATTTAAGTGCCCAGCTAGATGAATGTTCATAAAGAACACGCCTATGTAATTAGCAGCAACATCAAGAAATAGAACATTACCAGCACCCCAACGTTCAACTTGTACTTTTTGCGTAAGGGTAACCAATATAATGACTTACAGTTGCATTGGTTAGTTTACTTGACAATATTCAAAACTTAGAAATCTCTGGCTTCTCCTGAAAAACTGAATCATCTAGCAACATTGGGCTCATGGTCTCACAGGGTAACAATCAGCTGGAGATGAGCAGGGACCACTCTCTTTATTTTTGTTTGTTTAATGTTTATTTATATGAGAGAGAGAGAGAGAGAGAGAGAGAGAGAGAGAGAGAGAATCTTCATGATAAAAGCACAGATCCTGATGTAGGGCTGAAACCCACAAACTGTGAGATTATGACCTGAGCTGAAATCAACAGTTGGACACTTAACCAGCTGAGTGACCAAGGTGCCTGGGACCACTCTGTTTAATCACGCATGCCGTCTTTAGTTTTCCACAGTCCCCACCACTCCCTACTATTCAACACTTAGAGCTAGTGGCAATGGCCTTTAATCAACACACTTATAGTCAACAGTAGAATTAATTAAAACAGAATTATGTAAAATTATGTCTTATATTCTCTTGCTTCCCTCCTTTACATTATATGCCAGACTTCTATGGGCATTTGAATTTGAGATCGCTGCTCTAAGCCTGAAGATTCCCCACGTCAACCTCAGAGAATATCTCAAATATTTCTTTTTTTATGTTTATATATTTATTTTGAAAGAGAGAGCATGAGCATGACTGGGGGAGGGGCAGAGAGAGAAGGGGAGAAAGAGAATACTAAGCAGCCTCTGTGCTGTCAGCACAGAGCCTGATGCCGGGCTTGAACTCACAAACTGTGAGATCATGACTTGAGCCGATATTAAGAATCAGACACTTAACTGACTGAGCCACCCAGGCGCCCTCACATATTTCTTAAGAATGTTATGACAATCCTTTGTTACCCTCACAATTGACTTTGGGGGTGCTAACTAAATGGCCAAGTATCCTTGTTAAATTTAGTGCAAAGGGAAGGAGATTCAGTTTCTTAACAGATTTTCTTTCTTTTCCTCTGTTTGGCATAGGTAGGTGTTTTTGTGGGGGTTTTGGGCCTAGTACAACCAAACACAGCCCGGGCAGGTTGGCAGGAATGACCACATCCACACCTAAGTTCTGAGGGTAGCTCTTCTGCCCTGAACTAGTCATTGCCTCCTGCATAACTTCCTTCCAGTTTCTAAGCTGGAGAAAAAATTTTCTCACAGAATAGGTGTTGCCCTGGAAAAGAGGAAGAGAAAGAAAAGTAAACAAGGAACTGGGTAGGAGCCTTCCATATAAGGAAAGAATAAAAATAACGTAACAGTTGTATCATTTCCAAATTCAAAGTGTGGGCTGTGAAGACAGCAAAGCCAAGGCCAGGGTGAACATGTAACCCTTTTCCCAAGGCCTTAAGTCTATCCTCTGTTGAGGGGAGCCCCATCATAACCGAAGAACACCACTCTAATTTCAATGAAAGAAAGTGCCATATTCCCTGCCACATAACACAGGTATGAAATAATCCCCTGAGGTGGTAACAATTTGAAAATAAGTTTAAAAAATTTTTTGATGAATGATTCTAGGCTAATAAGGGGAAGTTATAGGCCGAAGTTTTCAGCCTTGAAGTTGTTGTCAATGAGGAGAGACTTTCCCTCCCTTAAAGTTTCCATGTACTAAGCTTACATTTGGACCTAGATATCTTCCTCCAATGGCAGTGGAAAAACTGGATATCCATTTGCAAAATAAGAAAAATTCGATCCTTATCTTACACAACAGACAAAAGCCAACTCAAAAAGGCTTACAGATTTAAACATAGGACTTGAAACTGTAAAACGACTAGAAGAAAACATATGGGAAAAGCTTCATGAAACTGATCTTGGCAATGGTGTTTTGGCCATGACACCAAAAACACAGGCCACAAAAGCAAAAATAGACAAGTGAGAGTAGATCAAACAAAAGGTGTTGATGGAAACAATTAGAGTGAAAAAGCAACCTGTAGAAGGGAGAAAATATTAGCAAACCATAGATCCGACAAGGAGTTAATATCCAAAATATATAAAGATCTCAACTCATTATGGAGAAAACAAATACAGTGATTAAAAAATGAGCAAAAGAAGTGAAGAGACACTTCTCCAAAGAAGACCTACAAATGGCCAAGAAGCAAAAGGAAAGGTGTTCAACATTACCAAGCATTAGGAAAATGCAAAGCAAAGCCACAGTGAGACATCACCTCATTCCTGCTAGGAAGGCTATTATTTTAAATATGTATATTATAAACACACACACACACACACACACACACACACACACACAGAAATATTATACACCCTTAAAAAAGGATATCCTTTCATATGCAACAGCATGGCTGAACTTTGAGGACATTGTGCTAAGTAAAGTAAGTACATCACAGGACCAATATTGCATGATACTATTTATCCAAGGAATACAAAGTAGTGAAATGCAGAGAGTGGAATTGTTCTTTCCAAGGGCCGGGGGAGGGGAAATGGAGAGCTGCTCTTCAACTGTTTTAAACTTTCACTTATGCAAGATGATTAAATTCTAGAGACCTGCATTGTGTTTACTGACAATACTGTACACTTTAAAATCCGTGACAAAGGTAGATCTCATGTTAAGTGTTCTTTGCACAATTAAAAAAAAAATGGGGGCTGGATATGCCATTTGTTCTTAAGAAAACTGAAAATCAATTCCCTGAGGACAGCAAACATCCCTTTAGGCTCTGAAATATGCTAATCAGTCTGTGTATGACTCCATAATGACAGAAACCATAGCTCACATAATTTCAAAATGGACACTGTGAGGTCAACAGTATGAGATTTTAGATGTTATGGATGAGGAAATTGAGGCAGAGAGAAGTAAGGCGTCAAAGTTGCCAAACTGGTCCTCTCCAGCATATTGGCTAATCCCAACACCCTCTGCTTTTAAAAACCACGCGGATTGCTTCATCACCATGAAAACATGGTTTTAGAGTTGATCTCTCACGCCAGCTCCCCTCCCCCAACGTTCAACCTGGGATGATAAAGAGACAGAGATTGAGTGTCAACTGGGTGAGCGCTTATCCTGGCTTGGGTTCTTCTTTGTCAAACGCCATCACGTGAAAAGTATGAGGTGTTGTCACAGGAATAATTGGCCACCCAGGAAGGAGAAGAAAAGCTGTTGTCTTGCTTCTAGGAGTGCAGGATAGGCTCTTCTGGATTCTCCTGGAAACTCCTTAGCAGGAAGTGTCTTTGGCACATTTTCTATTCCAGAAAGATTGCTGCTAAAATTATCTGCGTTAGGAATGTGACAGAGTTCTGGCCACCGAGAATTTGGTATGGAAATAAACAGCAGAGTTGATTATCTCTATTCAAACTTAACTAAAACCGTATGAAGGGTTCAGCCAACCCTCCCCCACCAGCCCCACCTCATCTCTGTGTTTTTTGGAACATCTATTACAACAGGGCTTTTTCTTTTTCCTTTTCTGTCTCCTCCTCCCCCCACATCACAGCCCGTTACTCCCAGCTGTGTGCTGCAAATCAGCATACACTTGCAAGTCTTTCCCAAGTGTCTAGAGGCTAGAGGAACCCCAAACACATTGCCACCAAACCTCCTTCTTCTGAAATTTTCAGTGTGTATAAATTCAGAAATGTAATCAGCACGATTAGGACTCAGCTGTGCGTTGCTCATTCAAGTTCTATGCTGCAAGAGCCGTTTGATGTCAAGTAGAATTTTTTAGTCTTCTCCCCTCTTCCACCCCAAGTCTTTTATCCTAAAACCAGGAAGTCACATTTGGCCAGCCGACTATGAACTGTAACCACAAAAAGTTGGACATCGGTTCAAAGCTCAGGACTCATGAGAGGCCTGAATATGTTTTAACCTTGGTGGAAGGCATTCCGCAGTCATTCGGGCTCAATGCACCTCCACAACGGCTGATGCGGGCAGCGGTGTTACTGGTGACATGGTTGGTAGGATGTTCTCACAGGCTGAGGAATGTGTGAGGGAAGCAGCCTTGTTCTGGGAGGGGCTGTACAGGACTGGAAGAGGAGTTAGTTTCATTTTCCACTCAGATGCAGCGGTGGAAAGAATCAGTCAGGAACCTCTCCTTCTTTCTTGGCTGTCTCTCCCTGAGCTCAGATGTAAAAACAAGGGTCGCTGTTCATCCTCTTACACTGGGGGAAGGAAACCTAAGCCATGCGAAGTGTTCACTAAAAACACTCACTTAGTGGTGGATTTTCCCTCCTTAGCCCCGTCTCCTTCTATTTCACCCTCCTTGGCCCTCAATCTTTATCCTTCTACAATACAGTGTACCTTGAATTCCCTGGGCACACTTGTGGCTTTTTTGTCTTCCTTGGTGCTTTTGTACATGATATGCCTCTTCAAGGACTTTTCCTCCTCCCTTTGAGTCTTCCTGAAAGCACCTTGATACCTCTCAGACTACTCTTGGAGTATTATCTCTTGTGTAAAGGCTTGCATTAAAAGAATCTCTATCTCTACCTCTATCTCTATCTCTGTCTCTGTCTCTCTATCATTCCATCTTCTTTGACACCACTGGGAAGACCTCATCACTTCCATGTTTCACCTTCCTGTTTTGCATATTGATACGGATAGTGCTTTTTAAAATGATTATTAACTTCTATGAGTCTGGTTAGCCTTCCAGACCACTGTGGTCCAATAGAACTTTCTGCAGTGATGGACATGTTCTACACCTGCGTTATACGGTATGGTAACTACTAGTCACATATGGCTGTCAAGCACTTGAAATGTGGCTGGTGCCCTCGAGGAACTGAATTTTTAATTTTACTTAATTTTACTTAATTTAAATGTAAATAGTTGCACATGGTTAGTGGATACTATATTGGACAGCACACTGTAGACTGTGATCTTCTTGAGGATAAAACTAATGTATTACTAATTCCTTGTTGTAAGGGCTCAGTAAACATTTACTGAATTCAGTTATTGTAGATACTTATGACAATAGTTCTGTTAGGCAGGTATTACTAGCTCTAGTAATTTCATCTTCATACACAAAAGCAAAACAAAACAGAACAACAGCAAAATGTGGTTCAGTGAAGTTAAGTGATCCAGCCAGGATCGGAACCACAATCTATTTAAAATACCGCCCCCCCGCCCATTTTTTCTGCTTCCATTGGCAGGGCTTTGGTAGTTGGTGAGTAAAGTTGTATGTAAGTGGGTGCATATACAAGATAGGAGGAAGCAACATTTTATAGAACAGTTAATTGTCTCCATACAATTAGACATGCAAAGACTTGCCTGGAAATCTCTGGAAGGAAAATCAATGGAAGGAAAGAAAAAAGGAAAATAAAAGCAAGCTAGCACACTGCTCATGCATCTTTAGTTCCATGCACACATTTAAAGGATATATTGGCTAAATATATCTCTTTTAAAGGAGGAGTGCATCATAAAAGAAAGTTTACAACAGCCAACAAATTGGGCAGCTGGTCTGCAATCTGTGATTGTTAACTTTCAAACGCTGATAACCTCGGAGTTGGCAGTTAAAGATCAAAATGGTGGAGGTAATGCTGCCATCTACTGGTAATCATGCAAAGTTGGCTGGTATTTCAAGATGTGAACAAATATTCCAGATGCAGTAATCATAGTTACCTATTCTTTGAATTTATGACTTAGCCTTATACATTAAAAACAACTTCAAAACTATTTTAAATTTGGAGAAAAAATTACCATCCTTCAAATTTCCTTCCTTCCTTCCTTCCTTCCTTCCTTCCTTCCTTCCTTCCTTCCCCTCTTTCTCCTCTCCTCTCCTCTCCTCCCCTCCCCTCCCCTCCCTTCTCCTCTCCTCTCTCCTTTCTCCTTTCTCCTTTCTCCTTTTGCAAATATATATAGCAACCTGCAGTTTTCAGGTCCTCCTCCCCTCCTCATTTAGCCGAATTGCCAGTTGAAACAATCTGATAATAGTTTCAGTTGGCTTTTCTTTGATTCATGTTCTAGCTCCAGACAAATGATTGTATCAGGCTGCATTCTTATGGGACTACACATAATCATGGACCCTCCCAGGTCTTACAGAATTTTTCTCAGCATCAAATCTGTTTCTAGATCAGTGATGAAGGCTGTACCTGAAGATATGCTGTTAGGACAAACTTTGGGATTTGGTGATAGCATTGAGGGTACTCCCAACTGAAAAAATATTAAAGTTCCAGTTTTGACCAAATGGGATAGACTAACCAATACTCTTTGCCAGAAACCAGAACTCATGCTGCCATTTTGATTAGCCATAAAATCCCAAGAGGCAATATGGGACATGGGATTTTGATATTCTATCAGTTGGATTCTTAGCAGAGGGATCAAGACTTTATCTGACGATTTTATAGTAAGAGTCACCCTGTCCCTACATGTTTAAGCAGTTGGAAGTAAGGGAAGCAATATGAGCCTGGGGAAATAGATGAAGAAGGGAAAAGAAGCACTTATACTGTTAGATTGTATGCATGCATATGAATTTCAATGGACTTGTGGTGACTGATGATAAGTAGACCATCATCTTATCTCTCCCATCTAGGACATGGCTGCCTAGGTGTGTCATTGCTCAACCTTTGAGCACCTAATTAGTCTTTGTTTTAAGCAACATCTTGGATGTACTCTGAGAGATGAGTGACATTGACACATATTCATGAATTCATTGATTTAGTTATCCATTCAACAAATATTGAACACATACTAATTGATATATTTATAGGGACACAAAACAGAATGAGAAGTGGTCCTTATCTTCAAAAGATACACTGCTTTCTCTTATGTATATTGCATATACTGTGTACTAGGTACTATGTTAAATGTTTTATAACTATTAAATTAGTTACTCATTTGTTCAACAAAGTTTACTCAGGACCTACTCTGTGTTAGGCATTGTGCTGAGTGCAAAGACGAAATGATACACAAGTTGGATATGGTTCCTGGCCTTAGAGATATTGGTGGCTTTTGGGTAAGGAAGAAAATTAAACAAAGAAACACAGTGTGTTTAACTTGTGCAATTCATTTTGGCCGCTCAGCATTTGATTTTCTTTCTACATGAAGAAATGCCTTATCAGTGTGGATGGAGCAAAGACCTCTAACTATAAAAGCTAAAAATGCTGGGTATTTTTTCCCAGCACCACTTGCAGCTACATTACAGGCATGTCACCCAAGTTTTGCCAAGCAGACAACACCTTGCTAGAATTTGAATAGGTTCTGCCTCAAGGAAGAGACAGGGCACTTTATTTCTCTGGTGGTGGTTGTGATGGTGTTAACATTGTCTGCATCAAAATCTCTCAGGAACATAATTTTAGCTAGTTTTATTTATTTATTTGTTTCTTTCCACTTCCTTTATGCCAAATTCACCGGCCTTCCAGTGATGCCTGAGCTTCTTATTAGTCTTGTAACAATTCCTTTTCTTTTTGGTCAGTGTGAATCACCTCCTGTTGTGTGGAACCAGGTACTCTGACAATATCCACTGTGACATGGGAAGGACAGACATCATCGATGGTATCATCAATGTACAGAGATTACTGCCCTACTAAAGCAATGGACAACAACACTTGCATCTTAAAGACAAGTAGGAATTATCTGGGGTAAAGGTATCAGAGGAAGGAGCCAGAAAATGGATAACAGGCAGAGGAAACAGCACATTTGAAAGCCCAAGGCACTGCTCTGAGGTAGGAATTCTTAGGCCTATTTTTACATTTGAGAAAACTGAGGCTAGCAAGCAGTAAATCCAGGGCTGACTGTAAAGTTCAACCACTGTGACTCTCTTCTAGTTGAAGCCTGGAAATATATTTACACCAGTGGATTCCAGTACTAATTTTTAAAGAACTTTTTATTTTGGAGTGTCTGTGTACAGGAAAGTGGCCAACCCCTAAAGGTACAGCTTAGTAAGTAATCACAGGGCATTCATTTAACTATGACTGATCAAGGATTTAGAACACTGGAGAGCCCAGAAGATTTCCATCTGGCCCTTTCTAATCAATACCCTTCTTTCCTCTCTAGAGGTAATTGCCATACTGACTTCTAACACCATGGTCATCATACCTGGTTTTCGACTTTGAATAAATGAAGAAAATATCATATTATTTCATGTGTCCTCCCTAACTCAATACGAGGATCCTAAATTTCATGTATGTCTTTGTAGCTTGTTCATTTACATTGCTGTATAGTATCAATTGCATAGATTCATTTATCCTTTAGAGTTGATGGGCATTTGATGATTTTCAGATTATGTTATGGCCATTACAAATCATGTTGCTAAAGACATTCTCATTCATTTTTCTTCTTGGGTAAATGAATTTGTTGAAAATATACCTAAAAGTAAAACTGCAGACCACAGAGTGTGTTGTATGTTGAGCTTTAGTGGATAATACCAAACAGTTTTCTGAAATTGTTAAGGCAATGTAACTTTCCATGTGCACTTTCCATTTGAAAGTTCCAGTTCCTCCATGCTCTGCAATGTGTATGGTTAATCTTTTTTAACTTTAGCCATTCTGGTGGGTGTAGTGCTATACCACTGTGATTTTAATTTGCATTTCCCTGAAGACTTATGATGTTGAGTAATTTTTCATATGTTTATTGGCCAGAACCTCAGGGCTATTTATCAGACGGCCACTTCCTGGCATGTATTTTAGGGTAAAGTGCCTTATGGATGAATCCATATGATTTCCAAAGATAGTGCAGTCTTTTTTTTTTCTATTCCCCACGGTCATGGTTTTAATTATTTCTCTTAAGATAGATACCTTCTAGATTTGTGGGGCTCTGTTCTTTCTCAGGAAGTGACTCTCTTGGGGCTAACTTTCTACATGTAGAGTTGGTTCAGTAACTGTTGAAATTCAAGGACAGACTGAGGAAAAAGCCACTGAGGCCCTTGACTGGGTCACTAATGGTCTCTTGAATGTTGTTTGGCAAACACTGGCCTCAACAATATTTGTATTTTCCCACACGTTCACTGGGCAAAAGTCTCAATGGACATGTTACTGTGAATTTACGATTCTCTTTGAGGGGTTTGGGTTAGTTCTGTAATAAAAATTCCGGCATATGGAGACATACGTCTGGTTCCCACACATTTAAGGCTAGAGAGAGCATAGCTACATTTTCTTAAGGTCAGCTTACTGATGTCTCCAAAGATAAAAGGCACCTTCTGATTGAAGGCTTGCTCTGAAAATATTTTTGGCAAAGGATTTCCAAGTTCCATTCTCCTGGGATGATCAAATTGAGTTCTGTTTTGTCTGTTGTTTTGAAAAACTCACTTTGGCAGGGAAAAGGGTTTATTGCAGGCCCCTCTGCTTTGATTTTAAGATTTTATAATTAGAGGAAAGAAGAAGACAATTGTAATCAATGAAAACAATTCACTCAGAAGATGGAGTCGGGTACACACATATAAAAGAAGCCAATAACAGAAATTACAGCTTTGCTCTTGGGTTTTGCGAAAGGTTTCTTACACTTAGAGGTTTTTAGTCAGGTTAAGTCCATAACCTCTACTATTTTTAGCTTTAAACCATAAGATACTGATATGATTCTAGCCTCTTGTGCCAATGTCATGATGTCCCCAATCTCTCAAAGATATGGACATTAACTATTCACAAGATTTTGAACAAAGCCCCTTTCTATTAGTCAGGATTTTGTTTGTAAGCAACAAGCCCTAACTATAGTTATCCTAACAATGGGAGAATTCATCTAAGGAATATCAGAGGCTTACAGACTTAGCAGGAAGCTGTGAACTAGACTTGGAACATGGACTAGATTCTAGAAAGCTGCAGAGAGTTGAGTATCAAAGATCATAGCAATGGTCACATGGTAGAAAGGTCAGTTTGTCATGATGCTGGGCCCACTGAAGTCTCTCTCCTGGAAAATACATTTCAAATAGCAACACACAAAGGATGGGTGTTGGAGTTGATTCATCTCATTGCGGGAATTGTGTGAATAAATTCTCTTTGATTTCTACTCTCCAAAAGCTGGAACTGTCCTGATTCCTGTCTTTCCCTGTGCACTATTGTCCATCTCTTCCATGTACATGGTGAATTACCAAATATTCTTCCAGTCAGTGATTTCAATCGCTGTTGGTGAGAGTTTTCTCTTACTTGAAACCAAAATCTCTAACAGACACTAATGATGGTAGATGTGGCCCAGGCTTGTGTTCTGCTTTGAGAAGGATGAGAGAGAAGATGCCTCCCTACTTTTAGTGAAACCAGAAGGCTCATGCGGTCTAAGGACAGGTCCTGCAAATGGTCTCCTTTATATCTTCATATGAATCACTCCTTGTACTCACACACGAAGGCCCTGCAGAACAGGATGATTTGAGCACGGTGGGCCCTCTAAAGATAGTTTAGGCCATCAATTATCGGTTTTGCAACTGGGGTCTCAGCGTTCCAGGGATTCTCAGTAAGTGTTTAAATGGCTAGTGGGTAGGGGCGCCTGGGTGGCGCAGTCGGTTAAGCGTCCGACTTCAGCCAGGTCACGATCTCGCGCTCCGTGAGTTCGAGCCCCGCGTCGGGCTCTGGGCTGATGGCTCAGAGCCTGGAGCCTGTTTCCGATTCTGTGTCTCCCTCTCTCTCTGCCCCTCCCCCGTTCATGCTCTGTCTCTCTCTGTCCCAAAAATAAATAAACGTTGAAAAAAAAAATAAATGGCTAGTGGGACAATGAGAAAGGGGTTTCCTCTACCACTACATTTATTCAGAGTCCTTATACTATTATCATTTTATATATTGGGATTCTAAGATTTTCCTTTAATAAACCCTTTGCATTTCAAAAGCACTGCAGTGAACTGTCATTATCCATTAACACTTCATTTTAATTCATTTATTAGTTTATTGTAAGAAGAGGAAATGATACTTACTGGGTTCTGACTGAATTGCAAGCATTGGACCAATTCTTCACCTATGTAATCCCATTTCATTCCTTACTATCATGAAAGTCAGCTCACCTGTTGGCCAATCATTCATTAATCACATTTATCATGAAATTCTTCTCTTACAAATTTGGCCCTAAGTTTGTCTGTTTTATTAGCTTCTTAAGGGGCTGGAGTTAGACTGGGTTGATCCTCATTAGTATTTGTTTATTAAAAAACTTTGCTTAAGTTTTGCTCTTATGTTTATTGTTTGCTTCCACCTGCTTGATTTTCTCTGTTATTCTTTTTCAGGTTTTTGAGGTGAACATGTAGCTCTTTGGTTTTTAATTTTTCTCTTCCTTCATATATGTTTTTAAGGTAATACATTTTCCTTCAAGGAGAGCTTTTACTCTGTTACACATCTGGGGTTTTGGGTCAGTTCTTTCTGTTTTTCTTTTTTTGTTTATTTTTGAGCGAGAAAGAGAGACAGAGTGTGAGTGGGAGAGAAGAGAGAGAGGGAGACACAGAATCCAAAGCAGGCTCCAGGCTCCGAGCTGTCAGCACAGAGCCGGATGCGGGGCTCGAACCCATGAGCCATGAGATCATGACATGAGCCGAAGTTGGAAGCTCAACCGACTGAGCCACCTGGGCACCCCTTGGGTCAGTTATTTTTAAAAAAATTCTTTTGCTTTCTTTTTTGCTAAATGCTAACAGAAGAATGTTTTACAATTTCTGAATGTATTTGCGGCCATGGCTATCCTATTTTCTTGAGTTCCAATTTTATTATACTCTTATCAGAGAACACAGTCCGTATGACATAGATATTTTATATTTGCTCCTTTGTTATCTGTAGGACTTAGATTCTGTAATATTTGTTGCCTCCTATAAGTTGAATGTTTGAAAATCTATGTTGCACATACATTTGAAGAGAAACAAAAGTAATATTGTAGGTTGGAGTTCTAAATAGGAATTACATCAAACTTGTTAATTATGTTCATAGCATTATATCCTTAGTTGGGGCATAAGTATTTACAATTGTTAGATCTTCTTGAGTGATAGAGCCTTTAATTATGATATGATGCTCTTCTTGATGTCTTATTACAGCCTTTGTTTTAAAATCTAGTTTGTCTGATATAAGTATGGCTACTCCAGCTTTCTTTTGACCTCCATTAGTATAACAGATCGTTCTGCAGCCCCTCACATTTAATCTGCAGGTGACTTTAGGTCTCAAATGAGTCTCTTATAGGCAACATATAAATGAATCTTTTTTTTTAACCATTCTGATAATCTCTCTCTTTTGATTGGAACATTTAGTCCATTTACATTCAGTGATTATTGAAAGAAATGAATTTAGTGCTATTGTGTTACCTGTAGAGTTGGTGTTTCCTTATTAATTTTCAGCTCTTCAGAGAGTGCTTTTTTTTTTTTTTTTCAACGTTTATTTATTTTTGGGACAGAGAGAGACAGAGCATGAACGGGGGAGGGGCAGAGAGAGAGGGAGACACAGAATCGGAAACAGGCTCCAGGCTCTGAGCCATCAGCCCAGAGCCCGACGCGGGGCTCGAACTCACGGAGTGCGAGATCGTGACCTGGCTGAAGTCGGACGCTTAACCGACTGCGCCACCCAGGCGCCCCCAGAGAGTGCTTTCTGAGCCAGATGTGTTACATCTCCCTTAGTGATTGTAGACGGATCTTTTTTTTTTTTTTTTTTTTTTTTTAGTTCTATTAACCTTTGACTTATATTCTGGAATTCTGTTAGCCATGTATAGGCTCAGAATAGTTCCATCTTCCTTTTACCATTACATAACATCCTTGTCTCTTACTGATTCTTTCATCCTTGTCTATATCATGTGATATTCATATTTTCTACAAGAGCTGGTTTTGATTAATGTTGGCTTTCTATTTATATATTCCTTTAGTTTCAAATTTTCTACGCCATTATGTTTTACACCATCATTTGTAAGCTATGAAATTTGTTTTATTTTTACCTACATCTGAGAACCTGTGCAGGGAAACTGGCAAATTGTATTCATCTTTTTAAATGTGATTACTAATAAATTGGGATTTATTGTTACTACCTTTCTTTGAGCTTTTTCTTTGCCATGATTTTTTTTTTCTTTCCTTGCTTCTATAAAACTGGTTGAGAGTATATAGGTTCATAGCAGAGATGGGATTTATTCTTTAAAACATTTTTTAAATGTTTCTTTACTTGTGAGAGAGAGACAGACAGGCAGACAGAGTGTGAGCAGGGAAGGGCAGAGAGAGAGGGAGACACCGAATCTGAAGCTGGCTCCAGGCTCTGAGCTATCAGCACAGAGCACGATGCGGGGCTCGAACTCACGAACCGCGAGATCATGACCTGAGCCGAAGTCAGACGCTTAACTGACTGAACCACCCAGGCGCCCTGGGATTTATTCTTTATAGTGCTGGGAGTAGAGGTCCCCTAACTGGAGTGAGTGCCAGGCCATATGGTAGGGACAGTCACAAGTGGCTCCTCTCCAGTGGCTCTTGTATTCTGCCACACAAACTTTTCAAGCTTCCACAGAAGGATTATTTTCTTTAGTTGTATCTTCATTCATTCATTCATTCATTCATTCATTCATTCAACTAATATTGACAGAGGGCCTGATAAGCACTAGGTTTTGTATGAGGTGCTTAAGGACACGTGTTGAATACATGTGGTTTCTACAGTCTAGGAGGGGAGCCATTCAATGCATTTACAGATATAAAAGTACAAATTTTATTGTGAGCTGTAAAGGAAATAATTTGTGTGCAGTGAGAGAAAACAATAGAATGGGGTTTACTCCAACCTAGTAGCTAGGTTATTTGAAAGGATGAAATTAAAGAAGAGGTAGAGTGGGAGATGTGGCAGGGTCTGAAGATTACTCCCAGTATGTATTCCTTCATTCTTCCTTAGCAATATAATCCGAGTTTAGGTAGACAGACCACTCAGAGCAAACCTACCTGAGAGTCTTCCTTGAAGTTGGGTGTGACCATGTGAGAAACATTCTGGTCAAAGGGGAGCAAATGGAAGTGGTATGCCTGACTTCTGGCAAGTGTCCTTAAGGGGAAGGTCATGACCTTTTCCTTTCTCTCCTTCCAGGTGCGTGGAATGAAGCGATGACAGCTGGAACCAGAGGAGAGCTCCTGAATCATGATGTGAACTTGAGAACAGAGGCCCAGAAAGGTGACGTCACAAGAAAGACAGTAGGAGTAGGAGTTCTGGAACAGTAGAATCCTGTTCCAGCCCCATTTTATCCACGAAGATTTTTGCATGAAAAAGAAATACATTTCTACATTTTAAACCTTTGCTATTTTGGTTTCTGGTAAACTCTCTGCTGAAAGCATAGAGGATTTCAGGCCCAAGGGAACAGAATTCTTTAGAGTAGTGACTCTCAGACTTTAGCACTTTAAAAAAAGAAAAAAAAGAAAGCACATGGAGAGCTTGTTAGAACACAAACTTCTGGGTCCTATCCCCAGAAATTCTGATGTTGTGTATCAGCCATAAAATCTGAGAATATGAATTTCATATAACCTCCCAAATGATACAGAAGACCCTTGGACCACACAGTGTTCTAGGGCTCTGAGTCAGAAAAGAGTTCAGCACATTTAAGGAACTGAATCAAGGCTAGCTTTAGAGAACAGTGGGAGGCATGGACGAAGGTTGGAAAGGTAGGTAGATGGCCACATTATGCAAAGCTTTGTAGTCCAGAAAGGGAATGATTTTCTTCTAAGTTAAGTGGGTATCTACTGAAGAATATTGAGCAAGAAAGTGACCATATTTAAGGTTATAAGGTCATTCTCTACTCTATGGAAAATGGACTGCAAAGGGCTCTAAGATGTTATATCAGTAGACAAGTAGACAAGGCCAGATACTCTGGCCAGGGTTGTAGCAGTAGAGACAGAATCAAGATATATTTTGGAAGTAAGAATAACAAATACTTTGCTAATAGATTCAATGTGTGGAATAAAGGAAGAGGAGGAGTTGGGAAGGAGGATGACTCCCAGGTTTTTGTTTTGAGTAAATGGGTGGAACCTTCATACGATACGCTGAGCGGATTCCTATGCCACTGACACACAAGCCAGAATTTCCAGGGATGGTAGTCTACCACTCCCATTTGTGGCACTTTTAGGAGATGCCAACTTTCAGATTATCCCTCCAGTCCAAGCTATTCACTGCAATTGCCCAATAAGCCTCTGGGTGGGTTGGCCCCACCCACATGACATCTCTTCATAAGCACTTGTGCCTTAGATGTGGTTTGGAATTATTTTGTCTGTTTTCCAGAGATGATCTCCAGGGTTTTGTTTTTGTGTGTGTGTTTGTATATGTTTATGTTCCCTTTGGCAGGATACAGTGTGATTCTTCAATCACAGGGCACAAAGAGTTCTCAGAGTTCTATAGTTCTGGAGGTGTCTGATGTCTTGGCCAATGTGTACAAATGGTCTGTTTTCCAGCACATTTCAATTCTAATTCACCTCATTACAGAATGACTATCACAAGAAGAGTCATTAAATTTTCTCTCGTCTTACTTCCCATAACTGTTGCTGCTCATAGAATAATTGTTCTTAATCCTTAACAAGGCCCTGTATGATCCGGTTCCTCCCTACTCCTCCAGGCTCATCATCTACTTTTCCCCCAATTTCTTTCCACTGTAGCTACTCTGAACTTCTCTCAGTTTATACATTCAACTTGCTCTCTTCTGCCTTGGCAATCCTGTAGAAGCTAATCACTATTTATAGAAAACATTTCCCCGATGGTAACCTAGCCAGTCCCCAATCATTCAGCTCAAATTTGAATAAATGACACTATGTCAGCCTTTTTCTGTGGCTCCCCGATACCCTTTCCCATCCCCTGAGATTGGATAGTCCTCCTTCTTAAATGCTCCGGAGGCTACCTGAACAGTTATTTTGCTAACTTACCATAAGTTAGTCAATTATCTATAGTACTAGTTTCATTATTACTTACTACTTATCATCTCTGGTTAACTATAAATGCTATGAGGACAGAGACTGCATCTGTCTGCCTTGGCTTTGTATATCCTCAGTGCCTGGCATGCAACATTTTCTCACTAAATATTTGTTGGTTCACATATTGATTTCAACAAATGAGATATATTTATACTTTAACTTTAGAAAGAACCATCATATACTTTTAGCAGCTCAGATTATTTTTAACTCTGAGATTATGCATGGATTAAAAATCCGTATTCCAGTGCATCTGGTGGGCAATGTAATAGAGCTTCCCACATTTCCATATTGCTGCTGCTTCTTTTATTTCCAACAATTTCAAACTGAGGTTTATCTTCAAAAAAATTATTTTCAGGAAAATTATTTCTCTGTTTTGTTCCTCACCAGTTTTAAAATAGGGTTCTTTTCTACTTAAAGATTCCTTCCCTCATTCCTGTTTCTTTTTCCCTTAATCAGGAGTACTTTCTCTGGACTTTATTTTGAAAATTCTTCTACAGTCAAATATTGCCAATTCTTAAACACTGTCCCCCCACTTCAAAAGAACAAATATGAGCATTCTCTACAAACTACCCACCCATTCTGTGTTTTTTGTCAGTTCCCTAGATGAAAGTTAACTACCTCTATCTTCAGATTGTAAAATTTCTCTAGCTGGGAGGTTTTTTGCTCTGTGTACTTTTATGACATTTGTAAGCATTAATGATATGCTACAGCATTGTGTAGAGTACTATAACAGAGAACTACATATTAGGGAAAAATTAAGGCCATCAAGGCTGTCATCAGGCCTTAGGAGAACTGCTGATATCTCAAATGTGTTTGGGATTTCTATAAAATTTGGTTTGGCATTTATACTGAGTTCCAAATAGTTTTTATCTCTCTCATCTTATGATTACCCCAATTATTGTACTCTGGTTTTCCATTTTGCAGAAGAAATCAGCAAAAAGAAATTTCTACATCAGGTCGGAAGTGGTAAAACCAAAATTAGTCTTTTTGCTTTTTCAGTTTAAAAAGTGAATGAATAGAAATACCTTTAGCTGCTCAATCTTCCCAAATGGTTGAAATGATTAAAATGGAAATGCCAACTAATACCTCAAAAGAGAAAAAGCTAAAAGATGTTGATTTTCTAAAAGACTAGAAACTGATAAGTCCTGTGGCTCTTTTGGTATAATGCTCCCATGCTCACAACATTCCTGGAGAAGAGAAATTATCTCTAAGCAGAAGGTAAGAAGACAGGTGCGGTAAAGTAGGTAAATTGCTTCAGGTCTTCTGGTTGGAGAACTATGGGTATGAGAGATAAATCTATATCTGAATGTTTCATCATTTGTGCTGTTACTAAGACATGGATAATTCAGACCAGGTATCTGCCTTCATGGAGCTTAGATTCTGGTAGAGGATGGGGCTGTAAACCAATACAAACCAAACCATTAACAAGATGACTTGAGAGATCTAGGGGCTGGAAAAATATCCAATGGGACAAAGCAAAGAAGAGCAAGCTGATGTAGGTAGTAGGGCTGAGGGGGTACTACCTCATGATCAATAAAAATTATTTTTAGATTTCTTTGTTACAGAAAAATTCAAATATAAAAGTAGAGAGAACAGGAAAATGAACTCTCATGTGACTATAGCCTCCTTCAGCAATGTCAACTTATGGTCAATCTTATCTCCTCTCTGTCTCCACCAATTCTGCCTGATTATTTCATTTATAAATACTTCATCATGTATTTCCAAAAGACAACCTTTTTTTTTTCTTTTTATACAAACACCACCACCATTATCACATCTGGACAGAACTTAATAATTTATGATTTGATTTTAGAATTTACATTTGAGGGAAGGTCTATTGGAGGAGGTACAACTTGATGAGATCCAAGTGAAAGAAGGAGTGAGCCTTGACAAGATATGGGGATGGTACCAAACTTGTATTTTTTGGTGTTTGTTTTTTATACAAATTCAAAATTTTATAGCTAGAGGAAAAAATAATTGATTCCTCAAAATCAGTTGTTGTTATTCTTTGTCAAACATGATGCTCACAGAACATTTTTGACAAAGGAACAGAAGATCTATATATATTTTTGGTGCAAGGTTTGTTGGCTTTTTGTCTTTTTTTACCCTGTCTTCAGGTGACAGATAGACATAGCTGAATCAATGAAGGACAATACTTGCCTAAAATGTGCAACATAAATATAGAAATCCTATGAACAGAAGATTCAAAACCAGTACTGGAACAAAACCAGCTCTGAGCTCTGGTGAATCTTCTGTGTAGAAGGCCACATCTGAACGACCAACAAAGTCTTTCAGCTGCTTCCTTGTTCCATAGCTGGCCAGACTACAGATCTTGCTGGCTGGCTTTTTCATTATTCCTCCTTTGAAGATCTCTTTAACCACACCTTTCTGGAACCGAGGGACAAGAAATACTCTTTAAAAACCGTTGGATTACCACGTTGAGAAGCATCTTTGTGCTTTCTTCTTTTTCTGGATGAAGATCAGCCAAACACAGAAGCAGCATTAATGTTCCTTTGCTGGCAGTTCCATCCAACCTCCCAGGGGAAGGCATTTTGCCAAGTTCTTCTCTGCCCATTTGAAATTCAAATCCCTGAATAAGCCTCAGTGCCACCTTTGTCCAGAAACCTCAAAAGCCCCAGTCCATGTCAATCTGCCTTGAAATTATAAAGGGACATATTACTGTGTAGGAAGATAAGCTGTGTTGAAATAACATCCAGGGTGGTTGTTAAATAAATTCAGGAAAACCAAGACATTCACTGTTAAGCCGAGACTCTGTCCTCAACTCACCTCCCAGGCAAGAAGTGGGCAGAGAAGCCCATGCTGGAGGTAGACACTCTTGAACTAATGACTTCAGTGGCTATTTGACTTAAAAATAATGTAACTTGCCAACTTCTAGAAGCTTATGAGCTGTTGTTTCAGACATCTCCACAGGTGTGATTAAAGCTTCAGCTTAAGAAAATTTTAGTTAAGATGGGAGAAACTTGGGTCCATTTTCTAGCTCAGAGATTCTGTTGCTGTGTGGCCTCGGCATGTTCATTCAGGATGATCCCGAACTTTATTTTCCCTATTCACAAAATGGGACCATTCAGATTGGATTATACAGTTGTTTTTAGGATAAAATAAGCATGGGAAGATAGTTTCAGAAGTAAAAGGTCCAACATAATGTAAGGGTTAAAGATCAGATATACACTAAGAAGCCATGCAGCTACACTTTCTGACTGCTAAGGGATTTGTTTAAAGCCTGTGGCCCATTTGATTTTGAAGGCATTTACCAGGCACCTACTCTGTATTAGCATGTTTTCCCTGGTGCCATAAAAACGTGTCGGTGTAGGGGTGTGGGGGTGTGGGGGTGGGGAGACAAGAAAAACACAAACAAAATGATGAAACAGCAATACATTGCACCATGAATCCCTGAGCAAGGTTAACCTCTCCAAGCCTGAGTTTCCTTATTAATTAAATTTCTCTGACAGAGAAACCCCCATAATTTTATCTACTTTAAAAAAGACTTTAAATTTTTTCTTCCTCAATAAAGGCAGTAAAATTCTGATTTTTTCCCCATCAGATTTAAGAAGAGTGGATTTTTTTTTTTCTGCTGATAATAAGAACCATGAAGGTTGGTGAAAAGGAATTGCTGTGTAAGATTAACAGGGCAGCAGTTTTAGGAAGGAATGGAAGGAGGAAGGGCAGTAGATAGGAGGCCTCGGACACTATTTTGATGATTCCCAAGACAGAGGCATGGAATTATGATTGAAAAGGATGATGAATGATGGAGTCAGGTCTCAGGGGACAGAAGGGCAAAGACCAAGAATGTAGGACTTGGTGGCACACATCTACTACCCTTTCTGTAGACGAGGGTGGTAGGCACCATCCGATCATGGAGGTCTTTCCCACTGAGCAAGTGCAGCAGACGTCATGGCCTCTGACTCACACTTAGTACATGTCATGTACTCTCTTTAGAGATGGAGAAGTTAGTCTCAGAAGGGAGGAGCATGACTTTTCTGGAAGCAGGTGCTAACAAAAAGACAGAGGTTGAATGAGTGTTCTCAAGATGAAAACAGCTGGATAATCTCAACTGCCTGTTCCATATTGGAATCTGGCTTAGGACTTGAGCTCACAGGATAAAAATGATGAGGGGACAGGAGGGAGTGAGGAACAGAGAGAAGGTTTGGATCAGTCTGCAGTATATCAATGACAAAGATATTTTGAGCAATTATTATAACTAGGCACTGCATTGGGTGTTTTGCATGTCTTTTCTCATTTAATCCTTCCAATGACTTGGTGATATTAGTCATGTTATTATCTCCATTGTCTAGACGAGGAAACTGAAGTTAAGTAGCCAAAATATTTAGCTAGTAAGTGGCAAAACTAAGATTTGAGCCACATTGTATGATCCTGGAGCCCAAGTATGGAGCTCAACTGAGGATTTTGAATATGTTAAGGAAACAAGAAGTGGATAAAACCCAGTGAAGGAGAAAAAGCAAATGCAATGGATGTTGCATTTGTACCCAGGGCTTCATATTTATTTAGTCTCAAAAATATGTTTTTATGGTAAATAAAACTGGAAAAGTGAAACCACTTCTTTGATACAAACTATGGACACAGTTTTGACGGTTGGCTGTGTTTGATAAGGAAGAATACTTCTCTGTGTATCTAAAGGAGAGCTGATTATAAGTATTGCAATGGAAAGTTGTCTCTTCAGAGCAAGAGAGACAGAGAGAGAAAGAGCACATGAGCAGGGGGAGGGGCAGAGAGAGAGAGAGAGAGAATCCCAACTCTCTCTCTCTCTCTCTCTCTCTCTCTCTCAAGCAGGGCTTGAACTCACAAACCATGAGATCATGACCTAAGCGGAGATCAACAGACACCTAACTCAATGAGCCACCCTGGCACCCCCAAAAGTTGTCTTCTCAACAATGTCCTCCTTAAAGTTATCTGTTGATTGTGGACAAACGGTGATATAGAGTGCTATAGAGTCCATCTGTGTGTGCATCTGTGGAAACCTACCTGTGTTACATTGTCTAGTCATTCTGCTAAAAACAGCTGGACATGACATGAAGGATTATCTAACCACAAAGCAGCTAAGCGATTACCTAGAGTGGTTTGGTTGTCATATCATATTCCTTTGATTCCTTCCTATTTTTGGCTTTCAACTTTCATTCCAATGAACCATTTAGTGGGGCTCGTAGTGGAGCTTATTTATTCCTATAAAATAGGAGGACTTTATCACCAGATGTGATATTGTAATGTTATAAATGTGTCAGATGTCCAAAACAAACACACCACTGGTGCAATATCACTCTGCACCCATATGTCTGTTAAATAAGACCATCTTCTGTTGGATGGTGGCTTTCAAAAACATTCCCTTTCTCATTCAACAGTGCAGAGCATCCATGCAGTCAGATGTTTATTTATTATACAATTCATGCCTCTGAGGAGTCACTCTTTGTTTCATGTTTCTTATCAGTGTCAATTGTAATCAATTACTTCTATAAAACTATAGAACACCTAATTTATGACATGATGACACACAGTAGATACAGCGTTTCTATCTAGAATTGAACTGAACCCCTGCATGACTTTTCTGCCAGAGCCAGGAAAGGGCTCTGGGGACAGAACCAAGATGAATAAAGCATATTTTCTTTTTCTTAGCCCCCTTTCCTAACAAGTTCAACTTTTAGAAATAACATTGGCTAGCCAATGAAAACACTCCTTTGATAAAGGCTAAGAATTTAAGATAAAAAACAGCTGGGCAGGTTTTTTTTATATGAAAGGAAACAACTTTGAACTACATAGACAATGTCATTTAAACCCAAACAGATGTGTTTTAATCTTGTTTTTGATCCTCTTGTAGATTTTTCTCAAAATGCCTGCATATGCATAGAAATGATGACTTTCAGATGTTTGAACATAATTTGTCTCTGTTAGAATATCACCTTGGTACATAGATCATGTACACCAAATACTCCCAGTCTTTGAACACGGACAGCAGGGTACCAGGGAGAATTTATGTGGGTCTTTTGGTTTTGCCCACCAATTTGGTAATAAACTAAAAGGGGAAGGAAAAAAAAGCAATGGTATCCACATACTGTCATTTTCAAAACAAGAGTCACATGTGTTCTCCATGACTTCAGTAAATCATGGCGATAGTTTTAGATCCTAACACTCAGAAAAGCTTTCAAGATGAATCCCATCACGTGAATGCTCTAAAAATAACACACTGTTGATTTGTGGACCATTTCGTGTCCTCATTGATTATTACCCACGTATCATATGATATCCTCATGTATTAAGGTTTTCCCATCCCATTGCTGGAAAAAGAAACCACTGGAGCAAAAACTATGTTAAAATATACAATGTCATCAGTCAGACTGTCAAGGAACCCACTAAAATATACTCAAACCCACTTTCAACTTCAAAGGCTATTAAAGTTGTTACCGCAGGCGTTAGCCCAAAGATTGAAGGAAGGGTTGTGCAGATAGAAATTTTATACATTTTTCTCCCTTTTCTTCTTCCTCCCTTTCTCCATTTGAATGAATATAATGGTGAAGCGGTGGGGCTAGTCTGTGAAACACGTGGAGAGACTAAATATCATGAGAAGGAATCAGAAACAAAGAGAACTCTGGGGACAGAAGGCACTGGGTAATTAACACCCAGCTCTAGCAAATGACCTTGAGCAAGAACAGGGACACCACTGCTCCTATTTAAAAGCCTTGCCTTCAAGGTGTCTCCTCCTTGCTGTCTACAATTGTCTCCACAGTCACAGCCCTTGAAGGTATTTAAAAAACCACATCTGGACCAACAGAAAATGAGACGCCCATATTTATTTGAAAAATTCTGAAAGGATCATTGAGTGTGTGTGTGTGTGTGTGTGTGTATGTGTATGGCACGTGGGGGGGGAGTGAACAAAGGGGTAGATGGAGATGAGGTGCACTAATGGCACTGATGGGCTTATGCTTGATCATTGGGAAACCAGCCCCATAACTCCAATCAAAACACAAAAGAAGGGTCCAACTTTTAAGCAAACAGTTTCTAGAACCCTGTTGGTTCTTTGGCAGCAAAGTGTTGTTCTGTGTAATGTCTCTCCCCATCAAAACCCGCCTCAGGGCATAAGTGCAATGTGAGGTCATTTGGAGCCACAAGCTAATCTACAAGAATCATCTGGCATCATATGCAAATGCTTATTATTTAAAAAATGCAGTTCTGTTTATACTGTTGGAGTCTCTAAGTCCTCTTCATTATCCATTCATGCTGTCTGTCTGGATGTGTTTTCTGATATTTGTGTGAGGACGTTGCCTCTGCTCAATGTGACTCAGGGAGAAAATATTAGGCTCTGATGCCCTATGTTGTCATGATTCCCATGCCAGGGGCTTCAGGAATGATGTTTCCCACCAATAATTACAGTAGCTGCCAAGGGATGCAGGAGGCAGGCACTGGCCCAATTACAGAGCAGCTAGTAAGAGTTCCAGAGGCTTTGTGGAAATCCAACTGACTCCTGGGGCAGTGGGGAAAGGGCGAGGAACTAGAAGAGGCATGGGGAAGAAGCATGCCTCCTGCATCAAAGATGCTTGGATCCTGAGCCAGGAGAGGAGGGAAGTCAAGGAGGCTGCATCCACTCTGGTGAATAGTTTTAGGAGTGAAACATGGAAAAGGAAGAATGGAAGGGATACATGTGACACACTAGGGGGGAGACAACTAGATCGAGAAAAGTCACTGGACAAGGGGGCCACAGAACTGGGTTCTAGCATTACAATTCATTCAGTGTGTGATTTTAGACCAATTATGTCCACTTTTATTATGTATCTTGTGTAAAAGAAGACCTCCAACTAGCAAATGTTCTGAGACTCATAGTCTTTTGTCACTACTTGTGATTTGAAAAATGCACACCTCTAACTCATACTATTTCAGCTCTATGCATAGCAGAAAAGAAAAAGGGGGGGGGGAGGAGAGAGGGAGACAAGGGCCTGCTTCCCACTCTGGAAGGGCATGTGTGGCGTGGCTTCAAGGAAACGGGTGTCTTTATCTACATTTGGTCTCAGACCCCAGAAGCCTCCCATTCCATGACAATCTCACCCTGCTGAGTAACATCCTGATGTTTAAAGAGACTTGTGTTAAATCTGAGAGCGGTTTAAATTATTATTTTTTGTACAACATAGGTTCTAATAAGCCAAATACTCCATTTGATACTCAACCAAACACTTGTTACTCTGGTGCGATGCTGGAGGAAAAGAGACCCACCAAGAAGGGAAGGAGGGGGTGACATTATGAAGTCAGTCTTCATCTTAGAGCCTCTGTTTGTGAGGTGAGGACAGTCAAACAAATAGCTAATTTGTACTGAGGTCGTTCTGTGTGCCAGGTACCATGTGGGACATTTTATACATACTCTTTTCTTTTTTACAACAATCTCATGATTCATTCCACAGCTAACTCATTTTACTGCCCACCTACTAAATGCCAAAAACTCTCCTGGACTTCAGGGGAAGAGCAGCAAACAGAAGAAAACAATGATTCTGCTCTTTTGAGGTTGAATTCTGGTTAGGGGGGAGAGATGAGAAACAAATAAGTACATGTGATGTTAGGTGGTGAGAAGCACGATGAGAAGGTAATAAAGAATGCCAGAAGAACAGGTGGGTGGTTAGAGAGGCGTTTCTGGTGAAGTCACAGAAGGAAGGGAGCGAGCCTGGTGCTGGAGCAGAGAAAGCAATCATATTCCCTACTATATAGATGGGGAAACTGAGCTTCCCACGGTCCCTCATTTAATAAGCTGTGATGATGCCACTAGATCCCAGCACAGCATCTGCTTCCCATCTTAAAAGGACAGCAAGTCAGAGGAGGGCTGTGAGTACAAGCAAGTCTGGCACTAAAAACTGCATGAGTCTATTAACAACACGCCATTGCTTTGTCTGTGTAATGCCCGAGCTGGCTGGGTTCTTCTACTATACTGAGCTAAGAGAATTGGCAGATTGCACTGGTATTACATAGAAAAGGCACACACTTTCTTGGAGGTCTTTCCTTTTATTTCTTCCACTATTGAACCTCTGGTTACAAACAAAGGGACAGGGAGGCATGGTTTTCACCTAGTATTCACCAAGTGACAGGGGCTCCTCAAAGAGGCTTCAAGGACTTTTTGAAGAGATGACAGGGAGGGTCAATTGGTAGGGCTCATGGTCACCGATGTCTTCTTCACTCAGGGCAGTAGTGGTTTTATCTCTATAATGTACTGGGGCTCTGAAATGAAATTTCTGGGACTAGGATGAAAGTTGAAAAATACATGAAAGCCTTGGTTTCTAGTGTTTTTGAGCCATCTTAAAAATTTGGTTTTAAATGCAAAGTTTCTTAAAAAGTTCCCAGTGGAATGATAACCCTAGGGGATAGCTTTCAAGTTGTGAGAAATGAACGGTGTATGCAAGTCTTCTATTGGATGAGAAAGCCAGGTGATCCAAATAACTGGTAAGCAACTCTGATCAAAGATTTGGAGAACCCATGGAAAGAGATCGCTGTTACTATACTTTTCTCTGTCCTCTTCCCTAATGAATGTGGTATACACCACACACACACACACACACACACACACACACACACACACGCCTGTGTGTACACATGTACACACAAAGCATGGGACTGTAAGGAAGTTTTTAAAAAAATACAGAAGTGTCAGGTGAAGAGGGACTTCTTCCACTCTAAACATTTAATAAAATGTATAATTTCCATATGGGCAAAATTAGAAGCCTCACCCATCAGGCGAATCAATAGTAGTAAGAATTGGAATGAAGTTGTGAAAGCCAAAATTTGGTGTCTAATCCACAGTTTATAGAAAGACCATTTCCTATTATTTCCACTGTTGTGGCTATTTGTTAAAAAAAAATAAGGACTATTCAGAGCTAACAGATGCCTCTGGCTGTGGCATGTGTGCTTGTATATGTGTGAGTGTGGTCTCTGAGAAGAAAGATCTTTCTGCCTCCCACTTTCTTTCTGAAAGGCTTTTGGGAGCAGGGAGTAGGTTCTCATCCAGGGAGTGAGATCAGCGGTAGTGGGTTTGCCTTCGGAGATACCTCCTTAAAGGCAGGTTGTTGCCTCTGCACTTTCTCTTTCCCCTGTCCCATGAGCTGGACCTTGGATGTGTAATGTGAGCCACCTTTAATCAGGTGGATGAGAAATCGCACTAGAGGATGACAGAGTCATCTTTCCCTCAAGGGAAAAGAAAACTACATATTTGGATGATTTCTTACAAAGAAGCTACCTACAACCTGGACCCTGTGAGTACCTCTGGAATATTTCAAGAAAGAGAAATAAACCTGCTTTATTTGAGCTACTGCATTTTTGTGTTTTTTCCTGCTTTCTCTGTTTTAGCAATTTATCTTATACTCCAACCAATAACCTATTGGATATAAAATAAAATTAAATGTTGATTTGGCTCCAGATTGCTAAATTTTTGAATTCTCTCTTCAACTGGCCAACACCACCCTCTTAGATCCACAGGGGGAATTAGGTAGATGAGGATTTGACCTCAAACTTTAGTCCTCTACTGAGCTTGGGTTGAATCATACAGAGCAGGTGTTACAAACTCAGTCTGCAAGAGGGGTTGGGAAGATAAGTGCAAAGAAACAAAGCTGACTGGATAGGGTTGCACTCAGTGGAGAATGTGTGACCCATCTAAAGGACTGTTATTCAGAAACATGGGCTTAGTATTTCTTGATATTTTTATCTTTTTAATTTTTTTTAACGTTTATTTATTATTTTTGGGACAGAGAGAGACAGAGCATGAACGGGGGAGGGGCAGAGAGAGAGGGAGACACAGAATCGGAAACAGGCTCCAGGCTCTGAGCCATCAGCCCAGAGCCCGACGCGGGGCTCGAACTCACGGACCGCGAGATCGTGACCTGGCTGAAGTCGGACGCTTAACCGACTGCGCCACCCAGGCGCCCCAATATTTTTATCTTTTTAAAAGAAAATGGAAATCTAGATTTATTTATAAAGTCAAATTCATACATTTTAATTAATAGGCTACTTAAAAATTTTTAAGAAAACATACTGTGTGCACCAAAGAACTAATCAGATAACTATTGACAAGATAAGCTTATTCCAGACCAAGTGTGTATAGCCAGCAAAAGACTCCATCCCAAAAGTAAGAGAGGTTAGCTTCATGTCCTGAGTGGACATGGTATGGGCCATTTGATCAAACAGTTTTGGCCTAAGCTAATAGTTCTGGAGTCTGTTTTAGAATCAGTGTTCTAGGTTCCAAACAAAGGAATCATTAGTACCAGAGAAAATCAATAACTTATTGAAATGTCACAATTAAGCAACTGGGAGGTTAGGAAGAACAGGAATCCATGTAACTCCTATAGTCTTGGTTTTTCTAATGAGTAGACACAACATCAACTATCTTTTGATTCTGTCTTTGACATCTTAACAGAGCTCCATGCTCAAGATAACAACTGCTAAATGGCTCTGAATAAGGGACCGGTTAACTATATATAGTTAATGAGCAGGCTGCAGCCATTGGAAAGAATGTGGTACATCTCCTTGCTACCAGGGGAAATGGGGCACCATGGATGATAGCCACAGAGTAAAGATGGAGAAGATCCACAAGTGAAAAAGAGGGTGCTACTCTTCTAAGAATGGGAAAAATATTCCCGGTTATGCCAAAACAGTAGATAGCCATTGTAATAACACTTCCCATATGGAGATTCCTTCCTGCCATTTTGTGAAACAATTTTTTTTTCTGAATCTCACATTTTGAAAAAAAATGAAGTTTAGAAGTCTAGAAAAAGAAAACAGTATTATAATTCTCCTGTGATAATAAAAGATTGACATTACTTAGAGACATTACTCTTCAAAGAAATCCAATGATGTCAATAAGAAGAAAGCAAGAGCAGGAAAAGTTGATGCAAAGTTGAAGGTCAAGGTCAATGTTTCTGGTCACTAGGATGGGGTGAGAAGGACAGAAGCAACCACAATCTCACTGGTTTGGCTTGTAGCTGGGCCCTGTCCACTCCTAGCGGTGCATTCTTTTGATAAAGTGAATGCTAAGGTTATTCACTTGGTATCCTCTGTAGTAAACCTGTAAGTGGTGTTCAAAGAAACAACAAGATTTGGAATAAAAATAAGTCTTTAAATTGTCAGTTCTACTTAGAGCTGTTAACCTTACCAGATGAGTAGCATGTTAACATTACTTATAGTTACCCAGTAACGTTCCTACACGTTTTCCAGTATTTGGGTATTCAAGCTAGACTATAGTTCATTGTGAATATTACTAAATGTATGTATCTTTCTTGTTAAGGATTTTTGATATTTCTAATAATGAGTTAGGTTGCATGAGGAATGTTGGATTTATGACTTGGTGTATTCCAAAGAATTCTAATTTTTCCCCCAATTCTCTAACACTAAATCTGTCGGGAGTTTGGAAACTGCACTTGCCACAGGGAAGAAGAATTGTCCAAAGAGAAAGCAAAGGAGGGAAACAAAGAGAAGGAATGCTGGCCAAGTCTCCTCAAGAGGGAGAGCTGAGGCAGGTCTATACTATCCTAGCCCTAAGAAGTCTCTCTAAGAGAGACTCTTACAAGGGAAGACCACCGGAGGGGTAGATCACATCAGGCTCCTCCTTTAGGGAGAACTAAGAGAGGAAGAGGATCTGAGTGCATATGTGTGAATTGGGAGAGGGGAGGAGGGAAGGAAGAGAGCAGAAATGAGCTTTCTCAAGGGGCCTAAAGAATCCACTAGAATTCCAACTTTTTTTTTTTTTTTTTTTAGATTGGAGAATTGTCCAAATGTGGATTTGGATGTTCCATCTGGGCTGACCAGACAAGGACCAGCTGGATTTGATTGTCCCCATTCTCCCACTAGAAGTGGGTGCACCTGCACATGATTTCTCATGGGGGAGTGGATCTCTTCTGTCCGGGAGAGGCTGCAGCTGCTCATTGGCCCCAAGGTCTCTAGGAGCTACACGGTTGGTTTCCCAGACAACTGCTATAAAAAGTGAGAGTATGCTGTGGAATTTATCCACCCAAATTCAGGGGAGATCAAAAAGAAAATGCCCACCTGGTGGGAAAAAGAGCAGCTGAATGAGCCCTTAGGAAGAGGTCTGTTTTATCACTGACTTGGATGACCATTCCAAAGATACACGGAATGAATCTGTGAGTGGCATGAGGCTGAGGTGTACAGTGAATATGTGGCTGTACAACTAGAATGTAGATGGAATTTCACAGGCTGAAACAATAAATGGAATCTACTAATGTTGAACCTCTTATGGAAAGTGTGTCAAGTCTCAGCCTTGGGTCCAAACACTGTCCAAGTACGAGCAGCAAAGAGACTTCAGAACTTAAATAGACAGAAAATAGTTTGAATGAGGAGTGGACGGGGCAGTCAAAAACTTAATATCATATGTGATGAATTAACAAGAGTAGCTCTTGTGAATATTGAATAAGATACCAGTTGCAGTGCCTGGAATATATTAAGTGTTCAATAAATGTTAGTTACTATTGCTGCTGTGGCCACTGTTGACTCTTGTTGACAACAGGGTAAAGACAAGAGGAGAGAGTGCTGAACCACTTTAAGGTTTCTGGATTTTCTCTCAGCCTTCTGTTACCTCTCGTCTTTTCTTTCATGTTCCTCTTAAATGTTCCTCAGTGCTGTTGGGATGGATCAAAGTAGCGTTAGGAACTGGGTAGGGAGAGGGGCTATAATCAGGAACCAACCTTAAATCCTTCTGTCTAGGGCCATGTCAGAGGCTTTATATGGATTATGTGGTTGAATCATCTCAACACTCCAAAGTTAGCAGTGGTAATTTCCCTATTTACAAACTAAGTCTGTACTTCTCCACAACAAACTAAGGCTCAGAAAGTGGCTTCACTGATATTTTAGAGTTAGGAGGGGACAGAGCCTGGACTTAAACTTAGCTTTATATTCTTATACATGGCTTTCACTTTGTGATTTTGTCCCCACTGTAGCAGCCAGCTTATTCTGGGTCTGCAGCAGGGGTGGTGGGGATTGGGGTGGAAATGGGGGGTTATGGATGGGTTTTGGGTGGTTTAGGGAGGGGAGAAAAGAAGAAAGGGATTAAACAAACCATTTAGATGGCTACATCATTCCCAACAATTAAAAAATGTTCTTTCCCCTCAGAGAGGCTCAACAATAGTATGTTTGCCTTTAGTTCCAGAAAAGGGGTTGTATTTTGGACTTCTCAACTCATCCCCAGTCTCTGATGGGTCCAATGAAATACTTCCAATTTTAAGTGACCCTTCAAAGAAAACTGACCAGTGAGATCAATTGCTAAGTTTTTATTTTCCTTTCTCTTCAACCCAGACAAAGCTATCATGTCCTCAAGTTTTGCTAAAAAGAAAAAGTTTACAGGAAGAAAAATGTTCTTCCTTTGGAGATAAAAATAGCATCTGCTCTTTTGAGAGCCAGTCAGCAGCTGGAGGAAATTATTTATCTCTTATCTCAGATCCTTTTCTAAGTCTGCTGGTCACCTTTCTGTTTAATTACTTTTGCCATTATGATTTAATACCACCACAATTTTAGCATCCATTACTTCAATAGCACTTCCATGTTCAGATTTTTTACTCAGCTTTAAAATTTAGCCAAGTTATACCACATAGCAATTTTAGGAACTCTCTTCACCCTGTTCTAAACACTTTACTCTAAAAACAATAGCTATCACTTTAGAACAAAAGTCCCTAAAGGGTCAATGACTTAACTGATATTGCAAAATTTCAACAAATTCTCTGGGTTTGAATTAAGTCACCCTTTCCCAAAATTATGTAGGAAAAACAATCAAGTCTAGGAGGCTATCTTTGTTTTCTCTTCAAATATTATATTTTAAAATAAATTATATTTTGGGGGGACATGGGGAAGAACACATTTACAGTGTGATCTTTATTTCATTTACAGAAGAGTTTTCTGGTACCCACTGGACTCAGGGTAGGCAGAAACCTTATTATTAACTAAAATTTGAGAACTCTGTAGCATGGTAACTTTGAAGTGGCTCTTTGTTGTGGTTTGAATTCTAGGATGGGAGAAAAAGCTGCCGGCAACCTTGGGGAATTACTTAACTTTTCCTGTATTTGTTCCTCACCAATATAAGAAATTGCTCTCTTCAGCATTGGGAGTAGTGAAGCATAGTTTAAAAATAAGAGCTGGGAAGTTTTTCTTTTCCCTTGAATTCTCTTACCTTGGAAAAAAGGAACGAGCTTCTAAACAAAATTTTTTGTCTCTCTCCTTGGTGATTGAAAAGTATTGATACAAGAGAGAAAACAGGGAAGGGGGGGATGATGAACAACAGAGAGAGAAATTGGGAGAAGTCTACTTCCCACTGTCAACACTCAGATCAGGAGACTGACAATTACTAATGAGGTGGCTAAATGGTGAATTATTAACCAGAGGGTGATTATGCTAGGGACAGTGTTCTATTAGGGCTACGCTAAGGTAGCAAGGACTTGCTTCTTACACTACAGTAACAGTGAGCATTTAATAGCACTCTACTAAAGTATTTTTTTTAAGTTTATTTATTTTGAGGTGGGGAGGAGCAGAGAGAGAGAGAGAGACAGACAGACAGATAGAAAGAGAATCCCAAGCAGGCTCCATGCAGCCCAATGTGGGGTTCAAACCCATGAACTGTGAGGCCATGACCTGAGCCAAAACCAAAGGTGAGACACTCAACCAATGGAGACACTCAGGTGCCCCTTTACGAAAGTATTTTGGTCACTGTGTTTGTCATTTAGATTTGAGAAGAAAAAGAGTATTATCATCATGCAATGACAACTGTCACTGGAAGCCTGGAGGAAGCTAGAGAGGTAGAGCTGACCATAACAGCACGTATGTAGAGCAGAAAGTGTGGGAGTGTACTTAGCAGGCCCAGCTGCCCTGTGAGAATTTGGTTGCTAGGGACAAATCAGAACAGAGCAGTTTCTCATATTTTTGGGCTGTTAAGTTCCCCCTTTGGGGGAGTTGGAAGCTAGTCTCATGGATTCAAGATTGGAATCATTCAGACAGAATGAGTCTCACAAAGTCAACGTTGTCAGTCTCCTGCCTTTGGGAAGGATGTACATAAAGGACACAGGAAAATGAATGTTCTGTGGCAGACACTTTTCCCTTGATAGGGCATTAAATGTAATGAAATAACAGTCTGGGGCTAAGCCTCCATTTAAATTCACAAATGTAATTTTCAGTTTCTCACTGAAATTGAATGTCTCATTGCCTAATTTTTGAGTTGATATTAAACAAAAAGAGTTCTGGAATTCCAAAGTTTCAGTTCATAAAGTAAAAACTAAAGATCATAAAATCTTGAATTATATTTTACCTTTCAGATATAAAGTTCAATGACACAGTTCTGTTATACACATTTTAGAACTTTTCTTCTCAAATGACCATCCAAGAGCCAAAATTATCTTTGCAAAACTAAATGCTGTCCACATTTGGCATGCACAGTAAGTTCTTTCACCTTTGTAGTTTTAATTTTCAAAATACTTGATCACCAGAATCAATACTCTTGCTTTCCATTTTGTACCCACTTAAAAATAAAAGGTTAGGGGTGCCTGGGTGCCTCAGTTGGTTAAGTGTCCAACTCTTGGTTTTGGCTCATGGCCTGACCTCAAGGTTCATGGGTTCGAGTCCCGTGTTGGACTCTGCGATGGCAGTGTGGAGCCTGCTTGGGATGCATTCTCTCTCTCTCTCTCTCTCTCTCTCTCTCTCTCTCTCCCTTTCCCAATAAATAAACAAATAATTTTAATAAACTCAAATAAATAAACTTAAAAAAACAAAAATAAAAGCTTAATATCTAAGTTCAATAATGCATTTAAAGTATGCTATAAGCTCTACTTAAAAATTTTTTTTAATGTTTACTTATTTTTGAGAGAGAGAGAGAGGGAGAGACAGAGAGAGAGAAAAACAGAATGTGAGCAGGGAAGGGGCAGAGAGAGAGGGAGACACAGAAACAGAAGCAGGGTCCAGGCTCTAAACTGTTAGCACAGAGCCCTACGTGGGGCTCGAACTCACAAGCCTTTGAACTGTGAGATCATGACCTGAGCTGAAGTTAGCCACTCAACTGACTGAGCTACCCAGGCACCCAGTAAGCTCTACTTTTTAGGCAAAGTTTGTGATACTGTCGTTCATTGGGCCAAAAGTCAGAGCGAGCACAATATTTTGAAATGTTTGTTCAGTCAACATACCAACGTGTATTTTTGGCTCTTGAGTGCATTAAGGTTATCAAGTTGTGAATGCATGGGCTGTACAATGTTTGGGGACCATTTGCATGCCAGAGCACCCTATATTTATAAAACCACTTTGCTTTTTTGAAACATTTCAGATTGACTCTTACAAAAGTACTCCATTTCTCTGAGAAAACACTTTTGAAGGAACATGCATATAGCAAAGGACAAAATCAGATGTGTGAGCTGGCTTTTCTAACTGCAGTGATGGTGCCATCAGAAGCTGGAGGTTGAGTTTCTGTTTTCAGTGTGGAGACCATTAATTTTCGTTCCAGTGCAATGCTTTTCCAATTCAGGCAATGGAGTCTTAATTTCCAACTTTCAATTTTTTTCCCCTTATAAAGTACTTAGTAATCTAGTGACCACTCTCGGATTTAAAAGTACTTGGAAGATAGTTTCCTTTCTTAAATTTCACATACATCAATCAAATAGATTAAATACAATATAAAAACCATTGGACTCTGATGAATGTGCTGTATGATGGTTATGAATGGGGACTCTGAAGTTGGGGAGGCCTGAGATGGCACCCTAAACGCCATCTGTGAGACAATGGACAAGAAAAACAAACATTGTGTGCCTCAGCTTCTTCATCTGTAAAATGTGAGATCGCAGGGCTTACTCATAGCTGTTTGGAGAATTAAATGATAGCACGCATGTAAACCTTTCAGAACAGGACCTGACTCAGAATATATGCTAATATTTTGTTGAATTCATACCTACCAGTGGACAATCACTCTGGCTTCTCGCTCATCAATCATTCTTCTACTTATCCACCATGAATATTTATTTTGTATATACTCCACTACTTTAAGAGTAATTTCTGTCAGTTTAAAACAAAATAACTGATATAATATGATGAACCCATTAATAAGAAAGATAAAACCTGAGAGACAGATGGACACATTCTAATGAAAATTCCTGGTTTAAGGAAGACATAGCAATGAACACGAAACTTAGCTCTAAGATTCCTGCAAGCTAGAGAAGAGAGGAAGTATAGCACAGGGAACTATAGATTATACTGCTGACTAGAAGAACAAATTCTGGTTTGTTTCCATTACCAATAGCTGCCAAACAAGCTGACCTAACATCTGTGGCTAAAATCATGATAAGTCACCAGTTTTCAGAATTCTGTGGGTTGGCCGAAGGACTCTTCTGCTAATCTTGCTTGGGTAGCACATGTGGGTCACACACTGAGAGGCTGACATTGGCTGGGGTTGTTCATCGGGAATCTTGGTTTATGTCCCCATGGCCAACTTGAGCTTCCTCATAACATGGCAGTCTTTTTTTTTTTTTTTTTTTAGTGTTTATTTTTGAGAGAGACAGAGTGTGAGCAGGGGAGGGCAGAGAGAGGGAGGGATACACAGAATCTGAAGCAGCTTCCAGGCTCTGAGCTGTCTGCACAGAGCCTGATGCAGGGCTCAAACTCATGGACCACCAGATCATGACCTTAGCCAAAGTCAGACGCTTAACCGACTGAGCCACCCAAGTACCCTTATGACAGTCTTAAAGTAGCATTCCAATAGGACAAGCCCCTGAATGCAAGGCTCTGCTCATTCATCCGTGCTAATGTCTGACTGATGAAATCAAGTCATAAAAGTAACAAGTCTAGAGTAATATCAGTTGGAATTCCAGGAGGTATGGTTCACAGAGTCCATAATCTATCAGTTTCTTAGGACATGCCAAGTTAGACATCTGGGACTCATTAGCACCCATAACTGTTTTTTTTTCTTTTAATAGCTATCTTCATGCTTCATATCCTTTTTACTATTAAACCTTGTTTCCATGTGTTACATCTTTTTTCTCTCTAGTGACACCACCAGTGCAAGCCTTATAAGCTCCTATCTGCCAGCACCATAATGATTTTGTTAGCCTTCTGCCTCTGGAGGCCTTAGAATAATTTTCTCTGCCTTTTTGTTGATGACTCTCTAGACCTTGCTTGCTCAAACAGAAGTTTAGCAATAGTCCTGCACATGTTGTCCATGGATTCAAATGCTTCAGCAGATCTCCTGTAAGCTATGATGAATTACTCACAAAATTATTGCAGTGTTCAGGTGTGAATCATATCAGCTGGGGGAATATCCAAAACGCAGACCTCTGGGCCTATCAAAACTTAATCTACAGAAAAATAAGAGCATATGAGGCATTTCAGGAACATGAAGAAAGACTTCCCTCTAAACTATACTCTCCTGCCCTTCTTCTTCCTTCTGACACTGATTTTTCTTTCAGTATTTTACTTACCCTTGGCCTGTTTTGCCTTCAAATATGAGAAGGGGTAAGAAAATGGGAACTGTAAGCAAACAATTTTGGGTTTAATTCTCTCCATCTTTTGCCAACTGGTCGACTTTGACTAAATCACTACACCTGCCTGGACCCCTCTTTCTTCATGGGCTAAGGGGAGATAATTTCCTACCTCATATCGTTATGGTAAAGACTAAATGCCTGAAACACAGTGAGAATTCCACTACTTATTCTTCTTCTTTCTTCTCATTCTCCTTCTTCTTCTTATGGTGCTTTAGGTTGTGTTTAAGAATAGACCCAATGTGGGGCACCTGGGTCGCTCATTTGGTTAAGCATCCACCTTCAGCTCAGATCATGATCTCACAGCTCAGAGCCTGGAGCCTGCTTCAGATTCTGTGTCCCCTCTCTCTCTGCCCCTCAGCCACATGCACTCTCTTGAAAATAAATAAACATTAAAAAAAAAAAAGAGAGAGAATAGAGCCAATGTACAGGCAAACAGGTTGACAGATGGGAGAGTGACTCAATCTCTGAGTACTTTGCTTGAGTACTTGGATCCAGCTGCGCCTGAAGCCATCTCCCTTGTTGGACTTTTTAGTTACTAGAGTTGACACGTTCCCTTTGTGTTTTAAGCCAGCTGAAACTAGAGGTCTGTTACTTGCAAGAGAGGTCTTGACTTATGTAGAATCCAAACATGCTCTGTATCAGTTTTATCTGATGAATGTCATTAAAATATAGTTTCTTTCTTTGGCCACTGAAGATTCTGATTTTGTTGGCTTGGAATAGGACCTGGGAAGGTGTATTTTTACAGCACCCTAAATGAGTTACACATCACTAGCCTGTACATCACCTTTAGGAAACTACTTCCTTCAATTCTGAGTTCCTTATTTGGCAGTCCCTACAGGACTTTGTAAGCTATCTTGCACACAGAAGGCCCACTGGTCCATTAAATATTTGTTGAATTGAATACACATTCCAAGAACATGAGTAAGGAGAAAGGACAGATTGTCTCGATAGGCTGATTATATAAAGTTGGGAGGACAGTTAAAAAGAAACAGATTACTTCCAGAAACTTCTAGCATCTCAGGGTAACTACCTTGCTTGAATGAATTTCATACAAATTAAAAATTCTATTCAGTTTTCTCCTTCAAGCTTTGATGATTTGCCTGTGACCAATTTATCACATGGCCTTGGACCTCTTTCCTGACAATTTAATGCTTCATTTTTTTATTTGTTTCAAATTAAGACCTCTTTGCTCCATATAAAGATTTCATGTTAGGGTTGCCCTTTATGATAAATTTTATTTCATCTGAATGACTGCCTAAATAGAAGTTTCAGTTGCATTCCAACCACATCAAGGGGTTCCCAGAGAAAAATAGTTTCATACATTCAGGATCCTGACAAATGGGGTGGGAATCCTCCTTTACTAAAGGCAGGCAGTAAAAGGTGCTACTGATGGAAGCATTACCAGCACAGGCTATCAAAGTGGGAGAGACATCAGAGCCCACCTGCGATAGAACATTGTTCCATTTATTGAATGCACACTTCAGCAGTTTCTTGCTCCTGGCCCCACAAATATTACAATGGCTCTTTTGGAAAAAAATGCACCTGAAGCCCTGCCTGGATGGATTTTTAAGAGTTATAGACTAGAGTTGACAGCGTGACCACAGGAAAAGATTTATTCCAAAGACGTTCAATGGGAACCACCCATCATCAGCACTGAAAGGGAGTCTGAAAGATTATTATTTTTTTTTTTTTTTGCTCTAAAGCATTTTATTAGAATCCTTTTGACAAGACCAAGTATTTGATTACAATGAAGCAAAGTGGTCTGAATGATATTTAAATATCTCAAAATTTCTATGCAGTTTTTTTTCTCAAGTTCAAAGCTGCTCACAGGTTAATGCAGGACAGCTAGATGAAGTTCCTAGGATTTGCTCAACACCAAATAAGACACATCCTCTCGTTAGCAAAATCCATAGGAGCCAGGGAGAAAGGACATGGCTCTTCACTCCTCATTGCAGCCCAAAGATTCAAGTGGCAGGAGCCACTATCTAGGCGACCCAGAATGAAAGATTATTTTTAAAAGCAGCATTGCATTGATGGTTTGGATTCCAAAGCTAAAGGACGCCAAAGATAACTCATTTCAAACCATTGGAATTAAATTAGAATCTGAACATTCACAAGCCAGAAAAATTAACGCATGCAATCACATCTTAGAGGTCCCTCTGATCAGATACGTTATAACGTATCAGTGAGAGAAATCATCCCACTTTAAAGATCACAACAAGATCTGTACTCCCCTGGAGATGTCCTTCTGTGTGATCACGGTCAACCACAATATCAAAGCCGGGGTTTCCCTTAGTGGAAGAAGAGATGCTGAGGATCTGCAGGAGAGAGAAAAATACCCCATCCTTCCTGCTAAAGTGACACATCTTTTTGGATCAAAGAAAATTTTGGCAACACATAGCCCAGAGATGCTTCACCTTGGTTTTATGGATCTGCTATGTGGAGAAGAGGGTCAGTGGTGAAAGCTTACAGCATCACTGGAAAATGAAACACGTAACATTTTGCATCTGCATGTATATGAGATTTTCGGTAGACAGAACCACTGAGAAAGAGGAAGAGTTATCAATTTTCTCTCTCTTAAACCATTTTATGGATGGGATGTTAAGGACTACATGGACAAGCCCAACGTCACCCAGCAAGTAACCTGAAGAACTGCCTTGGGGTTATGATAACAGATGGGAGCCCATTTGTGAACATGAGGCTAAGGGGACAGGACACCCTACAGTGAATGTAGCCCACAGCCCTGCTTATTTGACCTGCAGTGCTTTCTCCATTATGAAAAGTCATGAACATCCCTCTGCTTCTCAAAAATTGCAAGATGTGGTAAAAGAGAGCCCACATTTCATTGGCGTGTGTCCACCAGCTTGACTCAGTTCTTCCCACTTTCTACCATTTTGTGCCCAGCTACTTCCCTGATTTTCCCTGCCCTCCCTGGTCACTGTAACACTGGAATTCATGGTTTTGGATGCCAAGAATCCTGGAACCTGTTGAGTCCCTTGGAAGGTTTATAAAACTCCTTTGGATCTGGTTCTGTGTCAGGATGGTTGTGTGTGTGTGTGTGTGTGTGTGTGTGTGTGTGTGTTTATTTTAAAAATAGCCAAATCACAACAGCTTAGAATAACAAATGTTTAGGGGTGCCTGGGTGGCTCAGTCAGTTAAGTGTCTGACTTCGGCTCAGATCATGATCTCACGGTTTGTGGGGTCCAGCCCCATGTGGGCTGCTGACAGCTCAGAGCCTGGAGCCTGCTTCAGATTGTGTCTCCCTCTCTCTCTGCTCCTCCCCAGCTCATCCTCTGTCTCTCCCTCTCTCTCAAAAATAAGTATTTAAAAAAAATTAGGAAAAAAAAGTATAACAAATGTTTAATGCTTGCTAATGCTACATGTCCCTCAGTGTTGGGACAGGAGCTCTGCTGTTATAGTCATTTAGGCATAATCTGACAAACAGCTACTGTCCCAAATATGACCAGCAAGAGTTCAAGGTGGTCTCACGCTGACAAATGCTTTGGCAGGAAAGTGACGCATGCAGTGTCTGCTCAGGGCTCATTGGTCAGCATTAGTCACATGGCCCCAACCTACCTCAAGGGGCTTGGAGGGGTAATCCTATAGCGTGTGCAGAAGGCAGAGGCTGAGGAATATTTAGTGAGCACCATTCGTTCCTTCTGTTACCTTAGTTGTGGAAACCTGCCCAGGTTTGAGCACTGGTGTGTAGTTTCTGGAAGAGCTAGATTGCTTTGGGATGCTTTGGGATACCTTTTCTACAGTGACATAGTACTCTGTGCATGAGGAACATGGAAGCATGTGAGGTTCTGGTGTCCTATTGATACAGGTGTCAAAATTTTGTGCTGGCTTCAGTTCCCAGGCTTCTACTGTGCACCACTGGTTAAGTGTTCCTCAGCTTGAAGAATAGCACCCTACAGATTTGTGGAGATAATTACATTAAATGAACTTTGCCAAGTCCAATGTATCCATCAATGGTAGCTGCGGTTGGTGGAGGTGGTACATCTTAGTAGTTGTAAGAATGGGTTTACAAGTAGCTGTGTGACTTTGGTAAAGTCACCAACCTTCTCTGAGACTTAATTTCCTCATCTTCAAAATGGGAACTCACTATGCTATGTATGAAAAGCCCCTTGTACAAATTAAGCACTCAAGAAAAAAATCATATTTCAGTATTTAAAATATATTCTTGGGGCACCTGGGTGGCTCAGTCAGTTAGGTGTCCGATTTTGGTTCAGGGCAACATCTCACATTTCATGAGCTCAAGCCCCTTATCAGGCTCTTTGGTGCAAGCATGAGCCTGCTTTGGATCCTCTATCCCTCTCTCTCAAAAATAAACATTTAAAAACAAAAACAAAAAGGGGTGCCCGGGAGGCTCAGTACGTTAAGCGTTCAACTTCGGCTCAGGTCATGATCTCGGGGCTCCTGAGTTTGAACCCCACCTCCGGCTCTGTGCTGACAGCTCAGAGCCTGGAGCCTGCTTCAGATTATGTCTGTCTGTCTGTCTGTCTGTCTGTCTCTCTCTCTCTCTCTTTCTCTCACTCTGCCCTTCCCCCACTCACAGTCTGTCAAAAATGAACGTTAAAATTTAAAAACAAAAACGTATTCTCATATGGGTTAGTATGTGGATGCCCCACTTCTTTCATTTCTTTAAAAACAAAACTCTAACACTGATTTGCCCTGCTGACCACTATCACTGTCACTTGATTTAAGCTTCTTTTTGGCATAACGTGTTCTTACGTTACGACCTTCTTGGATATAAACCACTTTCTGGCTGGGGCTTCAGGCCTCTTTGGTGTCGCCTAATGAGGCTGAACTCTATTCCAAGCACTTGGCAACCATGCTGATCCCTGATCCACATGGTACATTTGTGAAGCGGTCTGGGGAGCTGCCATCAGTTTCGATCAGTGTTGAGCAGCCTGAGAGAAATTATGGGAACCCTTACCCTTATCTACCTAAAGCCTCCTTGAAGAATCAGTGAACAAATTGACTTCAGGAAATCAAGCAGGTTACTCTCCGCACGCCCCCCCCCCCCCCCCATAGGTCTTCTTGTGACTATTCTGGACAAGTATACAAGACATCTAAAACCGAAACCTGGTTCCCTAGATGTCTGTCTCCAAGAAAAACACCGAAGGATGAAAAAGCCTGTCTTTTGGGAGACTGTTAAGTGCTTTATTATTTTTTGTAATTCTCCAGACACTGCTCTGTGAGGTGGTTCTATGTGTTTCCATTTTCAGATGAGGAAACTGAGGCTCAGAGAAGTTAAGCAACTGTCCAAGGTCACACAGGACTCAGCGGAGACCTCAAATTTAAACAATGCCCGACTAGCTCTACTCTAGCATGCAATTTCTCCTGCAGGGGAAAAGTTAGCTGCAAAACCGTTAGTTTTAGAGTCAACTTCGTAATGTGGCCATAGAGAAGTTAAGCAGTTTCTTGGAGAGATAAAACAATTTGACCATTTCACAGCTGCTTGATGGAGGGAATTGTCTCCAAATCTCGTGTTCTTTCCCTGATTCTATCCAGCCTCCCAAAGTAGGCTGATTCTTGGTTCTAATGTTGACTCCCTGGGCTTCTTCAGGTTTCCCCAGTCACCAGGAATCTGAGGGACAGGCTCAGGAATCTCCCCAACTTGCTCTGTCACTTAAACACCTACTTCATATAAACACTTCTCCGTGGGGACCACATAACATGGCTCCCCTGCTGCCAAGTGGATCCACATATTGAACCCCTCTGCCAGCCAATAATCACTGTACTTTTTCATCTGCCTTATATACAGGCAATGTTCCACTCCTGAGCTCTGACTGACACAAAGTATGACACCAGTCCTGCCCAGGCAAGCTGCTTCAAGCCAACTGGAAGTGAGTAACCCTGGATTCTGGGCCAGGGGGAGAGAGATGAGGTCAGCACGGCAAATTTCAGCACCCAGATTTCTTTACAGAGGAAGGAAGAAGGAACTTTAGAAAGGACACTCTCAAGCGTGCCCCAAAGATCCTGGCTCTCCCCCAGCTATGGGCACATCAGAGTCCTTCTGGATCAAGCTGGATGAGGCTCTGAGGGCTTTTTATGGAGGGACAGGACTATTTCCCTACATGATACGGAATTTGGTTTTGGAGGTGTCACGAGATCCAAAGCAGGCCTGACATGTTAGACCTTAGCTGTTTTCAGCTCAAGTTTTTGTGGATGGGGGTGAGGCAGAGACACAAAACTGGTGGCTCTTGGTGTAAATACACAGCTGGTAGAATACAAGATTCCACAGCACCCTAGATATGTCTTAGGTAGAGCTTCCTTAGGTTTTGGGGGTCTCCAAAGCTTTAATTTTTAACTTCAGAGCTTTAACTTTGTAGACTGAACTTTTAAATTAACAAGCGTAAACAGTCCAATTCCATCATTAAGGAAAGTAATGGCGGAGGTGAGGAGAGGAGGGTGCTGGGAGGTGCAATGATTCTTCTGGACTCTTGATAGTTCCTTCCTGTGCAGGGCATGTATTTGGCAGAAAAAAAAGTTCTGGCCCCTCTGCCACTTGACTGGCTCTATTCCAGGGAGGTGGAGGGACCTACCTGATTGGGAAGAAAAAAAACAGACCTTCTTCTTTGTGTTTTTAGGTATGAACTGATCAGGAGAGATGGGAATTCTTCTCAGCTCATCCACACTGTAAATCTTACCTGGCAACACTGCCTTTGCTGTTTGTGTTAATCTACCCAGCAGAGGCTGGCAGGGAAGGAGTTCCTAATTCCACTGCACCCACTTACGTGCAAACATCTCCCATCCTAGACTTTGGCTGCCATACAAGTTATAGCTGGATTTTCCAACCTGCAACTCTTTTGTCCTATGTCTTTGTCCAGAATCCAGGTGGAGAAGGGGGTCATATTTATTAGGTTTTGATGATGGTTAATTTTAATGTGTCAACTTGGCTAGGCCACTTTACTCAGGTATTTTTGTTTTTTTTTTTTTCCCAAACAACAGTCTAGATGTTGCTGGAAAAATATTTTTTAGATGTGATGAATATTTAGGGGCATCTGGGTGGCTCACTTGGTTAAACATCTGACTTCGGTTCGGGTCATGATCTCACGGTTCATGAGCATAGGGCCCTGTGCTGACAGTTCGGGACCTGGACCTTCTTCAGATTCTATGTCTCCCTCTCTCTCTGCTGTCCCCTGCTTGCTCTCTCTCTCTCTCTCTCTCTCTCTCTCTCTCTCTCTCTCAAAAAAAATAAATACACATTAAAAATTTTAAAAAAAAGATGTGATTAACTTTTAAGTCAGTTGACTTTAAGTAAGGCAGAGTAGCCTCCATAATGTGGGTGGGCCTCATCTAATCAGTTGCAGTCCATAAGAACAAAGGCTAAATTTCCCAGAAGAAGCAATTTTGCCTCAAGACTGCAACATGAAAACCTGAGTTTCCAGCCTTAAGGCTCAAGACTGCATCAAATCTTAATCTCCAGCCTCCTAGCTTGCCCTGGATTTAACGCTTATTAGCACCCACAAATATGTGAGTAAATTCCTAAAATAATTACCTGTATGCTTAGTAAATTCCTAAAATAATTACCTCTCTCTCTCTGTCTCTACGAGAGAGAGACAGAAACACAGACAGAGAGAGAAAGAGAGAGAAAGAGAGAGAGAGAAAGAGAGAGAGAGAGAAATAATCACAGTGGCTGACCTCACTAAGCCCTCAATCTCACAACTACTTACAAGGTAGACAACTGCATTTTTCCCATTTTATAAATGAGGAAACTAACACTTAAGAAAATTAAGTAATTTGCTCAAGTCCATGCAACTAGAAAGTGGAAGCATTTGAACTCAAATTTTCCTGCAAGAGTAAGTGATATTCTTGATCATTATACCACATCAGAAGACAAAGACATAGTCAAAGCTATGATAAAATGTATATAATTAAAATTAAGTTGGGTATTCTCATTTGATCATGGCCAAGTGAGGCAAATCCTTGTCTAGCAATCATCTTGTAGTGAGTGCTTCTATTCTGAGGTTGTATGAACTGATCACATGTTAAAGCGGATACTAACAGCCCAGGGGCTGATCCCTTGGCCAGCCCTCTCAGTGTCTGCAGGGTCTGGCTGGGTTCTGATTGCTCCTGCTGTATTAAGTACTCTGATATTCACCGTAATGAATAACTCTCAAGGCTTGCTACGTAGACTACACATACCCTTTTTTTTAAATTTATATCTAGGGGCGCCTGGGTGGCGCAGTCGGTTAAGCGTCCGACTTCAGCCAGGTCACGATCTCGCACTCCGTGAGTTCGAGCCCCGCGTCGGGCTCTGGGCTGATGGCTCAGAGCCTGGAGCCTGTTTCCGATTCTGTGTCTCCCTCTCTTTCTGCCCCTCCCCCGTTCATGCTCTGTCTCTCTCTGTCCCAAAAATAAATAAACGTTGAAAAAAAATTAAAATTTATATCTAGAATTTGCCATTATAAAAACTTACAATATTAGCAAGAACAACAGCATGAAGAAATAAGGTAGCTTCACAGATAAATTTCAACTTTGAGGATTTAGTTTTATGTTCAACTATGCATGCACTTATACAAAAGTCATCTAAGAAAGATACTGAGAATTTATTCTGTGCATGTCTTTTATTTCATTCACTTATTTATTCAAAATTAATTATGGAATTCTTAATGCACGCTCTCTTTTTTGAGGGTCACTCTCCCAAGCTTCTCCCTTTGTTTTCCTACACAAACTAGTGTCCTTACAATCTGCCCACAGTGATATTCAAGGATCTCCCTTCCACTCAGACTTTTTCGTATCCACTGCTTGAAAATGTATCTAACTTATTTCTACCCCCGTTACAGTCTTGCTCTCTACTTTCCATGATGATACTTAGTTTGATAAACTAATACAGAGAACCAGGTTAATGGATAATGAATAGCCTAACAGTAATCCAGTGCAGGTAACATGAATTTTAGAAGAAATATCTTTTGGAAGCACACCTGCTCCATGCAGAAAGAGTAGCTTTTATGGCAGACATTTCAGATCTTATATTATGGGGGGGTTTTGGTCAGATGAGCTTTCTCAGTGTCCTATCAAATGCATGACCTGTGTTGAGGACAAAACCACCACCTTATGAGAAGCTAGCAATATGACCTCTTGGGTGACTTCATTCTACTTTCTGTTGGGATGATTTTTATCACAAAAGCAAAAGAGAACCAAGTATTTGCATTAAGAAAATCATGCGTGAAATATTTATATAAGATCTAAGATCATGGTTAAAAGGGGACAACGGTTTTCTTCCAAGGATCTCCTCTCCACTTTCATGAAAATCTTACTTGACAGGTGGAAGCTACCTAATCAAGATCTACTCTCTTTGTGTTTTTCAATGGCTGAACCACCATTTTGTTAGGGTGATGAAAACACCTTATTTCTTAGCCTCCATGCATCCAGTCAGTAGTGTGTTTCAACAGATGACCAGTAACCAGTAGCATGTATCCCCCAGGAAATTTCTTCAAGGACACAAGACTCAACTAGGAGGGGCTTGTCTACTGCTTTTCCCTCTTCCTCCTGCTTGGAAAGCAATCATAACATTGAGACATGAAGCCACATAATAGCCTCGCAGACCATACCCACAGGACAAGCTTGGTGAGTAGGGATTTATCCTGTCAATACTGGACTATCTACTTCTAGAATTCTTTTGTGTAATATATAAATTTCCACCTCATTGCAACCACTGTACGTGTATATGTGTGTGTTCTATATAGCTGTCATTATAACTAAAACATCGCTCATTTAATATTAAAATCTATTACATGTATCATTCCAATAATGTTTTATTAATGGGACCAACTGGGATTTTGAGTTTATTCACAACTGACTGTTCGAATCACTTGGAAAATGAGTGATGCATGAACTTTTGGGTCCTGGGTGCTGTGTTTTGTTTTAAACATAGATCTTCAATTTCTGTTGTTGCCTGACCATTGCTATTCATGGATTTTCCAACAAATTTATCAAGAAGTCATTGTCCACAGAATGTAACTTTCACTTGAGGTGGAAAAGCCGCTTCTTCCCCGCCTTCCTCCTTCTTTGTTTTCCCTCTGAGTTTGAGTAAAATTGTGCCTGGTGTAATTTATTGAAACCCACCCTCCATTTTCTAAACCCTATCTGTCTTGGAGAATTTAACACCTGTAAGACGTTTGTTACTCTCACTTGTCCTAATCAGGAACTCAATAAAAAGACATTTTGACATCTTGGAAAGAATGAGGTTTCTGAACTTAAGCTGATCTGTTAAACCAGTTAGCTGAGCAAGGCCGGATGAACCCTCAGGAAAAATCATGAAAACTAAATTAAACTGAACACAAAAAGCAATTTACCAGCAATGAACCTAATTCACAATTTGCCTCCTCCGGAGAAAAGTATTCTGCCTTGGCTGCGTGCCAACCAGAGCTCCATGCGATAATCTATAGGATTGCACAATTCCTGTTAGGACAGTTATGAAAGGAAAAATAACATTCGTTCTGCCAAAGTATGTGGACTTGCTGACATTTGCTGAAATACAGATATCATCTAGGTGAAAAGTGAACAGGATGTTACCCTTAAGGTGCTTCAGAGAGCAAGTATGTTACCGATCTTTTCCACACATACATAAGGCAGCTTGAATTTCTGGTAATTGTGAGGGCTTGACTCTTGCAACTATTTCCAACAGACCCCTGGTGACTTTTGGGCTTTGTGAAGATCATTCCTGTGATGTACTCAACCTGGTGAGAAATTGTTCCTTGTGATTTTCAGTAACATTTGTCCATTTCTCCTCCTGTTGGAATGGTGATTGAAGAGGGGGATGGAATGTGGAATTGTGGGTGGGGAGAGGAGTCCGCACAGTTTAAATCAAGTGTACCTGTCATATGAATTGCCGGATTCTACAGCGAACAGGAGAAACATGCTGGGAAGGGATGGGGAGAGACATACTATGTATTTTATAACTCTGAGGAGAACACTGGGGAGATTTTTAAATAACGGAGATTATCACCAGTTCATATGGGGTGTGATCATGGAAGAAAGCTCCAGGCACAGATATGTGGAGGGGAAAACACAGGAGATTTGATGGCCAGTGGCAAATCTGGATAGTCCTGCTTAGATGCTGTGCTGTATTTTAGTTATTCGCAGGCATTTCACTGTTAAAAAATTCAAATCCAATGTATGCTTGGAGGTATGAAAGGGAATTGGTTTCAGGCTAAGAGTACAGTAGAAATGGAGCATAATCAAAGTTAAGCATAGATTAGAAGTACTACCAGTGGGTAAAAGCATTTCAAGATGAGATATGGTCAATAGCTCAGATACAGAAAATATTAACAGTAACAGACAAATTGTTCAGTAACAGAATCAAAAAGAACTTGGCCAACAGTCATCAAAATATTAGAGGATCAGAAAACCATCCACAGGAATTAGGAGATGTGTTTCAATATTATTTATCTATCTAAAAACTTGTTAAGAATACAACTGCAGAAGACTTCATGTTGACATAGATTGAACGTTACAGTTTAAGAATCACTTTTAAGATTATTTCGTACACTAGTAAATTAAAACTCGGTGCTTAGACTGCTGGTTTGCAGTGTTCCAAGGAAACCAGCAGCCCTCTTTAATACAGCCACTAGGGTTTGCAGATAATTTTTGGCCTTGAGTAGAGTCAGGTGGAAGCTAAGAAACTAAGACATTAGTAAGTGAAAATGCCATGTTAGAAAGGGCCTTTGATGTCACACCGATGTAAAATTTTAGAGTTCAACAGAAATGTTGCACAATTTGGCTAGATGGAGTGGTTAATGAAAGATACAGCTGGCATTGAATCAAATCCAATATAATTCACATCAATAAATACAGAGATGGTGCTCACTGTATGCCAGGTACGGTGCTGATTGCTATTAAGCCAAAGATAAGTAAGTTAGAGCACTGGTGGCTAAAAACTTATAGTTCAATAAACAGGAAAGTAATATGGTGGAATGCATGAAATGAGACATATACAGTTCCAGGACATGTACAAGAAACAGAAAGAATATTACAAGGGACCAAGTAGCATTGTTCAGTGGGCGTGACTGGGTGGTAAAAGGTGAGAAAAATGCCAAGTTTTAGGGAGGCATTTCCATCTCAGCTTTGTAAAGAAGAAGAGGGGCCAATCAGAGACATGTAAAGACGTACAACAAGAAAACCATTTGGAATCACTGATGTAAACATGTGCTCTTTTGAAAAAAAAGGGAGCAAGAGCCAGATCAGTCATTAGTGTCTCTCCCAGACCCAGTATTCAAATCTTCAATTTTATCACTCTGATGAAAGTTTGGGGTTTCCATAATTATCTCATTAATTTTTGTAATCTTTTTTTATAGAACAGAACTGACAAAGTCATCTCATTCTCAAAGTCTGAAAGAGCTTGTGAGATCATTTTTAATTTCCCCGTATCATTAATTTATTCAACAAACACATACTGAGAAACTACTATGTGCCAGCCTGTCAGGCACTATTTTAAGTACTCATAATACGTCAAAAAGTAAAGGAGGCTAGTATCCTTGTCCTCATGAAGCTTAGGTGCTCAGAGGAATAAAAAGACAATAACTCATAGATATAAAAAATGTGTCAATATCAAATGTCTATCCAAAGACTATCAATGTTAAGGAAGAAAATCAGAGCACATTCGGTGAGGGTAGTTTTAGGTCTCTGCCCAAGGCAGGCTCACTTTATTCCTACTGTCCCAGCATAATTATCCTCAGCACGCCCCACTTAACCCTAAAAGAAGTCCCAGCTTGGGGCAGACACTACAAAAATTAGTACCATAGTTAGAAGCATTTGGAATGTGTGCCTATGTACCTTGCTGTGTGTGTAGTGGGCAGTGTTACAATATTTAACATGGTAATCCAGGTAAGCTTCTTGTAGGAGGGGACTTCTGAGCAAAGACCAGAAGAAAGTGAGAGAGTGAGCCACCAGATATCTCAGTGAGGACTGTTCCAGGCAGAGAAAAAATCTAGGCCAAGGCCCTAAGATTTCAAGGAATGTAAGCAGGGCAGTGCAGCTGAAGTGGAATGAACAGAGGAGAGACAAACAGGAGATGGGGCCAGGGCTGAAAAAAGCTGAGGCCAGACTGGGGAGAGCCCAGAGTCATTGTTTTTTTTTTTTTTTTTTTTTTTTAATTAAAAAAATTTTGTTTTTTAATGTTTATGTTTGAGAGGGAGAGAGAGACAGTGTGCAAACAGGGGAGGGGCAGAGAGAGGGAGGCACAGAATCCAAAGCAGGCTCCAGGCTCTGAGCTGTCAGCATAGAGCCTGATGTGGGGCTTGAACCCATGAACTGTGAGATCACGACCTGAGCTGAAGTTGGATGTTTAACCTACTGAGCCACCCAGGTGCCCCAAGCCCAAAGCCATTGTAAAGGGAATTGAGTTTTCCTCTGAGTCCAGTGGGAAGCCACAGGGGTTCCTATAAAGAAAGGACATAATCTGACTTATGTTTTAAAATCTTCACTTTGCCAGGTCTTTGTGGAATCTATACTTCGTGAAAAACACTCTAGGAAGCACAAGTAAAGGGAGTCTATCTAGGTAGGAGTCTCCTACTCTAAAATGAATAAGAAATGGTCACGGCTTAGGACAGGATACTACCAGAATCCTGAGAAGTGTTCAGCTTCTGAATATGTTATAATATGTTATAAAGCAGCAGGATTTCCTGATGGATAGGAAATGAAGGGAAGGGTTTCTATCTTGCAGCAGTAACAAACAATTCCTTGCAGAACTAGCTCAACAACTTTTGAGTTTTGGTTGTAACTGACCTCTTAAGAATCACTTCTCCTGAGTTGCTTCGAAGCCTTGCCTTCCCTTTCAAAGCATTTGCAAAATGGTAAGCCCCATTGATAAGCAGCTGCAAACACAGCATCTTCTGTCTGGTAAATATTAAAGATTGTTGCAATATGTCGTTCTGATTGACTGCAACGTAGGGTATGCGCCACACTTGAAGAATTCTGTCAAAAATGGAACCTTCCAAACAGTAGCACATAGGTAATCAATATGTTGAATGGAAAGCTTACATTTTGAAATGGTGAATAAATAGTGTGGATGGTAGGGCATCCAAGGGGTGATGTATTATTGTGAGTGATGTAGCAGAGAGAGTTGGGAGCTCTGCCCATGCTATTATCTATCACTGTCACCACATCCCTTAACCCCTCTGAGATGAATGCCCTTGGTTTTTAAAGAAGCATTTTACTGTGATGATAGCTCTGTTCTGGTGTTCAATGTATTTTTGGCTCTGGCATTCTATGACTCTGTATATACTTGGAAATCAGGTGAGGAGAAGAAGCCTAGATAGACAACCAGGATTCTGAGCTCGCCTGGCACTCATTATTATTATTATTATTATTATTATTATTATTATTATTATCATCCTTTGTCCTCTTTTTTGTGTATATGTAAACTGGAGGTCAAGGACTGATCTCTTCTCTAACAATGTTTATTTCCATAGGCCATAAATCAGAGAGGTCATTATCACAATGATTAAGAACAGAGGTATGGTTTTAAAGCAGATTAAGCGTTAAATGTATTTTAGGGAAGTTGTGCTATTATATAAAAATAAGATATACTGATAAAAACAATTTATTGTAATCACTGTTGATTGAAAGTTTAGTACTATGAGTAAAGTGCTGTTAAATGTTTTACAAGAAATCTTTTGCTTCTACGGGTGCCTGGGTGGCTCAGTGGGTTAAGTGTCAACTCCTGATTTCAGCTCAGGTCATGATCTCAAAGTTCATGAGGCTGAGTCCTGCAGAGGGCTCTGCCTGCTTGGGATTCTCTCTCTCCCTCTCTCTCTCTCCCCCTCATCCTCTCATGCTTTCTCCCAAAATAAATAAACAAACTTAAAAAAAAATAAATCTTTTAATTCGAAACAAAAACAAGTGTAGGTCCTCTTCCAGGACATCCTACTTTCATACCCATTTTAGAGAGGGAAGGGGAGCCACAGAAAACTGGATCACTCACCCCAAATTACATGAACGCAGGAAGTTGACCTCCGGAACCTATACCATCTGAATCACCATACTCCACTCTCTCCTCAAGGCACAGAGAGGGTGAGCGCAGTGTCTGGCAATAATGTAAAGTTAATAAATGCAAGCTATTATGATGACGGTTATTATAGCAGTGGGAATTCAGTCCGTGCTGGGTAAGTGAATGAATCCATGAGTCATCTACACTGAGGCATTGAGGTGATAATTGAAATCAGGAAGAAATGAGCTCATACAGGGGGAGAGGACAGAGAAGGGCTGAGGACTGAAATTTGGAAGCTGGATAACCGCATGCCCTAATACACACTTGGGTGGTGTTCAATCTGGAAGTGACTATGCTCATAACCTGCAGGAGAAACAAATATATTCTCTTGAACTGGTCTAGCAAGTCTTGGATTGGAGTTCTAACTCCTTAAAACTGTTTCTCTGACCTTGCTTCAAAATCTTGTCTTCCCTTTCAAAAACATTTGTAAAATGGCAAATCCTACCTCTAAAGGGTCCATGAAAATTTAGTTGTAAACACAACTGCTTCTGTTTGGTCAAGATTAATGTGTTCACGATAAGGATCTTTCTGGTTAATTGCTGTTGGAACTCCTGAGCTCAGTGTCAAAGTTGGGAAATGAACTCTTACAATGACTCAAAAGACAAGAGGCCATGTGCCCTTGAACATAATCCAGTCAAAGAGAGTGCAAAGGAAAACACGAAGACAGTCTTAAATTCATGGTGACATGAAATATCCCCATTGATTTTGTGAAGAAACCACCAGGTCATCATTTTCCAAGAGACTGTCCTTTGATATGGACCTGCCTGAAATGTCCTTTCTAAAACACAGCTCTTGACTTCACTGGTTAAACATTTATCAGTCTTCCAAAAATTATACTTTGCAAGTCTTGATGTCCAAAGTCATATTAAAAGAACCAAAGGAAAAGAAAATGTAGTCAATGAAATACAAACACTCAATTGGCTATGATGTACAGTGGTAGATATGGTGATTAATATTTGGTAACATCCATCAGTGAGGTGTCATCCTATTGAGGCTGGGAGTTAGATATTAAAGTTGTTTCAAATGAATGACAGGGTCCTATCCCTGCCATATGACTATTATTGGGTAATTGTATCACACTTGGGCTAAATCAAATCAGGTGTCCATAAAGTCTGAATGGGATTAAGGTGAATAGTGTTATAAGCGTGTTACTTTTAAAAATCTAGCAATGCTGTTTGTTCTCTCATAACTACCTACGACACAGTTTAAAGTTACCAGAGATTTCAGTACCAGGAGTAGACTGGTTTTTTTTTTTCTTCCCATTAGGCTAGTGAGGAAGATTCAGTTTGAAATACTACCCAAAGATTTCTTCTGTCACTTCACGCTGTTCTCCAATGTGAGGTAAAATGGGGTTCATCCTGCACTAGAATCACCAGGGAACCTCATGAAAAATGTAAATTTCTGGGCACCACTCCAGAAATACTAGAAATCCAGAAGGTAGTTTGAAGAATCTGCACTGTTGACAAAAATCCCCTACTTTCTATCAAGTTTGAAAATCAATGGGCAGGGCACAAAGACAGGTGGTCAAGTCTGACATCTGCTTCCTAATAGCTGTGTGACCCTGGGTGAGTAACTTAATGTTTCAGAGTCTACTCTTACTTGTGTATACAAAGAGGATAACACCAGCCCTGCTTATAACAAGGTGGCATGCAAGTTGAAATGAAGTAGCCTATGTGAAACTGCTTTGTAAAGTACATATGCATAAGACACCATTACTGTTGCCTAGTCATTTCCCTCCTCCTTATCCATTCAGCTGGATTAGGATGCCATGGGTAGCAATTACTGTCAAACATGGGCAAAGAATTAAAGAGGTGTTTGATGTCTTCATTCTAATTCTCACGAAGTCCGTTTTAACCTCATAATTGTAAATTACGAAAAGGGATGTGTCTGTCTTCAATCTTTTCAATAAGCATTGGCTTGTAAAATTTTTCTCTATGATGTTGTCCGTGTTTTGAATCTGCTCTATTTATCCATCTATTATGTGGAAAATTGCAACTTTCAGATGAAAACTTCTCTGCTCTCACCCAGCCATGATGAATTACCATCAGTAGAAACAGCTCTTGTGAAAATAGGGAAATATGTCTACTTCAGTACACATGGCTAAGAACTGATAAATAGAATGGATATTTCTTGATTCTAAAATAATATTGATAGACACCTTTGGTTCAGTAACATCCCTTAGGATAAATTACATATGCAGAAAAAGGTATGTATTTATATAGATGTATCTTTTTTTAATCAAAAAATTTTTTAATGTTTTATTTATTTTTGAGACAGAGAGAGACAGAGCATGAGCAGGGTAGGGGCAGAGAGAGAGGGAGACACAGAATCTGAAGCAGGCTCCAGGCTCTGAGCTGTCAGCACAGAGCCCGACACGGGGCTCTAACTCACGGACTGCGAGATCATGACCTGAGCCGAAGTTGGACGCTTAACTGACTGAGCCACCCAAGAGCCCCTTTATATAGGTGTATCTTAATTTTACTTACAAGAAGGAAATGAAATATAAAAAAGGGGACAGAGTTGTGTCAAATTCATGTCAGTCTTAGATAAAAAACAATTTAATCTGATAAACCCATATGAAGTGACATAATCTCCAAATAATGATTAGAAGATGTTAAAACAAAAATGTAATGGCTAGGAAATAAGATGTATGTGCTAGATTGTAGTACTTGTTTAAGTATTTACTGCTCCGCCTTCTAGACCCATTTCTTTGATAGCACTTCCAATGGCCTGTCCCTCCTAGAGGACACTCAGGACCCAAGGTGGCTATCAACCTTGGCCATGAGACTTGATTTTGCCAGAGAAATGTAAGTAGAAGTGACATGTGCTTCTGGAACAGAAGCTTTGAGTTACTGGCTAATTCTGCAATCACTCTCCCAGTAATGCTCCAAGAAAGCAACTGCCTCAGATAAGGGGTGCTCTGTCAGCTGGCATCACAGATGAAGACAACATGGAGGAGACCTGATGTGGACTGCCACTGTCATGTCACTAGAGTGAGAAATGAACCTTCATTTTTCTGAACCGTTAAGATTTGAGGGGCTATTTGTTATTGTAGTATAACCCAGTGGGACCTAATTCACGTAGTATGTTCATTCTATTCCACCCTCTCCTGTTTTGTTTGTAATCGATACTTATAAATAAATACTGACAGGGAAGTTTGGTTATGCTCCATATGCGAGTCTTGATCTCTGGCCATAAAACCTATAGGTTAGTTGCTGGCTAAGAGGAACACTTTTTCACATTGAGCATACAAAATGTTCACCTACTAGGCTAGAATGAACGCAGCCCATCAGATGGATGGGAGATTAGGGGCTGTGATGACATGCTTGGACAGAACAGAATAATATATATATTTTCTAACATTTATTCATTTTTGAGAGACAGAGCATGAGTGGGGGAGGGGCAGAGAGTGGGGGAGACACACAATCAGAAGTAGGCTCCAGGCTCTGAGCTGTCAGCACAGAGCCCGACGCGGGGCTTGAACTCACGGACTGTGAAATCATGACTGCGAAATCACGGACTGTGAAATCATGCTGAAGTCAGACACCTAACCGACTGGGCCACCCAGGTGCCCCAGAACAGAATAATATTTTATGTTAGCTATGGTGGGCTTTGTTGTCCATTTGTGGTTTGATTCTGCTATTTTATGTTAGCTTTGTTTTTTGAAAAACTGAAATGATTGTATTTTTCTCTTTATCAGTTTTCAATTATGCATTATTTTAGAATTTTTTTAGTGGTTTTGAGTATGCATCCTTGTTTTGAAACAGTTTGCCTTAAATTAGTACTTGTATCACTTCCCAAATGATGCAAGAAATCTAAGAGTATTTAATCCTTGGATTCTTCTCCTGCCCTTTGTGCTGTGGATGGTATGGTCTTCTACATGGCATGATTTCTGTTGAAAATTCAGTTCTTAGACTTGCCACTTCTTTGAAAATAGTGAGTTTTCTTTTCCCTGGATGCTTTCATGACTTTTACTTTCGTTTGGGTTTTCAAGAGTTTGACATTGAACTCTATGTGCCAGTGTAATTTTCTTTCTTTATCCTGCATGGGAATCACTGAGCTTACAGAATCTGTAAATCGATTTCTTTAGTATAAGACCAGTATGAACACTTTGTAATTAACTCTGAGACTAATGCTCCCATAAAAACCAAAGATTATGATAATTACAAAAGAAAAAAGATAAAGTGAGATTTAATCAAAAGTTGAAAACTTCTACTCTTCAAAGGACATCTTGAAAACATGAAAACATGAAACTACAGACTGGGATAAAATATTCCCAATAAATATATCTGACAAAAGATTCATAGCTAGGATGACTAAGGAATTCCTCCTTGGGGAAAAAAAGAATTCCTCCCAATAATAATTAAACAAAAAGCCCAACTTAAAAAAAATATGCAGAGGCTTTGAATATACAAATGACCAATAAGTACTTTTCAAAGTACTCTACATCATTATTCATCATTGGAAATCCAACTTACAGCCTGATGAGATACTACAGCATGTTCATTGGAAAGGCTAACATTAAAAGTTTGACATCATCAAGTGTTGCCTATGATATGGAGTCACTTGGACTTTCATATGTACTTGATGTACAATACTAGTTGCACCTTGGAAAAAGGTTTGGTACTTTCCTATAGATGTAAATTTAGGACTCAAGGAGGTTATGTGATTAATCACAAAAGTGCATCAAAAGTCAAATGTATTTCTTTTAATGATGATGTCTCCCACTTATTTATTCACCTGTACATGGATGTCTGCTGCTTCCATTTTGGGGTCATTATGTATAAAGCTGCTATGAATATGCATCTACAAGATTTGAATTAACATCTGAAGAGGATGTTGAGAAATTGAAACCTCAAAAATTGCAGGTGGGGATATAATTGTATAACTACATTGATGAGCAATATTTCTAAAAATTGAACAAGTGAAGAATTGTAGAGGTACCTAAAAAACTACTAATATTCTGTTCTTTAAAATCTGAGGTTTGAGATAGCCTTGGAGAAAAACCCAGAATGCAGCTTTCCCCTGCTCTTTGGAAATACCAACTTCTAAGAAATAATCAAGATATTTAACAACTGTGTGGCTTGGGTACTAGCCAGTAAGGATGGGTGCCTGGCCTGGAGGCTCTCTACTGTACCTGGGGTTGACTCTGAGATTAATGGATTAGAAAGGGGTTCAAGCACTCCAAGAGATCGTGAGAAAGGGGCCAATGGCAGTAGCTCAACTAACCAGTGTGAAGGTAATTTTGGATTTTAACAGGTAATATAGTAAAATAATATCACTTGTACTTAACAAGTGGTACCAGCACTTTCTACCTTGATATCACACCTGGACACATCCTTCTAGTATACTTGGGGGCACCAGAAAAAGCATTCATCTTAAGTCTATCCTGAGGTTTCCTTTCAGTTCTTCCTGGGCCTCTGTTTTTCATTCTCATTGGGTACTACTGATTCAAGACTGTATTTACATCAAAATGACCTTCCATCATTTATAACTAGCAAATCACCAAAAAATTGGCCATTAGATATTTCTGTCTTTTATGGGGATTCAACAACCATCATGGTCTCCATTGCATGCCCACACCTGGTACCCTGTTGCCCACCATCATCTTTACCCATCACCTGGGCACCATGCCCTAAAGTTTCTTCTGTTTGTATTAAATCCCCAATTCTTGCTTTTTTTTAATACCCAAATCTCTTTTTTTTAATACCCAAATCTCTTTTTTTTCATCATTCCAGCTTCCCATCCATGCCTGTCAATCATCAATACATTTATTCACTCAAGACATAGTTGGGTCTCTTCTATAAACATGGCACTGTGGAAAAACAAACAAAACTGTACTAGGTCCCTACCCTGATGAAGCTTATAGTCTTACTAGGGAAACATATGTTTAAGAAACAATCACACTAGAAATGCCAAACTGAAAGGGTGAAAAGTAAAGGGGAAAGAGAGGAAAGAGAGCACACAACAGGGGTATGGGAACTGTTGGGTGGGGGGAGGGGCACTGTGGCTTCCTGAAGGAAGGGATCATCATGCTGAGATCTGAAGAATGAGTGGGAGGCAGTCTTGACTGTGGCACTCCCTTAGTAGACACGCCAGGCCGCAGGTGGAACAAGTTGAAATCTCTCTTTAGACACATAGATAAGGTACTTTAATTCATGAAACCAGTATCTAACACTAGCTGGCCTTATTTTGGACTCTACACTGTAGTGAGGCTCTCATGGATTGATGATTATTGCTATCTCTGGCTTCATTGTTCCCCTGTTGGAGTTAAAGACTTATCGATGAGACAAAGACACTCATAAATGAGCAAAACAATTTAGCTCTATAGCCTGGGACATTATTGTCAAAAGGCACTTAAAATAAAAGCTTAAGAGCAATTTCTTTCCATGTCTGCTGTATGATTGGTGCTCTAGTTTCCCTACTCCCCAACTCTCCCTATCATTCAACACTTGGAAACAACTTAATTCCTTACAGCTTAAGTTTTTTTTTTTTTTTTTTTTTTTAATGGAGCTATTGTTTAAGGAAAAGGAGTTGAAAATCTCTTAGTAGGAGAAAATAAATCTATTAAAAATATAAAGATCCATTTTCAAATTAATTTTTAAAAGGCAGTGTGTAACTGAGATATCACCTCACGCCAGTCAGAGTGGCTAAAATGAACAAATCAGGAGACTATAGATGCTGGCGAGGATGTGAAGAAACAGGAACCCTCTTGCACTGTTGGTGGGAATGCAAACTGTTGCAGCCGCTCTGGAAAACTGTGTGGAGGTTCCTCAAAAAATTAAAAATAGATCTACCCTATGACCCAGCAATAGGACTGCTAGGAATTTACCCAAGGGATACAGGAGTGCTGATGCATTGGGGCACTTGTACCCCAATGTTTATAACAGCACTTTCAACAATCGCCAAATTATGGAAAGAGCCTAAATGTCCATCAACTGATGAATGGATAAAGAAATTGTGGTTTATATACATAATGGAATACTACGTGGCAATGAGAAAGAATGAAATACGGCCTTTTGTAGCAACGTGGATGGAATTGGAGAGTGTTATGCTAACTAAGTCATACAGAGAAAGACAGATACCATATGTTTTCACTCCTATGTGGATCCTGAGAAACTTAACAGAAGACCATGGGTGAGGGGAAGGAAAAAAAAGAGAGGGAGAGAACCAAACCATATAGGAGACTCTTAAAAAGTGAGAATAAACTGAGGGTTGATGTGGGGGGAGGGAGGGGAAAGTCGGTGATGGGCATTGAGGAGGGTACCTGTTGGGATGAGCACTGGGTGTTGTATGGAAACTAATTTGACAATAAATTTCATATTAAAAAAATAAATAAAAACTAAAAAAATAAAAGATAAATAAATATCATGTGGAACTCCAAAAAGTAAATCAATCAATAAATAAAAGGCAGTGTGTATACAGGTAAGAGGAAAATAATCCAAAAAATGTTGCTTAAAATTTGGGAATTCCTAACATATTTGGGGTTTCTGGATAATCTGAAAACAGAGGAAATGAGTTGACCATTTCCGATGAGGTCAGTGGGCCACTGGTTCATCTGACTATGTAATTAATTGTAAGGTGATACTTCTAATTACCTTACAGATCACCCAGGTCATCCTCTTAGAGCTGACCTAGACTGATGGGGCAGAGGAAGCCCTCATTCACTGTTAGAAATTCTTCAAGTTTTAATTGCTTCCAGTCAGGAAGCCTTGAATTAGTTTTCACTATGTTGTGTTTTACTTTGTGTGCTTTTGAAATGCCAAAGATTAAGCCTCTGTGGCACCCCACAGCAAGACTGGCCATTATGCATCTTACCATACAGCAATAGCCTAATATGTAACCAGATTTCATTAAGATAAAACTGAAAAAAGGTCTTGCACTTAAATATTGTGGAAATAAATAAAGACCACCTAACTGAGAACACAGGCTATTTCTTCAGAGCTTGATATAGCAAAGGAGTCAGTGGCCATCACTGTGTTTTGGCCAACTCTAAGAGAGGCAGAGGTGTGGGAAAGCCTCATCACAGAAAGAGGGGAAAGCTTTAAGTGCACCCTGCTTGGAGGCTGCTTACCCAAGTTAACTAGAAGTGGGACATCCCATGTTACTGGTTAGGGGTACATGTTTGGCTTTCTCTAATTGATCTTAACTTGTAAGGAGGGGTAAAAGGCCAGGAATCACAATTATAACAATAAATAAATTGCAAGGAATAACAAAGAATAACAATAATTAAGACCTGACCCCTGTGGGCCAATGTTAAAGGGGTGTTTGCTTGGTTTTCAGGGTTGTTCTTGGGAGACAGCAGTCTGATTACTGCAAGTTTGACTTAGAGATAACCAGCTAATTAATTTCTTCGGATGGTTGCTGTGGTTGGTTTCCAGAGCTGGTTGCTGAAGATTGTAGGTTAAAATTTATTATTATTATTATTATTATTTTTTATTATGCCTAGCCATTTTATGTTTTTATGTTCAGTCTTTCAATATATTTATGAGGTATACATCTTAGAAAGTGTAAGTGTCTATGTGTCTTGTTATGCTGGGTTTTGTTTTACTTCTGGCTTTTGCAAGTTTCTCAAGTACCTTGTTATCACATGATTTAGGGGATGTTAAGAGATAGGAGAACAAAGTTTGCAGTACAAAACTCTCTTTAATCCTATCTGGGCAGAGGCAGGCAGAGCTAATTAAACTCTAGAAGGATACAATACAAATGGGAAAGACTGAAACCCTGAAACTCAGTTGGGCAACGGATAGGCCAGGCACTGCCAGGGATAAGAAGGAAGACAAAGAAGTTTCAAGAATCCAACTCTGATAGAGATTTGGGATCAAGTGCAGCCTTAGAGGCACAGAAAAAAAAATCAGTCGTTACATTTATTTACTATGATTAAATATGCTTTAAGTTCATGCTAAGGGCTATGTTGAACATCTTTCCTTCACTATTTTGTATGTTCCTTATTAAAATCCTCTGAAGTCAGTTTTTAGACCATTGCTTTCTACAGATGGGAAGATTAAGGCTCAGAAACATTAAGTGTTTTGCCCAAATCCCTCAGTAGTGAAGAATTCAGCTGGTATTGCAGACCAACAGGCTGACTCTGGAGTCACATTTGTGTTTGGCCCCTCTTCACTGCCTCCCAAGCTCCTACTCCAAGTGGCCTACTATACGCCCTCAAGCTGCACAAGTCTCTTGGCACCAGACAGCCCTCTTAGGGAATTTAAGAGAAAAGTGGCTCAAATGGTGAGGATTAAAGGATAATGCCATCTTTCCCCAAATGTCTCCTCCTTTGAGCAGAAAGAACAAAGAAATTTTCGTTCCATTGCCTAAGCAAGTAACCAACCAGAGTAAGAAATTCCAGTGTCTCCCCCATTCTTTACATTTTTTTATATGAGAGAATGTTGAAAAGTCTTCTTTCTGACCTGCTTGGGAGGGGGATGTGAAGAAGTTCCTAGGGAGAAGAACACTAGAGGGGATTGGGCTGGTGGAGAAAGTCTTTGGCATCTGAACTGGAGTTTCTCCACACCCCTTTTCTGTTAGGAGGTTGTTAAATTATTATTTGCTAAGTGCAACACATGGTGCCAGATGGTGAGCCATGGTTCCACAACAGAGTACAAGAGAAATTCAAACAGATATATTTATTCTCCCAATGAAAAGGAAATACACAATACTTCTGGAGGGGATATACAGCATGCCTTGAAGTGCCAAATGGGAGGTCAAGGCAGAGCAGGTAGGGTGTAAAGGGAGATGGGGTGGGGAAGGGGAAGAGACAGAGATAAGGAAGGGGTAAAAAGAGGGTAAGGATCCATGGGTAGAAAGCTTTGGGGTTCTCAAGCTAGGGCTGGATTGGTCAACTGAAACAACAAGAATTTTGGTAACCCCCATGGGTATACATAATGGGTGCATAAGGCATTCAGGTGCCGGCAAGTAGGCAAGACTATTGATCACAAGGGTGATTCTATCAGGAGGTTACATTTGCTTGTCCCTCTGTAGGTTGCTATCTAGGACATGTACTTGCATGAGGCATCTAGTCAAAGTTAAAGGTCTCTATAGGCCACTTGGCCAAACAAAATGGATGACAAGGCAATGATACCATTGAGTAGTCTAGCTCAACTTGACATTTCTCTTTAGTAATCAGTTTACATGAACGGGGAAGAGTATATAGAGATGACTGATGGTGGTAGGGATTCTTCACCTGGGGTACAAGTTCTGGAAAGCCTGGGGTACAAGTTCTTGGCACCAACTGTTTGTTGATAGCTCTCTTTAGATTGTGGACTACTTACTGCCCACTTAAACTGATGAATTTCAATAGAAAGGTATCATGAAGTTGAGCAGATAGAAGGTATTCAGAAGTGGGCAGAGAGGAATAGCATCCTCTTTAATTTGGAAGCCTCGGTAATGATGTAATACCTGGACCAAGTCTTATGAAATGTACTTCAGCAGCAAAAGAAGCTTGGAGAAAAGTATGTGCAGTGCAAAGAAAGGGAGGACTACTCGAGCAGAGGGGACTGCCCAAGTGGGATGACTATAAGCAGACTGGTGTGCATAGAGTCAAAAACACAAGGTGGGTGGCAATACTGAACCAGAGATCCTTAACCTCTCTGTAAATTCAGGATTATTTGTAACAAAGAGGGATGTTGATGATGCAAAGAAAGTCAAATGAACCCAAGCATTGTCAAAGGAAGCTATAGAGAGGTTAGCACCAAAACTGTAAGCTTCTCAGTGACCATGAGTTCTCCACCTAGCAACCATTTTGAGGGGCCAGAAGACCAGAAGGGTAAATAGTTTATAACTATCTCTGAGATTACCCCTCTCCCTTCAAAACCACAAGTCCCTCTCAAAAATTGAGAATTATAAAAGAAGGCAAATCCTTAAATAAAAACTCATTTTTAGGTTCTTTGTCAAAATCACTAGTCATGATCTTCTTTGATGTTTAAGAGACTCACAAATAGATTCCATACAGACTTTTTTTTTGTCTTGGAAAGTCAGATTCTTTTTTTCTCTGATATGACTGTAAGTGAAGACAATAACCATGCCTGGTCTGTTCACCAGTGCATACTGAACCAGTACCAAGGACAATGCGTGGAGTACTGGCAATTGTGAATCATTTAGTGACTTTATATCCAAAAGAAAAATTCTTGATAATCTTGATAATGCCATTTAATAAAATTATTTTTAAATATAATACATAGATGTTTTTTAAGTTTATTTATTTTGAGAGAGAGAGAGAGAGAATTGGGGAGGGACAAAGAGGGTAAAAGAGAGAATCCCAAGCAGGCTCCGCACTGTCAGCTTAGAGCCCAGCATGGGGCTGCAAACCACAGACCACGAGATCATGATCTGAGCCAAAACCAGTAATCAAACGCCTAACTGATTGAGCCATCCAGGCGTCCCAATACGTAGTTCCCGTTAAAAGTGTATAGACCATTTATTTATTCACCTATTGATTGCACTTGAATTATTCAGAGTTTGAGGCTGTTAGGAACAAAGTTTCTATGAACATTCGTGTATAAGTTTTATGTGGATGTATGTTTTCATTTCTCTTGGGTAAATACCGAGGAGTGTAATTGCTCAGTGGTAGGGTAGTCTTATGTTTACTTTTGAAAGAAACTTCCAGGGCACCTGGGTGGCTCAGTCAGTTCAGCATCTGACTTCCGCTCAGGTCATGATCTCAGATTTCATGGGTTTGAGACCTACATCAGGCTCTGCACTGACAGCTCAGAACCTGGAGCCTGCTTAAGATTCTATGTCTCCCTCTCTGCCCCTTCCCTTGCTTGTGCTCTCTCTCTTAAAAAACAAACAAACAAACAAACAAACTAACAAAAACTGCAACCATCCCCAGAAAACAACCTACAGACCATTTCTCATTCCATTTCCAGGTTACCTTCCCACCAAATATGTTTGAATTCAAGTGGTTTCATATTATCACTGAATTTTATGGTGTGAGTCTTTTAATTTAGCCATTCTGGTGGGCATGCAATGGTAACTCAATGTAGCTTTTACTTGCATTTCTTTCTTTTTTTTAAATTTTTTTTTCAACGTTTATTTATTTTTGGGACAGAGAGAGACAGAGCATGAATGGGGGAGGGGCAGAGAGAGAGGGAGACACAGAATCGGAAACAGGCTCCAGGCTCTGAGCCATCAGCCCAGAGCCTGACGCGGGGCTCGAACTCACGGACCGTGAGATGGTGACCTGGTTGAAGTCGGACGCTTAACCGACTGCGCCACCCAGGCGCCCCTTTTACTTGCATTTCTATGATGAATAATGACGATGAACACTTTTTTCTGTGCTTATTATTCAAATTATTCAAATATCTGTTCAAAACCTTTCCTCATTAAAAAGATTGGGCTTGGCTTCTTAGATTGAATATAACACGTGAATGTGAATTGTTTTTCAGATATACTTATTTGATCTATTTTATCATAATGTGTTGCATCTTTTCATTTTTTCCGAAGGGTCTTTTGAGGAGAAGTTTTAAAATTTCAATTACAGCCCAATTTATCAATGTTTTTCTTTTATAATTTTTAATTTCTGAGATTGACTAGTCTCAGAAATAGTTGCAAGGTATTTTCTGTAACCTCTGGCCCCTCAAATTTAGACTTTCAGCTCCAGTCATGGTGTAGTAATCCAAAGCAGGCCAACATGCCCACTCCAAGAAACAGAAAAGCCAGTTACCAAAGACCTATGTTTGAAGATATTGGGGAGCTACAGAACTAATAAGAACTAGATTATCTGGAACTCAGATGGGGGTTGGAGGGACTTCTGATGTGAGCTGAGAATCACTAGTCATTTTTTTCTCCTGGGATATTTGCTGATACAGGCTAAAGACTGGCTAAGGCTTAATCCAGACAGAGAAATTCTACTTGAGCAAAGAGTAAACTTGAAAATTTTTTTGCGGGCACTTGATCCTGGCTGATGGATTGGAAATTTTAAGAGGCCCCAATGCCATTGGCTTTCCTCACAAGACATTTACTAAGTTCTGGACTGTACATGGGATGCTAGGAGAATAGACCTAAGGACCCTAAAGCATGAGCGAAATTTCCAGTAATCTTCATGTGCTTCCAAGACAAAGTAGAGAAAAGCTTTCTTGACACATAAGCACTTTCTCTTTTCTAACTCTTGCCAAATTTTGAATCTTTGGCAATGGAATGTTCAAGAACTAAGCTCAAATCCCTTGAGACAGCCTTGAATCTCCTGCTGTGTTCTAGGTCTAGAAATTCAGGGTTACAAACTAACATCACACGGGCCATACCCCAGAAACAAGGATGAAGCAGAGAAGGATCAGATTTTATTCACAGTTTAGTCTAGTCCTGAACTAGCTCATGTTCTGCTTGGATTGAGAAAACAGGCTTTCCCCTACCTTCCAAACAGAGCAGAGGGTAACTCTCTTTCTGGGACAAGTGTCACTTGTAACTTCAAGGGTTATTTTAAATACAATGTCTGGCAGAATTCAAAAAGTACTAGACAGGTAATGCAGAATAAAAATGTGGCCAGTAATTAAAGAAACAAACAACAGAGGCAGGCCCACAGATGGCCCAGATAAGAGAAATACCAAATAACGATTTTATAATGGCCATGATGAGTAAGGGAAGATGGATAAAATGGAAGAAAAGAGTTATAATTTCAGCATAGATTATAAAAATCATCAAATATTGTAGAAATTAAAATAATTGAATTACACATAAACTGAACAGGCTTAACAGCAAATTAGAGATAGCAAAGATAAGAACAGTGAACTTGAAAATGACTCAATAAAAATTGTTCAAACTGAAGCCTAGAGAGAAAAGATAATTAAAAAAAAGAGTTCAAGAGATGTGAGGGACACAGCTAAAAGTCTAAACATACATTTGGAGCCTTAGAAAGTATTAGGGGGACAGACAAGAATGGGTCAGAAATAACAGCTGAAGAAATAATGACGAGTCATTTTTCAAAAATGGTGAAAAACCTCATCTCAGTTTCTATAAGCTCAATGACTCCCAAACAAGCTAAAGAATATTCCACGACCTATTATTGTCAAATTGTTAAAAGCCAAAGGAAAAGAAAAAAATCTTGAAATCGTCCAGGAACACACACACACACACACACACACACACACACACACACACACACAGTACTACACAGTACTTTTAGAAGACCACCGTAAGACTAAGAGCTAACTAAGAGCTAACTTTTTTTTTTTTTACAATTTTTTAAAAGTTTTTATTTATTTACTTTGAGAGAGAGAAAGAGAACATGTGGAGGAGGGGCAGAGAGAGAAGGGGAACGGGATCAGAAGCAGTCTTTGTGCCGACAGCAGACAGTCCTATGTGGGGCTCAAACTCACCAACTGTGAGATCATGACCTGAGCCGAAGTCAGATGCTTAACTGACTGAGCCACCCAGGTGCCTCAGAGCTGACTTTTTAATAGACACTACTAATCTTTAAGAAATGAGGAAAATGATAAAAAAAATAAAATAGAAACAAATGGGGAAAATGAGAACACTGATTAGCAACATTTCCAATTTGGCAAAATTTCTCAAATTCAAGGTGCTCAGGCCTTTCCACTGAGCAATTCCATCTCTCCCTTTGATCACACATGTCTATGAGAGCAAGAAATGGAAAACAAACTATCATCAATAGGAGAATGAATAGTTTTATAAACCATGATATAAACACTCAACATTGGTAAATCTCAATAAGTTGTATCAACAAACGTACAATTACCCTGTACATATATATTTATATATATAACTTGTATATAAAATATTATGTCTTATATAATATATAATACATTACTATATTTTATATGTTAATGTTATATTAACATATATCTACATAATTTATAGAGTACGTACTTTGTATAATTTATATGAAATATAAATATTTGAAAATATATGTTAATGTAAAATTATAGACATATGAAATATGCATCATATAAATATATTTATAAAATCTATGTTTATATATAATTTAAAATGTCAGAATAGTTTATAATGTTTATCAATATAAAATCTTCAGTCAAACTATAAAAAACATACGTGGATCAGAGAGTAATTCATAAGGAAAGCTCAATTCTATATATATATATATATATATATATATATATATATATATATATATATTTAAGTTTTTTTTTTGAGAGACAGAGTGAGAGAGAGAGAGAGAGAGAGAAAGAGAGAGAGAATCTCAAGTAGGCTCTGTACTGTCAGTGCAGAGATCACTACCTGAGCCAAAATCAAGAGTTAGATGCTTAACAGACTGAACCACCCGGGTCCCCCTCTATCTTGTCTAATTCTTTAAAATAATGAAGAAATGAAATAACTCGACAATGCTTACTGGTGGAACACAGGCCTTCTTTTTCTTTTTCTTTATTCTTACCTGTATGTTTGAACGATCTCACTCTAATATCATTTAAACATAATTAAGAAGCCTTAGAACACAGAGGAAATTAAACACGGTATGTTTCCAGAGTTGTTTAAAATTTTTTTGATGTTGGAAGGGAATAGTATGACTTAGGGCGTTTCTAGTTCTTTGTGATGCCATCATAAACTCAGACCACTACCTGTGTAGTGGAGCCATCCATACAAGTGAACTTGGCTGCAAAAATCATAAATAGTATTTCTGTTTCTACTTGATCTAAAAAGTAAGCACAAGTGTGAAATACTCAGATGAGAAAAAAAAATCTACCCAAATAAATCCCTTGAAAACTTATGGGTTGTTTATTTATGTATTTATTTATGTATTTGTGCACGCGCGTGTGTGTGTGTGTGTGTGTGTGTGTGTGTGTGTAACGTTCCAGAATCTAGTTACTTTTTCCTTTGGGGTCTTTGTTATGAAAGGAAATTTCTTAGTATTTACTGCGTGACATTTCTGCACAGCTTATCAGCCAATGCCCTCTTTGCTCAGAAATGTTTAGGTATTACAAGAAAAGGCCGCTTACTGGGTGTCATAAAACCCATTTTCAGATGTGCTCTTTCCAGATGCCTTAGCTTAACCTGACTGCATGGGATTGTTTAGCATGATGGATGGTACCCTGTAACATCTGCAGGCTGCAATGATTATCTGAAGTTACAGTCAAAGCCAAGCCCCATACCAAAAAATGAGTAACTTGTATTCATGAAAGTGGTTTTACTTCTTGCACAAATGGCCAACAAGCTGTTATGCTAAAGGGTTTTGTGTATAAATTCATCAAGGGGAAAAGGTCACTTAAAAGAAAAAAACTCACCCTGTGAACTTGGAAATCTAAGTATGAGGGAGGGGTAAGAATTAAAATATACTATAAATCAAGCAGCTTTTGAATTTACCTTCCATGCTAATGACTTCTACAGTGCTCCTTATATCAATAGGGTTTCCAAAATTGAAATTATTGCCTCTCAAAGTTTTACGTAAAAGGTAGCTAGCTTACCTGTTTTAAATGAGCAGAGAGAAATTTTATCATTCATTTGTGATCTCTCAGGGACTGAGATTACATAAAGATTTTAATGATTTAAACAAGCAAATCAGATCAGATTATGCTGCATTTATCACACCTCTCAGCAAAAACAGACTAGAGGCACTTTACTTTTTCTTTCCTCCTCTTTTTTTCTCTGCCTAGGAAGAAAATTTTACTGTGAAAATTTATGGGTGAAGACATAAAGCTGCAACCTAAGCAGATGGCATGGTAGTTTGACCTTAACTTTCATTTTACATCAAGCTCAGATCACTTGCATTCCAAAAAATAGTAAATTGCAATTTTTTTCCTGCTTTTAACAGTGAGTCACACATACATCTCTGAACAGTATCATTTCCTTGGGGCACAAGGACAAGTACGTATGGACTGCTATTTCCTTCTTGACTTTGAGAGCAAAATGGATGGCATCCTTATTATGGAAAGATCAACACCAAATGTCACCAGAAATCCATCAGAGAGGTACTTTCTACCTCATTGGGCCAGCCAAGCACTTCTTCACATTAACAAATAACCAGTTGGACAATAAACACAGGGAAAGGAACCAGTGGACTTTATCAAACCGAAGTAGACTGTATCAAAAACAACAATGGGCTCTTTGATACCTTCAGTTGATGGTACCATATGAGGCAGAGATGAAGGAAAATGAATCGCTGCTGAAAGATACAAAATTATAAATAAGAAATTTGCTATAGGAACTTGAAAGATGCCTAGAACTTGAAAAGTCCTAGAATTTAATCTTCACATCTACTTCTCAAAAGCCTTGCAACGTGAATACACTTTGATCCAGCCACCTAATTCCTGATGGTCTTAGCAAGAACTGTTTTAATACATGTGCAAAGCTATGCATCGAAAGATTGCTTTCACAGCACTGGTTAGGATACTGGAAGATGTGGACCAATCTGAATATCTACCAATAGAAGATAGATGAAATAAATTATGGCACAGCCATCCAACAGAGTATCATAGTTATAAAAATAATGCAGATCTTTATTTCTAAGAAGCACATTATGAAGTAAGTTCATAAAAACTAGGCTACCTAATAAAAAGTACAAAAATAAATAAAATGCAAACCCATCTTTGTAAATATTTTCCCTCAGTACAAAATCATGGGGAGAATGGATTTTGACTTAAATAAGTCACAGGAGAAAGAGTCTAAGTACTTAGAACAAAATCTGTTTAGAATAATAGAAGGAATCTTGGCCAGCAGTTCACACCAAACACAAAAATCAATTCTAGGTTGATAGTTGATCTAAATGTAAAAGATAAAACAATTAAGGTTTTAGAAAAATAAAACAGAGTATCTCCTGTCCTGGGGTAGTTCAAGATTTCTTGGGCAGAACACAAGAAGTACTTTTATAAAAGAAAAAAGGTAATTTGCATTACATTTCAGGAACTTTATCAAAAGAATTTATCAAAAAATACCAGTTAGAGGGTGAAAATGTAATCCACAAAATGGGGGAAGATATTCACAGAACATAAATAAGAGAAAAGACTAGCAACCTGAACCTACAAAGGTACTTGCTAGATCAATAAGGGAAAAAGCAGATTACCTAATAGAAAATGAGACAAAACACATGAATAGGCAAATGGCAAAGAGAGAGAGATCAAAACATAAGAAAAGGTACTCAGCTTCAACAGTTATCAAAGACATTTAATCCCTAATGAGGTATTATTTCATACCATCAGAATGGCTAAACTAAAAAGAAAGATAATACTAAATATTAGTAAAGGTAGGGAATAATTGGAACTTTGATAGACTGCCAGGAAGTACAATTACTTTCAAAACTATCTCTATTTACTAAAGCTAAATATATGCCTATCCTATGACCCAGTGATTTACTTTTAGGTGTGCAACCAAAAGAAATGCATAAATTTGTGTATCCAAAGACTTGTGGTCAATATTCACAGTAGCACTAATCATAATCCCAAACCAGAAGCCATCCAAATGCCCACTCATAGTACAAGGGATAAATACTGCCATTGCTATACAACAGAATCCAAGAAAGCAATGACAACAAATAAATGTAATGACATGGGAAAGTCTCAACATGATGTTGAACAAAAGAAGCCAGGCACAAAAGAACATAAATTGTAGGAGTTTGTTGAGGAAGAGTTCAGAAACAGGTGGAGAAAATCTCTGTTGCTAAAAATCAGTGGTTACCCGTTGGACAGTATCTCCTTGGATAAGCTTGGGAAGGCATTCTCGTGCTGATAACATTTTATTTCTTGATCTGAATCATGCTTGTAATGTATATTATATGCGTACATCCACTCAAAGAAAACAAAACTGCACCCTGTACTTAGATTGTGTGCACTTTTCTGCTATGTATTTTGTACTCCTATGAAATGTTTTTTTTTTAAGTGGGTATAAAACATTAAAACGTTGCAGTGAAATACTGCTTCCCACAAACTTAAGTATTGTTAGTCCTAAAATAGCAGATTATATAGCTTACATGTTAGCATACACTAATTCAAGGAAAGCAAATGCAGCCCTTAGAAAAAAATAGATACAAGTTTGTTACTATTCTAAAGTCTTCATATTGAGGAGCGTGTCTACAGTGAGATCTAATGTACGTTCTCATTCTTGCCTTTTGTCAATTGGAAGCTCATCTGAGTATTTTTCAGCTTTCCACTTTATTTTTTCCCCCATAGATCCTTTTTCTTCAAGGAAACATTTGACATTTAAGATGATTTCATAAGTTGGGAAATACCAGATGACAGAGCATTACCAAAGAAATATAAAGCGATTAATGTCTCTCACCACATCCTGGCTCTCTTACATTTCTAGGTTTCTTTGCAGTTTTTAAGGGTGATGTCCTATATCCCAGAGGCAGCGCCTGAAATCTAATACTCTGCTCAGTGATTAGCTACATTAATTACTGGCCTGTGTCAGTATTCCAATGGGCATCAGAGGAGGCTTTATGGTTCATCACATCAGGGGTCCAAGTACTGAGGAGTCTGAGAATGCAATTATGCAACAGATAATTCCAGCCAGCTAGAGGGCCAACGACCTTGATTATGACATATAAGAACAAAACTGCAGACAGGGATCTGTGGTTTGCCAAAATGGATAAATAATATATTTCCAAAAATGGCCAGTCAAATTTAGCCCTATAGAGAAAATGATGGTGCTGATGCAGAGATATTTTAAGTCATCTTTTCCTCCTTCTGCAACATTTTCAGCTGTGAGCAATCAGAAAAGAAGGTGGTCACTCAAGCCAATATGTTTTGGTGTAGCTGATTAGAATTATCTAGCAAGTTAATGGTCTGTGAGAAGCAAATTTGCATTTCAGGGTCTGCTCGTCTGGCAAACATTTTAAGCACAGACTTTCTTTTTGACAGGAATTATTATAGGAGAGAAAAAAACAACTTCCAAGTAAACACAGACTCAGGCTGAAGTTGTTATGTTCGAAGTCAGCAAGTCATTTCTTCACTTAGCCAGTATCTCATGTTCCTCTGATCCACAGGATCGTAACGTACACAGGGATATCTTCAGAGTCTAGATATATGGCTATGCCGTGAAGTTAAATACAATGGCTATTTTTTTTTTTTTTAAATTTTTTTTTTCAACGTTTATTTATTTTTGGGACAGAGAGAGACAGAGCATGAATGGGCGAGGGGCAGAGAGAGACGGAGACACAGAATCGGAAACAGGCTCCAGGCTCTGAGCCATCAGCCCAGAGCCCGACGCGGGGCTCGAACTCACGGACCGCGAGATCGTGACCTGGCTGAAGTCGGACGCTCAACCGACTGCGCCACCCAGGCGCCCCTACAATGGCTATTTTTAAAATCACCTACTAAGGTCCAGATTCTTTGTGTACAGATTTCATTTAATTCTCAAACAAGTCTAAACTCACAATACTGGCAGGAGCAGCTTTAAAATGATTGCTCTCCATTACTGAGCGCTTACGCTATTCCACGTACTGTGTGAAGATATAATTTAATACACTCAAAGGTGTGATATCTATTTTCCAGAGGACACTGTATTGGAATCCCATCATTAATGTGTTTAACTGCCATGAATTAAACTACAGCCCCTTGGCAAAACCAGAGAGGAAGAGCAAGAAGCCAGGAGAAGAGGCGGGAGTAGATGACTCTCCAAATGTGGGCGACTTTGCATTGCATTTACAGAAGGATCTCTTGTCCAGGAATTGGCGTCAAGAGGAAGATGCAGACTTGCCATTTCTTCCCCTCGTCTGTTTCTTTGCTCTTCTCAGTGAGGGAGAACCATCCTGGGGAGAAGTCAAGTGTTCAAAGACTCATTTATCCCCCTCACCCCCCACAAGACCACTGAAAGCAGAACGTCTTACTTTACAACTGAAGAAGCAGACATCTTCCAGTGCCTGGCAAGTGAAACAATTTTCATTTCAGGAGTAATTTTAGGGGCACCTGGGTGGCTCGGTTGGTCAAGCATCCAACTCTTGGTTTCAGCTCAGGTCGCGATCTCACAGTTTCTTGAGTTCGAGCCCCAAGTGGGACTCTGCGCTCACAGGACAGTCAGAGCGTGCTTGGGATTCTCTCTCTCCTTCACTCTCTGCCCCTTCCCGACTCGCACCCCCCTCTCTCAAAAATAAATGAACTTTTTAAAAAAAGAATAATTTTGAATACCATTGAATTTGGCTTTATATTCTTACTCCAGAACTTCCCTATTAATCCCTACTCCACCTCCAGCCCACCCCTACTCTCCTAGCAGGAAGATGCTAACCTACTCACTGTATAGTTTTGGTGCCCAGGTGTAGAAAGTTACCCAGTGGTGGCACTGAGACTCTAACCGATGATCGCCTTCAAACCCCGCAGGTACCACACCCTGCATCTCTAATATGAGGTCCTCCTCTAGCGGCACCATAGCTGAGGGCAACATGAGGGCAGTGGTTCTCCCAGTTAGCACATATCCTCAGCCCTTGCTAGAGAGGGGTATGTCTCATCAGTTGTGGGCCAGGAGCGGGGGTAGTAGTTCTTAATGAGCGCTCAGGAGAAGCTGGTGTGTGGGATAAAATGACAGCACGGTGAGGAACATGGAATTGATGATGCCATAATAAAGGTTATGAAACTAAAAAAAGATCTCATCATCTAAGGAACACAAATGTTACTTTGGATGTGCCCTTTCCAACCATCAAAGCACCACCCCCCACAGAGATTCTGATTTTCCCTCCTACCTCCAGGGGGCGATGTCTGAGCAGACTCTGCTTTTCCTAATACAGCTAAAACAAATTTTCTATTAATCTAGTGATACCATAATTTCAGGACACTGTCATTAAGGCAATGCTGCTAAGGAAAAAATCCTTGTGAGTGAAACCTTTCTTCACCACCAAAGTGTAAACCCAGGCAGTGAACAGAAGAGGCATGTCTGTTTTTCACCTGCCATGTGTTGTAATACAGAGAGGTATTTCAAGGTGGACAGATTGCAGCTTGGAGTCAGGGGGTGTGAGATACAATTTAATACACTCCGAAGAGAGTGTCGGCACTGCTCTCTAGTACTCGGGTGGCACGGGGACGTTACTGAACCGCTCTCTGCCACTTTGGGCCCCATCATCCCAACCTCTGCCTCCCTATTAAATGCCTCTCTGTGTATCTAAGTAAGGACATTTGCCACTGGAGTTAGAGCCTGCTGGGGTAGCCTAGAATGATCTCATCTTGAGATCTTACTTTAATTATATCTGCAAATATATATATATATTTCCAGTAAGGTCATATTCACAGGTTCTGAACAAATTAGGATGTGAACACATATTTTAGGGGGCTAGCTTTCAACTCACTGCACAGCATATGTTTGTAACAGAGCCTTAAAAAAAAGTTCATATGTTATCTCATTGAAAATTTTAATCATGAGGAATATGAGTAAACACCAGCAATCCAGTGAAGACTGAAACAGTTATAAGGAAGGTGGAGAGGAGGAAGGGGAGGGAGAGTCTGCATCATCTGTGGAGACAATGAGCAAAGCTTCATGGAACAAGTAAAAGCATAAACAGAGCTTGAAGGAAAGGTAGAATTTTGAACCTTAGACTTCTTCTCTACCCTAACACCGATAGTAATTCCCATTATAGGCTTGCTCCGAGGATTAAGAGACGGAATCCATGTAAAGCAATTAACACATTGCATGTTATATAGTTAGCATTTAATATTCATTCATAATAATTACGGTGAAATGTTGTTGCTCTTTCAAGACCAAATAAATCATCCCAATTGCTAATAACATTCCTTTTGCTGTGCTGAATGTTGTGCCCACTATACTTTTAAATGTTTCCTCTATTTTTCTTTCACACATAAACTGATTTTGATTATTCCTTCTGAAAGGTGTCAATCACTTCACAAGAGAAACACGGAAGGTAACATTTATGCTAGAATATTCTGCCACCTGCAGGTAATCACGGGTTGCTGCAATTTTCACAAACTAGCTGCATCTGCTAATATTAATTCATTGGCTTTTGAGGCAGGGGCCCTTGCTCAGAAGCCAGGAGGGCTCAGTAAGTATTTGTCTTCTTGTTAGTATATTATTGTCAGTGGATACTAGTCAGCAACAATCCTTTAAATAAGACATTAAAAATATTTATGCTTTCCTCCCCTGCTCCTAACTGTTGAATTTCAGAGAAGTCACCAACTCAGCTCTTAATAGACTGACCACCTAAATCAGTGGTTTTCAAAGCACTATTCTTTGATCAGCAGCAGCACCTGGGGCCTTGTTAGAAATGCACCACTCCAGCCTTGTGAATCGCAAATTCTGGGGATGGGGTTCAGGAATCTGTTTTGACAGCCTTGCCAGCTGGTTCTGATGCATGCAGTTCTAGAACCAGACGTCTCGATGTGTAGATGTGGGGTTTCTACAGAATGGGTAGGATGGGGGACAAAGGGAAGCCGGGAGCCCATGGAAGGGAAGGTGAGGAGGAAAAAGCAGCAGAGAGAAAAGTCTGACCCAACTGCATGGCTTTATAAATGGGCAAACGCAAAGTATGTACTTCTGATAAAAACCGATCTTATGTATTAGCAACAGTAGGACCTGAATACTTTTTTTTTTTCTAGCTAGAGTTTTATATTTTCTGTCAAAAGTTTAAAGGAAATGTGGGCTTTGATTGTTTTTCATTTTTTTCTGATGTTAAAATCATTTAGGAGATTAAACTAAATCTCTTAAATAAATAAAATTTTCTTCATGTGCATAGTTAAGCCCAAACTGCAAATCCTTTCCAGTTAAAAAGACCTGTTATTCCACCTTGCTTCATTTAAAGTCATTTAAAAAAATAAATATACACAGGTCACTATTGTCAAATACATGAAGGTACACAGGAGCGGGAGAATATTCTTATTTGTAAATGTGGATTTGAAATCAAGTCATTTCCTCCTTTACGTCAGGATCTTAAAATTTTTTCATGCTAAAAAAGTATGTTGGGGCTTTTAATTCTCTTTAGCTACAAAGCATCACAGAGGGGGTAAAAATGTTGGGAGCGCATATACAGACAGCCAGTCAAAGTATGTGGTGGTGAGAGGGAAAGAAAATGGAACATCACAAGAATGACTCTCTTACCTGGCCACAGCTCCTGTGGGGTAAGAACTCAGTTCAGTAACACTTGGTGCCTCCTGAAGAAGTCAGGGAAGGACTGCAGACAAACAGGTGAGGGCTCCCAAGTCAGACCGCTTAGGCTGGAATCCCATTGTCACCATGAACTAGCTGGCCGAGGGGCTGGAGCACATGCTTAAGATCCCCTAAGCTCCGCTTCTCCTCTGTAAAATGTGGCTAACAACAAATGTATCTCAGGAGGAGGTAGGGGAGCATCTCCAACTGGTGATGGAACCAACACCGGTTCTCAAACTTGGCTGAGCATTGGAATCACCTGAGGGTCTTTAAAGACTCTTCCAGTAAGGGAGGTCACACGGAAAGAGCTTAGCATCATGCTTGCCCTAATAAAGGAGGGTGATCCCCATTGGCGATTACTATTGTTGCACATAAAAGGTATTCCTCTCATCAGGGGCTGCAAGCCTGGCTGCACATTAAAATCACCTGGAAAACATTGACACCGGGGCCCCGCATGAAGCATTCTAATGTGCTCGATCTGGAGCAGGACCTGAACATTTTCTCAAGCTCTCTAACGTGGAGCCAAGGTGGAGACCAGAACAGCTGGGCTATTTATTGGAAGATGATTAAATCTGGAACCTTCTTCACAGTCTCATAAGGGAAACACACAAAACTAAAACGGACTATGATCACAGTAGCCTAAGACTTAAACATTTAACTTTGCGCTAAGTATCGTATCTCTTTATGGTATCTTTTTTTTTTTAATGGGCGTTTCATGAAAATACTGAAGTTGAGGTCTACCTTCTGCCTTATATTGCTATTTTACCTAATTAATAATCCAGATGAATATATTATATATCATATTTTAGGTGTCACATCTCTATGACATTATAGTCAAGATATCACATTTCTTTTTGAGAACACCATAAGGTGGGTACTATCACTGATACAAAAAAAAAAAAAAAGGTTTCTCTATTACTTTTTAAGAAGCCAAAGAATCCCTTGTCTCATAGAAATGGGAGGCAAGTCTAGAACAGATTGGATGGATTCCAGAATCACAGAGAGAGAAAGCTTCTCTGCATAACCGAGGCTGAGGCATATAAGATGTGGGTAGAGAGGAAGAGAGAAGAAACTGGAAATGGACAGTTGAAGAGTGGGGTGAGGGGGTGAGAGGAGCAGCAGGAGGAGGGGGAAGCAGCTTCAGCAAGGGGGTGGGGGGAGACAAGTTTGAAGAAGACACACATATGAATTCAATAGAAGTATAAACTTTTATCATTCAATAAAAAGTATCAACTTCTAAAATGCATGGTGTCACCCTAGTTCTTGTAGAAACCAGGTGGTGACCTACTTGATGTGGGGCTTGAACAGTCCACTTCCATGGACAAGGAGGCACTGGTGTGTGGGTGACAGACTCTTTGGAGAGATGTGGCAGCTGAGCTTTGAGCAGGTTAAACCCACTGCCCAGTGCTAAGTGCTAGCACATGGGGGAACTGACTGGCCTGAATTCTTAGCCACTTCACTTCATTGGGTAGATGGTGGCGGCCCTGTGTTCAAAGGCTGGGGATATACGTCTGCTCTGGGAGGAATCGCGGAAAATTGAAAAAAAAAAGAAGGTATTTGAGAGAGGAGGATGACTGGCTTGGGACAAGACAGGGTACGGGAGAACATTCTTTTTTTTTTTTTTTTCAATATATGAAGTTTATTGTCAAATTGGTTTCCATACAACACCCAGTGCTCATCCCAAAAAGTGCCCTCCTCAATACCCATCACCCACCCTCCCCTCCCTCCCACACCCCATCAACCCTCAGTTTGTTCTCAGTTTTTAAGAGTCTCTTATGCTTTGGCTCTCTTCCACTCTAACCTCTTTTTTTCTTTTTTCCTTCCCCTCCCCCATGGGTTTCTGTTAAGTTTCTCAGGATCCACATAAGAGTGAAATCATATGGTATCTGTCTTTCTCTGTATGGCTTATTTCATTTAGCTTAACACTCTCCGGTTCCATCCATGTTGCTACAAAGGGCCATATTTCATTCTTTTCAACGTTTTTTTTTGTTTTTTTTTTTTTTATTTTGGGGACAGAGAGAGACAGAGCATGAACGGGGGAGGGGCAGAGAGAGAGGGAGACACAGAATGGGAAGCAGGCTCCAGGCTCTGAGCCATCAGCCCAGAGCCCGACGCGGGGCTCGAACTCACGGACCGCGAGATCGTGACCTGGCTGAAGTCGGACGCTTAACCGACTGCGCCACCCAGGCGCCCCGGGCCATATTTCATTCTTTCTCATTGCCACGTAGTACTCCACTGTGTATATAAACCACAATTTCTTTATCCATTCATCAGTTGATGGACATTTAGGCTCTTTCCACAATTTGGCTATTGTTGAGAGTGCTGCTATAAACATTGGGGTACAAGTGCCCCTATGCATCAGTACTCCTGTATCCCTTGGGTAAATTCCTAGCAGTGCTATTGCTGGGTCATAGGGTAGGTCTATTTTTAATTTTCTGAGGAACCTCCACACTGTTTTCCAGAGTGGCTGCACCAATTTGCATTCCCACCAACAGTGCAAGAGGTCTCCCGTTTCTCCACATCCTCGCCAGCATCCATAGTCTCCTGATTTGTTCATTTTGGCCCCTCTGACTGGTGTGAGGTGATATCTGAGTGTGGTTTTGATTTGTATTTTAGGGGAGAACATTCTGGTTGCCGATAGTAATTGGACAAAGATGCAGGCCTGGCAAGTACAAGGCATTAGGCAATATGAAGCAATTTAATGGGACTGAAATCTAGAACTTCCATCAAAGGACGCCGAGAAATCAGGGGGAAAGGGGTGGTTTGAGTCAAATTTTAGAGTTCTGCATTTTTCTGTAGCTTGGGCTTCATTTGCCGAGCAGTGGGGAGACATTGGGTCTCTGAGTAGGGAAACGACTGCATGTTAAGAATATGTCAAGCAGCAGTGAGTTTTCTTACAAAAAATGCAACCAAAGAATTTTTAAACTGAAAGAGACTTTAGAATTTATTTGTCCCTTGGTTTCAAGCTAGTGGTCCGGGAGCCAGACAGAGCCCAAAGGGGTATTTGGTTTGGTCTGGTCCCCGTGGTGTGCCTTGTCTTTGCTTTTCTTTTAGTTTTGAGCTGGAACATGCCATCTCTGGTGTCTGGGTTCTTCTCCCGGTGTGTCAATGAAACTCTGTGAAATGGCCAGGTGGTGTTCAGAGACAAGGAGAAGGCTTTGCTAAATAAACTTAAAGCAAAGTTCTGACCAAAGAAGAAGTGTTCCATGGTGTGTTTTATCCTATCCCAGGTTCTATTTCAAAGGGCATTTTTTTTTTTTTTTTGTGGTTGTTGTTGTTGTTGTTGTTTTAACAGCCACGAATCTTGTGTAACTTTGGTCGGTGAGAACTCCTACTCTAATTAACATGCATGCCAAGTGAGAACCATCTTAAAAACCAGAGACTATGTACCTTGGAAATTGGCACTGTGTCTGTCGTCTGCCATTTATAACCCTCCATCCTTTGTCCACGATGCACATTTAGCAGTAAATGCAGAGCTTCCCCAATGCCACTTTGTGATTATGACAGTTGATTAATACTGGCAAGTTCTCATTTCCCCAAGAGACAGCTGTCTTTCCCACAAGAGTCTCCTATGTTTTCAGAGATGTAAAGCATAGAAGTGGCATGAATATCATGAAATACAGTTTCTTGGCTGTCTTCTTTCCCGAGTCTTGGCCACACCTTGTCTTCTTCCTGTTCATAAGTAAGCCACAGACTAATTGGCCAAAATTTGCATGTAACCCTTCATTTCAGAACACAAAGCACTTTGAAGGGGGGAAAAATAATCATCCACATTTTTAAAATTGAAAGCACTCTCTTAATGATTTTTCCATGGTCACGGATTGAAAACCCACAACTTAATTATTCATGTGGATCAAAGTAAAAAAAAAAAAATACACACACACACACACATACATATTACATTTTCAACCTAGGTGCTGTTGTCATTTGGGGCCAGATAATTCCATTATTGGGACTGTCCTGTGCCTGGTAAGACATGTAGCAACGTAATGCTCTTTTTACTCATTGGATGCCAGCCAGTAACACCAACGCCCCCAGTTGTGACAACCAGAAATATCTCCAGTCACTGTCAAATGTGCCCCGGGCAGCAAAATCGCCCCTGGTTGAGAACCACTGTTTGATATCAATCTTAATTTTACTTTCCTGTTTGTTACCCTACGCTCTCTAGGAAGCACAGTTGACAGAAATATAAAATCTGGCAATAGGTGAATTAAGTAAATGAAACATATTTTAATCTTTCAAAGTTAAAAGTGCAAGAGCACTCAAATGAGCTTTCCAAAAGTTGAAAATTGATGAGAAAATATATTTAACTTCTGTTCATCCTGCATATTAAGCTGAAAGGGGAAAGTAAGGGTAAAGAAAATATTTTGCAACTTGGAAATTAGGGCTCTAAAGGAATTAATGGTTACTATTAATGTGACTGTGATATTAATATAGCATGGGGCATGTGAGGAACAGGACATCCTTCCGTCCTGCCTAGAGTAATTACATGGAACGTCTAAACATTAAATCTGGAAAAGTTTTCTAAGCATGATATAGGATCTAATAACTAATAAGATGCAAAAAGAGAACATAAAAGTGACAAAGACTATATTTTTTCTCTTACAATGATTTTTTTGGGGGGAATAAGCAGAATGAAATTCATCTCTAAGTTCTCTCATGGCTGTTAAAAAGAAAACAGAGAAATAAGTACTTTAGGTTCTTATGTGCTGTGTTTCACCATGTTTTACTATGTAGTAGTTGTATTTGGACATAATTTTTATGTAGTAGCTATCTACACATGTGGAATGGTGTAAAAGTCAATGGTTTTGGAATCATGATACTGTCACATTGACACAAACATAGACAACACTTTGTCTAGCAGTTCTTAACCCTGGTTTGTGGATTTCACCTACTTCAAGAGTTTTTAAAAATACATAAGTGTTCAGACCCTATGGACACTTACTCTGATTTAATTGGTATGGGAGGAAGCTTCACTATAATTTGTAAACACTCCCTAGACAATGCTAATGTTAGGAACCACTGGTCTACTCCATGGGTTGCAAACAAAAATCATTGCAGGGATGAGGAAATTAAAGCAAATTAATTAGTGGTCCCTGGGTAAGAACACAGGGCCTGGTGGGGACTTTGGTAAACCGGAGACTGGATACGCTGCCTAAAAACATTCTGTTGTGCTGTTGTAACCATCTGGAAATGCTGTCCTTATTTTCATCAGAAACCAGACATGCAGGTATTTTAGAGAAATTTCTCTAACTTTTTTGAATACCGTAAAGGGGCCAAATGAAATATATTTGTGGGCTGCCAGTGTGCAACCCTACACCCAGTCCACTTGATCCACTTCACTGAGGAACAAGCTGGGAACCAGAAACTACACAACTGTCCAAAATGATACAGTCAGTGGCAGAGACTGGTACCAGTCGCAGTGTTTGGTTTTTCCAATGATCCCAGATTGCTATGCTACAACCATGATAACGAGAACATTTATGAAGTGCCTAGAGTAGGCCAAGTACTGTGCTAAGTGAAAGCCTTATACATCTTTGTTTGTTTGTTTATTTATTTGAGAGAGACACAGAGAAAACAAGCAGGAGAGGGAGAGAGAGAATCTCAAGCAGGCTCTACACTGTCAGTGTACAGCTGGTCGCAGGGCTCGATCTCACAACTGGGAGATCATGCCCTGAGCCAAAATCAAGAGTTGTCACTTAACCGGCTGAGCCACCTAGGTGCCCCATCTTTTTAAAAAACTCTTAGGGAATCTATGGAATGGGGATTAATAGTATCCCCATTTTACAGATGAGGGAAGTGAGGCTGAGAGACATTGACCATAGAGGTCCAGTAGAGCCAGGCATTGAATTCAAGTTCACCTGATCGCAAAGCTTCCTCTGTTAACTCCTTGCACCATGTTTTCCTGGATGTTTCTTTCCACGTTGTGTAAGGAGCCTCTCTCTTGATTGTATTTGGAAGATATGCACATAGCTCTAGTCCTTGGGGCATAAACCAAGGGCCAGCTCGGTGGTGCTCTTCCTGTGCTGTGCCCATATTTCATGTTTATTATTAAAGTTGACCCTGCTTGAGGTAGGAGGTCAGATCTTCACCAGGTCTGCTGGAAGCTTAGGAAAAATGACAGCCCTAATGAAATGTGCTCGAAGTAAGACCGTGTCCGGCTTGCTGTAGTTAGGCACAATTTGCCTGTTTCAGAAGAGAGAGAATAAATTGAACATTGGCCTCCCTGTCCTTCCCTGGACTGTCAGTCAGACTGTGTACAAAGACAAAGGCTTCCAGTGAAAAGCACCATAAGGACAGACCTGCTTTGCAATGGAAAAAAAATGTGTTTAAGAAGAATGTAGAAGAAAAATGAAGATGGTTTACCATTAAAAGCCAGTCAGAATCAACTGGCATATATGCATAACTGACTCAGCATTTACTTCCCTCTTCTTTCTGACCTCACTCCAACATTATTCCAAAGCCTGACAGTCCCAAAGTATACAAGTATCCTTCAGATTTTCTCCAAATTTTAATTGAGGACTAAAATATTCATCGTCCTCACTTCTAAGTCTAAGAGTTCAAATTACAAACAGAAACAGGGAGTTCATTCATTTAGTATCTTATCTCTGATCTGCAGAGCCCTGTTCTGAGTACTAAGGAGCTGACACTTTAGGGCATGATATGATCTGACCTCAAGGAACACTGGGTGAATTGGCAGTGTATATATATTATACACACACACACACACAAACACACACACACACACACATACACACACACCAAGTGGTAAAGCAATAGTAGTCATAGTTACTGCTGTGGGTTGAGAATTGCTATCCTAAGTTTTAAGTTGTTTTTATTTCATCAGAAATACAGTTTAGGTATAGGAGGGGGGGAAAAACAAGAATAGAGATAGAAAGCTCAGAAATTCTCTAGTAATCCTCCATTCCAGAGACCCACCACTATCAACCTGGCATTTCTCCTACATATTTTTCATATATATATATATATATATATATATATATATATATATATATATGAAATAAAGGTTTCCTTTTTAATGCCACTAGGGTCATATAATGAACAGGGTTTCATAACGTGCCTTGTTCTCCATTAGGATGGGATAGAGAACAGCGAAAAGGGTAGCAGAAGAGAAAGCTTCTGCCTTGCATGTGGCTCATTCATGAGGAAGAAGACGAAGTAGTAGCCATTTTGTTTGGGCTGGAGCTCAGTGTACTCAAACCACACATGTGCATGCAAACCACGTTAGAGCCATAGTTGCAGGGCATGTGGGTTCTGGAGACAACACAGAAGATCGAGGAGGAGCTATCATGTCATCTCCTTCTTCCTTCAGTGGAGACACGGGAAGTTAAGACTAAATTTATCATTGTATTTTAGATGATTAATTACAGTTAGATCAATAATTGGCATCTAAACGGACAGACAGCAGCCACTGTGGTGGTTGTTATTTACCTTTACTTTGATTATCTTAAACTCTTCTTGGGTAAACGAATAGGCAGTGTCTTCACTCACTGCTTCCATCATTAAAAAATTTTTTTAATTTATTATGGGGGGCGGAGAGAGGGGCAGAGGGAGATAGACAGAGAATCTCAGTCACGCTTCACACTGATGGAGCCTGGTGTGGGGCTTGATATCGTGACCATGAGATCATTACCTGAGCCGAAACAAAGAGTTGGATGCTTAACTGAGTCACCCAGAAGCCCCTGCTTTCATCATTTACAGATCCATTAACCAATGAGTCCATCCATTTGTCCACATACTTCCAAATTCCATGGACACTTACTGAGTACTGACAGTAAACCAGGCACTGGTGAGATTACAGAAAACAAGAGATCATCTTTGGCCTTAAGAAGCCTGTATAGTTTAGTATAGTAGAAAGTTAAGGCAGCAGTTACCATAGACAGTGATTGGAGTTATTCTAACAGGAGAAACTGGATACTGTGGGAAAACAAAGGAGGAAAGCTAACACACGCCCTCAGGAGGGACATCATTTTAGTCTGGCTATATATAAGATACTGTGAAAGAGACACCAGTGTAGGGCCTAAAAGCAAGGACTTGTAGTCAGATGTGAATTCGGATCACATGTCTAAATGGTTGAAACCTCACACTGCTCCCGGATCATGTCTCTAAGTTCATTTTGCAATTTGTAACAGGACCACTTATCCTTCTGCTCCACCTGCCTGAGGTATATGTTCCATGTACAGTTAGTTTCCCTTTGGTTCCTTTGTCCTGTCATTTTCCCATCATATTCAATTTTATTTCCACACTCCAGTCCCAGGATGCCAACTGTGCTTCCAGACATCACTTCCTGCCTTGTTTCTCTTGAATAAAAGCATTCCAATAACAGTCTCAGTGAACTTACAGCAATTCTTTTCTAATACTATAGTGTCTGAGATGCTACAGTTACTAAATAAATATTTATTGACTACATGGACAGATAGTTGAAAAGTCAGGTCATCTTATGTGAGTCTCTCGAACTGAAGAGTTTTATAGACACATTTCCCCCTCAAAAATGATTTCTTGAAATTCTAGCTTTACCATTCATTATTGCTCCATCACTCATGAAATGGCATCCCCCCCAAAGGCAGAATCTTGATATTTTTCTTGCCTGTTCCTGGAGAAGTTAAATAATGTAAACTTGTACTAGGGAAAAGCCTCTGAATATCTTAACAGACCATGGCAATATTTTCTTCTTAACGTATGTCCAATTTTGTAATTTTCAGCCATGGAAGAGGTTTGTATCAAGGCATATGATCACTGGCCCTTTCTTGACTCTTTCTTGACTACTTTGCGGATGTGTCCCCCCAAATCAACCATTTCTAATTGAAACATGAGTGTGAAGGTTAGAACAAAAAGAAAAAGAGGAGGACAAAAGAAGAGAGACCTAGTAATGTCACTTTGTCTTACAGGGAAAAGCTAAAGATGCAAAAATATAGACTTTTTTGTTTTTTGAAAGCCGGTTTAAATTTCAAACTGGCGTCTATGAGGGACCTTCTGGGAGCAAACAGGAGAGAAACTTGGTCTTCTACAATGATGGATCCCACTGGAATGGTCTCAAAGTTCTATGCTTCTGAAGGAATTCTAGCATATTTAATACTCTGACTCCTTGACAAGGAATTAGAGGAGGTAAATGGGAATTTTACATGCAGTCATTGTGACTCCGGAGTTGGTGTTCTTAATATGAGCTGATTGAGTGGGTTGATGTGCTAAGTATTATAAAAACTTTTTAAATTTATTATTGGTGTAGTAGTAGTGTTTTAAGATTTATAGATGATAAAGTTAAAGCTTAAAGGGATTAATTACTCAAGGACATAAGGCTAGGAAGAGAAAGAACTAGGATTCAAATGTAAATCTGAATGTATATCTTAGTTCACTTTTCATGTGAGATATTTCAGATATGGTTTGTAGAAATAAAATATTGCCTTGTTATTTAAAGAGTTTGTGTTTTAACTTTAATTAATAATAATACTATCCCCACCACTGCACAATTTTTTATTTCCCATTTTAAAGTTAAGGGAACTGGGGCTCCTGGGTGGCTCGGTCGGTTGAGCATCTGACTTCGGCTCAGGTCATGATCTCACAGTTCGTGAGTTCGAGCCCCGCGTCGGGCTCTGTGCTGACAGCTTGGAGCCTGGAGCCTGCTTCGGATTCTGTGTCTCCGTCTCTCTCTGCCCCTACCCAACTTGCGCTCTGTCTCTCTGTCTCTCAAAAATGAATAAAATTAAAAAAAAAGAATTTATAAAAAAAAAATAAAGTTAAGGGAACTAACTGATGATTGCGGACACTGAGATGCCCAAGTTCTCATAGACAGCAAATACAGACCCAGAAAGGTCTGACCTTGGTATCCAGATCTGCCCAAGCTCTTAATCTGCACCTTTTTGCTGCATTTCTTCTTTTGTGTTCTGCCTGCTTCTCCACTGAGCTTGGGGCTTATACTCTAATTCCTAAGTATCAGGGAGACAGCTGTTGCACTAAGAAAGTTAATAAAAGGTAAAACTCAGCTGCCACTGCTTACAAGCATCTCTAGAATATAAATGAGGAGAGAATCTTTCAAAAACTTTCAAAAACAGATCTGGTTCTTTTTCTTTTAAGCTTTTCATCTGGGTACTCCTTTGATAAATGCAACTATGGGTGGGGATGTTTGCCAAGAGCCTTAGTTGGGAATAAAAGAGGTTAAGGTTGTTGAAAGGGGAATATTGAAGCCTGGAAACAGAATTTTTCTGAGTTGTATGCAACAGTTACCCCCAGAGAAGCTGAAATATGCCAATCCACACCAACTGAAATAATGGCATCTTTACTGTTAATACCTTTTAGATCTTCAGGATGAACTATGGGTTAAGCAAAGCTATATGCATATTAGATCCACTGCTATAAGGGAAATGCCACCTTGGCAGACTCTAGTAATGTTTCAGGATGGGGAAGGGAAGCATTGGGAAGGGTCGGTATAAGAGGTCCAGGCTGGATGCTTTTAAGGTGGGTCTTGCAAGGTGGGGAATGGTTGGGATTGACCATATTCTATGACATATTCTCTATAATCAGTAGACACCAAGAGGAGGTTTTAAATTAAATCTTAATGACTTAAATCTTGATAAATAATGTTTTTTATGTGGTAGGCAGTCCTATCTTCCATGAGAAAGTATTTCCTTCCAGCAGCAGGTAGGTATTTACTTTTGCTTTTTCTCAGTATTGTTTAACATATACTTGGCAAAATATGCCTGATCCCAGAATTGTTTCACCAGGAACAGGAAATTACGCTGGTTCACTTCTCAGAAAAAAAAAAAAAAATACATCAGCCATGTTCAAAAGGAGGCCAAGGCTATATTAACCTGTATTTGCCACAGTCCTCCTTACAGGGACAACATCAGTAAGAGTCTTTCATTTACTAATTACCTGAGGAGGGGTACCTGGGTAGCTCAGTTGGTTAAGTGCCCGACTCTTCATTTTGGCCCACATCATGATTTCATGGTTGGTAAATTCGAGCCCTGAGTTGGGCTGTGCACTGGTAGTGCAGAGCATGCTTGGGATCCTTTCCCTCCTCCTCTCTCTGCCTATGCCCTGTGCGCGCTCTCTCTCTCTCTCTCTCTCTCTCTCTCTCTCTCCATCTCTCTCTCAAAAATAAATAAACATTGAAACCTTAAAAAAATAATTACCTGATGATTAAGCAGGTCCCAATTTGCCTTTTCTTTTCCCAAGAGCTCTGATCAGATATGATGTTCCTCTAGATGTTCAATAGTCCTTTTCCTCCCCTTATAATGTAACCACTTCTAAGCTAAAAGAGATAGCAAGGCTGAAAGTGATCCTCTCCCCCTTTAATAGACATTTATTCTCAAACTTTTGTCTGTATAAAAAATCCATCAGGGAACATCTTTCACGTGAAAATCCAGGACCCCACCAGGATATAATTGTGGAGCATGGACCAAGACTCCAAATTTTATTTATTATTTATTTTTTTAAAGCTTACTTATTTATTTGTGTGTGTGTGTGTGAGAGAGAGAGAGAGAGAGAGAGAGAGAGAGAGAGAGACAGAGAGAGGGAGAGAGAGAATACCAAGCAGGCTCCATGCTGTCAGCACAGAGACCAACTTGGGGCTGAAACTTACAAACTGTGAGATCATGACCTGAGCCAAAATCAAGAGTTGGACATTTAACTGAATGAGCCACCCAGGTCCCCCCGAAGACTCCAGTCTTTAAACGGACATCTCCTCCCCTGCCCCCAAACACCACCACCACTATCACCAAATGATGCCTGCATAGAAGTCCCAGGACCACTCTTTGGCAAACAATGCAAAGTTGAGTTTTTCTGGGTAGTATAGCATCTGGAATTGCCACCTGCAATTGGTAGGTGATCTCTGTTGAATCTGGACTTCCCTGTTGTTGCATTGCCATCTCTCGGCATTTCAACATGGCCATGTGGTAAGGAATGAATTGGGTTTACCTTAGTTCTCTGGTAGATTATATAACAAAATCAGTGTCCCAGAACTGACAGGATTTGTTCAGAAAGGTAATTCATTCTGTTAATTCTACTAATTATCTTATCCCTTGTCAACTCACTTCTGATGTTTCAGTGGAAGATTATCATACTGAGGGCGATGTTTAATGGGATATTTTTTCATTTGAATATATGGGGGAATACAATTCCTTTCTTTGTGTAAATAAATTCATTTATAGATGATTTTTTAAAACTGATACTACAGAGAAGAATAAAAAAGCATGTAAAAAATCACTTAAAATTCTACCTTTTAGGTATCCTAACATTTATGGCTAAGACTTTGAAAGTTTTTTTCTCTGCAAACACAAAATTTTTATGAGACTTGGATTATACTATAATATGTTTTTTTGCTTCTTTAAAAAACTTACTTTATCATGAACATTGTTTATATTAATAAATTTAGTTGAATACTTAGGAAGTTTTTATTATGAGGAATATTCTCCAGGGAATATATTCTTATACACATTCTTGTACACTTATTTTGGCACAGTTGTTTTGTGTGCTAATAATTGCTAATGTTAAATTACTACAAGTAGAATTAGTGGGCCACACTTAACATTTAAACACATGCTATCCATTTGTCTTCAGGGAAAGCTTACAATTGTCTGTTTTATACACTCTCAAGGAGTGCCTACTCGGGGGGCGCCGGGGGGCGCCTGGGTGGCGCAGTCGGTTAAGCGTCCGACTTCAGCCAGGTCACGATCTCGCGGTCCGTGAGTTCGAGCCCCGCGTCAGGCTCTGGGCTGATGGCTCGGAGCCTGGAGCCTGTTTCCGATTCTGTGTCTCCCTCTCTCTCTGCCCCTCCCCCGTTCATGCTCTGTCTCTCTCTGTCCCAAAAATAAATAAACGTTTAAAAAAAAAAAATTAAAAAAAAAAAAAAAGGAGTGCCTACTCAGAGAAACCTTCCATGATGACATCATCATAATTGAAAGTGTATCACCTTCACCCCAATGCTGTTGATACCATTATCATTGTTCACTGCATTTTTTACTATTTGACATGTTGTATCTTTCTTAGTTTGTTTACATTCTCCCCACAAGTGGTAAGACTTTGGTTTCTTTTGTTCATTCTTGTATGTCCAGCTCTTAGAACAGTGTCTGGAAGATAGCAGGTACTCAATAAATATATGTTGACTGAAATAATGATCTGTTTCTAACAGGAGACATTATCTTTTATACTCTCCTTTGTCAAGAGCCATATTCCAGTTGAACAGGAATGTAAAATACAGTCACATGAAGGCAGCTTAGCCAATTAGTGTGTTCCACTATACCTGCTCCCCATCTGTTCAGCCAGCTCTTCTTTCAAAAATCCCAGATTTGCTTAATTCAACTATGAAAACATTACTACCGTCAAAGTGACAACATTTTTATCCTGCCCATGGAGTGGACCTACCTATAGATCAGGGTTGACAAACTTCTGGAAGAAGCAGATAATCATATTTTAAGCTTTGCCAGACATGTGATCTTTGTCCTAAGGCTCAACTCTGTGGTTGTATCACGACAACAGCCAGAGACAATAGGTAAACAAATGCTCTTATAAAACTCGATTTACAAAAACATGTATGACCAGGTTGGGCTCACAGTCCCCTATTTTAGATGCAGATCTTTTTATTTTATTTATTTTTTGTTTTTTGAGAGAGAGAGAGAGAGAGAGCACATGCGTGCATGCATGAGCAGGGAAGGGGCAGAGGGAGAGGGAGAGAGAATCCCAAGAAGGCTCTATGCCCAGTGTAGAGCCCAATGCAGGGCTCGATCTCACGACTGTGAGATCATGACCTGAGCCAAACTCAGTAGTGGAACACCCGACAAAATGAGCCACCCAGATGCCCCTAGAATCAAACTCAATCAGTTCTCACTGAGTCACTGTTATATGGAATCCAGAAAAGCTCTGTCCAATAAAAGTGTAATGTGAGCCAAACATGTAATTTAAAATTTTCCATCAGCCACACTAAAAAAAAGTAAAAAGAAACAGGTGAAATTAGTTTTAATAATACATTTAAGGAGCCAAATATAGTGTATTGAAAATATTGTTATATAAAAATTATTAATGAGAGAATTCACATTTTTATCTGAAGGTTCAGGAAACAGGTGTGTATTTTACACTTAGAGCACATCTCAATTGATTCTGGACGCATTTCAAGAGCTCAATAGCCGTATGTGGCTGGTGGCCACTGTGTTAGACAATACAGGTCTGGAGCAGATTTTCTTGACCTTGGCACCACTGACACTTTGAACAGGAACATACATGGCTGTGGGGGCTGCAACAATTCATGATAGGATCTTCAGCAGATATCCTTGGCCTCTATCCACTAGATTCCAGTACTGCCTTCTCAACTGTGACAATAAAAACTGTCTCCAGACCTCACTAAATACGCCCTCCAGGGCAAAACTTCCCCAGTTGAAAACCGCTGATCTAGAATATGTATTCTAAATCCAGATCCATTAATTCCCTGGAACTGAACAGGATAGTTAGTACCTATGTACTCACATTTGGGGGAAAGATGTGAAAGGGGAAAGGAGGAGATCTCTTTCTTTAGCTTCCCAAAGGTGTCCCTGACCCAAAGGAGATTAAAAATGAGTGATATGGTAGGAAGAGATGTTGAATTATGCAATTAGGTGCATACTACCAATGAATTCACACTGTAAATCCAAACTTTTGCCTGTGCCCTTTTTAAAATGAAATCAATTCCCAGGACAAGCCTAAACACTGCAGTCTTCTTAAACTGTACTGTTGTTTTGCCATTTGGATCCTTTGGTCTTGGGATACTGCTTTTGAACAATTAATTTCTAGCATTACGTAGCAAGAAAATCCATGAAGGAGCAAGTTCTGATCAAAATATTACAGCAATGGAGAGGGATTATCTGTACCATTTTAGCAAACAGAGAATCATTATTATTGAAACTCCAAGTCAGCAAAATGGACAGGTCATGAGATGGAGAGTTAAATGTACATGCTCGAAACAGCTTTGTGACCTTTGACTGAGGGGGACTGGCCTGCATGCTTTCTGACACTGTACAGGAATAAAAGGAATAAAAGGAGGAGGTATTAACATTATTGTATCCTTAAAACAGTAGTTCTGATTTATACTCAAAACTCTGCTTGATCAAAACTCTGCTTGATCAGTTGTATCTATCTGCAAACATCGACTGGGGTTGGCGGGGGGGGTCCACTATGATGACAAGGGCTAGGAAGGTAAAGTCTAATTAACTTCTCCTATTTCCTCTAGATACTATAAAATATTGGAAAGAGTTGATACAATTATTAGAATATGAACTATTCTAGTAGCAGACGTGGGCATCCAAACAGGAGATACTCCACTATCAGCTTCCATTCTCGGTAATGTACATCTCCTCCCCAAGTCTGTGGGGCAGAGGGAGGGGGACTCCACTATTTTTCATGTAGCTGAAATTCATATGCTTTGAATCTGAATCATCTGAGGATTTTGTGGGTGGTGTTACTAAAAGACTGTCTAATTCCCTCCCCTAATTTAAATACTTTCCTCAATTCTGACTTGTTTTCGTGTCTGAACTCACTTCCGTGTTTATTTGCATAGCACTAGTCACCCTCTCAGAGAAGGCTGAGCCGTCATTTGGTTCACATGTCACATGCAGGGCTGAGACATTTGATGTTATATAATTTCAGACTTTTGATACTATCATTTTATCCTTCAGTGAATTTATACTTATTGTTGGAGATATGTATTGACAAGACTTACAGAAGATGGTGTTCTTCATGCACCTTTTTTTTTTAAAGCTTATTTATGTTGAGAGAGAGAATCCCAAGCAGGCTGTGCACTGTCAGTATGAAGCCCAACACGGGGCTTGAACTCAGGAACCATGAGATCATGACCTGAGCTGTAATCAAGAGTCAGATGTTTAGCATCTGAGCCACCCGGGCACCCCTCTTCACGCACTTTTAAATTTATGAGTATGTACGAGATCACATTTTCATAGTTCACCTGGAGACAAGATATTTCAAGTATTACCTGTGATTATCTTACAAATAATACAATTATATTGCATATGTGTTAAAATTATTTATGGGAAAACATATTCCAATTTTTGAAACATTAACATATGCCACAATTCTGCTAACTCTACCTAGGTGTTGCCTTATGTTTTAATATACCAAGATACTCAAGAGTATAGGTGCCCCAGGCCCCTTTTGATGTCTGAGAGGCCTTTCCACTTGCTCAGATCCAGCGGGAAGTGGAAGACACCTGCCAAAAGGAAGAAGCAAGACTCTGGAGGAGGGTGGAGGAAGGCCTACAGGAGAACAGAAAGAAAACAGACAGGACCCAGAGACATCCTGAGGAAGTTGCGGCAAGAAAGGGAAGCGGCAAGAAAGAAAGGAAATAAATGACCCAGAGCTTGGCTAGGAAACCCAAAGCCAGATGTTTGTCCAGTAGACGGGTGGCTATCAGCTTCCTCTTGAAACACCTCTGCAGGCAGGGTTGTGGATGCCTCTAGCAAGAAGCAAAGTTTGTATCCCCATGTGAGGACCTGCTTATTCCCGGAAGGGTAACTCCTTCAAGCAAAAGGGGGTGTTGTACAGGAATGTGAGAAAGGGGGGACATTCAGTCTGAGGATTCTAAAATGCCTCCCTGATATCTTCCTGCTAAGTCAATTGAAATTGAAATGGAGCACCTGTGGCTCTCAGCCTTTTGCAAGCATGTGAGGACAACATCATATTAAAGGCAAACAAGGAATCTCCTTCGCCGGCATCTCAGGGCTGTGTACCATAAAGTCCGATCCAAAACCTTGTTGGTTTGATTTGTAACTGGGAGACTCTCGAAAAGGTTTGGGCTCATTTGTTCAAAATGCTAGAGACTTGCAGTAGAAGTCGCTTTGAATTTTTCTTAACTAAAAACACCCTCAAGTTTTGCCACTGGAGGGCACTAGTCGACAATATTACTCTCCCACCTTTTCCCTGGTCTTTTTTTCCTCCCTAACTTGACCAAGAACTCTAAATAAAGTCCTGTTTCACAGATTAAATTGGAGCTGCTTATCCTTCCATAATTCAGAATTTCAAAGACCGATTTTTTAGAATAATTGGAAACCACGACATTTCATACTCATTTCTGGAATCAATATTTTTAGCCCAGTTTACATTAACCTAGGAATGTTGCTCTCAGAAGACATGACAGGGAAATATTCACTCATAATCAGTTGGCAATTCTTGTTTATTCACTGCCTAGATCTGCATGATCTAACCACTGAAAGGGCACGGTTTATTAACATTTAAAGAAAGACTAAATCCAAAATAGATATTTAATTTCACCTTAAAAATGTTATTTTCAGGGTGCCTGAGTGGCTCAGTCAGTTAAGCATCTGACTTTGGCTCAGGTCATGATCTCATGGTTCCTGAGTTCGAGCCCTGTGTCGGGCTCTGTGCTGACAGCTCAGAGCCTGGAGCCTACTTCAGGTTCTTTGTCTCTCTATCTCTCTGCCCCTCTCCTGCTTGCACTCTGTCTCTGTCTCTGTCTCTCTCTCAAAAACAAATCAACATTAAAAAATGTTATTTTCAACTTGTTTCAGAAATACTTTGAGAGATCTTGAGGTATATATTTGAATAGACATTTCCCCCCTCGGTTTCGGCACCCTAGGTAGAGCATTCATTACAGTAATGTTCTTACAGGAACAATCAATTATCAATAAATACTCTCCCTCTACAGTAGATCCCATGATTCTCTCTTACCACCCGGTGCTACCGAGGCTGATGTGTCTGAACCAAGGGAAAATAACTTTTTGGGGAAAGCTGTCTTTCAGAACCCTGCTTTGAACCAGAATAATCTGTTCTCCTGAGACTGTTGAAGAGAAAGTAGGCTGAACAACCCACTTTGGAAGGCAAGTTACACAGATTTGTTTTTTTCTTATTTTATTCTGCACCTCACCCCATTTTCTCAGATGTCTTTTTCTTTGTTCTGCGTATTATTTCTGCTTACCAGTCTTCTTAGCTATTGCTAGTTTCCTCTACTCACCCCACTCTAAACTCCTAGAAGACTTGGCCAGACTAAAATTGCACACTGGGATCATTTTATTCTCATGAGTTTGCCAACGTTTGGGTATTAACCGGCAAAGGTGGCTGAATACAGGGATTTGGGTATTACAGGCAAAGGCTTTTTGCAAAGCTTTTGTTGGTAACATTGGCTCTTATGTAACTCAATTTCCTACTATGTGAGCAATTTCTCTGGGTCTACACTCTAGAACTTTGTCTTCAAAGGAAAAAAAAATTCTATCATCTCTCAAATACCTCACAGGGATGTTTCAACATTGAATTATGTTAAATAATCAATGCCAGCAGAGTGCCAGGCACAGAGAGGCTCAATCAATATGAGTATCTTCTCTACCTTCCTACTTCTGTTTCCTTTTTCTTTTAGAGCCTAGAGCCAGATTTTATATCAATCAGAGCAACTGGGTTGACCAATTTCATAACTTATTTGCTTTCCTCTTTTCTCAAGCTTGCTATTTTACTATATATTTATTTTCAGGTGTATTTAAAAGAAAAAAGGTGAGCCTAAATTAAAAAAAAATCATCTAAAAGATTTGAGACAGAAGTAAGTATCTGAAGAACGAGCAGAGGTAGTTAGTTCCTCCTGGGAAGTGATATTCCTGAATAACCCCCAACATTAGATATATTTAATCCGAGACTGGGTTACCCCTTATTAATATTCTTTTAGGTGGATCTGTTGATAAGTTAGGGTAGGGATAGTATGTTGTGTTTGAAAACATATAAGCTCACGGTAGCACAAAACAGAGTTCAAATACTTGCTCTGGCATTTACAAGTTAAGTAAACTTGGGTAGGAGAGAACTAAGAATATTCTCTCAGCTATAAAATGGGGATTAATAATCCTTAGCTAGTGGTATTGATATGAAGATTAAATAAAGTTATGAAAATGAATAGGTTCAATATCATATTGTTGCTGTTGTTACTCATCTAGATGGTTTCCTAAGGACCTTCTGATTCTGAAGATTTTATAAATTCGATCGCACGAGGTAAGAGGTTTCTGCTCGTGATACCTTATACAACTGTGTAAAGCTCTGCTTCATCCAACTGCTTATCTCGCTGTCTACACACTCTACACTCTCTCACACTAGTACTTCAGTTCACGCCATTCCTGTGCATTGGAATCTACTCCACCATTTACCCATTTCTTACCTATCCTGCAAGGTCCAAATCATATCACGCTTCTATGAAGTATCCTTGGAACAGAGCAAGAGGACCTGATCTCTCCCTCCTCCAAATATTTATTGTTCTTAACTATTTCCTTCTCACTGGGTACAGCTTCCCTGGTTCCCTAGAAGCCAGATTGGTTATTTCACTGGTTGCTGTATATGACTACAGTGAAGCACGTATCACAAGATTGAACTCCTTAAGAGTAGATAGTCTCTGTGCATCAAATGCGTAACTCCATGCTTAGGAGAGAGTAGCCGCTCAACAAATACTGCAGGAGTGAGTTAGGAGACCACTTATTTGGTATTGGCAGTATAGTTTTGTACATTTTACGCTCTGGTAAGAGACTTAAAAGTTCTTTGAAGTCAAGGACCTACACAGAGCATTGATGTTAAAAAGCAAGTCCGGGGAGAAAATAAAAAGCAGAAATTACGTGCTTGCAGATGGCAGAATACACTAACATCCCTGAAGTAGACTTTTAAGAGAATTGATCTTGAATCCGACCAAGCCTTTAGATTCAACCACAATTTATAGGAAATGCAAAGAACAGAGGAACACGTTAATGACACCACAAGGTTGCAATCAGCAAAATCCATATTGTGAGCTGTTCCACCATAGTAATCAGCAAACTACAACCTGTTCCTTGCCTTTTTTGTATGCCCTCAAACTTAGGATTGTTTTACATTTTTAAAGCTTGAAAAAAAAAAGTAGACAAAGAAGAAAATGTGACACAGATGCCTCCTCAAGAGGACTACTGACCCAGTTTTTTTCCAGAAATAAGTTGCAAAAAGAAAACCGAGAGAAATTAAAAGAAACTGAAGTCATAGATGAACTATTTACAATGACTTGATTTCTGATTTAAACAAACTATAAAATAGCAAAAGGAACATTCATAGCAATTATGATGCAATTGATATTTCATAATATTTAGATATTTCATTGACAATATTTTAAGATGTGACAATGGTTATGTTTTTTTATGAACAGTTCTTATCTTTTGGTATAAATCTTTTGAAAGATTTATGGATGATGCTGTGTGGGATTTGCCCTGTAGTAATAAGTGGAGGAGGAAGAGAATTGGGTCATGGATATAACAAGATTGTCCATAAACTGGTAATTGCTGTAAGTGGATGACTGATTCATGATTCATGGTTATTATACTCTTGTACTTTTAAATATATTTGAAGTTTTATACAGTAAAAAAGGTAAATAATAAAGAAATAAACCAACAAAGTTTGGAGTTCCATCTGGGGCTGACTGCCGTCAAAAGACCTCTCTCTAAGTACTTACCTTTTTTTTCTGATTTCAGTTTCCTTATCTCTAAAATTGAAATTAAAATGATGTCTACTCCATAGGTTATTGTAATGGCTATGTGAGCTACTGCATACACAGAGCTTAATTAATGCCTTATGCATAATGAAGCATTCAATTATTGCTTCATAGTGTTGCTGTTACTGCTGTTGTTATTTTCTCATTATGTGTTGATATTGGTGGGCATTTGTTGATGAGATGGCAGAGGACAGAATGACAAGAGATGAATGTGTTGGTATAAGGATGGATGGGTGCAGAGAAGATCAGCAGGAAAAGAAGATGGGGGGCGGGTGAGGAGTCCCCAGTAACCTGTATGTTGCAATGGCTACTCTGGACTGCGTTGTGTTAGACCTTGAATTTGGTGTGATGTGGGACAGACTGTCTGGCCAGGCTGAGCTTTACACCCTGGAATACTATTTTAGAATTTGAAGGTCAGAGAGTCAGCAGTACAATCCAACACTTATACCAAACCTTAAAGCCATTTCTGAAGCTCTGCTTGACAATAATTTTCTGTCGCTGATGAGAGGTGCTTTACCAGCATAAACACTGCCTAATACAGGCTTAAGAGGAAAACAACTTTTAAAATATTGATTTATTAAATCCTCATTGAATATCACTATGTCATGGAGGCAATATACCACAGTGATTTATGGCAACCCTATCCATAGTGCTGATCTTTGAAGAGATAAAGCAATTGCCCAAGAATGAAAATCCACACATTGCTGCTTTCATTGAAAAAGTTTTGCTATTGAAAAAACAAAAAGGCAAATCAAACAGTATGCTTATTGACAGAGTTAATTTGCATTCTGGCACAAGTTTCTCATGTTTGCAGTTTGGTAACCAGTGCATGCTTCACATTTCTGAGTCAACTAGTTTAGGGTAGTTGTGCTTAATGGGGGGAAATTTTGCAAACCCCTCCCACCCCGGTGTCATTTGGCAATATCTGGAGACATTTATGGTTGTCATACCTGAATGGGAAGGGTGCCGCTGGCATTTAGTGGGTAGAAACCAGGAATTCTACTAAATATCCTACAGTGTATAGAACAGACCCCACAACAAAGAATTATCTGGACCAAAGTGACAAGAGTGCCAAGACTGAGAAACTCTTTGAAGAGCATGGCTTTAGAATCAGACAAAGGTGGGACCCAAACTCTTGCTTTGCCAATGACTACACGTGTGGCCTTGAGCACAATGTTTTGTCCCTGTAAACACCAGTTTCTTCTAAAAAACATTGAGCTGGCAGTGCTACTGTGCACAAGTGGACAAATGCAGATAGACTCTTTGACATAGACCCAGAGGAAAGTAAATGCTCCAGGAGAGCAGATATTATTATACTTTTTAAATACACCTGTTATCCTGGTGACCCACGAATTGTCCAAGCACTCACTAGAATAAGAGCTAAGGTATTATTTTTCTTCTTTGGTTTTGTTTTTTCCTTCTCCCTCTCTCCCTCTCCCCACTCCTCCTTTCCTTCTTTCATTTCTTTTTTGGATAAAAAATTGGACTAACTTCTTCACACACTGTTAGGTTGAAGGCCTAAAAGGTAAATTTGTTTCATTGCTTGTTGAAGATGCATGCAAAAAAAAAAAATAAAACAAAACCCTGAGTTTGATTCCATAAAAGATAAACCTTATTGTCAGAAAGAGCTACTCCATAGACAGAGCTGGGAAATTCACTTGAAATTCCTCTTTTGTCCCTTAGGATGAAGTATGATGCATGCCCGGGAGCTTAATGGTTTACAAGTTGGGACTCCCACTGTGTCTTTTTTTGCTGGTGATTTTATGATTCTCCTACACACTACATGATGGATTCTTGAGTATCCAGAGCTTTGAATCTGTACTTTTTTTTTTCCAGCTTGAATGAAATCCTTCAAGGCAGAGCTGTGAAGATGTGGTTCTTAAATAAAATATTTTTCTACTGTGCTAATAATTCACACATTCTCCACATTTCTCTTCTATACTCAGGGTCAGTGGGATACATCCATTTTTCTTAATTCTATCTAGCCTGTTTTTCTCTGGCTTCCAACAGGTTTTTATGAAGGCACAGCATGGGTTATCCAGGTGCTGGTATTCGGGGAGGGTGCAGAATTATGAAGCGGGAGGGGACACTTTCTTATTCTTTTCCCATTACTCCATTAACAATGGCCTTATGATGATTTGAAAACTCCTTGTAAGTGACCTGATATGAAATATTGCATTACAAATCCACATAGGAGATACAATTCAAACAATAGAAGCAATAACACACTTTCATCCTGGTTCTAAGTTATAATGAAATGTATTTACTGAGAGCCAGGATATTTTCTTTTCCCCCCTAGAGAAGCCATTTGCTTACTGGATTGCTAAATCTCTATAGAGTTGACATTCTTCTTTTGAAAAAAAAAAACTGGATATTTGGATTTCTGGGTCAGATGGAAAGGCTGCGGTGTCAGAAGTGAAAATAGTACAAATTTCAAACGTGAGTATGTGATTTCATTTATGTACTTATGTCACCATGGTCTACTGCTACCAGCCAGGCGGTCAAGTCAGCAACAAAAATGATGCCTATTTAAACCTTTGGCTTTCCGTAAGATTTTTGGACAATATGATGTGACCCACCTAATATTATGCTTTAGAGCACAAAAATTGTATTTGAGTAAATGGATAACTAAATAAATAGTTATAGTTGTTATAAATAAATAACAAAATTGGCATATTTAAAAATAAATTACTTTGGAGACTCCAGTCATACAAGACTCTCCAAACGTGATCTAATGCCTATTTTTCTAAACACATATGCTGTTTCTTACAGATCTGACGTTAAAACCACAAGAAGTTGGAAGAATTGGGTGCTCTTCCTTCTGGATTCTCATCTACTATGGCTAAGTGATTTCATTTAGTTTTTATGGCCTATGCTTCTAGTCTTTTGTAGGAATATCCTTCTCCTTTTTTTCCTGTGTTTCTTCCTGGTCTTTTCAAGCAGGAAATAATTCTTTCTCTTTCTTGTTCCTTTCTTGTTCTGTTGATGAGTATGGATGAAGGTCACTGCTTCCATATCTTGCCTGGAGTCTCCATGTCTCCATGGAGTCTCCATGTCTTGCCTGGAGTTTGATTCATTTTTTTAAAGTTTATTTTTCGAGAGAGAGAGAGAGAGAGAGAGAGAGGGAATGAGAATCCTAAGCAGGCTCCATGTTGTCAGTGCAGACCCCAACGCAGGGCTCAAACTCAGGAACCATGCGATCATGACCTGAGCCAAAACCAAGAGTTGGACACTTAACCACCTCAGCCACCCAAGTGCCCCTGATTGATTCTGTCTCAAGACTGTCCCAAGTGTGGTGTGCTCTCCTCTCCGCTCAGGCCACTGTGTTGGAGCCTCACCAGGCAAGGGCTCACCCCCACCTCTAGCTGCCATGTCTGTGACTAGTTGGGCACAATCTATTCCAGAGGCCTATTGTAGCAATGCCCATTTTGGCCTTGGATACAAATCACCTTTTCCAGAAAGTCCAGCTTTATCACTCATAAAAATAATCACATGAGCTCTATTTCTGGATCATTTCCCAACTGAGTTAATATTTGGGAGGGAGTAGTGATAAGTGGTTAGATTTCCTAAAATCAGAATATATTCTTAAAGATCTTAGTACAGTTTATTTCTTGGGCCAGAGATTGCCAAGTTTTGTAATTGGGTAAAAATCAATACTTGTCATTCATCACCATTTATTATTATTATTATCTATAAGGATTTACTAAGGCCCAGGCAATGTGTTAAATTACCTAGGTTAACATATTTAGGTCATGGATCAAGTCATCAAAAAACTTCAATCTCCTAAGGGATTTAAAATACATATGTTGATAAAAAGCATGCAAAATTTTTTAAAAGTAAATTAAGACAGGCATATATAAAATGTCATGGGAACATCAGAAAATGGGCCCTAACTTCTATCTGGGAAGGGCAAGAAGTCTTTTAGAGAGAGATGGGATTTATTTATGTTGGACTCTGAATGATTGGTAAGATTTAGAGATGCACATAAAGGAACAATAATTTAAAAGAAAAAAAATGGAGTGCTTGGATGGCTCAGTTGGTTAAGCATCCAACTTTTGATTTTGTCTCAGGTCATGATCCCACAGTTCGTGAGTTCAAGCTCCATGGTGGGCTCTGCACTGACATGTAGAACCTGGTTGGGATTCTCTCTCTCATTCTCTCTCTGCCCCTCCTCTGCTCATTCTCTCTCTCTCTCAAAATAAATAAATGAGCTTTTTTTTTTTTTTTCAAAAAGGCTTTATTGGTAGTTCGAACAGTTAGCATGCATGTGTGAAGGAGGAAAACATGGCTTATTAGGGGAATATTCATCTAGTGTAACTTGAGGAGATGTGGTAGGAAAGGTCAACAAAGCATGGAACAGGAGGTGTAAACTGATAAGCAGCTCTATTCCAGGATGCAGAGTAGGGGGTTGAATAGTTCTGGAAGCTAGAGAACAGAAATGAGATTCCTCCAGTGTTTGGTTTTTGACAAGTTCCAGTTATGGTATTAGTGCCCTTTGTCACTAAAGAGAAAACTCCAGGAATTTTACAAATTTGTTCATTTAAAAAAAAAAGTTTGCAGTACCTCATTAAAAAAACAAAGCAAAAACAGACAAAGACTTCAGGGTGGGAAGGAAGTTTAGATAGTTTTCTGGGCACAAAGAATTTCTCCTTAACTCTGGTTATCGATCCCTAACAGTCAGAATAGGGTGTATTATGCTGCAATAAAACCAATTCCCAAATCTCAGTGGCTTAGGAAAAGAAAAGTTTACTTCTTACTCACACCAGATGTCCACTGAAGGTGAACAGAGAGGTTCTACATAGCAGGAGAATTTCAGAGAAGTGAGTATTGACAACTAAGTTTTTCATGTAGAAATAAAAAGTCATCTTGACTCACATTTCATTGGCCAAAGCAAACTTATTGAATGTGCTTAACTTGAAAAGGGTAGGAAAATGCAATCCTTTCTTGTGCTGAAACAATGGAGAATGGTTCCAATGTCTGTTCTTTGTGTGGTTATCACAAGAGTACATCCTCATTTTAGTACTATTATCCATAACCCTCTAAAATATTCCCAATGATTATTTCACTCATTGAGTGTTTAATCTGTACCAGGTATTGTGCTGGCTCTTTCACATGAACTGTTCCTACAAAACTTCTCTGATGTTGGTTTTAGTTATTTTACTGGTTGTGCAATTCCTGGCATTTGTGTTCTTCCTCCTGGGGTGCATAAAGCTACCTCTGAATGGTTGGTCATTAGATGCAGTTTTTCAGGAGATTCTGAAAGATTACTGGATGAGCCAGGGAAGAGACACACTGGACCTCCAGCTGCTGTTGCTGCTACCACCATGGTCACCGTCTGCAGACTCATGAATCCTCATGTTTACTGAACACTCTCTACATGCCAGACATGGTGTTCTAAACCTGTGAGGCAGGTGCTATTATTTTGCCTATTTTACAAATGAGAAACTGAGGTTCAGAGAAATTGTATTACGGCCCAAGATCATACAGCTAGCAAGTGGTAGAGATGGGGATTCAAAGAAGTCCAGCTTACACCAGAACTGATAGTCTTAACAACCATGCTATACTACTAAAGGAACTAGACAGGAAAGAAAAAGAGATGAGAGCTTGGGTTATAATCATGAGATTTAGGATGAATGGAAATAAATGTGAAAAACACTAGAGAAATGAATGCCAATCTAGAATATGAGAATTGAGACTGGGGAAAAAAGAGATTTAAACTGTTTTATAGGCATGAAATTCAAAACACTAGGAAATTAATAGAGCATAAGAGAAAGAGAGGAAATGAACATGAGTATTGGTGTGACACATACAGGGAAAAAATAAAAGGAAGATACAACTTATGGGTACAGGAGGAGAAATGCATTCAGTGTTGGATTTATCGAACTTTCTACACAACTGGGATATTTGTGTAAAATAGCTATTTATTCAGCATGTAAAAGTACAGATCTATGGTATGTACTATAGATATATAATAAATAAATAAGTCCAGTTTCATATATGTTTAGAAATGCATGGGTCTAAAAGATACAGACTTGGGCTTCATTCATTTATTGATTAAAGCATGTATTTAAGACCTTCCAAAGCATGTGATAGGTAAAGCAGATAGGGTAGAAGAATTGAGAAAAATAAACATGATCATCAAGAGAATCATATTAGAGAAGGTAAAAGGCCAGATTTGAGAGCATGCCTATGTTAAAGGATATGGAAGGGAGAAAGAGAAATTTGAAATGGGGTAGTTGTCGAGGAAGAAAGAGACCAAAACAACACAAAGTCCCAAAATTTCATGTATGAGAAAGATTTTAGGAAGAAAATCATGAGTGCTCAATAGGGCCAAATGCCACAGAGATGTCAAAAATGTATTTACAGATGTGTTTGGAAGGAAGAAGAGACAGGTTAATGTAGAGAAAGCACATATGTTTATTCTTTTACAAAGTGTGGCAGGAGAGACAAAGCAGGAAGGTGGTCCCTGAGTGGTAATAGGAACACAGGAGGATTTTTTAAGGGTAAGTTTACAAAAGAGGCTAGCGAAGAGAGAGAGAATCTAGAAGTAAGGGGTAGGATTGGGGGAGGTTGGTATTTGACTGAGGTGAGATGGGGTGTCAGGTGGGAAAAAGATGGGTTGAAGGCCAAGAACAGTGCCTTTGTGTGACTTTTTCCAGCAACCTTTAAACTGAAGGGAACCAGCAGCAAATAATGGAAGGGACTCAGAATTGGAGATGAGTATCATGACCATCATTAGGGGAACAAGGTGGTGAGGAACTCAGAGATAGTGCATTTGTTCCTAAGGCTGCCTTAACAAAGTGCCACGAACAAGTGTGGTTAAAAAATATAAATGTATTCTCTCTCAGTGCTGGGGGCTGAAGTATGAAGTCAAGGTGTTAGCAGGGCCACGCTCACTCTGAAGACTCAAGGCGAGGATCCTTCCTTGCCTCCATCTTCTGGAGATTGCCAGCCATCCTTAACATCCCTTGGTTTGTAGCAGCATAATTCAAATCTCCACCTCTGTGTTCACCTGGCCTTCCCTGTATGTCTGTTAGCATTTCTGTATTTCTCTCTTCTTATAAGGACATCAGCCATTGGATTCATGGCCCACCCTAATTCAATATGGCCTCGTTTTAACTTGATTGTATCTGCAAAGACCCTATTTCTAAGTAAGGTCATGATATGAGACTTCATGTGGACATGAATTTTAGAGGGACATTAAGCAACCCAGTACAGGTAGTAAGAGTGTCCTTGAAATGACAATTGTAGAATACAGACTGAGGAGTCAAGAAGTGAAAAAGGTGGTGATGAATGATAATACCGCAGAGGAGTTAAAGGACCAATGAGGAGTCTGAGGTTAAGAGTGAGAGAAGCAGGGATATGAGGGTTTTACTTATTGAAGGAAATTTCAGGATTGGATACTCTGGAGGTTAGGCATTTAGGCAAAGGTACAGAGTAGAAGGACTTAGGTTCTTCATAAATTTCTTATAGTTTCCCTATCCTGCTCAAGAGAAAGATAACATGCAAAGACCAAAGCTTCATGAAGAAGAAACAGAGCAAGTCAGAATGTTCACTATTGTGCTAACCGCCACACCCATATAGCACATACCCATTCATTCATTCAACAAACACTTATGGAGTGCTTAACATTCAACATAAATTATTCCAGGTTCTGGGGTTATAGCAGTGAAACAAACAAGCAAACAAAGAAACCCAAATACCTTCGTCCCTGCCCTTATAAAAATTTTATTCTGTAGGGGAAAAGATAATAAGCAAATGTATAAATATATAAATAGAGAATATGTCTCATGTTCTCTCATAGAGGAAACACACCTCAGCCCTAAGGCTGAGCAACTTCCTTAATCTTGTATATATGAATAAGCTCTTGTCTTTGTAGAGCAGTAGATTTTGAGAAATCTTTGTGCAATTCTTTTCTGTGTCCAGAGAGAGTTAAAATATTGCTGGTACCACAATGAAGAAACTGATCAAGAAATCCTTCAGAAATATGCATACATAGAGAGGTGCAGGAGTAAGAGAAAGCAAGACAAAAATGTTAGTAATTTTCTTAGTAACGTATGGCATAGTATACTTTAATTTTCTGCCTCTTAGGTCCACTTTCTTTGCATGGAATCAAAGCATTAAAATAGCAACAGGTGTATGTGAATATAATGAATGGTTGTTTTTCTTTTCAGACAATTGACATTGGCCAATTGACCCTTCTTGTGTTTGTTGCGAAACGTGCCTTCTATGAATACTGAGGCACAGCAGCTATGGGCTCACAGTACTGGGCACCTCCTTGCAGAGATGGAACTGGCATGTGACAGAGTCAGAAGGAACCATGCATGGTTTGATGGTTGTTTCAGGATCAGACTCTGAGAGCAGAAGTTGCAATGATACAAACACCCTGTTATAGTTAGTGGTGGTACCAGTTCTTCCTCTGATCCATCTCCAGTGTGCACATGAGTGTTGCCCTGGTGGCTTGATCTCAGTCTAGTTCCTTCATGCTCCCAATAATTTTCTACTTTCCTGTGTGTTAACCTTTTAGAATAAATTCTTTTTCTGCTTTGATTCTGTTCACTATCAGCTTCGGTGGCCTATAGCTAAGAAAACTGACATATTAAGTTTCTAGGAACATTTTTCAGTTCTCTTATGTTTAGTCTTTTATTTGTTCAGATACTTATTGAGAACTTACTATACGCTAGGCACTTTGATGAAAATTGGGGATGTCATGGTAAATAAGGCATATCTAGGCCCAGCTCTTGGAAAATTCATAGTGTGGGACAGAAGGCAGACAAGGAAGTGAGCAATTGCAATAAGATGAACTACATGACATGATAGGGCAAGAGAATACAAAAGGTAGTCTGCTGGTTCTCATCCTAATTCTTACTTGGTGGTTAAGAAGCAAGGGAGCTCAATTAGGCCTGGGGTTAGAGAAAGCAGGGTCCATACTTTGAAGAAAAGAAATTTTGAGAACTAGGTGGTGAGGGACTGTCTTAACCTAGCAAAGAAATGAAGTGGACTATGAGCCATACTGGAGATCCAAGCAAACAAGTACCTCACATGGAGTCCAGACCCATAGACATCAGAACATCAACTAATTCCAGATCCCTTTTCTAGCAGGGCAGAAGCTTCTAATATCGTGTCAGAGGGGTTCTTGTTAATGCTGGGGCTGAGTCTTCTGGTAGTCTGTTTTCACCCTAACATTTATGTTTATCAGATACTACTATTACTATTAGTAATGTGGGTTTACAAGTACTAAACATTGACCACCATGTGCAGGGACAAATATGTGTGATTTTAATTGATCACCTGAGGATTTTGAGATAGGCTCTATTAGACTTCTAACTTCTCACCTTAATCTGTCTTTTATATTCCTGAGCCCATGCAAGATGACATTTCCCAGCCTCCCTTGTGGCTACGTGTGGTCATGTGACAAAGTTCAGTCTTAAGGAATATGAGAGGAAGTAACATGTGCTGTCAGGCCTGAAGCTCTAAGACCATGAACAAGCTTCCTTGATGTTTTGTATCCCTTTCAACAAGCCATAACCCATGGAAACCCAGCCTGTGCTCTACAGATAAAAACAAAGTTCTAGGGGATATGGAGAGCAGAGCAGCATGAATGAAGACCCCTGAGTGATTGTATTTAATGGGGCCACCCACCAATCTGAAATGTTTCCTTCAGACTCTAATATATAGAAGATACAAACTTCTATAGTGGTTAAGTAAACCACTGGGTTAATGACAGGTCTTTGTGATAGGAGCCTCAGCTCAGGTTCAGTTGACATCCTGCCTGCATTCTGGTTCTGACAGGTGTCATGACTGCTCTCTTGTAAATGAGGACGCTGGCCTCAAAGAGAGATGGACTCACCCTCCTCGGTTCACACAAATAAGAAACACGATTCAGATCTGCTTGACTGCAGACTTCATGCTCTTGAACACTTTGCTGTCATTGCCTTAGGACTGGCCAGATTACCCAGACTAAGTGTTGTAGTGTTTGCTACTGTGCGAAATTCCAAGGAGGCTAGAGACAAACGTCCTCTACACAATTGCTCACCTGGAGAACACATACAAAGTTAGGCTCTAGTCAACAGGCTAAGTAAAAGGAAGAGATGTTTGAAAGTGTTCCTGTGAGAAATGGAAGAGGCCTCATTAATAAGAACATGTGCCATTTGTTGAGCAGAACAAACAAACAGATTTTTGGCAACGAGATTTACTTCAGAGAAGAAAGGAAGTGCCTGAGGCGGTGAGGTGGGGGGCAGACTGCTGACACACAGATGTGAGAACAAGATGCTTACACCAGCTGTGCACTAAAGAAAGTTATCGCAACTATCAATTTTCTATTTTTGTTTTAGTAATTTATCAGTTAGAATTATCGCACTGTGAGAGCCTTGTAGTGGAGACTGCAGTTTTGAAAATGCGAGAACCAGTTTTAGCAAATGTTCTGAATACACACACAGGCTCACACTCAATATGTGAGGAGAAACCATACAAAGGACAAAAGTCAGTTCTGTGTGTTTTGTGCATCCGTGGGCCCCCATTACTTTGGCTTCGAATTATGCCTGTTCATGAAGAACAGGTGTTTGAAATAAAATCAAGGGGAAAACCACTATGAATTCAGTCCCTCTAAAGACATTGCAAGAATTTCTAAAATTACTCTTCTTAGACAAATTGTTCCCACAAGCCCAGACTATTTTTTATCTTGAGGGTGCACAGGGGATACTAAATCTTCCTGCCCACATAAACTCGTTTTCAGATGGGCCAGAGATTCCATTTATCATACATGCAGGGCTGGGGCTGCTCACGCCACATTAAAGGTTAAAGCTGAGAAAGTCGGGGAGACACTGCCCTGCCCTAGTGTGGGGAGGCTGTGTCCACAGACACTGGGGGTGCTTTTCTATGTAGCAATGGACAAAGATGAGCAGGTTTGTCACTGGCTTACATTAAAATGCCTAGATTTCAAGTGAAAACGTTTAAACTCATTTGTGTAAATGGAGACTTTCAAGATGAAGAGATTAAAGGATTTAAGGACTAGTGAGTTCCAAGGGAGTGTGTGTGTGTGTGTGTGCGTGTTTAAATACATTTATATATATATATATACACACACATATTTTTACATATATAAAGGTTTTTTGTTAGATATGTACAAGTGATTTAAATGACTTAAAATTGTAGAAACATTTTTTCAGTGGCTTCTGATCCACAATATAATTTAATAAATATATTTCTCAGTGCCAGATGCCAGCGGCTGGCACCTGCTTACGCTGATATCAAGTTTACTTTGCAGAATGGAGTTTTCTTTGGAGCTGAGGGAATTCTATGTGCAAGAAAACCTTTCCCAATTCTTCATAAATATGCCAAGAGAGTTTTCTTCTGGACCAAGGAAATCAGAATGAGGCAGACCTCAAGGAAGAAAGCCAAGTTCATTCATTAGCAACTTCATAAACACTTTAAATGGCAAATTTATAGCTGGCGTTTTGTCACAAAAGATTTTGGAAGTGTGTTCTTTTCCTACAATTAGAGCTGGTGTCATTGGTCTTAGCCTTCAGCTGATCAGATGGGAGAATGTAATCAACTCCTCAAACCTGGCTTTAGTCAAATCTAGACAACATAAATTATGGGATAAAGACATCATCTTAGATTACCTTTCAAAAATTGACAATCAAGACAGGGAAGATTAGAATTTTATCTACCAAATTAGTTGCATTCATCTCTTGAACTGAGGCTGCCAATGTGTCAGAAATCAAACTGATCACAGCCAAGATATATTGAAAGAAGTAAAACCCGAGGGGGAATGAAAATGCATTCAGCCAAAGGAAGCAAATACAAATAATAATGGAAACAGACATCTTTTAGTTAATTTCTAGTAGGGAATTGCTTCTTTGCCAGGGTACTAGGTATATGCACATTTGTGTCAAGTTTGAACATCTTAAAGATTCTGAATTTAGGGATACTAAATCCTCAGGGCTTTTGGTGAGGACAAAATGGATTTTTAGTGCAGGGTCAGAATCTTTCAGCGATGGTGCATCTCTTATTTCCACTCAAGGAAGGCACTGGTGATGGTTGCAATTTTTATCCTTATACCAAGAAGTACCCAGAAAAGAAACTGAGAACTCAAGAAAATGGATGACAGGATGGTTTACCACCTGATTTTTACAATCAAGCCAGCCAAATCCAGGAGAATGCTAACTACCCTTCAATTTTTAAATTTAGTTCTTATACATGAAGCTAATTTTGGTTCTTATACACGAAAGAGCCACTATACCACTCTAAGTTATTAACTGCATCATGATAAGAGTATGGTAAAATATTTGCTTATTTCTAGTCACAAGGACCAATGAGTGGCATTCACTTTATTGTCCTTCTTGCCCAAACTAGAGCCACTTCACTGGCTAGAGATAGGGAAAGCCTGGCCACGAAATGTAATGATTATGGTAAATTCTATTGGCCACACTTCTGAGTGCACTAGAGCAGGGCTTTGGTTACTCTTGCCTGTTTCCTAGGGGACACCTATACGTAGGAAATAAACCAATTTTAGTGACTTCTTGTATTAGTGTTCTAGGGCTTCTGTGACAAAGTACCATAGACAGGGTGGCTTAGACAATAGAAGTTTATTGTCTGATGTTTCTGGAGTCTAGAAGTCCAAGGTCAAGGTGTTGTTGGGACTTGTTCCTTCTAAGGTCCCTGAGGGAAGATCTGTTCCATGTCTCTCTCATGGCTTGTAGATGGCTGTGCTCTCCTTTTATCTTCACATTGCCTCCCCTCTATGTGAATCTCTGTGTCCAAAAATTCCCATTTTTATGAGAATATTGGTCATATTGGATTAGTACTCCTTCTCCCAATGACCCCATGTTAAATTGATTACTTTTATAAAAATTCCGTCTCCAAATTATGGAAAGAGTGCAAATGTCCATCAATTGATGAATGGATAAAGAAGATGTGGTGTACATATATAATGGAACACTACATGGCAATGAGAAAGAATGAAATCCTGCCATTTGCAAAAATATGGATGGAACTGGAGGGTGTTACACTAAGTAAAACAAGTCAGGGGTGCCTGGGTGGCTCAGTTGGTTAGGAGACCAACTTCAGATCAGGTCATGATCCCACAGTTTGTGAGTTTGAGCCCTGCCATTGGGCTCTGTGCTGACAGCTCAGAGCCTGGAGCCTACTTCAGATTCTCTGTCTCCCCCTCTCTCTACATCTTCCCTGCTCACTCTCTGTGTCTCTCTGTCTCTCAGTAATAAATAACTGTTAAAAAAATTTTAAACAAGTCAGTCAGAGAAAAGCATATCATATGTTTTCACTCATATGTGGAACTTGAGAAACTTAACAGAAGTCCATTGGGGAAGGGAAGGAGAAATAATAGCTTGAAACAGAGAGGGAGGGAAACCATAAGAGATTCTTAAATATAGAGAACAAACTGAGGGTTGATGGTGGGGGAGAGGGAAAAATAGGTGATGGGCATTGAGGAGGACACTTCCTGGGATGAGCACTGGGTGTTGCATGTAAGCAATGAATCACGGGAATCTACTCCAAAGCCAAGAGCACACTATATACTGTATGTTAGCTAACTTGACAATAAAGTATATTAAAAAAAAAAAAATTGTCTCCAAATAAGCTCACCGACTGAGGCACTGGGGTTAGGACTTCCACATATGAATTGTGAGGGGATGTAATTCAACTCATAAACTTATTATATACATATCTAGTTGTCTGGGTGTCCACCTCCCCTACCCCCCATACCCCCACCCCTACCAATATAATCTCAAGTCCTCAGAACAGTTCTGCAAAGCTGGTGTCATCGCTTCATTTTGTCTACATTTAAGTCTCAGAGGGAAAAAAAGGAAATTCCTCCAAGTCACCAGGCTAATAAGTGAAGTAGGAAGAATTTGAAGCCAAGTCTTAGTGATTATAAGACCATGGTCTTTCCACTCAATGATATTGTTCAAGCAGTGTTCAGTGAGCACCAATGAGTGTCAAATGCTGTACTAGGCACCAAGGAATTCAGAGATCATGAAAATTCCTCTTATATTTAAGGACTGCATATTCACACTGGGAAACATTTTATTCCACGAAAGCTCAAGGGGTAATCCAGTTCTTCCATAAAGTCTGTAATCATACAGCATGCATGTAAATAATACAGGGCCTTTTTGGTGGGCCTACGTGTTCGATGTTTTTGATATCTTCTCCATTGCTACAGTACAACCCCACTGGAATGCATACAAATCCCAGTGCAGATTACACAACTGGCAAAATGACAGGGATATGTTTATGAGACGCCTAAAACAGGAATACCAGGGAAAAGATAAACATGTAGTTTTGATGAGCTTATCCAAAATTTTATGATAAGAAAATCTAGAATTAATCTATTTTTAATTTCAGTAGATAGGATTGTTTTGTGTTTATGGTGTAGTATTTTTTAATGTATTGCTTTAGTGTTTATGGCCTCAAACACTCAGTCAAAAGCTCTGGGGAACTCTTTCTCTCCTTCCATTTTTATTTCCAACTGCCAAAGCTGTGGAGGCTGAGTGAGGATTGTTTTTATGAATAGATGCAGTGAATTAGAAACAATGAATTGAGAACAATGACTTATATATAGTGACTTTTTCATCCTTTTCCTTTCATGACATAAACCACTGTGTATAGTATCACACTTATTCTTTCATGTTATTAAATTTCTTGTCAAAATCTTCCTTAAACCACAGAGACAAAGATGAATTCGCCCTCTGTGAGTTGGAGCAGTTAAATTTACTTCTCCGACACACTGCACGTTGATTTAGAGCTAATCTGTCTGCTTTTTATTGGCTCCATGTAAAACATTGCTTTTCTTGTTTTTTTTTCTTTCACTCTTCATTGTCTTGTAGAAATATGTAATTTCAATTTATACCCTAAGAAATTAGTCTCTCTGAGAAAAATCCAGGAAGACTTTTATAAGAAAAGAGAAACATGCACTACTTACATGCTTTTGGATGTCCACCATGTAACAGCAGGATGGAAGGAAGACAATCTGAAGGAGGAAGAGGGTAATAATCAATACTTGATAGTAACTCCAATAAAAAGGAAAAGCCACGATCTGGACACAGTTAGCAAGGGGACGACCTGCTCCATTTACTATTCATCTGTGTTAAAGTCCAGCCTTCCATTCCATCAAAGGTATGAATATTCAGTTTAGACTCATGATACCACATTTGATTCCTCTATTGGTTTTACTAATGAACAGATATGTTGTAGACGTTTAGGAATAAAATAAAAGAAAAGCATCAGTAATCTTGGAAAACCGATTTGGGTTTATTAAGATACCAGTCCCAGAAATGAATTTCATTTTCTGATAGTTGCTAAGTATGTGATGTGGGCAAATAATAGCCTGTTTCAATGAAAGATCAGTCTTAGGCTTCCAGGATCTCCCTTTGAAGACATTCAAATCTGGTAATGGTACAGTGAGGTGAGTTGTCACTACTTTGGAAAATGATATTTAAAGTTGATTTTTTAATTTATGTCAATTTGTAAGAATTCTGTGGTGCAATCACAGAATCTGAAAGTAGTGTTTTCAATTCAACATTTTAATTCAATAAGTATTTATTGACAACCTACCATGGGGCAGGCACTTGGGCTAGGCACTGGTGATGTCATCGGTATCAAGACATAGTCTTGAACTTACAGTTTAGTGGGGGAAATCCAAGGAAAAAGAGAGCACTAACCATAGGAAGTGATAATTCTATTCCCTGCTCTGCTCTGCTACATGGTACCTACTATATGACAGGATTAAGGTTCTGTATGGTGCTATAAGGGCACTGAAGAGAGACAGAGTGTCTGTGTAATAGAAGCTTAGGGAAGATATTATAGAGAAAAATGGCATCTTGAATGAGAGATAAAAGATAACTAAAACGGAACCAGATACAATGCAAGGGTGAGTGTGACAGAACATCCTCAAAGAAAGATGTTCCAGGGAGAAGAACAAGCATATACAAAATTCCTGAGTCACATCAACGACTTGGATAAAAACGGAAGAGGCCAGTATAGTGGAAGCTGGTGTTGCCTTTCTAATATTCATGGTAAACTGATTCCACTGCAAAAGACTGAGGGTTTTGTGCAATGACCACATTTATAGGAGTTGGACCTGATTAGTTACATCAGTCCTAGACATCTCATATTATTTGCCAATGATTGGTTGGGACATCCTTCAGTTCATGGCATTTCTCTAATTGAGGGTTTGAGAGGAGGTGAGCCAGTGGGGGTACAATGGGGCTTTTTCTGGGGACTTCCAAGAAATTATAATTGGAACAGAAGGTGTATCCTGTCTTATATGTGACTGTGGGAGCATTTAGCCTCAAGTGCTCTGGCAAGCATCTCATGACTTATAAGGAGGAACAGTCTTAGAGGAAGCTGACGTGATTGCTGAGGAAAGAGTGCAGAGCCCGAGTCCTTCAGAACATAACACAAACATTCAACTCTAAAGCACGCTCTACCTCTGCAGTTGTTATTATGAGCCAATAGCCTCCTTTGTGGCTTAAACAAGTTTGAGTTGACTTGTGTTTCTTGCAGCTGAAATATCTTTAAAAGTGTTTGATAATCATACTGACAGATAAATGAAAATTAGGAAAGACAGGAAATAATTGAGGTCAAAATGATAGGATTCAAAGGGGTTTTAAAGGGGGAGGTGATAGGCTTGAACAAATGAGAGATTCAATAGGGATAAATATAAAGCTTTTTGATTACGTGTGTGTGTGTATGTGTGTGTGTGTTAAATTATAAAAAATGGTATAGAGGAAGCTCAGATGTTATCTGCAGTTTGTATGAAGAATACTCAGGTTTAGTGTCAGTATATGTAATATAAATTTGTCCTACAAATTAACTGTATGACAGGGATACCAAAATATACAACCAAGGTTGAATATTGCACAGATCAAAACACCTAAAGTAGTTTGAAACAAATTAGACTTTAAAAAGAAACTATTGAAAACATGTAATTCAAAAGTGATAGTGATGTATTGTGGGCTTTCAGGGTCTTCACGATCAATGATATTAAAACTATAAATAATGATGTACTTCTACACTTTTACAAATAATTTCTAAAGACATGTTCGAGTTCCAAATTTTTATTCAAAGTCAAGCTTCATTCATTAAGGACTTATTTACATGAGTCTTATATAAAGGACATTTACATTGACCAACCAATTTTATTCTCTATTCATGTTATGAATGAATCTATAAATGGTTTGGTCTACTTGTGTTTGCTCTACAATCTCGAATCCTCCCAATAATGTTCAGAGGCACTTCTCTCAACCCTGGCTGCACTTTAGAATCACTAAATTTTAAGTATAGATGTTTAAGCCTTACCCCTAGAAGTTCTGATTTAACGGACTATTAATATTGTTGAAAAGCCCCCTAAGGGATTCTAATGTATAGCCCAGGAGAAGATAGTGGTCCATGGGATCAAGGTTAACCCCATTAGCATGGTATTTCTTGGTTTTCAAAATAGGTTCAAATCTATCAAGCTTCAGAGTCCACTTCCCTTATCCTGTATATCTTATATTTAGTTATTATCACTTAAAAAATTTTTTAATGTCTCTTTATTTCTCAGAGAGAGAGAGAGAGAGAGAGAGAATGGGGGAGGGGCAGAGAGAGAGGGAGACACAGAATCTGAAGCAGGCTCGAGGCTCTGAGCTGTCAGCACAGAGCCCAATGTGGGGCTCAAACTCACCAACTCTGAGATCCTGACCTGAGCTGAAGTCAGCCACCCCACCGACTGAGCCACCCAGGAGCCTCTCAGTTATTATTTTTTAAAAATACCATTGTCATAATAGTATCTTGAGTAATCTCTCAGGTTTCCTTTCCAATCTTGAAGTAGGAACAAGCTGGAAATATGCAGATCCATTACTGCAAAATCACTCACAGTCCTATTCATCTTTGCTGTTAGTATATAGACAAGCACACCAAATTATTCAGTTTCCTGACTCTCATGGGGTTTTGAGTTGGCCATGTTATACTGTCTTGCTAATGAAGTCAGAGTTCCTGGGAAGATATTCTTTCCAGAAATAAAGGCAAAATCTCATCAAGACATAAAAATAACTTGTCTCTTTGCACTCCCCCATGCCTGAAATACACACATGAAGCCTAGTAATGCCGCAGCGAGCTTGTGATCATGAGGTAAACAATGTCAAGATGAAAGCCTACGGATTAAAGTTGGAAAGATAGAAAAGCCTGTATACCTGTTGATGTCAATGAAACTGCTATGTTGTTGCTGAACCACAAACTGATTGCCATACCAAAAACTATTTTTAAGCCATTATTGTAGGTTTTTCTGTGATTTGCAGCAAAATGTATTCTTAAATAAAATTACTATGATTATATTTTGAACTCTTTGATTCATGAGATTATTGAAAATAAATCCAATCACTTTTAAATAGGGACTATCCAAGACAATTTTGGTTTTAGAATTGAATAAAAACAATACACTATATACAATGATTATTTTATAATGAACAGAAATTATACTTATCAGCTGGGTAGGAACAACACTGGAATCACAATTTGGGGATGTCCAGCAAAATTTTGTTTGTCTTGTTTTTTAAAGTGGCTTTAGAAAAATGCTTTCCTTTAGTGTCCATATTTTTTACATCTTTGCCACAGCTCTGTCAATCTTTTCACCCCTTCATTCATTTATGGAACCAATGTGGCTCCTCAGGTCTATAAAATGGTGGTATCTAAATAATTCATTCAGGATTAATAAGCCTTTTAAATGAACATGATTTTGGTTATTCATGTGTTGCATAAATTCATAAATGGGCACAGGTCTTTCTTGCAAAGGATGCACAATGTATTTGTCATTCAGGAATATTCCTCTGGTGAATTCAGTTAAAATGTACTCAGTGTTCAGGGCTTGTTGAATAATGAGAAAACTGATGCCTGAAAATTTAGATATTTGGAGTGGAAAAGTGTATATTTAAAATGTTTTTATTATGCAGGTCCACTTTAAAATCCAATGGCTAAATTCTATAATCTCATGGATTTTGAAGCCCAAGTATGCCTTTCTTTTTTAGTAATGAGGATGGGTCTATAAAGCATTTATGACAAAGTTCAAAATCTAAGGTTAATACAAAAGGGTTTGAAAGCAATCACCAGGTGAGTAGAAATTTAGCGTAGGAAATGAAAGGCAAAGATGGGAAAATAAAATGAAGAGGAGCAGTGGGCAGAAAGGGATTTGAAAGGAACATTAATACTTCGCATAATGAAAAAGAATATATAGGTAGATGATAGCGAGAATAGTAATGGTGAAGAATAACTGATGGAGTTACTTCAGTCTACACTGGAGAAAATTGATAATAAATAAAAGTCAGTTGGCAGATCTGTGGGTGTTCTGGACTTTTAAAAGACCAATAAATCAAGTGCTTGTAATGTAAATTTCAGGAGGAGAAAGGCACGTGGGGCCTGCATCTAATTTCCCAGTCTTCAGGAAAATGCATGTGATGTCTATTGCAAAACAAAAACAAATCCAGGAGAGCTATTTCACATACACCAGTGAAAATAAAGATCAACAGAAATTGCCTTCTAAAAATATTTTTAGAGGAATTTAAAAGCGACGAGGCTCTCATTATTTCCATTTCTCTACAGATTGCCAATGTGCATCTATTATTTTATGCTCTTTTCCTTTCAGTAAATGCTAATGAGGGAACTATATGCATATGCATAATCTGGGCAGAGCTACATATGCGAGATGATGCTCTATGCATTAATTTGCCAGCTTCATTTCTGTCAGCCTCACATATTTGAAGAGCTGGAAGAGAGTTCTGGAGGAGGAGATTTTACCCAATCACCACGAGAACTAAAGAAGTCAGGTCATTTTTTAGGATAATTACTACCACAAGATGATGGAACTGGCCAGAACTCTGAAAACCTGTTCATTTTCCCTTTGGTAACCATGCCACTCTCAAAAACCAACACTGTTTTTGGTCGGGTCTTCCTACGACAGCTGGATCACACATTCTCCTCTCATTATCTCTAAGAATTTTGCCCATTTCTTGCACACAAATAAACATTCTGAGTAATAATTTCCAAATTATCAAGGTGACAAAATCCATGCCAGAGAGAAGAAACAAGTACCTGAGACAACCCTGAACAGGCAGTTTTGGCAAATAAATTTGGCCATAATTCTATGGAATACAACATCGAATATAATTGAGTTCCATTTTTGAAGAGCTATCCGGTAGTGATAGCATTCAATATCAACTAATTTTTCAAATTCCCTGCATGTGTCATTTTCCCAAGTAGTTACATTTCTTGGACAACCTGGGTTCAAATCCCAGGTTCCCCATGTACTAGATATCTGACCTCAGGCAAATGAATTGACCAAGAGTTTTGTCTTCTGCAAAATGAAGGTAATAAGGTAGTGTGGCTACAGGATTTGAATGATATAATGAGTCTATGGCACCTGCACTCTGACATTTTCGGAGTACCCCAAATCATGTGTGACCAAATCATGTGTTAGGTCACGTGATACAGATGAGTTGCGAGTAATGAAAGATATAGCCTGTACCTGTAAATGATGGGACAGAGTATACTGGGTTGTTATTGGTTATTTTCCTTATAATATTCAGCTACATGGACTGGTGTAAGATTGGAATCAGGTCTGGGTGGAGTTATCCCTGATCACATATGTCTGGTAGTGACCACTTCATGAGGAGAGAATCTATGAGATCCTGAAGGGGAAAAGCACGGGACTGTATGAGATAAGGGTAGGGCCTGAGACTATCGCACCCAAGAGTATTTGATTTTTTTAGGTAATTTCAATTTTAATGGCTGACTCATTTTAACTACTCTTCCAGTATATTGAGAATGATAAAGACAGTAAAGTTTTAGAGCTTGTGGCAAGGCTTTGCTTAATTCACAACAACTGTACCAATAAATGTGTTTTTCTATCACGGTAAGTTGGAATGTCCCAGATGAGGACATAATTGGCATGGGAACTTCAATGACTTTAGCTCTAACAGGGCACTGAGGAAATTTTGGGAAAGTTTTAGAAAAATCAATCCGGAATCTTATAGGTTCTGCTCTAGTTATTTTTGCCAAAGTGTGAAGAAGGGTGTTTTGCCTACGGAGTTTCTGGAAACCCAGCTAATACCACAAGGTTTTTTTGAATCATATACAATGTAGGTATATTACTACCCACAATAGCATAGCATACCCACAATAGCATACTACCCACATTCATAGTGTGTAGAATTTTCTGCAACTTCTAAAAATAATCCTTCTGTAGTATGTTCTATCTGGCAGTTCCATTTGCTAAGTAGATTAATACCTATTACATCTGCAGAAGCTGAGTCACAGAAGAGAAAGAAGTGTTTTTCTAATAAGAGTCCCAAAGTAACAATTTTAAGTTGGGACAGTAAAAGGACTTAGGAATATTAGAAATTCCCAGGATTTAAGTGGCGGGAGTGCTCTGAGGGATTTCATCTGCTATGGCAGGGGGATTGAAGGTGTGTGGAGAGGTGTTGCATCAATAAGAAAATTGTGTTGTTGTTCATTTGTACTGGTAGACAACTCACCACAGAGTTTACAGAAAGGACAGGAAATACTGGGTTCTTATATTTCCCTTGAAGCAGCATTATTAAATAGATTTGGACAGCTGTCTTTTTGTTTTCCACTAAGTGATGTTGGCTCTTCCAAGGACTCTTTTGTTTGCAATATCTACAAGTGTCCTTATTTACAGTTTCTTGGCTGTTGGAGAATAGAGAAACCTTTGTTTTATTGGGGGGCCAGTTTTATCTGCAGAGCCAGATGTTTGTGTTGATTTCCAATGTATTTACTTTATAGGACTTTTTGAAAATATTTAGCCACATGTAGGAGATCTTCTAAATTGGTAATTTCCCACTCCAGTTATTTTTCTGACTATGGTCCCTCTTCAGGCCTTCATTTTGAGTCTATTACCAAAGAGAGAACAAGGCTCCTTTGACTTCCACTGTTGAATCCACCCCAGAATAATGGTTGAAAGTTACCAAACATCTATTTTTAAAGTTCCTTATTTACTTATCTTTATTTTTATTTATAATTTTGGATCTTTGACTAACGGCTCTTAAGGGAAAGGCTTTTCGACTTTATATAGTGCATTCTCTATAGAGTCTTTCCTCTCTTTTCAACCATTTTCTCTGTCTTGGGAGTTTGCAATTTAGTGAACTAGTTTATTCAGATATAGTACCCCAGAAAAGCACATATCTTACAAAATTTGGAATTATATACCAATATTTTTGGTGTAATTTCTTAAGGTATAGTAACTATACCCCGTAACTCAGCTCTGAACTGGGTTTACATTCTACCTGTAGAGATACTCCTTCTTATGTAGCAATTTTAAGGGAATATTGGCAATGTGATTGTTTTTAAAGTCCAGAATCTTTCTTCTATCGTGGGCTATTTAAATGGTATTTCTTCTAGAGTTCTCAGTAGACTGTAGTCAACAGGCTTGCTATGGTGTCTAGGATGTGAGGAACAGTGATGTTTTCTCCAAAGTATAGTCTTATTTCTTCCATCTGTCACAAGTTTCCTAACTCTTGGTGAATTTGAATTACCGCAAATTGTGTCAGTTTAGGGAAGATAAAAATGACCAATGAAATGAATTAGCTTTTCTAATTTAACAATTTTGTACCCAATCACCATCCCTTATTCAAGAGGCATTCTCTGTTTCTGCTCCTATAGTATAACAGTCTAAGAGGTTGAGGGCAAATCAATTTTCTCCCTGTTTATCTCAATGGATGATCTCTTTTCTGAAGAGATTTCCAGCCTAATATTGAGGACTGGCAATGGGAATGGGGAAAAAATTCCTTTAAAAAATCCATAAACTGTAAATCTTTCTGAAAATCAATAAAATTAATCTAAAGTATATGTCAAGGTTCTAAATAATTGTTAAAATATACAATCATAAATGTGGTCAAATCTGCTGGTCACTCTCTCCTCCAGACCTCTTGATACCTTCTACTGAGAGGCAGAAAGGAAAACAGTTGACTTGAGCTAAATTACAAGTTTGAAAGAACGTGACTTATGACTGTAGGGCTCTAATTCTCTGTAAGAGTTTTTAGGAAAATGGGCTTTAGCCATAGGTTCCTTCTAGGGTTTGCTGACTCCTGAAATGTGTATTAATGCTCCATACCTTTTCAGCTTCCCTTCCTCAGATGACAGAGCCATTTAGAGTTTGCAATTTTCCACCTATTACTTCAAATGTGCTTTTTCCCTGTTTGGGAACACTTCCATTCCCTTCCCCCCTTTCTTTTGCCCCACTGTCCAGTTAACACAATTCAAGGGTCAGATCTCATCTTAAATAGACTTTCCTTTGTTATTAAGACTCTAAGAATCTTGTTCTCTGAGTTTGTTCTCTACTACCTCTGCATTGATACCCCAGCATCTTGGGTGTAATGAATGCTCCAAAAGTATGTGTTGAATAGTAACTAATACTATAAGTAATGAGTGCTAAGATAAAAAAACAGAAGTTGAGAGTTTATCTATGGGTACTGCCACATTAAGGTTTTTGCCAATGGCAAACTATCACTCAAATGGCTTTAAAAGGAAAAATGTCACCAATATTATCATTCAGATTTAATAGTGTATTCCAAAATAGATTATAAAGTGGAATATGTGTATTCAAAGTAATGAGTTGGTGGTATACAGGTTAGGGGATGTCTGTAGGAGCTTTTAAGGAATTTATACATATTTAAACCAGGAGGGGGATAATTTTTAAATTTACTGCAATTATTTATGGAACACAATTTATTTATACGATACCATAGAATGAACTAGAATAATTAAACAGATATTTTACAATATTTGCATGCATAATATATGCCAGACATTATGTAATAATTGGAGGCAGAATGATAAATGGATGAATGTAATGGGTAATCCAGCAACTGGTTAATATGAAAACATTTTAAACTCTACCTCCCTCGACCATCAACCAATTACTTTGCACAGCAAGTACAAGTCATAGACCACAAAGTAAGTAAATGTAAGAACTGGGAATGTTTTCAGCTTTTAGAACTTTAGTGTTTTAGGACTTAATGTCTATGAAAGATGCTATTTTTTAAGAGGAAAAAATTAATTTCAATAAATTCAGGAATCCCTTATTCCCTTCCTTTCTCTCTGGGTTTGTGTCTGAGTTCCAGCAGGTTTCTGCCATGGCAAGGCATATTCTTTATGGTGGGGGTGAGCACAAGCTTGTTTGGGTCAATAGTCTATCAACATTGGCATTTGCTGATAAATTCTCATTCCTATCTGGACTTTGGTCTCCCTTTTTTTTTTTTTAATTTTTTTTAACGTTTTATTTTATTTTTGAGACAGAGACAGACAGAGCATGAACAGGGGAGGGTCAGAGAGAGAGGGAGACACAGAATCTGAAACAGGCTCCAGGCTCTGAGCAGTCAGCACAGAGCCTGATGCGGGGCTCGAACTCACAGACAGTGAGATCGTGACCTGAGCCGAAGTCGGACGCTTAACCGACTGAGCCACCCAGGCGCCCCTGAGTCTTCCTTTTTCAACTGCGGGGCGTTTTAAAACCCTTCTGCTCGCTGTCAGCGGCACATGGTAAACCATCTACCATTCCTGCACTATATTGACTGGTGGGAATCTCTACTCCCATGCTCCTGGCCCTCCCAAATTCTGCTGTAGCCATGGAAGCTATCTCAAGAGGTCTCAGTTTCATTTGCCTAGATATATCTTGCAGAAATTTTGTCTATACCCACGCCATTGTTGAGCGGGGAAGACGATATCTGGCCAGGGTTGGGGCTTTACGTACTATATTAGGACAGAGTTGAGCTCTTTACTCAGATATCAACATAATGTCATGTGAACAAGACAGAAGTTAATTTCTCCTTCATGCAAAAATAGGGAAGGTGGTTCTGTGCTAGTGTCATGGTTGAAGGCTGATAAGGTGCATTCAATGTATCATTATCTAGGCTTCTTTTACTTTCTTGCTCTGTTATACTCAACCTGGGACTTCTATCTTGTGGTCAAGTTTTTGCCTTTTTTTTTTTTTTCTTCAGCCAAGGAGAAGAAGGGGAAAAGCCACATTTACTCACCCATTGTGGCCATTAATACTTGCCATTTCTGTTACTAAAGAAAAGAGGAAACAGATACGGTGTGTGTGTAGGGGGTAACCAGGAGAATCTGCTATACAAGGCATGGGGGCCTTATCATCCTCTTGTAGGTTTTCTAGGTCCCCGCCGTGGGATCCAGTCTCAGGGTCCAGGGCTCCTTCTTAAAGCCCATGCCTGTCCAAGTTCTTTATTACTACCCAGTTCTCCTCCCATTTCAGCAGCCCATGATATTGTTATTGTGACAGGAGATAGGGAGAGAGAGGGACGGGTCAGGAAGCCTTCTGTCATGGAGTAGTCATCTTTTGTCATAACAATCATTATGTGTCTTCAAAGCCAAAAGTTAAAAATCAATTGTCTTAGGTTATTCTGAGTCATCCCTTTCTGCGGTCTCCAGAATAAAATTCTTAGGCTAGAGCCTTAACAGGAGATGCCCAAGAAGTAACAAGAAACACTAGAAACTAAAAACATATTGGACAAGACAACAAAACAAACAAAAACATGATCTGATTGCAAATAAATAACCCGAACTCTCATTTTTAATAACCTCAATTCTAAATTCTGGTCCTGGTGCTCTCAATTAACTTTGACAACTTTCTGTGTTTTCAGTCTTTTCTTAGATAATTGTTTGTATAAACAGAGGACACAGGGGCAATTAAAAAAAAAAGTGACTAAGTCTGCTGTACGAGAGCAAAACAGACAACTACCAGAAAAGAGCTGTTTAATTGCAAAGTGTTTCCCTGGGAGAGAGATTTTTTTCCCCCATGGACTGACAGTCTTTCCTTCAAAGTCTAGGCAATGCTTGGGCCACCTGGGCAGCTCGGTCAATTAAACATCCGACTTCAGATCAGGTCATGATCTCACAGTTCCCAAGTTCAAGCCCTGTGTTGGGCTCTGTGCTGACACCTCAGAGCCTGCTTCAGATTCTGTGTCTCCCTCTCTCTGTGCCCCTCCCCAGTTCATACGCTCTCTCTCTGTTTCTCTCTGTCTCTCTCAAAAATAAATAAGCATTCAAAAAATAAAGCCTAGGCAATGCTTAAATCTGGATTAAAATGTAAACTTTCGTAATAGGAATATAATTTGAAACACTTCAATTAGTTTATATATTGGTATGTCCCAGAGATATTTCTTGTTACACACTTTTTAGCAAATATCTAATTAGAGTAGCTGAATGTGTGTAACAAAAGTTTGTCTTCATTATGTCAGATGGGCCTGGTACGGTAAAGTTCCCAGGGCTTGTTGAGAATAATCAGAAATCATACTTTATTACTATATTCCTCTTGTATTTATTGTAATGGAATTTCAAATGTGCCTAATAAGTGCTTCAAATGTATAAAACTGCTGTAAATAGTTATTTTTCTAACATGTCCTCAAATTAAATCCTTGGCCATAAATGGCAGCTGGTTTTTTAATCAGAAATGATGACAAGGGCTAATCTCAGAGACAACAGGCTTTTGACTCAAGGGTAATTTAATAAAGGTTATTTCTCTGTTTGCTGATTGTGTGGTGCATTGTGCTTGAGATGTTAGTCCTATCTTTTTACTTAAGAACTGCTGTCAAGGGACAACTCATAAAAATAGAATTTCATTAACATTAATCGCAACAATTCACTCAGCGAGCTCATACGCCCAATTCTGTCTGACTATCCTCTGTGTCACAAAAATGGCTTCCCAGCTCTGATTTTTATAATGAAGCCTTAGCCAAATCATCTCCCAGTTAGATCATTCTGCATACAGAGTGGGATTTAATGCATTTGGAGTGAGAATAATACTACTGGAAGGGGCATTAGTGATCAAAAAGTCCCACCTGCTGGTTTTACAGATGACCAAACAGAATTTAGATGACTGGTTGAAGGTTATGCAGCTATGCTATGTGTGTTTCAAATTCAATTATAATGAAAGTGAGAAGGTATGTGTCAATAAGTACAACCGTTCAAAGCTTAGATTTAAAATCATATCCTAAATGTGATGGAGTTGCATCTCCCTTGGGTGTTATAATATAAAAATATTAAGATGAAAATCATATACAGTCAATTACCATTATCTTGCACCTGACTTCTCAACATTGCCCTCAATGGAGTGCTTGGTGCCACGGCTTCGTAATTTCTGTTCTATATATTCTTGGTAGCATGCTGCAAGATTTGCTGTAGCCACATTTATGCACCGCACTGGAAACTGATAAGGAAATTCTCAACGTGTCTAACACAGCCAGTTTTCTTCCAACACTGAAATAGACCTTGATTTCTTCAGCTGAGCACCAGATGGTGGAGCTGACTCACGTTGAGGGGCCACAGTGTACGAATGATGCATATAATGAGTCCTCCAGTTCACACTCAGTACGGTGCAATTACTACACTATGAGTATGAGTTTCCATAGGGACTAAAACATACTTAGGGCACAGCAGTCTCACATCTCCCTCTCTCATGCTCACTCAGTGTAAGCCATGTGCTTCTTGAAGGAAATTGTCTGCATTATTTAAATGATTTCTCTTTTGCATCATATAAACTATTTCTGTCTTTTGCTTTGTTTTTCTCCGACAGGACAAATAAAAATGTTTAAGTTGATAGAGTTAAATGAGATGTCACAATTCCAGCATATATCTGTATAATTCCAGTGTTATTTGGCCACGTTGTATTCAGTTCAATACACATTTATTAGGGGCCTCCTGTATGGTTAAGGCATGCATCATTTATGTAAAATCTCAAGACTACACAGGGAAAGACTCATGTAAAGTAGTGCATCAGGTATAAGCCCTCATCTTTTTTTTTTAAAACATTTATTTTTGAGAGAGAGAGCACACGTGGGGGAGGGGCAGAGAGAGAAGGAGATGCAGAATCCGAAGCAGGCTCCAGGCTCCGAGCTGTCAGCACAGAACCCGATGTTGGGCTCGAACTCACAAACCGCGAGGTCATGACCTGAGCCGAAGTCAGACTCTTAACTGACTGAGCCACCCAGACGCCGCTAAGCCCTCACCTTTCTGCCTCTGATTCTTGTATCTAATTCTTCTATCCTTTAGGGTACATAAAAGGAGTGATGTATTATTTGAGGGAGAGTGATGGTGACTGTGAAGGCAGGAAAGTAGAGGTCCTCTTGGTGAAGGTATAGAAGACCAAAGGGATTTACAGTCTGTCTTGTATCTTTTATACCTGGTTATATTCAGTCATTTGTATTCTTTCATTGTGCTATAGACACTTCTCCTGATCATTTTCTAACATTTTGAGTGAGACAGTGCTGGGACTCCAGCCCCACAAGCACCAAGAGATGTGTTACCTCCCTTTTAACATATTCAAGGAAATATGAAGCTTGATTATTGCTGTCTAGAGTGCAGTGGGGACTACATGATGTTATAGAGGAGTGGGAGACCTTTTGGAATGAGAGATGACCAAGTATCTTTGAGACTTCACACCAAAGGGTCAGATCAACTGGGATCTGGCCATGGCTAAATAGTAGGAGAAGTACAAAGAGGCACATGAAAAATAATTTGCTGTTGAGGTAGAAGGAGATAGGATTAGTGAATTCACCTTTCCCAAAACAATCCAATATGGAAGTGAAATCTTGGTGCTTGGTCAGAGAGATTATTTCCTAACCCTGTCATTGTACAGAAAAGGCTATGTCAATGATTCTAAAAGTTATATCATTGGGAGTAATAACAATTGACAATGAGTCTCCTTTACTGAGTATAATTTCACCTACGTCTGACATCAAGAGGCGATGAAGCAGTAACAGTAGCAATAGCATTCAGTTTCAGAGATTGTAAGCATGGACAGTGATTGTCTTTAGGCCTCAAGGGGTCATATCTTAGCAATATAATAATAGTAGGGGACTTGGATACCCTACTTTCAACAATGGATATATCATCCTGACAGAAAATCAGTAAGGAAACACTGGACTTAAATAACACCAGAGACCAATGGATCTTACAGACTAATACAAAACATTCCATCCAACAGCAGCAGAATATACATTCTTTACAAGCACATACAAAACAGTCTCCAGGACAGATAAATTAGGGCACAAAACACATCTTAACATATTTAAGAAAACAAAAAATACCAAGTATCTTTTTGGACCACAATGGTACGAAATGAGAAGTTGATAACAGGAAGAATATTGGAAAATTCACAGGTATACGGGAATTATACTGACTAGTCAATGGTTCAAAGAAAAAGTCAAAAGGAAAATAAAAAAATATCTTGAGACAATGAAAATAGAAACACAATATGCCAAAATTTAAGGGATACAGCAAAATAATTCCTTTGAGGGAAGTTTATAGCGATAAATACCCACATTAAGAACCAAGAAATGTCTCAGATAAACTATCTAATGATATACCTCCCAGGAACTAGAAAAAGAACAAACCAAGCTCAAAGTTGGCAGAAAGAAGGAAATAACAAAGAGCAGAGCAGAAGTAAATGAAATAGAAAGTAGAAAAACAGCAGAAATGACTAATAAAACTAAGAGTTGGTTTGTTGAAAAGATAAAACTGAGAAACCTTTAGCCAGACTAAGAGAAGAAGAGCAGACTCAAAATTATCAATGAAATAAGAAACACTGTAGCTGATACCCTAGAAACATAAGGATCACAAGAAACTACTATAAATAATTATATACTGACAAAGTGGATCACCTAAATAAATGGATGAATTCTGATAAACATACAATACAACCTACCACACCTGAATCATGAAGAAACAGAAAATATGAATAGACAAAATACTGGTAAAAAGATTGATTCAATAATAAAAATCTCCCAAGAAAGAAAAGCTCAGGACCTGATGGCTTCACTGGTTAATTCCACCAAACATTCAAAGATGAATTAATACCAGTCTATTTCAAATTCACATCCAAGTAAGGATGGCTTATCATTGAAAACTAATTAATATAATACAATGTATTAATAGAAGGACAAAAAAAACATAATCATCATTATACACAGAAAACGTAACGGACACAATTCATCACCTCATAGTGATTGAAAACTCTCAATAAACTTTGAATAAAAGTGAACTTGCACAACTTGATAAAAGGCATCTATGAAAAACATACATTTGACATCATACATTAAAAAGAGACAGTATGGTTTCAGCACAAAAATAGACATACAGGCCAATGAAACAGAATAGAGAACACAGAATTGAATCCAGGCATTTATAGTCAGTTGATCATCTACAAAGGTACCAAGAACAAACAACGGGATAAGAGGAGTCTCTTCAGTGAATGGTGCTAGGAAAACTGGATATTCACATGCTGAGGATGAAATTGGACCCTTATCTCACACCATATACAAGTATCAACTCCAAATGTACTGAAGACATACACATAAGGCTTAAAACTGTAAAACTACTAGAAGAAAACAGACAAAAGTCTTCTTGATGTTGGTCAGGGCAGTGATTTTTTTGGCTATAACCGTCAAAACACAGGCAACAACAAAAAAAGTAGATAAATGGAATCGCATCAAGCTAAAAACTTCTGCAAAAGAAAGCAGAAGAAAACATCAACAATTCGAAGAGACAACCTATGGAATGAGATAAAATATTTAGAAACCATAATCTGATAAGGGGTTAATATCTAAAATAATAAGGAGCTCAAACAACTCAATAGTAAGGAAACTAGTAATTTGATTAAAAGTGGGCAACGGATTTGAATAGACATTTTCCCTAAAGATGACAAGCAAATGGTCAACGGGTATATGAAATTATGCTCAACATGACTAATCATCAGGGAAATTCAAAACCAAAGCCACAATGAGATATCACCTCATACTTTTTAGAATGACTATTATCAAAAAGACCAAAGAGAACAAATGTGGACAAGAATGTCGAGAAAAAAAGATCCTTGTATACTGGTGGTGGGGAATGTAAGTTGGTATAGGTATTGTGGGAAAAAATATGGAGTTTCCTCAAGTAATTAAAAATAAAACTACAATATGATCCCACAATCTCACTTCTGAGTTTATAGCCAAGGAAATGTAATTGGTATCTGGAAGTGATAGCCGCACTCCCAGGTCCATTGCGTTATTATTCACAATAGATACGGAAACAACCCAGTTCCTGTTGGATGAACACATAAAGAAAATGTGGAAAATATGCGTAATGGAATTCAGCCTTGAAAAAGAAGCAAACCTTGTCATTTATGACCCTGTGGATGAATGTGGAGTACTAAGTAAAATAATGAAGGTGGAGAAAGACAAACATTGCATGATTTCACTTATGTGTGGAATCTACAAAAGTTAAGCTCTTAGAAAGCAAAGAGTAGAATGATGATTATCAGGAGCTGGGGGAGATGGGGAGATGTTAGTCAAAGGGTACAAAGTTTCAGTTACGCAGCATGAATAAGTCCTGAAGATCTAATGTTCAACGTGGTGATTATAATTAAGTATACTGTATTTTATCCTGGAAATTTGCTAAGAGAATAAATCTTAAATATTATTACCACACACAAAAAATAGGTAACCATATGAAGTGATAGATATATTAATTAGTTTTATTGTGATAATCATTTTTCAGTGTATATCAAAACATCACGGTGTTTTGCCTGGGTGGCTCAGTCTGTTAAGCATCTGACTCCTGACTTTGGCTCAGATCATGATCTGACAGTGTGGAGCCTGCTTGGGATTCTCATTCTCTCTTTCTGTCCCTTTCTCTCTCTCTCTCTCTCTCTCTCTCTCTCTCTCTCTCTCTCTCTCCCTATCTCTCTGCCCCTCCCCTCCTATCTCTCTTTCTCAAATAAATAAAACTTAAAACAAAACAAAACAAAAACCCCCATCACACCGTATGCCTTAAATACATACAATTTTTTATTTGAAATCTGTACCTCAATAAACCTAGAAAAAAGTGACCCCAAAGAGGTTGTATCTCAATTTCTGATATACTCAGAGAAAGCACATAGCAGCTAAGACTGATCTTTGAAGAAGACCGAGCCATACTTCCATTTTTTTGGACAGATCCCTGAGAAAGAAAGTAACTGAAAAAGAATGAATTCCTGCTTATCCGATAATGTGGAGGATGTCAATGTGGGATATCCCAAGCCACTAGAATGGAATATGTTGGCTATGTTTTTTATTGAGAAGATATTTATGGTGCTTGTCCATCTCCTTAGACTAAAAGTGACATGAGGGTAGGGCTGTGTCCTTCTAACTTCCCAGCACTCATTCTATTTCCTGGTAGACAGTACATAGCTATTCAATAATCTTTTGAGAAATGCATAAATGACAGCATGGCTGTATACTGTAAACGATTAGACTGCAAAGTCTTAAATTCAGAGACTAATGGCTGATGCTTCTCTATTGATATGTTATTGTGATATGTTATTTCTCTTGACCCTTGGCACAAGGGTGGGCACAGGGTAAACACTCAATGAAGGCACCATGGATGCATTAGAGCAGTTAGCATACCTCCCCTTTGGAGCTTCTCCCACAGTAAAATATAATATTATATGTAACATAAATATGTATTTTTCCTGAGCTGACCTCCAAGTACTTCTGGCCTTATCCCTTGCCTTATCCTCTCCTAGTTGCTCTCAGAAAACACTGGATCTTCTAGTTCCATCAGCAACCTAATGACCCAGACCCCTTTTTACTCTATCCCCACAGTTCAAGTAGTGGAATCATGTCTCTTGTGTGAAAAGAGAAGCAAGTTATACAAAGCAATGTTCAAATGTAATGTTTTTCTATTGTTAAAGCTTCCTATTACAACTCTAGCTTCACAATTCCCTAGCAACAACATAAGGTCTGAAAAAAGGTGATAATTTTATAGCAAAAGGGATAGTTCATCTCTGTAGAGAATAAAACTGTCATTGATCTTCATGAGAAATTGAATCTCAGGGTCTGAAAATATAGACCTTGTTTTCCTTCTTTTATTTTTTTTCATTATAAGGATGACATTACCTCTATTGTAAATCAAAAGTAACTAGTGCTTTGTGGCTTTTATAAAGTTACAAGGGACAAAAAAGGGCCTATGGCACCAGTCCATTACTATGCACCTTATCTGGGGAGGCTTCATAGGTATGTTCTTTAGTTTCTGTGTGTTGACATTTGCCCTTCAGCCTCCTGGTTAAAGACAGAGAACATACAAACTAAATTTCTCTATTCTGAGGGAACAATTTTTTTCAGGAAAATTTCACAGCTGTAAAAGACAAAAACAAAAAGCAGTAGTAATAGTTCAAACACATATCAATTTTTCTCTTATTTTAATGTAATAAGGATTTCCAAAGAAAAAGTAAAAATACCAGATTAAATTTCCATTTGCTAATTTAAACAAGTAAGGTGAACAACATATTCAAAATTTGTTTCTGATATTTAACTATATTTTCATTTTTAAGGATAGAGATTAAAGGTAGAATAGATAAGCATTCAGGTTTACCCAAGAGGTATTTATTATGCAATGTGCCTTTAAGAAGCTTACACAACAAATCCACCTGTAGAACAAATTATGGATGTGGTAAGCAAAACAGTACTATTACACTATGGTAGGGAGTTTAATGTTAATTTTTAAAAATCACAGAAAATCTAATATAGGTGATGGCATCCAAAAGATGAAGGTTTTTGAACATGCATAAAAGTGGGAATGGTATTAAAAGCGAGGGAGTAGCATAAACAAAACATAGGAATAATAAAATACAGGAAATGCTCACAGATCATGGGCTGTACCCCTCTATATTGCAGGAGTATTGTAGGAGATAAAGGTGGGAAGATAGCATCAAATCTTACTGTGAAAAGTATTGGATGATAGATTAAGAAGTTTGATATCGATTCTGCAGGCAAGAAAGCATGGCAGATACAGGTGTGGGGCTCTGAAATCTGGCAAAGTCGAGTTTAATATCTGGTGCCCACATTTAGTAGCTGTGTGGCCTTAAGTAGTTTACTAGGTTCTGTGAGAGTCATTGGTAATGTGGATCTGATAATAGCTCTTACCTCACTGAATGCTGAGAAGGACAAATGACCTAATGCATGTAAATATTTAGCACTACACCAGTACTAAATCAGTGTGGGAAAAGTGTTAGCAATTCCAATTATGGACAATGGAGAACTACAAATAGTCTTCAAATTGGAGGATATTGTCATATGTTGAGAAGAGAGTTGAAGGCAACGTGAAGTTTGGGTTTGGTGTATGTTAACATTCAGGACAGGAAGGTCATTTTTAGAGATGATTGCAAGATACTATGACAATCTAGAGCAATAGGGAGCAAGATTAGTTGCTGGAGGCAATGTCTGGAGGAGGATTATGAGTTTGGAAAGACTTGAGACAAATTAGAAAGCTTTCAGCTTTTCACAGAATATGCAAAAAGCCATCAACCAAGAATACACAAAATCATATGCTAATGACCCAAACAATATTTACCCATTTAAAAACCAGTATCGTACCTTGAGAGTGCACTATTCTAGAGATGAAATTAATGATCATATTCTAGAATGTTGCAATTGACATGGTGTTTAGTTACACTAGACTGATTTTGTACCATGCCCAAGAAAATGCCAGCAAAGTTTCATGGATGATGTCCAAGTACTTAACCTTCTAAATATTTGGTAACAAAAGGATAGCAAACTACATATATATTTGTAGTACAACTAGTAAGACTTGACCACTCTGAGGGTTCCCATTAATTCAAGTGAGTCTGCATCTAACAAGCAAGTAAAAGCAACATTTTGAGATAACCTTACTTCTGATCAACCTGCCTACCCCAAGGCGGAATTTTCAAATCAGTGGGCTATACTGAAAATCTTCAGGCAAATCACAAAATTCAGTGTATGCTTGAAGCAAATGGGATCTTCTATGTGGATACTGAATGGTCTGTGGCATCAGAGTTGATGTGAACTAAAAGAGAGTCAGCTGACCCTGCGTGAGACCCTCTGTGGGTTGTAAAATATCTGCCTGTTGGAACAAGTTTAAATTTAACTATATAGTCCTATTTTGTCATTAGGCAATTTAAGACATTTTATAAAACTCAAGGTTTCTTTAAGTGAAAAACTCCAGCTACTTTAACAACAGTCTCCATGCTACTTTCTGTATTGAAAATATTGCTTTATGCACTTGAGATCATCAGTACGAATACTTTGGATTCTGGGAGAAACAAACCCATAGATATAATTAATAAATAACTTGGGTGTGATGTAACGTAAAGGTGGAAAAAAAACTAAAATAAGAGACAAGAGGAAGATGGCGGCGTAGGAGGACGCTGGGCTCACCGCGCGTCCTGCTGATCACTTAGATTCCACCTACACCTGCCTAAATAACCCAGAAAACCACCAGAGGATTAGCAGAACGGAGTCGCCGGAGCCAAGCGCAGACGAGAGGCCCACGGAAGAGGGTAGGAAGGGCGGCGAGGCGGTGCGCGCTCCACGGACTGGCGGGAGGGAGCCGGAGCGGAGGGGCGGCTCGCCGGCCAAGCAGAGCCCCCGAGTCTGGCTTGCAAAAAGCGGAGGGGCCTGACGGACTGTGTTCCGACAGCAAGCGCGACTTAGCGTCTGGGAAGTCATAAGTTAACAGCTCTGCTCAGAAAGCGGGAAGGCTGGAGGACAAAGGGAAGGAGAGCTGCTGAGCCCCCGGACGACAGAGCTCAGTTTGGTGGGGAACAAAGGCGCTCGCCAGCGCCATCTTCCCCGCCCATCCCCCCAGCCAAAATCCCAAAGAGAACCAGTTCCTGCCAGGGAACTTGCTCGCTCCGCGCAAACACCCAACTCTGCGCTTCTGCGGAGCCAAACCTCCGGCAGCGGATCTGACTCCCTCCTGCTGCCACAGGGCCCCCCCTGAAGTGGATCACCTAAGGAGAAGCGAGCTAAGACTGCCCCTCCTGCCCCTGTGCACCTTGCCTACCCACCCCAGCTAAGACGCCAGATCCCCAGCATCACAAGCCTGGCAGTGTGCAAGTAGCCCAGACGGACCACCCCACCCCACAGTGAATCCCGCCCCTAGGAGAGGGGAAGAGAAGGCACGCACCAGTCTGACTGTGGCCCCAGCGGTGGGCTGGGAGCAGACATCAGGTCTGACTGCGGCTCCGCCCACCAACTCCAGTTATACACCACAGCACAGGGGAAGTGCCCTGCAGGTCCTCACCACGCCAGGGACTATCCAAAATGACCAAGCGGAAGAATTCCCCTCAGAAGAATCTCCAGGAAATAACAACAGCTAATGAGCTGATCAAAAAGGATTTAAATAATATAACAGAAAGTGAATTTAGAATAATAGTCATCAAATTAATCGCTGGGCTTGAAAACAGTATAGCTGACAGCAGAGAATCTCTTGCTACAGAGATCAAGGGACTAAGGAACAGTCACGAGGAGCTGAAAAACGCTTTAAACGAAATGCATAACAAAATGGAAACCACCACGGCTCGGATTGAAGAGGCAGAGGAGAGAATAGGTGAACTAGAAGATAAAGTTATGGAAAAAGAGGAAGCTGAGAAAAAGAGGGATAAAAAAATCCAGGAATATGAGGGGAAAATTAGAGAACTAAGTGATACACTAAAAAGAAATAATATACGCATCATTGGTATCCCAGAGGAGGAAGAGAGAGGGAAAGGTGCTGAAGGGGTACTTGAAGAAATCATAGCTGAGAACTTCCCTGAACTGGGGAAGGAAAAAGGCATTGAAATCCAAGAGGCACAGAGAACTCCCTTCAGACGTAACTTGAATCGATCTTCTGCACGACATATCATAGTGAAACTGGCAAAATACAAGGATAAAGAGAAAATTCTGAAAGCAGCAAGGGGTAAACGTGCCCTCACATATAAAGGGAGACCTATAAGACTCGTGACTGATCTCTCTTTTGAAACTTGGCAGGCCAGAAAGAATTGGCACGAGATTTTCAGTGTGCTAGACAGAAAAAATATGCAGCCGAGAATCCTTTATCCAGCAAGTCTGTCATTTAGAATAGAAGGAGAGATAAAGGTCTTCCCAAACAAACAAAAACTGAAGGAATTTGTCACCACTAAACCAGCCCTACAAGAGATCCTAAGGGGGACCCTGTGAGACAAAGTACCAGAGACATCACTACAAGCATAAAACATACAGACATCACAATGACTCTAAACCCATATCTTTCTATAATAACACTGAATGTAAATGGATTAAATGCGCCAACCAAAAGACATAGGGTATCAGAATGGATAAAAAAACAAGACCCATCTATTTGCTGTCTACAAGAGACTCATTTTAGACCTGAGGACACCTTTAGATTGAGAGTGAGGGGATGGAGAACTATTTATCATGCTACTGGAAGCCAAAAGAAAGCTGGAGTAGCCATCCTTATATCAGACAAACTAGACTTTAAATTAAAGGCTGTAACAAGAGATGAAGAAGGACATTATATAATAGTGACAGGGTCTATCCATCAGGAAGAGCTAACAATTATAAATGTCTATGCGCCGAATACCGGAGCGCCCAAATATATAAAACAATTACTCATAAACACAAGCAACCTTATTGATAAGAATGTGGTAATTGCAGGGGACTTTAACACCCCACTTACAGAAATGGATAGATCATCTAGACACATGGTCAATAAAGAAACAAGGGCCCTGAATGAGACATTGGATCAGATGGACTTGACAGATATATTTAGAACTCTGCATCCCAAAGCAACAGAATATACTTTCTTCTCGAGTGCACATGGAACATTCTCCAAGATAGATCATATACTGGGTCACAAAACAGCCCTTCATAAGTTTACAAGAATTGAAATCATACCATGCATACTTTCAGACCACAACGCTATGAAGCTTGAAATCAACCACAGAAAAAAGTCTGGAAAACCTCCAAAAGCATGGAGGTTAAAGAACACCCTACTAACGAATGAGTGGGTCAACCAGGCAATTAGAGAAGAAATTAAAAAATATATGGAAACAAACGAAAATGAAAATACAACAATCCAAACGCTTTGGGACGCAGCAAAGGCAGTCCTGAGAGGAAAATACATTGCAATCCAGGCCTATCTCAAGAAACAAGAAAAATCCCAAATACAAAATCTAACAGCACACCTAAAGGAAATAGAAGCAGAACAGCAAAGGCAGCCTAAACCCAGCAGAAGAAGAGAAATAATAAAGATCAGAGCAGAAATAAACAATATAGAATCTAAAAAAACTGTAGAGCAGATCAATGAAACCAAGAGTTGGTTTTTTGAAAAAATAAACAAAATTGACAAACCTCTAGCCAGGCTTCTCAAAAAGAAAAGGGAGATGACCCAAATAGATAAAATCATGAATGAAAATGGAATTATTACAACCAATCCCTCAGAGATACAAACAATTATCAGGGAATACTATGAAAAATTATATGCCAACAAATTGGACAACCTAGAAGAAATGGAAAAATTCCTGAACACCCACACTCTTCCAAAACTCAATCAGGAGGAAATAGAAAGCTTGAACAGACCCATAACCAGCGAAGAAATTGAATCGGTTATCAAAAATCTCCCAACAAATAAGAGTCCAGGACCAGATGGCTTCCCAGGGGAGTTCTACCAGACGTTTAAAGCAGAGATAATACCTATCCTTCTCAAGCTATTCCAAGAAATAGAAAGGGAAGGAAAACTTCCAGACTCATTCTATGAAGCCAGTATTACTTTGATTCCTAAACCAGACAGAGACCCAGTAAAAAAAGAGAACTACAGGCCAATATCCCTGATGAATATGGATGCAAAAATTCTCAATAAGATACTAGCAAATCGAATTCAACGGCATATAAAAAGAATTATTCACCATGATCAAGTGGGATTCATTCCTGGGATGCAGGGCTGGTTCAACATTCGCAAATCAATCAACGTGATACATCACATTAACAAAAAAAAAGAGAAGAACCATATGATCCTGTCAATCGATGCAGAAAAGGCCTTTGACAAAATCCAGCACCCTTTCTTAATAAAAACTCTTGAGAAAGTCGGGATAGAAGGAACATACTTAAAGATCATAAAAGCCATTTATGAAAAGCCCACAGCTAACATCATCCTCAACGGGGAAAAACTGAGAGCTTTTTCCCTGAGATCAGGAACACGACAGGGATGCCCACTCTCACCGCTGTTGTTTAACATAGTGCTGGAAGTTCTAGCATCAGCAATCAGACAACAAAAGGAAATCAAAGGCGTCAAAATTGGCAAAGATGAAGTCAAGCTTTCGCTCTTTGCAGATGACATGATATTATACATGGAAAATCCGATAGACTCCACCAAAAGTCTGCTAGAACTGATACATGAATTCAGCAAAGTTGCAGGATACAAAATCAATGTACAGAAATCAGTTGCATTCTTATACACTAACAATGAAGCAACAGAAAGACAAATAAAGAAACTGATCCCATTCACAATTGCACCAAGAAGCATAAAATACCTAGGAATCAATCTAACCAAAGATGTAAAGGATCTGTATGCTGAAAACTATAGAAAGCTTATGAAGGTAATTGAAGAAGATTTAAAGAAATGGAAAGACATTCCCTGCTCATGGATTGGAAGAATAAATATTGTCAAAATGTCAATACTACCCAAAGCTATCTACACATTCAATGCAATCCCAATCAAAATTGCACCAGCATTCTTCTTGAAACTAGAACAAGCAATCCTAAAATTCATATGGAACCACAAAAGGCCCCGAATAGCCAAAGTAATTTTGAAGAAGAAGACCAAAGCAGGAGGCATCACAATCCCAGACTTTAGCCTCTACTACAAAGCTGTCATCATCAAGACAGCATGGTATTGGCACCAAAACAGACACATAGACCAATGGAATAGAATAGAAACCCCGGAACTAGACCCACAAACGTACGGCCAACTCATCTTTGACAAAGCAGGAAAGAACATCCAATGGAAAAAAGACAGTCTCTTTAACAAATGGTGCTGGGAGAACTGGACAGCAACATGCAGAAGGTTGAAACTAGACCACTTTCTCACACCATTCACAAAAAGAAACTCAAAATGGATAAAGGACCTGAATGTGAGACAGGAAACCATCAAAACCTTAGAGGAGAAAGCAGGAAAAGACCTCTCTGACCTCAGCCGTAGCAATCTCTTACTCGACACATCCCCAAAGGCAAGGGAATTAAAAGCAAAAGTGAATTACTGGGACCTTATGAAGATAAAAAGCTTCTGCACAGCAAAGGAAACAACCAACAAAACTAAAAGGCAACCAACGGAATGGGAAAAGATCTTTGCAAATGACATATCGGACAAAGGGCTAGTATCCAAAATCTATAAAGAGCTCACCAAACTCCACACCCGAAAAGCAAATAACCCAGTGAAGAAATGGGCAGAAAACATGAATAGACACTTCTCTAAAGAAGATATCCGGATGGCCAACAGGCACATGAAAAGATGTTCAGCGTCGCTCCTTATCAGGGAAATACAAATCAAAACCACACTCAGATATCACCTCATGCCAGTCAGAGTGGCCAAAATGAACAAATCAGGAGACTATAGATGCTGGAGAGGATGTGGAGAAACGGGAACCCTCTTGCACTGTTGGTGGGAATGCAAATTGGTGCAGCCGCTCTGGAAAGCAGTGTGGAGGTTCCTCAGAAAATTAAAAATAGACCTACCCTATGACCCAGCAATAGCACTGCTAGGAATTTATCCAAGGGACACAGGAGTACTGATGCATAGGGGCACTTGTACCCCAATGTTCATAGCAGCACTCTCAACAATAGCCAAATTATGGAAAGAGCCTAAATGTCCATCAACTGATGAATGGATAAAGAAATTGTGGTTTATATACACAATGGAGTACTACGTGGCAATGAGAAAAAATGAAATATGGCCTTTTGTAGCAACGTGGATGGAACTGGAGAGTGTGATGCTAAGTGAAATAAGCCATACAGAGAAAGACAGATACCATATGGTTTCACTCTTATGTGGATCCTGAGAAACTTAAGAGAAACCCATGGGGGAGGGGAACAAAAAAAAAAAAAAAAAAAAAGAGGTTAGAGTGGGAGAGAGCCAAAGCATAAGAGACTGTTGAGAACTGAGAACAAACTAAGGGTTGATGGGGGGTGGGAGGGAGGAGAGGGTGGGTGATGGGTATTGAGGAGGGCACCTTTTGGGATGAGCACTGGGTGTTGTATGGAAACCAATTTGACAATAAATTTCATATATAAATAAAAAAAAATGTAACAATAAAAAAAAAAAAAAAACTAAAATAAAATCAGTGGGTTAGGAGAGCATATGGATTAGGACCGAGGGTCACAAGTGAGTGTGAAGCAACCTTCTTTTCACTGTATCCACTGAGCCTAGTTTGTCAAGCTACCATTACAATAATCAGTCTGACATTCAGCAAAGTTTGGATTGGTATCCATGACTTTATGAGAATTGGTTGCTCTTGGATAGCTGACTTTGCGAAGTTAAAGAGAGAGATGGGAGAGGGAGAGAAAGAGAAAGAGAGATAGAGAAGGGAGTGGAGAGAAAGAGAGGAGGTAAGAAAGAGGGCAGAGGGAGAGGGAGAAAGAGAGAAGGAAGAGCGGGAGAAAGAGAAAGAGAGACAAGGAAGGAGAGAGAGGGTGAGAAACAGGGAGAAAAAGAGGGAGAGAGGGAGGGAGAGACTTCAAAAGCTAGGTCTAAAATCAATCACTAACTCAAAAACACCTTGTTTGTCTGAAAAGCTTTTCCTATTAAGGTGACTAAAGGAAAAAGGAAAATTGTCTCACAACCAAAGGAAGGGAAAGAGAAGTGACATGACGCACTGTATTTGTTTATGAAAAATAACCCTTCTGCAAGAAAACAACTTTACTGAACGTTACTATGTACTGAATGCTAGGTCTACTTCCTGCTGAGAGCTATGTTTCTCAAGTATACTATCTCCCTATTTTTTTGTGCTCCCCAGGAGAGGAAATTCTGATGCTGCTGTGGAGAAGAAACCAGTAAGAAGAGAGGGAAGCAAGTGAACCAAGTCCACAAAGACAATAGGCAGTGGAGAAGAGATTTGGAACACCTGTCAGCTGGACTCCAAGGCCAATGCTCTTAACCTCTACTCTACATGTCCTTCTTCCTTAAACACCTCTGCAGCATTTAACAACTTCCACTGGTGGAAACTGCTCCCCAATTTATGAAAAAAAAACACGATGCATTTTGATTTTGAGAAAGTTTCTTAAGGGGTTTAAATTTCTTGAAAACACTGCTTTCTCTATTATATAAAGTGGGTCTATATGAAATCTTGGGTTTTCTTTAAATGACACTTTTTTTTTTTGCGTGAATTTCCTAAGTAAAAGGAGAAACTGAAAGCTGAGGGATTCAACAAGAGCAAATTATGATAATTATAATTTCTAAACCCTTGAGTGGCTTCTTTTCTCTCCAGGGGAAAATAACAAATAATAGGTGGTTAAGGAGGCTAATTATGGAAGACTTCTTAGGGGAAAAATAAAAAAAATTAAGAAAAACAAAAGATAATTTAAAAAATTAAGTTCTGTTTCAATAGAAGTGAGTCAGACTTCCATACAGCAGGAAGAACTATATCTTCAGGTACAACTTTTGTCAATTAGATGGTATTTCCACTGAAAAGCATCCATCTCTGCAACTGATAGGAAGTCTCACTTAAAAAGGAAGACGCTGGGGCGCCTGTGTGGCGCAGTCAGTTAAGCGTCCGACTTCAGCTCAGGTCACGATCTCGCGGTCCGTGAGTTCGAGCCCCGCGTCGGGCTCTGGGCTGATGGCTCGGAGCCTGGAGCCTGTTTCCGATTCTGTGTCTCCCTCTCTCTCTGTCCCTCCCCCGTTCATGCTCTGTCTCTCTCTGTCCCAAAAATAAATACAAACGTTGAAAAAAAAATTAAAAAAAAATAAAAAGGAAGACGCTGAGGAGTGCCTGGGTGGCTCAGTCCATTGAGCGTCTGACTTCGGCTCAGGTCATGATCTCACAGCTTATGAGTTCAAGCCCTGCATCGGGCTCTGTGCCAACAGCTCGGAGCCTGGAGCCTGCTTCGGATTCTGTGTCTCCCTCTCTCTCTGCCCCTAACCCACTCGCATTCTGTCTCTGTCTCTCTCAAAAATAAATAAACATTTAAAAAAATTAAAAAAAAAAAAGGAAGACACCGAAATGTGGAGATGAAGAGTAAATATTATAGGACCAAACAGAATTGCACGTGAGACTTAGGTCCACCAGTTACCAACTATAAGATCTTGTTACATAAAACTGAAATAAATTAGTACCTACCACAAAGGGTAATTGTGAGTGTTTGATGGGATAATGGGTGTGAAGGGCTTACCAGGGTTTCTGACATCTCTTTATATTCAATAAATAATAGCAAGGTGGTGGTGGTGGTGACGATATTGGTGGAAAACAATGGACATATATTTTAGAGTAGGCCTTCACAAATTTTATGTGTTTACAAATCACCTGGAGTCTTATTTTTTAAATGTTTATTTATTTATTTTTGAGAAAGAGCGGGAGAGAGAGAATCCCAAGCAAGCTCTGTGCTGTCAGCACAGAGCCTGACATGGGGTTCCATCTCCCGAACTGGGAGATCATGACCAGAGCCAAAGTTGGATGCTTAACCCAATGAGCCACCCAGGAGCCCCCACCTGGAGTCTTATTAAGATACAGATTCTAATTCAGTAGAGCTGGGATGGGGCTCAAGATTTTTCATCTCTAACAAACTGAGGTGATGCTAACTTAGGCTGTTGGTCTGAGCATCACGCTTGGAGCAAAGCTTTAGACTGAGGACACTGTGGAAAATACATGCAAAAGATAGTGGGGATTAAGATCATTCCTCAAATGAATTACAGAGACTTTTGCCGTAACTGTATTCCTTAGACATGACACTTGCTTTCCATTCCTGCGCTTTAACCATTGGGCTATTAAATTTAGTTAGGTAAGTTCTGCAGAGGAGTGACTCCCTGATCTCCACAGTGGGGTGCAGATATGCAGATGTGGTCCTCCTTGTGGGGAGTTTCTAATTTATCTACAATGACAAGACCCACATGAATAAAACATTAAATGGCAACACCAGGATGAACAAAATCAAATGCACAGATGTAGAGTGAGAAACCAATGTTTCCACAGGATGAAAAAGGGAGAGAAGCTATTGTATTTCAGTTGCAAACAGTAATTATTGCTGAGGCCTTTTTTCTTCTCACAGGCAGGCTGCTATACAGACAACAACCCATCTCAAGAAGCCAGGAAAAGCAACAATTCCTAACCTAAGACATGCAAAGTTTGACTTCTATAAGGAAAAAAATCATTAGAGATCCCTAGTAAAGAGGACAAATTGCAGATGGAGGGAGATACTGCCTTCGTTGGTAGTCTAGGTACCCCAAACTCAGCATCTCTCATTAGACGGGAAAGTTGCTATCACTTCAAGATGTGAACTGGGTTCTACGGTATTTCAAAGTTCAGAACTGCAGGTCTAGTCAAGCACGAAGTGATAATCTATTCTTAACAGTCTAAGGATGGAGTGATGATAAGACAGATCACACTTTATAAATCCTTAAGACTTCAAGAAAAATAAGAACTGAAAACAGTGCTAAAGATACCTCAAATCAGAAGATGAAAATCATCTATGGTGCAAGTATGTATATCATGTGCAACATATATTTTCTTTACTTTTCTTTTCAAGACTGCTGTCGGGCAAAGTCAGTGGCAAAGTAGCACTTATAGATGAACACACAACTGTGTAGATACACATGCAAACTCACACACAAATGTGACAGAGGCCCAAAGGCAAAAACGCTTCATCATTTCATAAAAATTAATTAAAGAAAGTGAAGAATGGAATCAATTAGAGGTAAAGTGCTGTGCAAATATACTTTCTAGTCATTTCAGCTAATTAAAAGGAGGAGCAAATCATGACTTTTAAAGGGTCCTAATTATTATAGAAAAAATTAATTAGCAGAAATCCTCAGCTGGACATTCAGGGATGTCTTTGGACAAAAGGAATATCCAACTAAGGAGGCTTGGCAGGCCAAAAAAAGATTAATGGAATTTCTGAGAATAGAAGCTTTTGAGAACTCTGGGTAATACAAACTTGTTTGTTGCTAAGTGGTATGTTTACTGTCTATACTAGGAACCCAGAAGATACACTAAAATCTGTGACTTGGTGTAGTAGGCTATGGGGACTTGTGATAATTCAGCCAGCCCTGCTTTTATCCTGGGTATGAGAAATGGACTATTTTCAAAGAATTAGCTTCATGAATCAATCTATATTCAACCATCTAAAGGCACTTCAAGATTGTCCAGTGGCCCCAGGGCTATATATGTGAATTATTTCTTCCAATGATGGAGTAAAACCTGTTGGTTGATATTGTTCTGGTTAATAACCTGATGGATAGCAGCTTTGTCTCTATTTATTCAACCTTCTTAATCTCATATTGTTTTAGGATGATTTCTTTTTTCTTAGAGTATTTATTTTCCTTTCTAATTATATAAATAACATGTGCTCCTTGAAGACATTGTAGAAAACTGAGTAAATGTTAAAAAGGAACACAAGAAAATCATGTTGTTTTATTTTATTTTTTATTTTTCATGTTGTTTTATTTTAAATCAACTATGGCAAGAAGCCTAGTGTTAGTGCTACAAAATTTCAGAATATCATAATTGTTTCCTGTGCCCAATGAGATTGTGTTCATCAACCTTGACATTGCTTTTTACCATTTCTGTTGGACTACTTAAAAATAAAATATTAAAAAAAGAAGTGAATGTAGAAAGCATCAAGTGAAACTAAACCTTTGCAGATCGCACCACCTCTTTTCTTAAAAAACAGGAGAAAACCACCTGAGTGAAGAACTTAACTGTGTCAAAGAGACAAAATTACATGTGATACACGTCTTTAAAAATAATGCAAGGTGGTGGTGGGGGGGAAGGTGGGTGGGTATGGCCTGCCTGGGGATGTGGCACTAATCAATTAGTTATTTTATACTAGAAATCCAGGATATTTTCAGACTGAGGCATCAGGGGTAGAACTGAGGATGGGAAATAAGGTAACTACTAAACTAAATGAGTATCAGAGAGCATTGTAACAGCCTTTTTAAAAAAGAAAAAAAAGGGGGTGGGACTTCTGATGTAAAGGTAAGCTTATCTTCCTCTTTATCTATCTATTTTTTAAAAGTTGGGAAAAGAAGATAAGTGGAATATACAAGGGTAAGACATTTTAAGGTTGCTTGCATGCCGACAAGGGTGAAATTGGAACAAATTTGCCAGTTTCAAGCCAACCTCACCCTCCCAATTTTTTTCATTTCATTGCAACTGCAACAGAAATGGAGACTGAGGCAGATATGGGTTGGAAATAGAAGAAATAAAAGTCATTATCGCTGCCTGTGAGGACTAGATGTATTAATGCGTTTAAATTGTTCCAAAACTAAATTTCACTTTCAAAAATATTTTGTAGCAATTTAAGCATATTCATGAGCATCACACAGCCATATCCAATTAATGTGTACATGGCCAAATCGAAATTGTATATAGGAGTTGGATTAGGCTTTGCTCTCATGTCTTCAATTTTGGCAAACAAATTGTGTAATAAGCAGAATCAGTTTATCGCGTAGTGGACTAGACAGGGCACCAGCATATAATGGTCGAATATTTGCCAATAACTGTCTTCAACCCTGCACTCTCAAATATTCTCTATTTTTTAAGGACATCTTGAGCAGAATCCACAACTTCTGCCTGACAATGACCTCCAGCCAAGAATCATCAGAGCAGACCTGTGGTTACAAGTTGAGATCAGGACTCATGGCAGTGAGGGAGAACACGTATCATGGGGAAGCATGGAACATTGTGTGGAGGGTGTTAGAACAGTCTGGCTACAGGATTTGGGCTTGTGTTAGGTGATCTGGGGAAGGGTTGAAGCTTCTGGAATGGGCTTCAGGAGGTGGGGCTTTGTTCTAAATTTGGTGCTATCAGGAAGCGGAGGTTAACAATATGATTGGGTATCTCACTGAATCTGTGTAGAGCCAGGCTAAGGTTGTAATTGGTTTCAAGTACCAGTCACTCATGTTAGCTAGGAGAGGCTTTATTTGAAACTTGTGGTTTGCACAGTGGCCTTGTTTTGGTCTTTGCTTAGAAAAAATTATGAAGTGGTCTTGTTTTGTTTCACTTCATGTTTATAGAGCAGACTTGTCTGATGTTGAGGGTCTATGAAACTATTTATGTGCTCTCATTGTGAGGGACAGGGTAGCTTGTAACAATACGAAGGCCTGGCTGGTAATATTAGGGCAGCTAGTGGCTGTCTGTGACTGTTTCTCTTTCTCACTCATCACCTTTAGTTATTATCAAGTCTAGTCTGTATGTTTGGTCTAACTCCTACTTTTAGCTCATTCAAGGACCCACAGAAGACAGGGACTTGTCCAAAGCCAGCTCTCCCCTGGAGTACCTTTATGACATAGCTGGGGACTCTGAAAGCATGCTTCAGTTTTTACTCCCTGACACAGAACATGAAATTCTTGCTGTGACTGTTTCACCATCCCCTTTTTTCTCCCTACAGTGGCTTACCTCATTCACTAGGATCCTTTTTCTCTACCTCATCATTTCCCTTAGATTTTCTTCTTCTCTGTCTACTTCTGCTCTGTCTACCTGCCCAGGGCAGGTCAGCAAATCCTTTGCCTAAGCACAAGCCCAGGAAGGCTTTCTCCTTTTCCTGTAGTGCTCTCAATTTCTATGCATGGTTCCCTTGAAAGGCAAAGAGCAGTCGCTCTAATCTCCCACAGAGAGAAAGGCAAAAGTTTCTTCATTCCTTGTCAAGTCAAATGCTTATATGGACTATTGGAGGTGGCGGTAGCTAAATTGCTGGGGGGCTGTGAGAGCCTATTCGGCTGCTGTCTTAGAAGTTATGGAATATAACATCTACTCCCCCTTGTGGCTGCTAGCTTCAGAATTTGTGCTTTCGTGGTCCACACTTTGGGTCCTGTTCTACAATTCTAGACCAGTGAAAGAATGCGTGCTCAGAATCTCATTCTATAGGACTGCAAGGAAGAGTTCTAACTTTCTTTAGAGTGAATCTAGATTGACTCAGAGTTGCAATCTTTATGTTAATTATAAATGTTTCCCCACAATCGTAAAGGCATGTCCACTTGACCTAGAATGGAATCTAATCTTTGGAAATAACCTGCCTCACGTACAGTTTTAAGAAAGATTTAAAGGTAATGCTTGAGACAGATTGCCATGATTGATAAACAGTGTCTGTCATGGTTATGGCAGAGAAAAGTAGATGTATATTTGATAAGCATGTGCTGATCCTACAGTAGGAGATACTTATTCACACTAGCAGGAATATTATGTTGTTGAATGCAAAAAAAAAATACTGGGGAACATCTTTATAATTTTGACATTTTTATTAATTCAGTTTGAATTTCTTTGCCACTGTAAGTGAACTCGGAGAAATTTTTTTAAGTGTCAAACTCTACTTGACCTCCTAAAAAGGTTTATTCAGGTTAATTTTTAAAATTGTCTTTTACAAAATCTTTAAAGTATATCTTTTTTATAGTGACTAAAAAAGTAAGTTTAACTAAGCAATGAATTTACTGAGTGAGCAAAGATACCAAACTGACACTCATGAAGAAATTAGATGGGGGAATCTGGGAATTTAAATGGCACATACAACAATGAAAACTGCTAGAAAAATATGATAAACAAAAATTATTTTCCTGTTAGTAGGAGAAATTATCAATACAATAGGTACCAAGAGAAAATTATTCTGAGAGTGAAATCTGGTCAATGTAGAAATGGAAGAGAAAGGTGTTAATATCAGCACTTTCACCCACGTTATTTAACATCATAAATCCACCTGTCTTAATGGTCAATGGGGAGTAATCAGCATGTTCAAGAAACTGTCACCTTTTATCCACATAGATTTTTGTCAGAACCACAAGGATCATTGGCATGTATAGTGTGTTAGCTGACAAAAACAAATCAAAAAGGGTATTCAAAAAGGGTATTCCTATTGGTAATTAGAATTAATCTATTAGACATGTTGGGTCAGTAAACTGGTTGGAAATGGTGGGCAAGGAGAGTATTGTCAGAGGATTAGCCTATACATACACATGTAACACCATCCATTTAAGAATAAAACTGATATGAAATGAAATTTCATGGTGCTTTGGTTACTGTCACAGAAATTATTTAAATTTAAATTATAGCAAACAGACCTCCCTACACCCCCCAAACCCATTTAAGATCATTGCACAATACCAGAATACTTTACGTTAGACTTTTGGACTTAGTCACAAGGAGCCGTGTACCAAGGGAGGTAGAGGAACCAAGCATTTATCTTCAGTTAAGACCTAGAATTGAGGTTGAGACCACATTCTTCAATTTTGGGTTCTGCTCTTCTTGTTCAAGTACCCAAAGCCATAGCTTCAAGTCACTCCAAAATATGCAATGAGCCGTTGAGAAGAAAAGTGCATGTAATTCGGAGGCAAGTGGCCAAAATGTTTGTGTCCATGCAACATCTGTTTGAAAGGCCTAGAGCAATTTCATAAAGTCTATGTACATCAGATTCCTTATAATCATACTAACTCAAAATAGAATTTTATGCGAGATCATTGGGATCATATACAAAACATTAAGCATAGTTTGTGGTAAATAGTTAATGCCTGAAAAATATTAGCTGTTCCACTAAAACATTACAGTCTTTCTTTCTTTCTTTCTTTCTTTCTTTCTTTCTTTCTTTCTTTCTTTCTTTCTTTCTTTCTTTCTTCTTCTTCCTTCCTTCCTTCCTTCCTTCCTTCCTTCCTTCCTTCCTTCCTTTCTTTCTTTCTTTCTTTCTTTCTTTCTTTCTTTCTTTCTTTCTTTTTTTCAGGCTTACCTGGTTAATAAAGCAATAGAATATAACATGTACACAATCCACTCAAATTTTTTTTTACACTGTTAGTATTACCAGTCTAGTGAATAGTAGATCTACAACAGTACTTGTTTTAAATAATAGCAAAATTGCATTAGCCATCAAGAATACAAATCAGGGGCACCTGGGTGGCTCAGTCAGTTAAATGTCTGACCTCAGCTCAGGAAATGATATCACAGTTTGTGGTTTTGAGCCCAGTGTCGGACTCTGTGCTGAAAGCTCAGAACCTGAAGCCTGCTTTGGATTCTGTGTCTCCCTCTCTCTCTGCCCCTCCCCTGCTTGTGCTCTGTCTCTCTCTCTCTCTGTCAAAATAATAAACATTAAAAAAGAGAAAATACAAATCAAAATCATAAAATGCAACTCAATGCCAAAAAAACCCCAAATAATTCAGTAAAATAAATAAGCAGAATAAACTTTGTTCCCTTTTATCCCAAAGAAGACATACTAATGGCCAGCAGACATGTGAAAATATTCTCAGTATCTTTAATCATCAAGGACATGCAAATCAAAACCACAATGAGATATCACCTTACACCTGTCAGAATGGCAAAGATCAAAAAGACAAGAAATAGCAAGTGTTGGCGAAGATGTGGAGGAAAAAGAACCCCTGTTCACTGTTGATGGGATTGCAGACTGGTGCAGCCACTGTGGGACACGGTATAGAGGTTTATTAAAATATTAAAAGTAGAATTACCATATGATCCAGTAATTCTACTGCTGGTTGGTTATTTACCCAAGGAAAATGAGAACATTAATTCAAAAATATATATGCACCCTTATGTTTACTGAAGTATTTACAAGAGCCCAAATATGGAAGCAACCCAAGTGTTCATCCATAGATGAGTGGATAAAGAACACGTGGTACATATATAACAGAATATAACTCAGCCATAAAAAGGAATGAAATCTTGCCATTTACAACAACATGGCTAGACCTAAATGATATAATGCTAAGTACCATAAGTTAGAGAATGACAAGTACCATATGATTTCACTCATATGTGGAACTAAAGAAAAGAAATAAATGAACAACAACAAGATGAGAAAAACCCAAACACAGACTCTTAAATACAGAGAACAGATTGGTAGTTGCCAGAGGGAAAGTGGATGAGTGATGAGTGAAAAGGGGATTAAGAGTACACTTATGATTAGCACTGAGTAACATATAGAAATGTTGATTATGTTGCACACTTGAAACTAATATAATGCTGTATGTTAATTATACTTCAATAAAAAATGAAAAATCACTCATATCTACTAAGATGGCTTTAATCAAAAAGACAGATAACGTGGAGAAACTGGACAACCCAAATTTACATCATCTGATGAATGGATAAATAATGTGTTATAGAATAAGATATTATTCAGCAACAAAAATGGACTATGCAGTGATCCAATGTAAATGAATGTCAAAAATGTTACACTAAGTGAAATGGAGCCATAGTGAAAGAAGCAAGTCACAAAAAAACACATACTGTATGATTCCATTTATATGAAATATCTAGAATAAGCCAATCTATAAAGACAGAAAGTATATGGTGGCCTAGGGCTGTGGGATGAGGAGGGGGGTGTTTAGGAATGTCTGCTAACGGGGATATGGTTTCTAACGGGGATGAAAATGTTGCCAAATTGATTGTGATGAGAATTGCACAACTCTGCAGCTATGATTTAATTGTACACTGAAGAAATAATAGCAAAGTTAACAGTATCAGAAATTTTGACACGGACGTGGACATGGGTATGTGATTAATAGGCCTGATCATATCTTCACCGTCAACTGTTGCCAACACCCAGAATTAGAGGATGCTTAATTTCCATGCCAGGATTCAATATCCTCAAAATGCAAATGGCCCTACAGTGGGTAACACTTAAGTGTCACTAAGTAGTAATCCTATCATGTGAGGTAGTTATCTCTTTGGAAGCTGACATACTTAATATAAGCATATTTTGTTGAGAGAAAGATGAGGAAAAATGAAATACCTTTGATTACCAAGAAGCTGATAAGTTAGTGCATTTATTATTCCTAAAGAACATTCCTTCTAGTTTCAGTCTCCTCTCACATATTGTGAGAGTTCATTGATTCATCAGTCTGCAGATATCATCAGAATGAGACCCCAAATCAAAGTCAGGATGGTTCCTGATTGAAATAATATATAATTCCTTAACTGATCATTGTACTAAACCAGTTATTTTAAATAGCCAACCCCTTTTGTATGAGTCAAAAGGCTTGGTCAAGTAAACAGTCATCCTTGTCTCCTGTATCAAAGCCAGAGAGATTGAGGCCACTAAATAGGCCACCTACAGGACAAATAGGGTTCTCAAAGAAATGGTTTGCTTGGTTTGCACAGTGGTTTTTGAATGGTTTTGGCCAATATCTTAGGTGAAACATATGCTCTGAACTTTACTACCATTCTATCACATCCTAACAGCTTAAGCTCATGCCTAGCTCACTTTTTATTTACTTTGCTGGTCTCTATCTATAACCATTTGAAATTGTAACTGCTGGTCAAACATTTTAGATACAAGTAAAGACACATGTAGAAGTTCAGGTTTCTTGTAGATTTCTTAAAACATTTTAGAAAATCTGGCACATGCAGATCTTCACCTTTTGGGCCCTATCTGGCTACTGTCTAAAAACCACTGCAAAGTAGACTTCTTGGAGTCTAGACAATTGATTCTCAAATTTGATTGTGCATTAGCAGCACCTGGAGAGCTTGTTAAAACACAGTTTTAGGCTCTGCTCCCAAAGTTTCTGATTCATGGGGTCTTGGGTGGGGCCCAAAAATTTGCATTTCTACAGAGCTCCTGGATGATGCTGATTGCTGCTGGTCTGGGGATCACACTTTGAGAACCATTGACCTAGACACATATAAAAGCAGCTATCAGTTTTTTTTTTTTTTTTGTTATTCATTCTGGAGCCTACAAGGAAAATGAAATGAAATGAAATGAAATAAAATAAAATATAAAATAGAATAAAATAAAATAAAATAAAATAAAGTAAAATAAGAAACTACATTTACCAGATGAGTGCTTGAACCCAAGGCAAGGCAGGTCAGACTCCTTTTGGCCAAGTAAATTAGGATATTTGGAAGACTTGCTAGGCTTACGGGCAAATCAACAGATGAAGCCAGTTGTCAAGCACTATGATTTGGGAAAATGGAACTAATAATGGGGCAGCATGAGGCCAAACCCTTAAATCAAGAAAGGGCTGGGCTGTATTCCTTCATTGTCTATGTATTACAGTTAGCTGGGGACTTAAAAATACAGATGGGGAGGAGCACCTGGGTGGCTCAGTCCATTGAGTGCTGGACTTTGGTTTCAGCTCAGGTCATGGTCTCATAGTTTTGTGAGTTGAGCCCCACATTTGGCTCTGCACTGACAGCACAGATCCTGCCCCTCCCCTGCTCACGCTGTCTCTGTGCCTCTCAAAATAAATAAATAAACTTCAAACATTTAAACATACAGATAGGGATGCATGTATAGACATTCTAATGTCCTCGAGCACCTCTGGGCTCAGGGAAATCCTGTTGGGTAGAATTACATGGCTCCACGCAGTCCATCACACTGACCACTCCAGTCCTTACTAGACTCACATGGGTGAAGGGCATGAAAACCCAGGAGTTCTCATGGAGGAAAATAATTTGAATTGTGAGACATATGAGGTCATTCTTCAAGGACTCTATCATTGCCGAAGGGCTTGGGAAAATGGATACAGTATAGAGAAAGCCCAATCTCTGGTGGTTCAGAGAAGGTCCCCTGTAGAGACCAAGTATAGGGTACAACACTCTCCTATTGAGCCCCAGTAAAATGGCCAGGCCAGAGAATGGACCAGTCTCCTACCCCTGCCGCTTCTACTGCGTTAAAAAGAAGAGATATTCCACAGTGGTCTAACTGTGGCATCCTCTCTGCTCATCGTATAGGATTATTCTCTTCCTCTGGTCGTGCCATTTTAGTGCTTCTGTATTAATTCATTTTCAACAACACTACACAGCTATAAAACTTCCTACAGGGGTTTAATTACATGTTGCAATTCTCCATGGCATTAAAGGAGAAGGATAGAGAGGCCATTTGCCCTGGTCTTATGAGACAGCTTTCTTGTACCTTCTTTCATTCTTGTTCAAATATGTGTCTCTAAGACTAGCTTCCCCAAACCGTAACTGTGCTTAAGTTGAATGAGCAGGTGCACTTGATCTTCCGTGGGCACACATGAATTAAGCTTTTTATTATAGATCTAAGAATATTTTGGCTAAATTTATAAAAATATTTAATCATTTCTCTCTAGTACATTATTTATATGCACATCTACCCCGTTTTCAGGCCTATCATTCTTGTCCCTTATGCTTGACAAAATGACTGATTAGAAAGGTTTCCATTTCTATACCTTTCATTTATCTTCAGTGTCTCTCATAAATGTTGAATTAAGCAGATTTTATGAAACTTATCATAAATTGTAGTTTTCATCAAAAATGACCATGACAGAGTAGATTTCTATACTCTCAACTTCAATAACAGTAACTCAGAGCTTCTAGGCTTTAAACTGGAAGGTTTTCACACTAGGAAAATTGTGCATCAGTCCTAGAGAGAGCTCTTTTGGGGGTGTCTTTTCATTGATGCCTCTCAAATTCAATAAAACTTAGCAAACTTGAGGAAGCAGTAAGGAAACAATTTTTTGTGTATCAGAACTAGTAATAATGACTGTTTTCCTACTATAGAAATGAAGACACTGTTATGTTTCGAAAGGTATTTTTGAAAATTAACCCTTATCAGGAACTTACCACGTGCAAGTTACTTCACATGTATCCTTTAATTCTTAAGATAGCCCTAAGAGGCAGGTACTATCTTTGTTCTCATTTTATAGGTAGAGAACTGAGGCAACATTAAGTTAAGTACATTTTCTAATATCAAGTAAATGGAAGAAATATTATTTCAAACTAAGATACCCTGATTAAAATTAGATATATTCATATGAACGCATATGTATATATACATATGCCTATCTATACACACATATATGAACACAAATACATTCATACAGAATTGTATTTGATTGTGGGAAACCATAAACTAGAATTAGTACCTCTCCACTATTGTGTCACTGCCACGACTACAATGCAGTCCTCCGTTATCATTAATGCTTTCATTATATGCCGCACACGTGACATAGACGAACCATTTTGGTGTGTCCAAATCCTCTGACTGAGGCACTACCATTGACTTTATTTTATAGGGAGGGAGGCCAACACTAAAGAACTTGGTCACACAGTAGGTAAGTTGGAGCAGGTCTGACTGAGGAGCCTGAACTCTTAATCACCATACCATACCACCGTGCAGAGCCGGGCATGAGTGAGAACTTTATCCAGAAGGCAATGAGGGGCCAGAGAAGATTTTAAAGTAGGGGCTTACCAAGTTCCAAGGATGCTGAGTGGGCTCTGGTAAGCACATTCTGGAAATCATTAACTGAATTGTTGAAACTGTTCTGTTCCCTGTTTTAATATTTCTTATGGGTGACAGCTGGTGTCCCCGTTACAGGATCAATATATCACTGAGCCTGGCAAAGTGTTGGGCCCTTTTGGATGGGAGCCAGTTGAAACTTTGCCATTACATGTACGGAAAGCAGTTAGCTTTTAAGTATCTACTTTTCTAATCAATAGTGAATGATCAGAAATAGGGGCCTTCCTTATCTGTGTTTGCATGCCAGGCCTCACTACTGCCAAGGAGAGTTATGTGCTCTGTAAATTTGTGGAAATTAAAAAAAATGTAAAATCCATTCTTAGGGAGCAAGAGGAGGGAAAGAACACTTCAAGAGCATCTGTTCGTAATTCGGTCACATGTACACGTCTTCTGAATAGCAGCATTACCTACCTGCCATATTGGTGGATTTTTCATTTCTTCTACAATCTTGGGAAATAGAAGTCACCTCTCTTTTTCAGCATCACTATAGAAATAATGCAATTCTCCGATGAAAAGGGTGGAGATTTTTTCTTAGAGAAATGTAAGAGGACCTGATTTATGTCAGGCCACCTCTTACAGATGCATCAACGTCACTGCCTTCCTAAATAACCAAATTAAATAGCTGGTAAAGGACAATCAAGGTGGCTGTCACATTCCAGTGAGTGGAAATCAGTGCAACATCTGTTTTTCCTGCTGTTTCAAAAGTCAATGGAACATTCTATAATCTGGGAATTCAATTTCTACTTTTTTCCCTCCTTACTGGTGGAGATTGCCTGTGAGAATTGTAGTTACTTTTTGAGGATATGCTTTCCTAAGTTAGGAAAGCTTCCTCTTAAGAGGAAGACAGTGACTGGTACATAGTAAGCCTTCAAAAAAATGCTACTGCTGTCACTGTTATGAGTGGAACGTATATCCATATTTCTACATGGGCAAAATAAAGTCACAAAACTCAAAAGAAAAGATCATACAGCTTGCATTAACAAACGATTTTTTTTACGTGTATTTATTTTTTGAGAGACATAGAGACACAGAGCACAAGTTGAGGAGGGGCAGAAAGAGAAGAAGACACAGAATCCAAAGCGGGCTTTGGGCTGGGAGTTGTCAGCACAGAGCCCGATGTGAGGCTCGAACCCCCAAACCGTGAGATCATGACCCGAGGCTAAGTCAGATGCTCAACCGACTGAGCCACCCGGGTGCCCCAATACAGCTTGCATTTTTAAAAAAATTTTGCCTCTTTCTCCTCCTTATCTTCTTACCATTTCATTTCCCTCTGTTTTCTTGAACAATAGGTAACTTTGAAAAACTCTTCTTTATTTTTATTTGCTAGGATACAAAAGGAAATACCTTATTCCATCAGCGATCATTGAATATCTCTTTTATGTCACGTTCTATGGTGGCCATTAGACATACAACAATGAAACTGGAGTTCACAGTCAAATGGAGAAGGGAAACATGGAAACAGAAAGTACCCAGAGAAAATTTTAGTGCTAGAAAACTGATTTTGTTTCCTTGTTTTTTGTTAAGCAATGGGAGAAAACATTCTGGGTCATTGGGAAAGCATTCCCAATTGAGGTTAAAAAACATGCTAGACTTCAGTGGTGGGTGGTGTTGGAGTACACGATATGGGCATTCCAGGCAAAGAGAACTGTCAAACAAGGGTATGTGTCTGATTGTGTGTGCTCAGGGAGGGAAACACTTGTGAGAGGCTACGCACTAGTTCCCTATGTTCTGGAGACTGAGCATTAATCAGCACTCCAGGGGAGAAGAGTTGCCACAGGTAAGTAACTTAGGGAAATGCCAGGCAAAAGTAATCAGATAAGCTTCTAACCTGGAGGACCTAGGCTATATACTAATATGTTCCCAAACAAGAGAGTTCACAGGATGGAAGGTTCACAAACATCTTTCTTGTACAAAAGAGGATAACATTAATTTTTACCTTATTGGGTTGTGAGGATGAAGTCAATTAATGCCGTCAAACTGCCTGCTTAGTACAGTCCATGGAACACTATTCAATAAATATTTTCTATTGTGTTTCACTCCCCAACAAAATTATCTTGAAAATAATATAATGCTAAAATAAAGTAGATTTATATACTTGGGTGAGATGAATCATTCAGGTCACGGAAGATCAGTGGGCTTTGATATTCTATGTCAAAGTTGGCTCCATAACTCATCCTTTCTTCTTTGGAGAAAAGCAAGAAATACTAGCTATGAATCAGATAGGGTAGACCAGTGTAAACTTTGGTGTAGAAATCATCACTTACCCCAAATGTTTGACTTTTCTTTTTAGAGAAATTTTTAAAAAATTAGAAAAATAAAGAAAGCTCACTTGATCACAATCATGACGGCAAATAATGGAAGTTGAAAAAAAGAATGTGAAACCCAGTCTATACGAAGGCATTAATGACAATCCAAGGCAGCACAGAGAAAAACTCAAGGCCTGAAATTGTCAGGTTCAGCTTGGGGTAGACTCCAGCATCACCTCTTTGGGTGAACGGTTGTAAGGCTCAGAGAATTATGGCAATAATTTCCTCTGCAATGAGACCTTTCACATCCTGGAATGTGGGTTGCACTGTAAATCATTAATCTTTGTGATACCTCTGAGGTAGGTAGGGATGATAATTTACAGTTCCCTGTGTATACGTCAGGGTGGGAAAGGTCAGTGTCTGATCCTGGAAGGGGGTTGTAAGCTGTCTCGTGCGATGACCAGACTGAAGCTTGCAGTCACTTACCTAAAGCAAGACTATGACAAGGCCTCTGTTCTTTGGGGATATTCTTAATTTTTTTTCCCCTTCTTCAGTTCTTTATGCCACTTCTCACTTTCAATAAAACCAATTTACAAAATTCAATCTGCAGAAGTCAAGGCTGATTCTCATTAATTGGCAGGAGGCACTCCTCTGAAAATTGCCAATTTAACACCGTAGGAAGCAACAGGAAAGGGAAAAAAAATCTTTCCACCAGGTCTATGGGACATGAAATGAGGGCCAGCTGACAGATTCCTGCTTCATTAAAAAATGGTCTTATTAAATGATAGAAATTGATTATTCAAAGAGTTGTATGTTTGACAAGATACTAGAATTCAGACTCTGATTTCCACTGCTCCTGCCCCATCAATTGTTTGAATTGCTCTAATAGGAGGCACATTGTGAATACAAAACCACTGCCATTGTGTTCTAGAAAAAGAGAGAAACCAGCACAGCATGCTCACTTCTTTTTAACTGACCTGAATAACCGCTAGGCTACATTTTTACAGCCTGCCATAGCATCATTTTGACAAGGTTGCAAAGGCAACCCTTGATGTGCTAGTCTCTGCCTTTTCTCCCTGTCACCACCCTGGTGACTGCTGTGCTGTGAAAACACTTCTCTGAGTTTGAGAGAATATGCTGATTTAAACAGACCCCAGTGAATGGCCAGTCAATCTGGGCAGTTTACCAACGTGACAATACCAAAGAAATGATTAACTATCACTGTAAAAGTAAAGGCATGGGAAAAATCTATATTCACTGGAACTTCTCTCAGGGGAAGTTGTGAATGTCAGGCTTGCAGACTTAAATACCTGTAGGAGCAGTGAGGTCCTGAAGAGAGAAGCAGGTGGGTAGTTGGTTAGCACCCTCAGGCCTGGTTAAGGGTCTCCAGGAGATACTGTTACTCAAACTGGGTGCCACTTGGTTGTTGCTATGCACACAGAGGGTCTCACGGCTGCGACATCTTTTGGTTTTCAAAATAAGAAAGAAATTAAGAGTGCTATGTTAAAATCTCATGAGTTTTGGGGCGCCTGGGTGGCGCAGTCGGTTAAGCGTCCGACTTCAGCCAGGTCACGATCTCGCGGTCCGTGAGTTCGAGCCCCGCGTCGGGCTCTGGGCTGATGGCTCAGAGCCTGGAGCCTGTTTCCGATTCTGTGTCTCCCTCTCTCTCTGACCCTCCCCCGTTCATGCTCTGTCTCTCTCTGTCCCAAAAATAAATAAACGTTGAAAAAAAAATTAAAAAAAAAATAAAATAAAAAAATAAAATCTCATGAGTTTTAAAGCTGAAATGTATTCAAATTTCCTCATGGACTAGTGAGCCTCCAAGGCACCCTGTGCAAAGGTCACAAATTTTAAACCTCTGCTGAATGTGACTGGCAATGCAAATTTGATCAGCTAGTCATTGGGTGAGCATGTATAGGTTTTGGGGGAGGTGGTAACAATGGGCAAATATAGCCAAGGGGTATGGTTAAGTCACAATAATTAAAAATAACTAGCTTTAATAAACCATCTTCTAAGCAGGATTGGTTCTTTTGTTAGGCTAAGAGGAGAATGCAAATTTGGGGCCAGAATCGAACTACATGGCATTACATTTAAAGAGTCAGTACTTGGGGCATCTGGGTGGCTCAGTCCCTTGCGTGTCTGACTTCGGCTCAGGTCATGATCTTGCAGTTCATGAGTTTGAGCCCTGCATCAGGCTCTGGGCTGACACCTCAGAACCTGGAGCCTGCTTTGGATTCTGTGTCTCCTACTCTCTCTGCCCCTCCTCTGCTGATGTTCTCTCTCTCTCTCTCTCTCTCTCTTTCTCTCTCTCTCTCAAAAATAAATAAACATAAAAAAATTTTTTTAATAGAGAGTCAGTAGTCAGAGAGAAGCAACCAGATTTTTCAATTCTTCCCTGCTACAGTGTTTTAGCCTTTCCTTTAAATAAACGTTGAACAAATATTTGGAAGCTACTGATTTATATAAGTGCCAAAATATGAACAAATCTTCAGTGTCCATATATTTTTGGTGATGTCTTAGATTTATATCTGGGTCAAAAAGGAAGAAAATTACCACAGCGATAGCTTCAGATAGTTCATTACAGAGGCAGAATTCCATATTTAAGGGGCAGTTTCCAACTGGAATATCTCTCTCCTCACCCCATTGCCTTTGTTTCTCTATTTCATTTTTACATATTACCCCTATTTTCACCAATGAGAAATTAATTTGTATCTGTCAAGTCTTTGTAAAAAATGCCGAAGGATGTGAGACTATAAACGGTCATTCATACACTAGTATAAACTAACCTAATCAGCTTACTCCATCTTAAGGCTAAGGTCAAGTCAGTTAAATGAGAGATTGGGACATCTGGACACGGACAGATGCCACATAACATGTAGTACCTTTGGGAAGGCCACGGGGTGTGTGGTCCAGGAGAAATCTCAGAGTAATAGGGGTCTATTTTGACCTTGGTGCGTACTGTTGGACTACAAAAGGACCACATCAAAAAAAAATTTCTACTTCAAAACTTTAAGGAGAGCATAGGTAGGGCCACGTCAAAAGCAAATGAGGTCTCTCTCATCCCTCTTTTTCCTACCACCTTCTTCCTATTCAGGGCTCCTACTGGTACTACAGTTTGGCAGAGTATGGGCAAAATGGATTTGTAGGTGGTTGTAGGACCTCAACCACTGTTAATAGCTCTCTTTGTGAAGACAAATAGTCTTGGAGCAAAATAGTTCACTACAACTTACTCTCAGATGTTTTTAGAAAATAACAATTACAATAGTAACATGTATCTGTGTATTTGTGTGGGGGTGTGTGTAGATAAGGAGAGATAATACGTGATGTAGCAAATGTTAAAGTGCATAAACGGGAGTAAAGGGTATACAATAGATCCATACTACATATAGATCCATACTATCTATAGATCCATACTACAAAGACAGAGTTAAATATGAAAGGCATACATTTTCAAATCCTTAGGTTGAAGGACAAGTGTGCTATGTTTGGATGTTCGTTGTCAAATATTACCCCGAAAAATGGGGACAGTCACACACCTGGTGTCGGGTTAAGTCGAGAGACAACAGGAACTGACTCTGGTAAATTTTATTTCCTGGAAAGATACTGTCAAAGCCACAACAGAGACTGTTCTTAATGTCCAGGTCAAATCTATTTTTTGACTAAACACAACGGATTGCCTTCTATTCCTGCTCTCAGTATGTGTAAAATTTATACCAGGAATTTAAGAAGATAATCCACTTTATGTATCTACCTTCACAAAAGTCCACCCTGAGCTATTTTCTCTTCTTATAAAGATTATTTTCATGTCTTGTACAACCCTATCCATTCCAAGCATATGTGGTTGGAGGAAAATATCCACTCTTGTTCAACTTAGGACAATAGTAGGGAAGACTGATAGACATAGTGATGTTAGAATAATTGAGTAATGAGTAAGAATGTAGATGTTTAGGGGCTCCTGGGTGGCTCAGTTGGTTAAGTGTCTGACTTTGGCTCAGGTCATGTTCTCCTGGTTTCTGAGTTTGAGCCCTGTATTGGGCTCTCTGCTTTCATCACGGAGGCTGCTTTGTATCCTCTGTCCTCCTCTCTCTCTGTCCCTCCTCCACTCATTCTCTTTCTCTCTCAAATAAATAAACATTAAAAACAAAAGACTTAGATGTTTAACTTGGCTTCTCATCTAGTCCCCAGCCCCTTCATAATAAGGCATGGGCCAAAGCTTTTAAAAGGTTTATTAAATTACTGTACATCTCTCACTTTTTGTTCTTTCTTCCTGCTGATCAAAGTGCTGTTCTGGGTATCACTGGAGATTCTTAGATTTCCCAGTAATAGCATCTGTATTACCTATTATCGACAGGCCCAGGCAGGTATCTACAAGAGCAAGTTTGGCCTGGTACATATAGGATCGATGTTAGTCTGCTTTGGTGACTGTAGCCATGTGGGATGTGGAAATTTGGGCCAAGCGTTTCCAAGTCCAGAGAAGTTGGAAATCGAATTTATAAGTCTGAAAGATCCTGATTTTTAAGTATCTAAAATTAATTTATACAGTTTAAAATCACTGTGTAAGCCAACATCATGAAGACAGGTAAATCTCATTGGGGGCAGGTTCTGTGAGCCACCTGTTAATCCTATCTGTCCTGTGGTCTTCTTATGGACCTAACTATGTCTTCCCAAATTCACATGTTGAGATTCTAAACCCCAATGTGCCTGTATTTGGAGGAAGGATCTTTAAAAGAAGGCGTTTATGGTTAAATGAAGTCTCAGGGGTGGGCCCTCATCCGACAGCACCAATGTCTATACAAGAAGAGGCAGGGAGAACAGAAAAGCATGCAGACAGGAAAGGCCGTTTGGGACATGGGAGAAGACAGCCATCTGCAAGCCAAAGAAAGGCCCCACCAGAAACCAATCTTGCCAGTACTTTTCCTGGGACTTTCAGCCTCCAGAAATGTGAGAAGTAAGTTTCTGTCACTTAAGCCATCCAGTCTGTGGTATTGTGTTAGGACAGCCCAAAGAGACCAATATTGGCCCTTTGCCTTGTTTTCTTTCTTAAAGTAACTATTTTAGCAGAGGGATATTAGGTCATAATTTACCTCTATATGAACCACTGATTATGAGTCTTTTTCATGGCCTTACTGCTGTCTATCTTAACAAAGTTTCTTAACCTGAGGTCCACACCTCTTCAAGTTCATGTTGAAAATTCAGCGTCTGTGAACTGCCATATTTTCACCAATTTTAACTGAAATGCAGGATTTCTTGGTTGGCAACAAACCACAGTAGGATAAGCAGTATCTGTGAGGTTGTCTCTAACAGAAATCAAAATACTTTCCCAATTGTATTAGAATTGTTGCAGATATCTCAAATAATTGTTTACGCTCAACACTATTTTGAAATACAGTAATCATCAGATTCACAGCTAGTTCTCATTATCTTACTCATTAACAAGAATCACATATTACATTACAAATGTGTTTTTAATATTTGGATAACTATATTTCAATACAATTAGGTACCTTTGCAATTCTGTGCATCTTATTCATTGCAAGACATTACTCTAAGGGGGATTCATAGACCTGGTCATGCAGCAAAACAACTGTGGCACAGAAAATTTTAAGAAATTTCTGGTCTGAACCAACACCCAGAAGTGACTAAATGGCCTGGCTTTTCTGAATGCTGTCCTCTAAGCACAAGGTCTTCTAATGAATAAATTGGGCATTAATTTGAGCTACATAAGCAAGTTTATTTGATAATCCTGTGTTGCCAAGACCAGTTTATTGCATAGGGCTCTTGACAAACCTAACTCCAGTCAGGAGGATCACCAAGCTAGAGTTTTTTCCATTCAAATAGCCCACTATGCTCTCAAGCCACCCCCTCTCTGACATGTGCAAGAGTCTCCAAACTAAACCAACCTCCATTTTTAGTCATCATTGCTCATTCAATTTTTCCCTGCTTGATCCTCAGTTAGTTCTAAGGATAAAGGCAGAAGTAAGGCTGCCATGTTTGAGTGGAACCCACAGTGCACAGCAGAGGCCCTAGAACGCAGCCTAGGAAACGTGAATGGAAATGTGCGTGAGAGTCCAGAAAACCACGGCCCAGGAGAGCCTCCCACCCAGCAGAGGATGGTGCTTGTCTGAACCCTATTTATCAGCACTGATGTCCTCATCCCTGTTTCCTCATGCAGCACCATGACAACCTGTCCTTCTCTGCCTCTCCTGTGTGATTACTTTATATTTGGTCCTAGGTCATATCCTGCCTTTTCCCCGAGTAACATTATATTTTTATTTTACCAAAAATGAGTTGCTCATCACGAATCAAGCATTATGCCAAAGTCTTGCCTATAATACTGCATTGAAACTTCCAAATAAACCCATGAAGTATTATGATTACCAGAGGGGAAAACTGAGACATAAAAGACTATCTAATTTTCTCAAAATAATACATTTAGCAAACTGCAGGAAGAGAAAGCTAACTGAGCTGTCAGCAATGCCAGAGCCTATGCCCTCCACTCCCCATTGGGCAAAGATCCAACTTTGAATCTTAAATTCATCACCTAGTAGATGATGAACACAAGATGATTTATTAGGCAATATTCAACAGTCTACAGCTTTATAATGGCTAGTTGGTTACACTTTGTATATGTGCTTCTATATGTAAGCATTTTTAAAGATGTACTTAATACTTAACAACCTGATGAATTTGATAGTAGATGGAGAAATGGGTTCAGAAAGATCGAGTGAGTTGCCCAAGGTTATATAATTTACAAGCGAAAGGATTCAAATCCTAATCCAGCTGGAACTTTAATCTACCATACTTGGGTTCCTTTAAGTTTCCATCGGTCTCCCCAGGCCAGCCCAGGCAAGGAATTGATGCAAATGAGCAAATGAACCAAGAGAGACTTCACTCTGCCCCAATTTCCTGCTTCACTTTTGCTGTTGAAAACTGGCGTCATAGGACTTGGGTCTGTAACTTTAGGAGAATGGCATGGTTTCGTCATCACGTTGGAGTCCTCCAGATCTGTCCTGGGCTCTGTACACGTTCTCCCAGAGAACGACACATGTACACAATCCTATAACTGACTCAATGTGCTATCTCAACTCTCCCATGAATGCATGCCTCCTAAGTCCGCCCCAGGACTTGCTCTTTGGCTCCCCATCCCCCAACCTGGGCTTGTCCCCACCTTGAAGAAACTGACCACCACCAGGGTGTGCCGGGGACCACCACTGATGCCATCTCTGAGCCTCCTTTGAGGAGGTCTAGAGTTTACGAACCATGGAGAGACGACAGCATCTCTGGCTTTAATAAGCCAGAATAATTATCATTTTTTGAAGTTATCTAATGCAGTGGGATTTTATCCATTAGAACTTAACTGGCATCAGAATAGACATTAAATAATCACAATTGTTATTTTTGGAGGAAAGAATTGGGTACGAAAAGGCTTCATTTTCCTGAGGTTGGCAGGCCTTTGAGGAAGCATTTCTCTTTCCTCTGTCACTTCTATTAAAAAAAAAATCTATAAAAATCTTGTCAGGGAGAGCATTTCACATCCTTCTTGGCAAAACTCATGGTTTGAAGTGGTGGGTAGGGATTTAGACGTGAAATTCCCCCAGATTTTAAGGCAAGTTGTTTCAGCTACATTGTGAGAATTGCTTACAAAAACTGGTGTTGGCTACCTTTGAAAGAAGTAGACATTGTTTTACAGTGTCATCCCCTCTTGTCACTTTAATTAAAACAAATAACAGACATGTTACAAAAAAGAAAAGAAAGGCACTTGACAGCTTCCCCCATTTTATACGCTTCCCAATTTGTCAAAGGCTTTACTGAAAGAAAAGAAACATTAAAGTGACATTCTGTGACTTAGGTACCACTCTGGATTTCTCCCACACTCTCAGGAGATTCCTAGAGCACAGAAAAACAACTCCCCCATCTCTCCTCTATTTCTCAGAGTTTGGCCTGGAGTGACGTGGAAGGAACGAAGCAGGAAGTTGGGACCAGAAAATGGCCTGAGTCCTCAGGTAGATAGTCAGGCTCTTATGGCGGGGGGGGGGGGGGGGGGGGGGGGGGGGGGGGGGGTGTCTGTTTACATTTAATAGTGGCATGAGGGAGGTCTTCCTCCCTGAATTGAATTGAATTGAATTGAATTGAATTGAATTGAAAAGGGGCCCTGCATGCAGTGGGCAGCCCTACTCTCACCACCCAAGGCTGAGTGCATGAATAGAAGGTCCACAGTCGCCTTGGCAGTGTAGACTACTGATTAAGAACTGGCACTGAGACCAAGCAGATCTGACTTCCAAATTCTGCTCTGTCACTAAGAAGCTCCTGCTCTTGGGCAAAGCCTGGATGTCTCTAATTCTCAGCCAGTGTCCTCTGTTTCCCTGAGATAATGATAGCCCCTCCCTAGAAGCATTGTGCAGAGTGCTAGCTCCGTCTGTTTAAAGAAAATGTCTGTTATGTTCACTGATCTATCCTGGTGCCTAACACAGGGTGTGGTACATGACCCTCGATCCATACACATTTTGAATAATGATGGAATAATTAATTTTGGGTCAACTTTATTTAACTAATACAATATTTAATATAATATAATCAAACATGAAAATTTTATTAATATTTAATTAATATTTGTATTTAATCATGAACAATTACAATTTGTTATTTATTTAGAATGAATAAATTATTCATTATGTAGAATAAATGAGAAATGATGAAGTTCTCAGTGTAGCCTCCAGTCTAATAAGGCACAATACATGATAGTTGCTATTATTATGATTATTATCCTTTCTTCATAGGTTTGAAATTGACTTCATACAGACTAAATGGGCCCCACCATTGACCCCTTTCCTTCTTTTACCTGTAGCTCTTTTCTCTTAAACATTTTTAAGTCTTTGTGAGTGAAATTTCAGGGACAAATTTTAAATACTTGAGTATGATATGCTCAATGTCACCAGTTATGTAATTCATGTAAAGAATATATTTGCATGTTATAGGGGAAAAAGAGATGCTGACACTTTTTACCTCTCAAAGCTTAATGATCCAAATCATTTCCTTAGTTAGGTTTTAATGGCTAGAATGATGGGGAGCTTTACAAATCTCTTGAATAAATTCCTTACTCCGATCTAGGCCAGCCGTTCAAATATTGTTTCTTTTAGCTTCTGCTTAATTTACTTCTATAAGTTTTTAAAACTTTGTTGAAATGTAAAAGGAGTTTTACCCCCTGTTTTAAAAAAAAAATTTAAATGTTTATTTTTGAAAGAGAGAAGACACAGTGCGAGTGAGGGAGGGTCAGAGAGAGAGGAAGACACAGAATCACAAGCAGGCCCCACAATCAGCATGGAGCCCAACGCTGAGCTGGATCAGGGAGATCACTACCAGAGCTGAAATCAAGAGCCAGACAGATGGCCAATGACTAAGCCACCTAGGCGTTCCCGGGACACCGTTTCTTAAAATGCACTAAGAAGAGTCTTCACATCAAGTACCTATTAAAACTACTGACTGCTGGGCCACAAAACAGAAGTTGTGGGATAGAGGACAAAAATCTGTACTTTGAAAATAATTCTTCACATGCACACTCTCAGTATCAAAACACACAAACTCAGGACAAGCTAGATGAGCAATGAGAGCTGGGTTACAGCCATCAGGCCCCAGGTTCCTTTTTGTAAGTCACATTTTGTAACACTCCCTTGAACATCTTAGATCATTTATAGAAAATGTAACCTACCTGTGCACACAGTGCCAAAAAAATCCATATACTTCTCTAAATGAAATAAAAATGAGTAATAAAACAACAGTAATTTATAACAACTATGCATTTTGATATGTAGGTGTCCATACCTAACTTCACCCGAAACAGTATGTGCTTCCACTTAGACATGATATCACCAGGGATATAATAGCTACAACAAATGTTGGCTCAAGTGTTTTGTTTTGGCAATCCCAAATCCATGGCTCCAGTGCCTCAGTGACATAATTTCCAAAATAGTTAACAGCAAAAAAAATTTTGAACAAAAGACCATCTTCCCTTAAATTTCACTCTGGCTGCATTCTTGGCAAATCCATTATGTATAAAAACAGTGCTAAGAATACTTTGCCTTTATAGATCGTAAGGAGTTAGTTTCTTAGCTCAAATAATTACAACCAGGATTTTCAGTTACAGGAATGTCCGGTGACATGTTCAAACCTCATTCCAAATGCCAGATAGAGAACAATTCATTGTGTGGTTTCTCTGTCCTGGGGAGGAAATCCAACACCCTGGATGGACTCCCATCTACTAAATGCAAGTAGGATCCCCTTCATACACCAACTGCGGTAACAACAGAAAAGTGATCTTTCCCTCAATTTCTACTATGCCACCATTTAAAGCCACTGAACTAGAGAGTGAGAAGCAGTGAGAGACATCCAAGGGCGGAGCCTAAAGAAGATCTGTCCTTAGGTCATGGAACCATGTTTAAACAACCTGCTCATTTTCTTTTTTTTTTTTTTTTTAATTTTTTTTTCAACGTTTTTTATTTATTTTTGGGACAGAGAGAAACAGAGCATGAACGGGGGAGGGGCAGAGAGAGAGGGAGACACAGTATCGGAAACAGGCTCCAGGCTCCGAGCCATCAGCCCAGAGCCTGACGCAGGGCTCGAACTCATGGACCGCGAGATCGTGACCTGGCTGAAGTCGGACGCTTAACCGACTGCGCCACCCAGGCGCCCCCAACCTGCTCATTTTCTATGTACCACCAGTGATTCAGTGTGCTCAGTTCTTTACATGCAGTTAAGTAATTTCAGTATCATAAAAACTCTCTGAAGTAGGTTTAAAGCCTTCACTCTATAGATAAAGAAATGGATGTGTGATGTTAAGTGGCCTCTCCAGGGCCCTTGATATATGAAGTTAAGTGTGTCTGATGTGTGAGACGCCATCTTCCCTCTGCCCCCTGCCCCCTTGCAGAACAAGACCGTGCTGACCATCAGCAGTGCCAGAAAGAGCCCAGAGGAAAAATAAAAGCTCAAGGTTTGAGTGTAACTCGTAGTGACAAATTTAATAGTGTTTAAGGCTGGAAATGAACATACTTGCTTTCTTTTTTTTTAAATAGACTTCAATTTGTGTGGTTGAATCAAGTTAGGCAGGAGCAAAACTGAGTTAGGTTTTGTTTTGCTCTGGTTACCCTTAAACACCAGGGGACCTGGACGCCTCTAGCACTGCTTTGCATTTAGGGTGGGTGTTGATTTTTCCAAGGGTCTTCCCTCCACTGTGAGCTTGCTTACAGGGGCTCTCTACACCTGCACCATAGAGGGCTCCTTCTCCATGTTCTTGTTCTCACTCCACTGAAGAGTATTTCTTGTCACTCAACACTTGGCAGCCTGACAGGTTGGTGGGGCAAAGGAAGGGCATACATATGCCCCGGAGTTCATCCTCAGACTAAGTTTCCTTTGTTTACCTTGATTTTCCTGTCAGGTTCCAAGTTTTCTTTGGATGTCTTGAGTTTCTGGTCTATTTCAATTTAAGAATGATGCAATACATCAGCGAACAGGAAGCTTTGCGTTCATATGCAAGCTTGATGACTGGAAGACTTTTCCAGAGACTAAGCAGATGAGGAGCCAGACTTTTACGGGGAATTCCTCATCACAGAATGCAGAGGTATTGACTCTGGGATACCAGCACCCATGTTAATGGACCTAGTTCTCTTCAGATCTTTTTCAGAGTGATTCTCATTCTCCCTAAAGGAAATAAGTTCCTGGCTCACAGGATTTTCTCCTGCAGGGCTGGAAGTAGTTTGGCTCAACCAATCTTTAGCCTCTCATCTCACTTCCATAGCCTTGCAACCACCATTTCTGAGTTTTCCAGCAATCTGCAGTTTAACTGTCTCAACTCACAGTTCCTATCCCTTCTGAGGTCTCTCCATTTCCTCCACTTTGCATTCCTCATTATGGCTCTCCAGAAAAATGGCCAAGTGCCTTGTTCATTTGTGAGTCTTTCTATGTTGTCACCATTGCAGGGAGCTTATACACTTTTCATTTCATTACCGCAATGTTAGTGGAGTCTTGGGCAAGAATACACATCAACACATGAAACCAGTTTGCCATTCTGAATCACATGCTACAGAACTATTTCATGAGGTGGTCTGGTCTGCATCCCAGGGGCAGGAAGGATTTCAGGAAGTTCTGTGTTGGGAAATAAAGGCAATTTTGACGTGCTGTCAATGAGACAAAGACACATGTGATAAGCCTGATAGGATATAAAGAAATTATAAATCCTAACTTCAGTTTCTGAATTGATCACACAAGAAGAGGTGCAAGGGACCGTCTGCTGACAGATTCTTGAAGGAGACACAGAGGTGCATGTACCATGCTGTCTAGATACATAAGAGCTAATGGAAATAAGGCAAATCCCAGAAATAGGGAGAATGAAGTTCACAATCAGACCTAACCAGCCATCAAAACTGATGAAGTAAATCTTGGTAGCAGAGAGGTAATATTGTGCACAATTTTTTTTTTTTTTTTGCTGAATCGAATGACACATTTATAAGCTCTTCTCACTTCAATCACACCCCAGTGCCTTAGCTCATCTAATGCCATTAATGATCACTGGATACAAACTGATCCCTTAAGAGAAGCAGGTGAGTGAAACAAACTTACCAGTGAAAGGAACATGGAAGGAATGGAGCACTATGGGCCCATTCTTTCCTTTGATATTCAAAGACGTTTACTGAACAACTACTTTGTACTCTATCACATCCTACCAGGATAGTTGCAAGCAAGTTTAACTGAGAATTGAGTATCTAATTGCTTTTCTATTAAATGAGCATTAAAAATAGTATCTGCTGGGGCGCCTGGGTGGCGCAGTCGGTTGGGCGTCCGACTTCAGCCAGGTCACGATCTCGCGGTCCGTGAGTTCGAGCCCCGCGTCGGGCTCTGGGCTGATGGCTCAGAGCCTGGAGCCTGTTTCCGATTCTGTGTCTCCCTCTCTCTCTGCCCCTCCCCCGTTCATGCTCTGTCTCTCTCTGTCCCAAAAATAAATAAACGTTGAAAAAAAAAATTTAAAAAAAAAAAAATAGTATCTGCTTCATAGAATTGATGCATGAGTTAAGTAAATTAATGTACATGAAGTGCTCAGTCAAGTGTTTGAAATGACTAAATGCTTAACTAATCTTATTATTAAGATTAACCAAAGTATCTGTCCTTGAGGACCTCAAGTAGGAGAGAAATAGACGTGTCAACTAATAAAGACATTAAAATATAAAATAGGTGTTAGAAGCATATGACAGGAGTTAAACAGAAAACAATAACAAGATAGTAAATAGAAGTCCAAATATGCCGATAGTTATATTAAACAGAACAACTAAAAGACAAAGATTATCCAACTGGATTAAACAGAAACCCAAAAATACAATGCCTACGAGATAAAACCTCAAAAATAACCTTAAATAAGAGGACACAGGAAGGTTGAAAATAAGAGGATACAGAAAGGTATACCACAAAAACACTAACAAAAAGAAAGCTTGTGGATCAAGAAGTTTCTCTTCTTTGCATATAGCTACACAAAGGAGAGTGCTAAGGAGCTGGTAGAATGACTGCTCTCATCAGCACCTGTTCCAAACTGGATTTTCCAGGTGTGACCATTTCCCACCCATGGGAAAGGAGAAGGAAGAGTGTGAGACGTGCACACCCAACATTTTTAGATGCAAGACTCAGAATTATTCTCATTACTTCTGCTCAAATGCCACTGGCCACATCTTCATCTAATGGCTGCAGCTAATTGCTAAGAAGGCCACGAAATACAGTCACTCTATCAGCAGCTGTAGGCCCGGATGAACTTTTGATGAGGAACAATTCTCTTAGTAAATGAAGACTTTTTTTTTTTTAATACAGGAAGAAGGAGAATGGATATTTCCATGTCCCATTTCACAGGAGAAGAAATTGGGTTTCAGAGAAGTAAGTTGAAATTACTCACTACCGTAAAACTAATAACTGGAAGGCCTCGAGTCCTTAGCTGTCAGATTCCAGCACCCTTGCTCTTCTTTAGTTGGTCTATAGCCCCTGCACCTCCTCTCCAAATCCATTCATTTATTCATCTATCTATCTCTCACTGGGCTTGAGAGCCAACTTGAAAAGCCAAGAGAATAGCAGAGCAGCAGAAGTTCCCAGCAGTCTAAGAAAGAATCCACCCTACATTACTGGCCAAAAAGTACACTGTGGGAGGTTGCACTAAGCAAGGCCAGTGGCATCCCACCAGGAACCCAAATTGGGCAACACTTCTCTCTGGGGAATGCAAATCCAATGCAGAAAGCAGTGTGTACACCACTCTTTCCATTTTTGGTAATGGGGGTTGCATGTGCAAATTGTGGAGAAATGCAGCAAGGAGTTGAATAGGAAATTTTGCTTTCTTATTTCACTATTAACACACTGAATTGTACAAAGTTTTCATAGGCATCACTATCATTTTGAAATCATGAGAAAAAGGAATCCGTTCAACCAGCAATGGTATGTAGAATTAATACAACGTAGAGCTAGTCCTCAAATTCTGAAAAGTCCAGAAATCACAAGGCACCAAAGTAGTGAGCAAAAGTGAACGAAAGAGGCAAGGGAAGGGAAAGAAAGAAGAGAAGACATGGAGACTGTTTCATAAGAATACTCGTGATTTTAAACTGTCTTGATTTGGGATGACTTTTTAGTTTCCTTCCAGAGTTTTGTCGTAGAAATGCTTTTATTTCAACTCTCCAAAAATGTCTCTAAGCCTGAAAAGACCTCATGGGTTAATTTTGGTTGCCAGGGAAACCGCCTGGATTTGCATAGACTCTCACTGATTCCTGGAGGCAATCCCTGACAACAGGGAAGGCCCACAATAGTACTGGTCTCCAAAGGTCACAGCACTTCACCATTCACCTTGATTCTATTTCATTTCGTTCTATTTCCAGATCTAGCCAACTTGGCTGTTTTGAGGGGGATAGGAGGCAGGGAGACACACCTGGGGGACACACCTTGAATCCTGCTTTATGGCACATTAATTTTAGTAATACATAGGCCTTAGCTGCTCAGTCAGGAATCCTGTGTTACCTTGTTTTAGTTTTGGTTGCATTTATTTTGTAGTTTTTATAGCACGTCAATATGATTTCATAACAGACATAATCTGACAGAATAAAACTAAGGTCATGATTGGAGAGGTAACTATGGTTTTCTAACTCTGTGTCCTTTAGAAATGACAAATCTGTATCCACTATTTTTTTACTATTCATTTTAATAGTTTTCAAGTCTGTTCTTAAAATCAGCAATAGAATATAAGGTATTAATTAGAGGGAAGTGATGAAATGGTAAAGTGATAAGATACAGATGGAAATAGTTACTGATCTGTAGATTTAGTTGGCTAAAAACAAAGCCAAGATCCATGAAGGTCCTCTTGGGGGGTGATGGGGATGAAAACTTAATGGTACATACTTATGTTTAAACTCTACTTAAGTTCTCCAGATGTTGGCTTTGAAGGAGCAATGGAGAGAGAAAAGAATATTCTATTCCTCTCTTTGAGCCTTTTCTATAAATTCCAAGATGGAGAGTATTAAAATTACTTTGGATTAAATTATGTGAAGGCAATATGGCCCCAAGTATTTTACCACTTAACCTCCTAAGGGCATCAATTTCATTATCAGTGAAAGATGGGAGAAGCACTGACTTTCTAAATCTTTTTCACTCTGAAATATCCTATCTGAAAAATTATGATTTTGTGAATTCCTGAGTCTTTTTTACTCTGAAATGTTATGATTTTATATATGATTTTATTATGATTTAGCTGCCAATTATCAGGGAAAATGACTCTCTGGAAGCAGCCATTGGACTTAAACATGGTTGCTACTTTTTGTCCTGAAATATGGTATAGGAAACATAAGTTGTTTTTGCTGCCCATCATCTACTTGTCCTTCTTTTAGCTCTACCTTTTTTCATTGAGGAAGGTCATCCTTCTAAAACTTTCATTGAAGGTGCTTCTGGTGGATTTGCCTGAACCCCCCCTTGGGTCTGGAGTGAAGTGTGTGGTTCAGTACCACCAGTCAGAACATCACCTGTTTGTCTCCATAGCAATTGGTTCAGGGACACTCATATGAGCTAATAGGGGCCAACAACAAGCACAGAAACTTTCATTGGTGGTGGTTTAAGGAGCCATGCTGTAGCATCCTTTCTGTTGTAAAAGACGAATCCAGAGTTGCCATCGGCCTCCACATAGAAAATGAGAATGCAATGGGTTTGACAGTAAGATGACACATCTTTGTTTGACTCCTGAATCCAACTACACAGAGTAAATTCTACCCTAGGACTTTTTGATTACATGAACCAATAAAGTATCTTTGGGCTTAAGTCAATTTGGGTCAGATTTTACACTGTTTCCATCAGCAAGAACCTTAAATGATGCACATAGAATACGTCAAGTTTAAGCACTGGAGGGGTAAGATAGAATACTGAAATGAACACCAGGTCAACAATGCATTTGGTATTCTGGAGTCCAATAGAAATTTATTCACTACAAGTATAACAAGAGAATGCTTAATTTGAAGCTGACCACAAATGAATGCAAAAATCTCTCCTAGATATTTTTCCCTTAGTCACTGCCCTGAGCAAATATAATTATGGACTTGGCTAACTCTTCAGCCCAACCTTGTCCAGTTTCTGTGATGAATCAAGCTTCAGTGTTGGGAAGAATAAAGTCCCTCACTGATGAAACTAGTCAGATTTCATACCCCGGTGACAGTAACAAGGATGTCACTTATCAATGTCACAATAGGAAAGAATCCAAAGGATAACCAAACCTTACATTTCAGACCTCCATTTAAAGAATCTGACCTAGAAACAGTAAGAGACTTGCTCAGGAACACAGAACTAGGAAAGACCAAGATTTGGGCTAGAATTTGGTTCTCCAGCTGCCTGATCAGTGAAACACATCCAGTTAAGCAAGTCTGTAGAATGTCAGGATTACTATATCTAGAAATCACTTTTGCCACTTAAGGGAGAAGATGTGTACTTTACTATACTCATAAAGGAATCTTGCTGAGCTCAATGGGCAAGAGAAATTCAAAATGTCAAGGCAACTTTTATGCAATTTCAAGTCAACAGCCTACTATGAATGCTGATCTGAACTCCTTCATCCCTAAATGGCAAATCACAAGAGCAATATACTTTTTAAAGCTTTAGTTTTTTTAGATTTGTTAAGGTTTTATTTCTTTATTTGTGAAATGAGAATAGCAACTTTCCCGTAAGACTGTTGTGATGACAGTATGAGATAATACAAGTCAGCTGCTGCACAGATGTTAAACAACATCAATGCTCTCCTATCAGGATCACCACTATCATTACTATTTCTAGTGATATTTTTACTCTATGACTAAACCCCGGAAAACACCCTTAAATAAAGAGTAATGCCTAACTGCATATTATCTTCTCAACAATAACTAAAACATTTTTTTTTGCTTTCAGTTGCTTTAATTAAACTCTTATCAGAAGAATGTTCTTGTATAAATGTAAGTATGCTCAGAAATTCCTAGGTGAATTTTGTCTTTCCATTGGACAGGGGATTGATTAAATCACCCCTGTGAATTAGCTCACTAAGCCAATACAACAAGCTTTTCTTAGAATTGTAGTGATAAAAGATAAGGATTTGCACAGCTTTTCTGTATCTGTATGATATACTAAATTTATTCTGTTGACTAGTTTTTTTTAAAAAAATGTTTTCTTGTATACTTTCTAGTCACTAAGCAGAGAGAAAATAAAATGAAAATGAATAGTTTCCTAATATGATTGAAAGGAAAGTGTGTCTAAAAAGCCTTAGAGCCCCAGAAGCATGAATGCAAACCATGTCTGGTGATAAACACACTCAGTTATTTTTGAATAACAAGAGGATTGTGCAATTTAATTCAAATAAATCGAAAGCATTCTGTACACAGATTAAATGCTGTATGTTTGACTGTTGGACACTATAAACCATCAAAATGGTCCCTCTTGACCTAGGTAGAAAGAATGAGGTAGAAAATAGCACATTCTTTTTGGTGTAAAAACAAAAGTTAATGTCTTTTTTGTGTCCTTGAGAGAATATGCCAACACATAACACAGTGCTCATCTACCATTGGTTTAGCTAACCCTTACAACGAAGCCTTCGCAGGAAGAGTCTAAGTTCTTAACCCATGAAAATATATTCTCTGGAAACCATTTGTAAAATAATTTTCTCTATATTTTCAATGGGATATAGAGAAAGAAAGAAAGGAAAATTATTTTCTGAAAGGAAACAGAACAGAGACCTGTAGAAATGCAGAACCCCACGGACATATCCAAGATGGTTCTGGTAATGAGAATTCAATGGTTTGGTCCTTCAATTCTTAAGCTTCTTAATCATGTAGGCTTCTCTCCCCTTGATTAGAAAAATAATATAGAAAACTTGAAAGGTTTAAGCAAGCACCAAACACCCAAGATAACCAGTGGGATCATTTGGATTATATTCTTTAATAAACATTTTCCCTGTCTACAAAATCATGACAAATAGTCATAACTTCACTCTCTCTTTTTCTTTCCTTGCTTTTAAGTAATTACTATGCTACCATGACAATAATCTTCCTACACACAGTTTTTAAGGGTTTCTCACTACTGCCACTGATATTACATCGTTTCAAAGCCACCACTGTCTCTCACCTGGATTATTGCAAATCTAACTGGTCTCCCTACTTCCCCCACCCTCGCCGGCTTCAGTGGATTCTCAACCAGCAAGAGAAATAGCACTTAAACCCATGTCAGATAGTCTCTTCTTTGCTCAGAACCTTCCAATTACACTCAGTAAAAGACAAAATTAAGTATGCCTCCTCAAACATCTTCAACTTTCCTTTTTGACTTCCTATCTTATTAGCTTCATCCTTATTCATTCTGTACTGACTGCAATGGCCTCTGTCCACGGAACGTAGCAGGCACGCTCCTATCTCAGTATGTGTTATTCCTTCTGCTTGGATGTTTTTCTCTCAGACGCCACAGGCCTGCCTCTCTCACACTATGTCTTTCATTGGTCATCTTACCAAAAACTGCGGTGCCTCCCCTCCATACGTTGTTTCTCTCTTCTTTTTCTGGTTCAAGTCGTGTAGTTGAAGGTAATTCCACAAAGTGCTAAGAGTGATTGCGGAAGTAGGACCAGGAAGAGAGGAAGCCAATAAAGAATATGCTGATGAGAGGGACACTACTGCAGGCAACTGAGCCTGAAGCCCCTGGGGAACACCCTGAGAGACTTCCTGGAACATGCCTCAGAATTGTTTTCCTGAGGTGCAAGGAAGCTGAGGTATTTACCTTTCATGCTCTCTCCTGAGCCAGAGCATGCCCTCAACAGAGAGACAAAGGAAGCCATTCAGCAGGTATGGGGGCTGTTTGCAGAGATCTCTGGGGATGGCAGAGGGGCTTGACAGAAGCGCCACAGAATGGACACTAAACTGGTTGTCCTGCATCCACTCTTGCTCCTTCCCATCCATCCCAATTACTGCTCCCAAAGTGATCCTTCTAAAATACCAAATAGATCAAGTTATTCACCTGCTTAAAATCTGTCCACAGCTCCCCACTGTTTTCAGAATAAAATCCAAATAGACTGGCCTGACATTTCATTCTCAGCCACTCTTCAGGCTTTATGTCCCACTTTTCCAGCATCCAAATCAGGCTCCAGGCACCATTCTAACTGTAGATTCTCTCTTGAACCACACTTGTGAGGTCCCCATAGGCACACAGACACAGCCATCCTGTCGGAAGGCCACCCATAAATATTTAACACACATATATTTGACTAGCTATTATATGCTAGGCTCTATGCTAGACACTGCAGATACACTGAGGAATAGATCACAGTTGCTGTCTTCAAAGAGCTAACTGTCTAAAATCTACGCAATGCTTTTACCTTCTTTAATGTCTTGTTTTTTTCCTAAGCACTTAACTATCCTACATACTATATGCATTTTACTTATTTGTCTTGTCCTTTGGTTGTCTGTCTTACTAGAATATAAGCTTTGCAAAGACAGAGATTTTTATTTGTTCCCTTGAATCTCAGTTGTCCAGAATGGTACCTGGCACATAATCAGAGAGGAACCCAAAAAATATGTGTTGAATGAGTTATTTATTAAAATTACTTGAACATTTTCATAATATTCTCTTGTTTTCCTGCCTTCTCATCCACCTACATCGGACTATTTAAGTTTACTTCCATTTATATATTTTTAATAAATGACACTAGTGAAACTCCATAAATATACTTATCTGCCCATATTCACAGTTATTTCCTTATGTTCAATTCCCAGAAGTGAAATTATTGGGTTTATGATTCAATATCAATATATGTAAGGCAATATTTGCTTCCTGACCCTCTGTCTGACACTGGATATAATAATTTTTTCTAGCCAATTTGACAGGTTAAAACAGTGGTATTTCATTGCAGTTTTAATTTGCACATTTTTGCAAGTCACATCATTTTTTAAAAAATATTTTCTGGTGGCTGTCCTATTTTATGTGGTTTCCTTAGGTGGGCATGGAGAAATAATTACTAAAGAATCACACTGGAGTCCACCTGATGTTCTCTTGGTCTCTACCAACTTTGTATCAAAATACGACTAAAAAACTTCATCCTTGGAGATGATGTGATACTTGGGTGATAGATGATGTCATATTTGGAAGACACCACACCATTTTGTTCACATACCCAACAGCAGAGAAAAATCTTTGAGCAGGATACCCTAAGGTGAACAGTTTCCAAAACAACTTCCACTAAGGACCTTGGTGAGAAACTCCCATTATGCTGGACAGTGGACTATCTGCTTCTGAATTCAGAACACTGCTTAGAACTCCTGTGACCCATAATACCCTTCACCTTTCAATACTAAGGAGCAAATTGAGAGCCCAGCAATCCAAGGGATTATATACTTTTCTTTCTTTTTTAAAAAATAATCTTACTCTATTTTTGGTCCCAGAATAATTACAGGCAGGCAGAGTGAGACATGTTACATCAACTTGAAAGATGCCTCTACCCACTTTCTTAACTTTGAGGCAAAATTAGCTGTACATGGGGACTTAAGAGTTCAGCACAGTGTTGGGAAATTCAGGCTCACCACACAGATCAATCCCATTATGTGAGGATCAACACTTCCAGGCATCATGGCTGGTGAGTAGATCGCTGGGCATGCTATTCATGGTTAACAGAGCCCTCATTGGCTCTAGTGCATGGTTTCAAAGAATCACATCAGGATTCTGGCTGCAGAAACCCAGAAATGTTGCTCATTTTAAAAAGCCAATTTCGCTTTCCACTTTAAACATTTATTAGCAAAAGATCATCATCAAAGGACGTATTCCTGTGATATCAACTAGCTGAAGGAATCTGCAAGAGGGGGGCTTTTCTTTAATGTTTTCTCAGAATTCCTCCCATTTATCAATTAGTTTGAAAAGGTTGGTTATATTCAAAAGTCTCTTAAGGAAAATATATTTTCCTTTTCTTCTAAGTTTTTTTTTTTTAAATAAAATAAACTCTTAATTTTCAGATCTTTATTGAAGCTCAGTTTCTTCCTCGGATCAAAGGAGAAATAATCTCTCTTCCATTTCTAGGTTAGCTAAGTTTTGAGACTGGGTCTTGTCAAAGTGATCTGTATGAAAACAGAGAAGCTGTCCCTGCTCTTGGTGCCCAACCCATCATGCTTAACCTCCAGGGATGCTAATGAGAATAACAGCTGAAAGGTCCCAGAGGAACACCACACAGACACTGAATTGTGTTCCTTCTGCATTTGGAATGACATTTAAATGAAACCTGCAGCTGTTTAGAATGTGGTTAAGAAGATTTCCCATGGAATTGTTTTCCAGACCTCTGGGGCAGTTATAATGAGAGGTTCAGTCTAAGTTTCAGGGGAAAGAGATCAAACCACATGAACCTCAACCTCTATATGGAAAAGTTCCAGAAAATGTTCAGAAGATAAACTGCAGAAGGGACCTTAGATTGGTAACAGCTCACAACTCTAAGCACTTAGCCTCATTCATTGATTCCTGCATCCAATGAATGCTAGTTTTAAGTATATACAAAATATTCCACATAATAAATTAGATGCCTTAGAGAATGTGGCTAATATGTTACTGAGGGAGATACCCAAAAGGAAAATAAATAGCATTTAGTGGAAGGTGTACAGAAGGAAATGAGGAAGGTGCTGTGGTAGAGAATAGCTGAGACAGATGTGCTTTAATTAGGGTGGTCAGGGAGGGCTTCCAGGAAGAGGAGATATTTGGGTAGAAGTGTTAAAAATGAGAGGGTACTGGTTATTCAAACAGCTTTTTATCCACAGTATTATAGGAACTCACAATCTCTGGGATCTGACTGGAGAGCAACAGTATTTTCTTCTTGTCTGAAAGGACACCCACCTGTTCAATCTCCCTGGTAACTTCAGAGGACCAGATATTCCCTGCTGTCTGTTATTCTAAGGGCTTAGAAGACAATTATGGACTAAGGGTTAATAGAATCTTTTTCCCTTCTGCATAAGAACTCCCCTTTTGGTTAGCTCTCTTGATCTGTTCCCCCTGGTAACCTGATAAGGTCAATATCACCTGTTGCTAGGCAACCTTGTTAATGATAAAATGACTCCACATTGGAAGATTACATTTAGACCAGGAGAAGGCTATCTACTTGATAGGAAGTCGTAGCTATGCGCTTTTCTGAGTAGGGTTAGTATTCTTATAACCGGGCACAGCCCTAGCACGGACCCTGGAAACTCTGCCAAAACTGTTATTACAAGAGACATTGTCTCCTGAGGGGACAGGGCTGTTCACACACCTGTTCTAGGTGGTCTCTTTGCACTCCAGCTATTGCCTTAGGAGACTTGCCCTAATAACCATAATAACTGTCATGTGGACACTGAAGGATTTTTACAGAATAAGAACACCTGCTTCTGTCCTCCTGGGAACTTTGGATTCTGGTTCGCAACCTTCTTCATAGAGTAAAGCCTCTTGTGGGCTGGTGTGGGTTCTGAATCTGAATGTTTCTTTGAACCCAAGAAAACCACGAGTAGGCTCTGCAGAACAATACCTAGTGGAAATGGGAGTGTTAGAGCAATGAGTGGGGAAGAAAAGCCAAAATCACAGTGACAGTCCTGAGTTGGGAGGAAATGAACAAAATTAATCTCCACCTGAAATCTATTCCTCTTCCAGCTGTCTACATAGCATTCTCTTCTCATTGACTCTATTACCGGCCATTTGGTGAGACTGATGTAGAAGATATTGAAACATTGAACATCTGTTCTGGTCTGTGATTCCAAGTCTCCTGGATTTCATGGCACAATGAACATTAAAAAATATTGAAGGAAAGGGTGACTCAGTTAAGCGTCTGACTTTCGTTCAGGTCATGATCGTACGGCTCGTGAGTTAGAGTTGGGCGTCGGGCTCTGTGCTGACAGCTCAGAGCCTGGAGCCTGCTTTAGATTCTGTGTCTCCCTCTCTCTCTGCCCCTCCCCCGCTCGCACGCTGTCTCTCTCTCAAAAATGAGTAAACATTAAAAAATATTGAAGAGGCAGACATCAGGTTGTCAAATTTTATTCTGCCAAGTACAGGTACAAACAACTGCAGCATTGGCATATACTCTCAACTGTTAATGTCATTTCCAAAGGGAAAACTCAGCACAAATTTATGAAAGAGCTATTTCTTAGGTTGAATAAATTCAGCTTTATAAAACCTACCATATACTAGAAGACATGGTCCATGGAGGGAAGATATAGGAAAAGCCCTTTCTTAAAACCCTGAGCCATGCTTAAGTTTTTCTTCTTTTCCTTGGTAATTAGGGGAAAATTCATCACAGACCGACACTGGCCAAAGGCCTAGTGTGTGGAAACCCTTGAACCAGATGTCTTTCAGAGCTTTCCAGCTCTGGAATTTTTTAATTCAAACCCTACCCACTCTATGAAGACTAGTTCCATCATAGAGCTTTCTGCAATGTGTCAGCTTAATCTCTCCTCTCTGAATTATTTGTATAATAAATAATGAATTACTTATGAATTGATGCTGCACAAATTTGACATTTATTAAATTCTACCCAATACCATTAGCTAAATATTTCCTCTGTGATCAACTCCCCAAGCTAATAAGACGATATGCTCTGGGTGCCTGGTTGGCTCAGTGAGTTGAGTATCCAACTCATGATTTTGGTTTAGGTCATGATCCCAGGGTCATGGCATTGAGTCCCCCTCTGGCTCCGAGCTGGGTGTGGAGCTTGCTTGGGATTCTCTCTCCCTGTCGCTCTCTGCCCCTCCCCCACTCACATGTGTGCATGTGCACGGTTTCTCTTTCTCTCTCTTTCAAAATAAACTTAAAAAAATATGGCATAAAACAAATATGAGTAATTTCAGTAATTCCCAGAGCCTGATGCAACATATAGTCTCAAAAAAATAATAAAACAAAAAAACCAAAAGGACAGAAAAAGTGTCTAGGAACAGAGGACTAGAATTTCACGGGGTAACTGAAATAAATGCATTGCTTTCACTTAGAATATCAACTGCCGAGACATAGCTGACAGAGAGATATTTATATCATCTCAGGTAATTCTAAGGGAAATTAAGCAAAGCAGTAGCCCTTTCTCCTCTATTTCAGCATAGTACTTAGCAAAGCTCTAACTAAAGGTTGGCAAGCTTTTTCTGGAAAAAAAAAAACCAGATAGTAAATATTTTAAGAGTAATCGGCCATGTGGTCCCTGCTGCAATGACTCAACTCTGCTGATGTTATGCAAAAGTAGCCATTGCCAATTCACAAACAAGGTGATATGGCTATTTTCCAATAAAACTATACACAAAAGTCACAGGCAGGCTGGATATATATGGCCTTTGGGTCATAGTTTGCCAACCCCTGTTCTCGGCAGAAGGACAGGCACTCTTTGCCTACTTGCAAATAAACTAAGGATTCCAGTTAAACAATTGACATCCTACTGTTGCTGCTTAGTACAGCACTAGTTTACGAGCCATTCACTTCGGTATGGGAAAGTCGTTTTCCCAGTGAAGTTCCAGATGTTGGAAAGAGGGAGACAGAGAACACCCACCTAGTAAGCAGATTATCCGACAAAATTAACTTTGGGTTAAGATGTCACAAACAACTTCCCCTCATATTATTTTTCAGCTTGCACGGAAGAGAGTTTTCATAGACTGTGAGGATTATAGAGTGGAACTGAGCTCTTGGTGGCATTGATGATGGAGGAGGAGGAAGAGCAGAAAACAGAGGTAGGAAGGGAATTAGAAAATGATGAAGATGAAGCAAAGGAGGATTTCTTATTATGAGCAATCATTTCCGGCCTTATTGTTTTGCTCACTTTTCTGTAATCTGTAATAAATCATTGACTATAATGAGAGAATTTTGCATGTGACAAGGTCTTATAATTTCCTTCTCTGAAATTAGACTGATTATCAGAATAGAGATTCATGTTAATAATGGGGTTGGTTTTGGGATTTGGTCTGAACAGAGTTTATTCTGTCTTATAAAGCACTGCAGACAGCTTTCCCCTAGAAACACTATATAAATTCTGGCGATTGACTGATGGATGGATTGATTGGGGGACTACCCTACTGTTTTTAAAACATTTTAAATTGCCATGAGTGGTTCTGACCCACTGTGCAGAAATTAGATGGCAGCTACCTACTTCTATTCTTAAATGGCAGCCTGATGCAGGCCTATTGTTTTAAGGTACTTTGTCCCCAAGGGTATTGGACGAGAGCTGATGGCCAGACAACTAGTACATGTCAACTCTGTTTACCCATGTGGGAGTACAAGAGAGCGTACTTTCACAGCCCCTGCTCACAGTTCATGTTCAAAGAAATGGCATGCAATCTGCCTGTCACTACATACATTTAAAATAATGTGTTCCACAGCAAGGCGTCTATTAATAGAACAGCAAAAGGTAGTGTTTTGCTCCTACTGTTTGACACAATACCAGTACAAGTTGCTATTCCCTAACCATCACGTCCTCATGCTAAAGGCAGTAGGGCTACAATTTGAAGACTATTTACTTTTAAGGCAACTACTCAGACTGTCTTCACAATTCCCAGCGAACAGTCTCCAGTTAGGAATAAATTCTCTCTCCTAAATAAAGTCTGTGTGACAAACGTATGAATAAAGTTACATTCGTCACTGCATACTCTAAAATAAACCAGATGAAGTAAGATCAGAAAATGGGTCACGTGGACATTTATATTTTGGGGCTGACCAACTGTCATGCCTCTTTCAGAGAGTTACAATCCCCTCCCACGTGCACTCATTGCTTTTTTTGGTGGGACTGAGTCTCTGCCCTCCATTTTGCTAGGCCCCAGTCCAAAGAGGGTTTCTCTCCAGAATATGAATCTTTAAGAAGTAGAACCAAGACAGGATAGGTCTTTCATTGTAGTGTCTGTGCCTTGAAATGCTACCAGTTAGTTGCTGAGACCTACATCCTTGGGGCCACTCTGGCTCCTGTTTCCACTCAAAGTTTCTAGCCTTCCTTGGATTCTGTGAATGGCCTTTCATACTTCTAATACATCCCTTTTCTGCCCAAGCAAGCCACACAATCCATTTTGGCCCTTTTGTGACCAAAGGACCCTAAATGAGACAACAAGGGAGTACAAATTTTAAGGAAAACAACATATAGAGTTTATAGTTCTTGGTTTACTTTTGCTACCGGAAAGGTCTGCTGGAATCCAGCTCCAGCAGGTCCAGAGATTCCCGAAGGATGAACGGCATCGGCAAAAAAGTGAAAATAAAACAAAACTAAAATAAAAAAATAAATAAAAATGGGCTCAGACAACAGCAGTGCGTTGAACTGGCCGATTTGTTGTAACAAACGTGAGATTATATTTGCTAGTGATTTCCTTGTGGCATATGTCATCTACGTTTTTCTAACATTAGCTAATTTTAAAAATGTTCCTATGTGTAACAACCTTTAAGAAATAACATGGCGATTTTCTCGTAATGTTCCCGCATACCCTTTGATTATTCATTAATTTCTTACATTATTCCATTATGCATTTATGTTTATCTATAATCTTATAATTATCTATAATCTATAAAGCATTTGCTTTGCTGTTCACATGAAAGACCCTCCATTTCTCAACACCTCAAGTGGAACAGTTACAGGGACATGACCTCCTAACCACACGAGGCCAGAAGAACAATGTGTTTGCCTCGGTCTGAGGTGCCAGGAAGGGTCCAAAAGGACCTTAGAAACCCATGCCTCACACATTCTCAGAGAGACAATGCACCTAGGAATCAATGAACCATGCTGTACCTTAACCAACTAAGTTCAGTCATCATCTGGAATGCCTTCCAGGGGGCCAGGTGGGCCTACAGGTTGAAGTCACCTGTACCCAGAGATACACTCCTTAGTTGCCAGAGTGAGGCTTTCAAATCCCTATGTCTCTCCTTTACAGGCCCTCTTTGCTGGCAACTGCATGAGGCTATCCTTCCTGCAAGTAGAGGAGTCTCCATAGGGGATGGCAAGGGCTAAACGTAAGGCCGCACAATTTCTTGCGGAACCTTATTTTCTTTCCTAGTGGTTCTTCTCCCAGAGGGCCTGTCGAGGGCAATTCCCCAACAGACAATACCCCAGGTAGTTTTAAGGCCAAATTACGCAAAAGCGGGAGTACAAGAAGCTTCACTGTCTGTGGGCCGCCCTGCAGTCACCAATCCGTCCACAGCTCGGGCCTTGCTATTCAGGCTGGGATGGCTCGGCTTCCAGCAAAGGTCTATACATAGAACATTACAACAACCTTTTGAAGTGTGAAAAGATATTAAGAAATTAATAGCCACCAAAAAATGTTCAGGACTCAGTAGGTTTTTAAAATCAATGGGTGTTTCATAAATAATAGAATAAATATTGAAGTGTGCATTTTTTCCATACGCTGCTTATGGTCATGTGTTTGGCGAACATAGAGCAATGCACATTTGCTTTAAAATAGAATGTAATGGGGTGCCTGGGTGGCTCAGTTGGTTGAGCGACCGACTTCAGCTCAGGTCATGATCTCACAGCTCATGAGTTCAAGCCCCGGGTTGGGCTCTGGGCTGACAGCTCAGATCCCAGAGCCTGCTTCTGATCTGTCTCCCTTTCTCTCTGCTCCTAACCCACTCACATTCTGTTTCTGTCTCTCTCAAAAATAAACATTAAAAATTTTTTTAAAAATATAATGTAATTATTGTAAAAGCCACAAAGATCAGCATAAGTATGGTTCTTTGGTTCTATTTTCTAGGAGAGTTAGGAAGCAAGTTGACGGACTGGCCCTCAGAAGAAATCTTCAACGGAAGTGAAGGGAAAAAAAGTCAGATTTCATAGCTGCCTCTTCAGGGATCTTTCTTAAAATACTCTACTGAGATCAAGTGAATTGGTGAGCAATTTATTACAAATTTTGTGTCCTATTTCTTTAACTGTAACCTTTATCTCAAGTTCCTCTTATTTCTGTCCTCCTTCAAACTATTATTTCAACTATTTGAAGCGTGTACCTTTTTCTTTAGTTCCTTTTTGTCCCCCTTTTTGCTCATTATGATTTGATGTGGATTCAATTTTCCAAAAATATATCTCTGGTTCAATAGTTTCTATGTTGAATATGGTAATGTGACTCTTAATGAAAGCATTTCTCTCTCTCTCTTTCTGGTGAATCCTTATCTCCGCTTAAAAATGATTAAATAACTGAATCATGATGCCTTCTCTTTAGGTGAAAATGAGCTTGGCATTCGTAATTTAAATATATGGGCCAGGAAATGTACTTCTCTGTTTGCTGTATACTGCATTCTATGAAGAGTAATTATATGCTTTCACTGTTGAACAGCAATGAACTTGTAATGCAATAATACTCTAATCAATGCCTTATGTTTATATGCAGCCAGACTATCACTCCCTTTAATTTGCAGTGCACTGACTTCTCAGAGGTGCAGAAAAGAATGAGAGCCTGTTTTCTTTCTTAACTATAATTGTGTATTTACCTTTAACCCTAGGATTTGATCATAACGAAGGCTGAGTTGCTCATTGTCCTTCAATGGGGCTATGTGTTCATGGGTAAGATGCCTAATTGAAGGTGTATTTCGCCACCTGAACTCACAAAGATTAAGCAATTTGGAACTAAAAGGAGCCACAGTGGTACTTTATAGGGGCAATTATCCGTGTAGCAGTTTTGATTTTCTGAACCGGAAACCCAATTACAACACAATCTTCATCTAATACATGTTCAAAGATAGCCAAGGAAGAGAAGAGGTAGTCTTGTATACTCAAGTAAACACTTCACAAAACATTAAGAGAAGTGAATTCTAGTTCTGCCGCTAACTAGTCTGTGATCTTGAGCAAATTCCTTAACAACTTTCAGACCCAAATTTATCTGGAAAATAAGTATAATAAAATATGTGTTATATATCCTAAAGAATTATGAATGGACTCACATATAAAAGTATACATAATTATATAATCTTTGAGAAGTATAAAGCACTGAAAAATAAAGAAGATTCTTGTTAAGAACTAGGCTACCATGGCACCAGGAATTAGCTTCATGTACTACTGGCTTCTGACATGGGCTCCATCTCCTACTCCATTCACCCTGGAATGGATGTTCTGTCTTCACCCAGCGAGCATCAGCCATGCCATTCCTAAGCCACAGTGATTGGTTCAGGGGTGGACATATCATTTCAATGATCCAATGAGAGAGAAGCTCAGGACTTCCTCTGTAATAACTCAGGGAAAAGAATTCCACTCTCTCTTTGGGGGGCGTGTTGACCAGATGTGAGGTGGAAGGACTATAGTTCCTATTTTGTTAACAAAAGAGAAATCAATCAGAGAAAGGCAGAAGTTAGAGAACTACAAGGAAATCGCTTCAAGTGTAAACTCTGCCCTACCTCAGGACTATTTAACTCTTAGGAGCCAGAAAGATTTTGGTCAAGCCAGTTTGCACTGGGCTTTTTGATATTTCTGCTAAAGGCACCTGATATGTAACAGCCTCAGGGGCATAAGACAGAGTAAGGTATGGAGTGAGAAGTAGCCATCAAAGAAATGCCAGTAATTACAAGAAAAAAACAGAACAGCTTTAGGAGAAAGGATATAGATGGATATTTCATCCTTATCTTCCTCCTTCTTTTTCTTTCCTCAAGAATGATGGTTGGGTTTCTTTTTTGTTGTTGTTTTTAATTTTTTTTTTTTACATTTATTTATTTTTGAGAGACAGAGAGAGACAGCATGAACAGGGGAGGGGCAGAGAGAGAGGGAGACACAGAATCTGAAGTAGGCTCCAGGCTCCGAGCTGCCAGCAAAGAGCCCGATGAGGGGCTTGAACCCACGAACCATGAGATCATGACCTGAGCTGAAGTCGGACGCTTAACTGACTGAGCCACCCAGGCGCCCCTGATGGTTGGGTTTCTTGAGAGGAAGCGTATGAAGATGGATGAAGAGACAATTACACTTTGGATAAATTAAGGTAACTCTTCAAATTATCAGTGGCCTAAGACAACATTAGTTTAGAATCCAGTTTTCTATGGTGAGGAAGAGAATGGGGGAGTCAGTTCCTGGAGTCATGTAGGAACCAGGTAGTTTTCCAAGTGTAGCTTGCAAGATTACTCAGATTGTTGATATCCAGCCATTAAACATGGAAAAATAAAGAAAAAATGGTCATACTTTCCTCCATTAGATACAACTCAGTGACATGCCCAAACCCAACTGTGGAATAAACTAGGAAATGTAGTTCAGCTGTGTGCCAAGAAGAGGGTAAAATGGTTTCTGAACAGTTATCTGTATCTGCTTCCTACTTATAAGGTTATGATTTTGGCTTGGGAATTGTGGCCAGCAATAGTTGATGCTACAAATTTAAAATATGTACCAGAGCCAGGAAGATAATATACAGCAGTGAAACCAGCCAAGCAAAATGTAATAAAGAATGGCAGAGATTTGGTCAAAACAGAAATTAAGTCATTTGGACTAAAGAAGAGAGCCATTGGGGCGCCTGGGTGGCGCAGTCGGTTAAGCGTCCGACTTCAGCCAGGTCACGATCTCGCGGTCCATGAGTTCGAGCCCCGCGTCAGGCTCTGGGCTGACGGCTCAGAGCCTGGAGCCTGTTTCCGATTCTGTGTCTCCCTCTCTCTCTGCCCCTCCCCCGTTCATGCTCTGTCTCTCTCTGTCCCAAAAATAAATAAAAACGTTAAAAAAAAAAAAAAAAAAGAAGAGAGCCATTGATCACTCAGCCAACGGTCGTCACACAGGAATCTGAATTCAGTTGTTTCTAGGTTTTATTTCTCAAGATCAACTGGAAATATAAATTTCATGTACAGTTTTTTGATTCTTAAATGTTGGAAAATAATTTATTATTGAAACACCAAGAAAAACAAAGGAGACCCAGTTCTGATACCCAGCTCTATTTGCTGACCACCAACTTATGATCCACACGGTAGACCTCTTGCTCTATTTATAATTTTTTTTTGAGCATAGGGCCCTAATACAAATGGGCGTATGTTTATGAAACTTATATAAATATGCTATCCACCTATACTTCAAATATCATGAGACATTAATATCTCATCATTTAGATGTCAAACTAAAATGAACTTTTTAACATTTCTCCCCACACTCTGGGGGGGTTATGACACATACATCATAGTTTGGAGACAACAGTTCTGTGAGTCCACTGTTTTTCTTTTGACATCTAAGTTTTTCTTAGAAATTTTTGTTTTCTAAAACCTTTATGTTGTATATTCATCCATATAAGATTGGCTATGAGACTCATTCGTTTGCAAGTGATTAGACTCTGCTGTGATGCCTATCAATTGTTTTCTTCTTTGTGATTTCAGGCAAACTATGACACTGGCAGGTACAACATTGTCTGAGGCCAATTTCTGTTCTGTGTGAAATGGCTGAGGTTCACCTCCCCAGTTCTGATGACAAATATTCCTAGTTTCTTTTTTTTTCTCTTTTACCTCAAATATGCAAAAGTGCTTATTGTTACTATTCATAGAAAACCACTCCTGACTGTGGTAATTATTACAGAATTCCAGTGATATGTTTTATGAATTGAAGAGCTATATGGACTAAGAAGAATCTTTATAAAATATACATGGTAGATGAACAGCATATAATGCTCATTTAAAACATAACATTCAGACTTGTAAATATATTTGTTTATAGATTTATATGTACCCTAAAAAATTTAATGAAGTGTAATATTTTTTACATTTACTTCATGTGTCTAGAAATTTTCATTGGGTATAATTTTTCCTCAGTATCCTGAATTCACTGCAAGCTGGAATTATTTAAGAGAACTAATTTCCCAGCAACAGACAGAAGCTGTAATTAAGTACCATCCCTTGGGCCTGTCATGGACTTGACTGTAAAAAGCAAAGTAATAGGAAAGGTCTAAGAAAATACTTTCATGCCAACTAGTCTTTGAATTACAGAGCTGAGAGAAATGCGTGGATGTGTCCAACTCAAAAACATATATGGGAATGCTCAGGTCATTGAGATCAATGTGAACATTCAGTGCTACCAAACTGCTACTAACACTTGTTTAAAGAATTAAAGGGCATCTTTGTTTTCATTTATTTTTGTTTCTTTCATTTCAATTTCACCTGGTCTTAGCCAAAGAGATGTCCTTAAACCTTAAGGTTTTGCCTGTTTGATTTTTTAAAAAAAATAACAAGCTTTATAGGTACATAAGTCATGTACCATACTATTGGCCCATGGATGTGTATAATTCAATGGTTTTTAGTATATTCAGAGTTACGCGGTGCAGCCATTACCACAATTTTAGAATGTTTTCATCACTCTGAAAAGAAAGCCCATGCCCATTAGCAGTCACTCCCATTTCTTCTTAACTTCCCACCCCCACCCTAGGCGGCCACAAATTCTCTCTCTTCCTCTATAGATTTGCCTATTCTGGGAATTTCATACATATGACCTCATACAACATCTGGTATTTTTAGGAGCCTCTTCTTTAGTTTTCAAGCCTCATCAATATTGTAGCATGTAACAATACCCCATTCCTTTTTTATGGCTAACTAATATCTCATTGTATAGATAGACCACATTTCATTCATCCATTTATCAGGTGATGGACATCTGGAGAATATCCACTTGGGGATATAATGAACAATGATGCTATGAACATTTGTGGACAAGTTTTTGTGTGAATAGATTTTTTAAGTTTTCTTGGGTATATACTTAGTGGTGTAATTGTTGGTGATATGATAAGTTTATGTGTAATCTTTGAGGAACCATTAGACTGATTTCTAGCTGCCTGTATTATTTCCTACCATTCCTACCAGTTTTTTGTTTTGTTTTTTACATCCACCCTATTGTGAGAAAAATAGTATCGCACTGTGGTTTTGATTTGCATTTCCCAGATGGCTAATGAACTGGTTTCCTAAGACTTTACACATAATCAGCTAAGAAAAGAAAAACTGGGGTACCTGGGTGGCTCAGTTGGTTAAGCGTCTGACTCTTGATTTCGGCTCAGGTTATGACCTCACATTTTGTGAGTTCCAGCCCCACATCGGGCTCTGCACTGACACTGTGGAGCCTGTTTATGCTTCTCTCTCTCCCTCTCTCTCTCTCTCTCTGCCTGTGCTCACTCTCTCTCTCCAAAATAAATAAAGGAAATATTAAAAAAAGAAAAGAAAAATTAAATACTTTCACAATTTAAAAAAACAATAAGGTAGATTTAGGTTAGGAGTATAAAGGAGAAAGAAGAGATGAACCAAAGGAAAAAAAAAAATTATTCCTATTCCTTGAACCTATATAGCAAATCTCTTCATAGAATGGCATGTCTATGCAGCATGCTTTCCACATGCAGAAGAAACTGGCAGTAGTCCTATTTTAACTGTAATTTTGATGAGACTAGAAGGACCCTCTTCAAATGTATACCTCTAAGAAGAGAGAAGAAAAAGAAGACCAATTAAGAGGCTGTTTTACAAGTGTGGGTAGAAAAGATGGTGACTTGGGTTCTGTGGTAGCAGGTGGGAGGGAGGGGATGAGAAAAGGCTGGGGTCAGAAAAGGCTTCAGATTCAGGAAAGGCTTCATAAATGACAGACCATGAAAAAATTAATGAAGGGAAGGGACTTGAAGAATGTGCAGAAGGTCAACAGGCAGAACGTGAGACAAAGGAAAAACCGGGGTAGAGAATTTTACCTTGAAGAATAAGGGGAAAGAGCAGGCCGCTGAGTTATACCAGAGCAGGGGTTTTCAAAGGGCAGTTCCATCCTCAGGAGCCTCACTACCTTCTGGGTTAGAACTAACTGGAAAAGCAGGCAGGGGGCCTCACTCAGACCTACTAAATCAGAAAGTCTGGGGATGGGACCCAGAAACCGTGTTTTAACAAGTCTTGCTGATGATGCTGATATATACCCTAGTCTGAGAATCACCTTTAGAATATAGGATGGCATGGTAAGTGGGTAAACAGGAGTGAGGATCTCTAGTGAGTATGGTAGCTCAAAGAGAGGTTATGAATGTTTAATGAGCAGACAAGTAATTAATTAGAGTGATAGCTCCGGAGTATTAAATTGATAGCAATGTAAGGTGAAATTGCCTAAATCGAATTGGCACAATTACAGTATAAACATCTAACTAGATTTTTGGTTGGAGCACAAAACCTGGGAAAAAGGATAAAAGTTCTGTTTCCTCCAATTTTAACTGAAACAAAATGAAAAAATAAGCATCTTTAGCATTGGAAAGTCATTCCCCTGACTGAGGTGAGAAATAGAAATACACTGATATTGTATTTAAAATGCCTCTAATCTAATGTGGGGGATAAATGAGAGATTGCATATGGAAAGAAAATCATCATCAAAGACCTCTTTGTTATTTGGATAGATTGTTGTCTTGTGCGGTTCCAGAGAGCACTGTTCCAATCAGAGTTTATGGGAACCACGCCCCCTAGAGCGGTGTAGCACATAGCTGTCACTGTTTGTATGCATCACCCCTGCATTCCTGGCTGTCAAAGTGCTGTAACTGATACATTTTCAGATACATTTTAATCTCTTAAAATCCAAGGGACATGATGCTACGTGAAATAAACCACTGAACAAGCTACATACTGTATGACTTCAAATATATGACTTTCTGGAAAAAGCAAAACTACAGAGACAGTAGAGAGAGATCGGTGGTTGCTAGGAGTTCAGGAGGAGGAGGGAGGGATGATAGGTACAGCACAGTGCATTTTAGAGCAGTGAAACTATTCTGTATGATACTGCAATGATGGATACAGGACATGAAACACTTGTCAAAACCCAGAGAACTGGACCACACAAAGAATGAACTCTGACGTAAACTAGAGAATTTAGTTTCGAATGATATATTGGCTCATCAGCTGTAGCAAATGTACCACACTAACGCAAGATGTTAATAACATACGAAAGTAGGAGGTGAAACAGGGCGTAGGCACTTCCTGTGCAATTTTTCTATAAACCTAAAAATTAATCTGTTAAATTAAAAAACAAAAAATCCAGGGAGAGAAAAGGAGGACTTCCATGAAGCAGGTAAGACTGACCTCAGCTGGGTCAAGGACAATAGGTTAGAAACCTCAAACTGTAACATCAAAGGTTAAAAGGTAGACTTAAGTAAGAACATTTAAAGAACGACTTAATGAACTAGGTACCCCAAACTCAATTGCAGTTCTCTGAAAATTCAGTATTCTGTCATGCTTCTGAGCCTTGGCATATGCTGTTTCTTTTCCCAGAATACCTTTTCCCTCCTCTCAAATGGGAACTTTCTTAGTCATCTCCTTTATGAATGCTTCCCTGCCTCCCTACAACAACAGTTTTTATCACTTTGTGTTTACTTCTACTGTTAGTGCTTGCAAGCTGTCTTGTGCAAAGACGATGCCGGATTCTGACTTCTTAGGTGATGTTTACCTTTTTGTTAAGAAATATATATATATCATGGTAACATTGCTCCTTCTGCCTCTTGGCTACTGTGAAGGACACTGCTCTGAACTCGGCATGTATGCACATGGATTTACAAATACCTCTTCAAGATCCTGCTCCCAATTCCTTTGGATATATACCCAGAAGCGTGATTTGCTGGAACATATGGTAATTCTATCTTTGATTTTTTTGAAGAAATGCCATACTATTTTCCATAGTGGCTGAGTTGTTTTACATTTCCACCAGCAATTCATAAGAGTTCCAATATCTCCACATCCTTACCAATACTTGTTATTTTTTTTTCAATTTTAATCTTTATTTATTCTTGAGAGAGGGCGAGAGAGAGAGAGACAGAGTGCAAGTGGGGGAGGGGTAGAGAGAAAGAGGGAGACACAGAATCCGAAGCAGGCTCCAGGCTCTGAGCTGTCAGCACAGAGCCTGACGCGGGGCTCAAACTCACAGACTGTGAGATCATGACCGGAGCTGAAGTCAGATGCTTAACCAACTGAGCCACCCAGGAACCCCCTTGTTATTTTTTGTTATGTTTTTATAGTTATCATCCCAAGTATTTATCAATAAATGAAGATATGGTATGTGTGTGTATACACATATATGTCATATATGTATACCCATACATATATGTATACACACATATATACACATGTATGTCTATACATACACATACATATGCACACATATACACACATATGTACATATATACACATACATACATATGTACATATATACACATACATACATATGTACATATATACACATACATACATATATACATATACATATATATGCATACATATGTACATACATTCATACACATGCATGCACAATGGGATATCATTCAGCCTGAAAAAGAAAGGAAATTCCATCACAGGCTACAAAATGGGTGAAACTTGAGGACCTTATGATAAGGGAAATATGCCAGTCACAAAACAATAGATACTATTATGATTCCACTTATATGAGATACCAAAAGCAATAAAGTATATAGAACAGAAAGTAAAAAGGTAGTTTCCTATGGCTGAGAAGGGGAAATGGGGAGCTGTTTAATGGGGATAGAGTTTCAGTTTTGTAAGATAAAAAAGTTGTGGAGATCTGATTCACAGCAATGTAAATATATGTTTAATATGATTAACTTATGAATAGTTTAGAAAATAAAATGTGTAACATGTATTACCATAATTGCAAATAATAAAAAATAGAAACTGTTAGCCTGTTATTATTTTTAGTAGATAAACCAAGTTCATAGGTACTATGATAGCCACAGTCAACTACACTGTTGCTAAAAAGTTAAAAAATTCCTGCTCATGGATTGGAAGAATAAATATTGTCAAAATGTCAATACTACCCAAAGCTATCTACACATTCAATGCAATCCCAATCAAAATTGCACCAGCATTCTTCTCGAAACTAGAACAAGCAATCCTAAAATTCATATGGAACCACAAAAGGCCCCGAATAGCCAAAGTAATTTTGAAGAAGAAGACCAAAGCAGGAGGCATCACAATCCCAGACTTTAGCCTCTACTACAAAGCTGTCATCATCAAGACAGCATGGTATTGGCACCAAAACAGACACATAGACCAATGGAATAGAATAGAAACCCCGGAACTAGACCCACAAATGTACGGCCAACTCATCTTTGACAAAGCAGGAAAGAACATCCAATGGAAAAAAGACAGTCTCTTCAACAAATGGTGCTGGGAGAACTGGACAGCAACATGCAGAAGGTTGAAACTAGACCACTTTCTCACACCATTCACAAAAATAAACTCAAAATGGATAAAGGACCTGAATGGGAGACAGGAAACCATCAAAACCTTAGAGGAGAAAGCAGGAAAAGACCTCTCTGACCTCAGCCGTAGCAATCTCTTACTCGACACATCCCCAAAGGCAAGGGAATTAAAAGCAAAAGTGAATTACTGGGACCTTATGAAGATCAAAAGCTTCTGCACAGCAAAGGAAACAACCAACAAAACTAAAAGGCAACCAACGGAATGGGAAAAGATATTTGCAAATGACATATCGGACAAAGGGCTAGTCTCCAAAATCTATAAAGAGCTCACCAAACTCCACACCCGAAAAGCAAATAACCCAGTGAAGAAATGGGCAGAAAACATGAATAGACACTTCTCTAAAGAAGACATCCGGATGGCCAACAGGCACATGAAAAGATGTTCAGCGTCGCTCCTTATCAGGGAAATACAAATCAAAACCACACTCAGATATCACCTCACGCCAGTCAGAGTGGCCAAAATGAACAAATCAGGAGACTATAGATGCTGGCGAGGATGTGGAGAAACGGGAACCCTCTTGCACTGTTGGTGGGAATGCAAATTGGTGCAGCCGCTCTGGAAAGCAGTGTGGAGGTTCCTCAGAAAATTAAAAATAGACCTACCCTATGACCCAGCAATAGCACTGCTAGGAATTTATCCAAGGGACACAGGAGTACTGATGCATAGGGGCACTTGTACCCCAATGTTCATAGCAGCACTCTCAACAATAGCCAAATTATGGAAAGAGCCTAAATGTCCATCAACTGATGAATGGATAAAGAAATTGTGGTTTATATACACAATGGAGTACTACGTGGCAATGAGAAAAAATGAAATATGGCCTTTTGTAGCAACGTGGATGGAACTGGAGAGTGTGATGCTAAGTGAAATAAGCCATACAGAGAAAGACAGATACCATATGGTTTCACTCTTATGTGGATCCTGAGAAACTTAAGAAAAACCCATGGGGGAGGGGAACAAAAAAAAAAAAAAAAAAAGAGGTTAGAGTGGGAGAGAGCCAAAGCATAAGAGACTGTTGAGAACTGAGAACAAACTAAGGGTCGATGGGGGGTGGGAGGGAGGAGAGGGTGGGTGATGGGTACTGAGGAGGGCACCTTTTGGGATGAGCACTGGGTGTTGTATGGAAACCAATTTGACAATAAATTTCATATATAAATAAAAAAAAAAAAAAAAAAAAAAAGTTAAAAAATAAATGTAACAACAGGGTGCCAGGGTGGCTTAGCTGGTTAAGTGTCCCGCTCTTGGTTTCGGCTCAGGTCATGATCTCACGGTTTCGTGTGTTCGAGCCCACGTCTGGCTCCGCATTGACAATGTGAAGTCTGCTTGGGATTCTCCGTCTCCCTCTCTTTCTGCCCCTCCCCCACTCACAATGCCTCTGTCTCTCTCAAAATAAACAAACTTAAAAAGAAATACTTTACTCCATCTACAAGCCGCTTTATAAGGTTGGTTGCAACTGTCAGCCCATAGATCTTTCTGTAAGAGTAAAAAGAATCTTCTCTTTTCATCTGGCACCATTTCTCCGCAAACAGAACTTTTGAAACTCAAATCATACAGTCTTTATCCTGAAGTTAACCTGTTTCTTTTTTCTAGCAACTCTTATGCATCTTCATAAATAACACATAGAGTGTATGGTTAGCCATAGCTGTTTATGAATCATTTTATTTCTTCCTTTTTTATTCTATTAATTTCTCTACTTCGAAATGTCTTTCTTATTAAGATATAAGAGCTCTTTGTATGCGAGAGTCATTAATCTTTTGTTATAGGTGTTTTCAATGTTTTCCTGACTTGTTGCTTGCCTTTTACATTTATTGATGGTGCTTTGAGGAAACTACAGTAGCTGCAATATTTATTAAGTTCAATCTATTAATGTTTTCTCTTACAGGGAAGTTCTTCAGAGAAGTGTACCTTGATTTTGATTCAGATTTCTGTCGGTGTTGAGAAAAGGTGCAGTATAATACAGAAGCTGTGCCTCAAGGCCTACAAATCAGACAGGTCTACACAGACTGACATTTTACATGTTTTTAGATATTACCTAACTTTTCTTACCCAAGTTGTGTTATCTATAACATGGACTTGTGAGTCTCAAGTCAAATAACCTATTTTTATATTTTTAACGTTTATTTGTTTTTGAGATAGATAGAGAGCAAGGGCACGAGTGTGTGTGTGTTTGTGAGCACAAGCAGGGAGCAGGGGCAGAGAGAGAATCCTAAGCAGACTTGGTACTGTTGGCACAGAGCCCCATGTGGGACTTGAACTCATGAACTGTGAGATCATGACCTGAGCCAAAATCGAGTCGGACGCTTAACCAACTGAGTCACCCATGTGCTCCTCAAGTGACATAAGCTGTCTTTAGCTCTTAGCTCAGGGGTTGATTTATAGTAAACATTTACCAGCTCTCAGGATGGGGATTATGATGCTGGTGGTGGTGATTAAAACTTCCAGTTCGCAGGGGCACCTGAGTGGCTCAGTCAAGTGTCCAACTTTGGCTGAGGTCATAATCTTGTGGTTTGGGAGTTCTAGCCCCAACTCGAGCTCTGTGCCGACAGCTCAGAGCCTGGAGCCTGCTTCAGATTCTGTGTCTCCCTCTCTCTGCCCTCCCTTGCTCATACTCTGTCTCTGTCTCTGTCTCTATAAAAAATTAAAAATTAGGAAAACAAACAAACAAACCCTTCCAGTCCTTAGCTTCCCTTTATCAGCCTGGGTGGCTGTGTGTATCTTTATATCTCAGGGACTTTTGCCTTGTTTCTTCACTCAAACTCTTTTTAAAGCTACAAACATCTATTCTGGGTCACTTTACACCCCAATTTCCAGAAATTGCTGATGAACATAGTGTATACAACTTTTCACTAATGACAAGTGTTTTTGCTTTAAAGTTTTTGCTATAAATTTCTAAGGAAAAGGAAAGGGACGGCAACAATTCCAGCAAACATGGGGATACTGCAAAATATAACCAGCATATGAACTTCTCTGCATTGTGGTCCCTGGTGAAAAGCCACAGCTCCCTCCTGACTAAATGTAAAACTGAGTGCCTTACTACCCTTCCCTGAAATTTGTTTTCCCCTTGGTTCTTAAGACTTCCCTTCTCCTCCTCAAAGGTTCCTCTACCCAGGATATGAGACCGAGCAGGCATTTAAGGCAAAATAGTGCTCTCGGTTTCAGAGACCCTCTCACCCAGTTACTCCCACCTCTGTGAGACTTCAGTCCTCCTAAGGGACATTTGCCTTTTGAGAACAATCATTCAATTGCAGCTTATTGTGTATCTCCTTGAAGCAAAACTGCTTACATTGTGTTAAGTGGATCCAGTGCCCTGAAGACATGGTCCCCACCCCTAAATTTCTCCCTACTAGGAGTCCCTCATATCTGTTGTTCTCATATTCTCAGAGAGCTGCCACATAAGATAAATGATTTCATCTTCATGGAAAACACAGCAAATTCACTTCTTAAATGATAAAACAATTCAGACGCTTAAGTAACTTGGCTGAGATACTTTTTGATGATGGAATTAACTCCAGAATTCATGATCCTTGTGTAATCCCTTCTGCCCCCTCAGGATGATAGTAAAACAACCAGGGTACCTCTTGCCAGCCTTCTCTGGTACCTTCCTCTGTGTACTGTGTTGTAGCAAAGGAGTGCTCTCATCAGGCAGACATGTGTTCAAATCCAGACATTCACCTTTACTCATTGGGTAATTCTGAGAAAAGTATCCTACTTCTTCATCTGAGGTGGGAAACTGGAGGACTCCATAAAAATGTACTCTTTCCTCCTTTTCCTGCTTCTATTCTTGCCATGACCTGTACCCCGTCCCCACCCCCCCCCACCCCCCCCCCCCCCCCCCCCCCCGCCTTTTACACATGCCTTGTAATGCAAATAGCATATGTTCTCCTTGTGAGGAACAAAGAGCTAAAGATCCCTCTAGAATAGATAAAATTTAAGGAAATACCAGCTCAGAAAGACCGGACAAAGCTATAACATGCATATTCCAGACCACAGTGCTAAACATGTCAACGCCAAGGCCCCCTTGCCTCAAGGACTTATACCTGGGCCCCCAGGTATTTGTTCCTGAATGTCTGAAGGGACACACACACACCAGACCTCTATCCTCAGTAAAACCCTCCAGACTCTGAACAAAGATGAGACTCCTGCTCTTTTCCTTTCTGCATCTCCTGTAGGCTCTGTATCTGCTGTCTGGATCTTCGATAAACTCTGCTCTTAGTTCCTGCTGGCTCGCATTTGATTTCCATCCTACCCAAGCCAAGGATCCTCTCGCCTGGTCCTGCCGTATCCTCTCTGGGTCCCCAGACCTGGCCTGCCGGGACCACAATCTTTAGCTATGTCACCTCTAAAATGGGATGATTACTATAAATAAACCTACTTCATAGGGTTGTGTGGATTAAGTGAAATAGGGGACAGGAAGCACTCAATAGCTATTATTATAACTGAAGCCATAGGCATCTCACTGGCTATTACATGGATTATTCAGCAGTTGTCAGGGAGTCCAAAGCAATATCTAAAGTATATAACCTACAGTGCCCCTGTGATGATAAAATTCCTGCATCATGAGATGACTGTGTCTCATTTCAAGACATTTTTTTCCCTGAATTCTACAAAGGAATGCTAGACTCCCAAGAAAGACGGCCAAGGCAGGGGTTTTTGACTCCCGGTTCGTCATTCATAAGCTAAGCAACTTGGAAGGTCCTCTCCAGCTGTATATATAGTTCCCTGCGAACACACCTGGAAGCATTTTAATCAGTGTTAGCTTCATGAGCTTTCCAGCGCTACACCTGAACTTCCACAGGAACCCAATCTGTAACAGCCGACAACCTCAAGACACAGTCTGATGATCATTCCTTGCCAATCCTCTTCTGGTGATGTTCTTCCGATAAGGCTCATTTTAGTACTGTCGGTAGCTTTACCAAGACACCCTGGGGAGGAAGCCTCTGCGGTTACACTTTCAGTGTCATGAATGAATTATTCATATATGTCACAGCTATTCATAAAAAAAGGGAAAGCATTAACTCAGAACATTCTCACAAGGGTCGTTTTAACATGTAAGGGACAAGTCGTACTTCTGTGCACCCCAATGCTTTCCAGCCTCTGATGACTTGAAATTAAGTGACATATTTTGAGCAGCTGAAGTGGCTTAGAGACGAGTGAGAGCTCTGTGTTATGTAAGCCTGCACGTCATCCCGAGGATGTTTTTGCAAGCTCTCTGCTAACTATGTAGACTGCTCACAAGTCCATAGGGAACTTTTCTAAAGTCCACCTGTGTGCCAATGTGACCACTGTGAATGTGGTCTCATTCTCAACAGGCTTGGATATGTATCTAAGGAAAATACTTTTGCAGAGAATCAAAAGAGCTCAGTTGAAATTTCATGCAATTCTTCAAAGGGCTTATGTCTCAGTAACATCTCAACTGCACAGCTAACAAGGCAAATCAAGCATAGTCAAAAAGAAGAGGTAACCAAATAGAAAGTTAATGGCCCTTCTTGCCATTACTTGACTACAAATTTAGTTCCCAACAGACTCCTTGGTTCTGGAACATCTACCACACTTAGCAAGAAAGTAAAATTCCTAATGTGTCCTTGGTTACACAAAGTTGAGGAACTGATCTGAAGAAAGACATGGAAATTATTGTTGAAGATAGAATTTCCCCCCAAGAAACATCAACAAGCAATCATAATCCCAAAATGACAACGTTCTATTGGCAGATAAGTACCATGGAACCTGAAATCCAGCTCGGCCTTTCCCTAAGCCAAGATGTCACCCGTTATGACCAGTTCCTTTTCCAGGTGACAACTGAGAATATTGGAGTTTATCTTTTCTTCTGTTGTATCCCGCAGTTTGAAAGAATTTGCCTGCTAAGCAAAATGCCATTACTAAACAGCAATAATATGAATAATCTTTTGCTTAATTGACCAATATTATTATGTATGGGGTACCTTCTAAGCCTTTTACATATTACCTAAGTTAATCCTCAAATAATCTTATGTGAATAAGATGTTTTATATCGCCATTTTACAGATGAAGAAACTGAGGCTTCAAGAAGTAATATATAGTAAGAGCAACAGCCATAATTCAAACCCACTTACCTAAAGTCAGTCCTCTTAACCATGCAGTGAATCATCCCCAATATCTAATGATTTTCAGTGTTTAACAAGGAAATATATAGTTGCAAATATGCTATTTTGCATAGCATTATATCAGCATGTGAGCTTTATCTGATTAACTTTATTTTATTTTCTTTAATATTTATTTATTTGAGAGAGAGTGGGGGGGGGGCAGGGGCAGAGAGAGAGGGAGAGAGAGAATCCCAAGCAGGCTCCATGTTGTCGTCACAGAGCCTGATGTGGGGTTAAATCTCACGAACTGAGAGATCATGACCTGAACCGAAATTGAGTCTGACGCTTAACTAACTGAGCCACCCGGGCACCCCTAGCTGATTAACTTTAAATTAAAGTTCACTTTAACTTTCAAGCTGGTAGAATTCTAGGTAAAATTCCCTTCCCAGTTGAGAGGCCTTCAAACATGTGTCGATGGATAGCCACATGACGCGACACACATTCAAGACCCAGTCACCATAGCAGCTGCCCCTTGGCTACCCCTGAGATCTATAAAATTTGTGCATGCCTATAGCTGCGTCCACAGGACAGGAAAAGCACACTGGAGATTTCTGAACATGGCGAGGGCAAGTTTGCCAATTCTGGGGATTGGAGTACTAACTCCTGGTGGCACGTTCCTGTAGCCCACAGGGTCCTCACCTTGTGGCAAAAGGTGTGGCTAGAGGATGGCAGAGCAGGGTCTTTTGAAGCACAGGGTCCAGGGATAGAATACGTAGAGGACAAAGGGGAGGTGGGGGCTGTGATGTGATGAAAAAACAGGTCCATTACTTTCATAGTCTGAAATATCATGTACTCCTTTGTTACTTGTACATTTTCAAAACATACTCATTAGAATATGAATTACATACAAGCAGATCTCTTGGCTATCCTGTCTTCTACTGCATCTCCAACATGTATGACAAAGCCTGGCACAGATAATTCACTAAATTAAAATCTGTTTAATGAATAAATGAGTAAAGCATAATAGCTTACAAATATGCAAACACAAAACAAAACAACAACAAAAGCAACAAAAAAATGTTCCAGGAGCCTTTCTAGGTGCTTTGCATATAAGACCCCCTTCATTCCTAACAACTATAGGAGGTAGGTACTAGGAAAATCACTTTACAAATGGCACAGGAAGGTTAAACAGTCTGCCTAATATCATAGAGCTATTAATAGGCTCAAAATGCTGCATTCTTTTTCATGATGAGACACTGAATATATAAATAAATGATTGTGCAAGGGAGGGAAGGAAAGAAGGAAGGAAGGAAGGGAGGACGGAAGGGTGGAAGGAAGCAAGGAAGGAAGGAAGGAAGGAAGGAAGGAAGGAAGGAAGGGAGGGAAGATCAGGGCAGCATAGCAGAATGAAAAATTAAATCTCTTCTTCATTCAGATTTTTAAAAAATGGTAAAATTTACAATTCACACACAATTCAAAAGTGTACCATGTGAAAACACTTGTGGGAAAGAACTGACAACCATACAGCTCTTTCCTCAGCAGAATGAGCTTTTTAAAAAATACCCAAGAAAGCTTGGGAATTGGCACAAGACGGTAGCCATCTCGAAGAGGGGGCAGCATTTTTGCTGTAACATATGGTAAGGCATAAATAAGGGCCATTTAAAAGTGGGTCCAAACAAGCCCCCTTCAAGATGCATAAAGAAGAGTGCCTTTGGAGACTGTCAGGAGTTTAGAAACTTGATTGGAAAAAGGATTTGGGCACAGAGTAGAAAATTAGTTAACAGCATGCCTTCTGACCTCCCCAGTCTATGTAATACCAAGAGCTGAGTTCCAACATATCAGTATGCTGACTGGTGACTTCTAATTAAAAATAAAATCTAACACCTGTGCATCAGACAGCATGAACTGCTGGAGTTCCCACACACATCCAGCTATAGAGTTTGGCCATAAAGATGGTTTCATTTCTCAGATGAAACGTAGATGCTAGATTTATTAGAGGGACAGCAGATAGTATGATTAATACACATTCTGTCACCTTTTCATCCTTCCATTTATGCTAGCTGGATGTTGCTCCTCGTCTCTTCAAGTGAAATTCCAGCTTAAAAGAAAGAAGTGAAGAGAGGAGAGAGCAAAGGGAAAAGGAAGGAATGGGATGGGCAAAGGAGGGGAGAGCAGGAGGAGAGGATGGAAACAAGGAAGGAAGGACAGGGGAAATCACAGAAAAGAGAGCTTGTTACCTCTGGCTAGAAACAAGCAAGCTCCAGAAACACAAGTCCTAGTGCCCAGTGATAACTTCTTCACTCCTGACTTGCCTAAGTTTAGCAAGAATCTTAGCTGGGTTGCCCCCCTGTGACCTCATCAGAACATCATGATTCACATGCCTCCAAATGGAGAGCAGCAGGGAGGAGTCTCAAAAGCCCCCAGCCCTATCCCCTTCCCCTAAACAAACAAACAAACAAACAAACAAACAAACACACAAAGTTTAAAAATTCCAAAGGAAACTTATATGCACACACACACAGGATTAGTTTGGTTTGCTTCCTTAATTGCTGTTTTTGTTTGTACATACCATAACTTTATACAGTCATTTGAGATAATTGAGATAATGCGACCAATTAACTGGAATTGCCTTACACACTGAGAAGTATTGTTCCCTGCGGCAAAATACAGTGAAGGTGGTCAATGTTGAACGTTCTTGTTTGCAGTCTGTTAGCATTCTAGTCTCCAGAATTATCATTTCATTATGACTACTCCTACTATCATCATCATCATCATCATTACTGGGATGATGAGAATGATTGTCCTGATTTCTTCTCCCTGTTCTCCTTCCCCATTTATTTTCATGGTTGCCTTTTTCCACCACATTAGTTTTTGTTCTTCAGAGTATTTGCTTAACAGTTTTTCCATTTCAATGGTTCAGATTTTCCCTTATTGCATTATGTGATGGAATACTGATGGATTTTTCCATGATTTAGACAATGAAGAAAAATTACGTAAAAACTTATATACACCTAACATATGAAGAGGCATAGAATGTAAGAAATAACTTTATTCTTAGCCTACTCTATTTCCTTTCAGATCATCTCAATTCCACTCTCCAAAGGTATAGAAACCCTGAAATATTGCATGTCTCCTTCAAATTATTTTATATGTGCATACAAACCCATCTTTGTATTTCTTCATACATTTAACATAAATGGGCTCATGTTATGCATACTATTCTGTAACTTTCTTCCTCCATTACACACTATGATGGAGTATTTCCATTAAACACTCCATATCAGGAGTAGTTACTCTGTTCTTTTTACTAACATTATGGTATTCCATTGTGTAAATATACTATTAAAAAAACTCTACTGTACTTATGAACATTTAGTTTTTCTACCTAGCAACAGTTTAAATCAAATTACAGTGAATTTGGACACACACACACACACACACACACACACACACACGCACGCGCACACACACACACATACATACAATTGTACAAACACTTTATTTTTTTTTTAGTTTTTTTAAATGTTTATTTATTTCTGAGACAGAGAGAGACAGACCATGAGTGGGGGAGGGGCAGAGAGAGAGGGAGACACAGAATCCGCAGGAGGCTCCAGGCTCTGAGCTGTCAGCACACAGCCCCACATGGAGCTCGAACTCACAAACCATGAGTTCATGACCTGAACCCAAGTCGGACGCTCAACTGACTGAGCCACCCAGGCACCCCTACAAACACTTTCTTAATGGGATAAAGTCTTATAAAAAAAATTATAATAGTAAAAGACATTCTTAAATTTTAATAGATTTTGCCAAATTTCCTGAAATAAAATAGTATCCACTTATAACTTAAAAAAATTTTAATGTGTATTCATTTCTGAGAGACAAAGCGAGAGCAGGAGAGTGGCAGAGAGAGAGAGAGAGAGAGAGAGAGAGAGAGATACCCAGAATCCAAAGCAGCTCCAGGCTCTGAGCTGTCAGCACAGAGCCCAAAGCAGGGCTTGAACCCACAAACAGTGAGATGAGCTGCAGTCAGATGCTTAACCAACTGAGCCACTCAGGTGCCCCAACAATTTATAATTTTTAAACTGACTTTATCCTTTTAGATTTTGAAATTAAAAATTAATGTTTGTTCATTTTAACAAGTAAAAATTATATGGAGATATATATAACACCTCTCTCCCACCATTCCCCACATACATCCCCTTTGAAATACCCAATTTTACCTATTTGTTGATGGACTAACAAGGAACGGGAATGGCCAGTTTTCTATAACCTCACCAGCAAGAAGATTATCAATCTTGATTTTTCTAACTGGATGAGCAAAAAATGTTATTTGCTTTTTTTCAGCCATCTATTTATTAGCCATTTATATTTCATATCCCATACATTTATTTTGCATTGTTTTTATCTGTTCAATAGCACATTTTTTTCCTTGTCAATATAGAGGAGCATTTTTAACATGAGAAATATTAATCCTTTTTTTTACATTATTTTACTCAAAGTTCATTGTCTTTTAAGCTATTTTGGGTATTCTGCCACTTTGAAATTTTATAGTTTCTACAGAATATTCAGCAAGAAAAATATAACTGGAATTTTAGTTTGAATGTTCTGCACATAAAGTAAAAATGTCAGCACCAAGTGTGTTTTCCCTTAACTTCACCTCAACGTATTCTGTTTCTTTTCAGATTCTCAGGAAGTGATACTCCTTATTTTCAAAAGCACATGCCTTGTCTTGAAATTTAAATCTAGTATCCCTACCCCACACCCCTTTGAATCTATGGGCACTTGAAATACAGGCTTTTTTTTCCTTTAAAAGTTCATGTTGTAGAAGTATTTTTCTGATTTTATAATAAAGTCTACCCATATTTCATTATAATCAGAGACTATTCTTGAATAAAGAATATTGTTACATATTGTAAAGTAGTAAGATTTTGTAATATTATAAGACCATTTTCATTACCGTTCTAATGGAAACTTTTATTTTTTAAAATATTTTTTAAGTTTATTTATTTTGTTTGAAAGAGAGAGAGAGAGAGAGAGAGCTAGGAAGGGGCAAAGAGAGGAAGAGAGAGAGAGTCCCAAGCAGGCTCCACACTGCCAGTTTGGTGCAGGGCTCAAAGTCACTAACTGTCACAAAGTCTAGAGTTGGAGGCTTAACCAACTGAGTCACCCAGGCACCCCACCAATGAAAACTTTATAAGCAGGTATCCTCCACTTCCTATATAATGTATATCTCTATTTCTATATATGAGTATCAGCATATATACGCAGACACATATAGAATTTATTTCTGGAACTTTTATATCTTTCTCGACTTGGTTCATTATAGGCTTAGATAATTGAATAAAGTTATCTTACTACGTTTACTTCTTGTTTCTCCTATTTTTTTTTTTTTTTGCTTGATAAAAGTTGAATCCATGATATGGCACATAGATCTTTATAAATATTAGACTCTTATTATGAACTTTACCTCCTTATTTTGTATTAATCTTATTTCTTCAAGTATCAGTTTATCTATATTTTGTGGTGTGTGTGTATGAGTACTGACATTAATTTTGTTTAATTATATGAATATGACTAAGACAAAAACAAATGAGAGATTATGGTTATACTACTGGGGTGTGTGCGTGTGACCATTTTCCTACTATTCACTTTTGCATTTTAATTGCACTACATGGTTATTTGGCTTCACAAAATTTCTCACTAAAATTAAAATCATGCAGGGGCACCTGGGTGGCTCAGTTGATTAAGTGTCTGACTTCGGCTCAGGTCATGATCTCATGGTTCCTGAGTTCTAGCCCCGCAATGGGCGCTGTGCTGACAGCTCGGAGCTTGGAGCCTGGTTCGGATTGTGTCTCCGTCTCTCTCTGCCTTACCCTTACTTGCGCTCTCCCTCAAAAAATGAATAAATGTTAAAAAAATTAAAAGAAATAAAATCATACATACCTTTTTCCTTCTAAAGAATTCTAAATATTTAATACTATATTAAAATATTCGTACAAATGTAATTTTAACGTAATGGCAATAAGTTAACAGTAACAACAAGCTTATTAAAAAGTAATGATTTATGCACAAATCATTTCAATGATGTCTTATAAACTCATCTGAGGACAAGACTGACCTTCTTGGTGGGTGACTTTGCTGATGTCTGCATGTATTCGACTGCATAAAGGAATATTCTCTTCTAGAAAACAACCTTGCATAATCTTAGTATTCCTTCATTCTATCGTAGAGAGAATCTATGAAGTAGCATAAAATCTGACGTATTACATAAGTAAATATAGTCAGTTTTAAATAAACTAAATAAAATCTAAAAAGCTGCAACCTCTTTGGGGTATCTGGGTGGCTCAGTTGGTTAAGTATCCAACTCCTGATTTTGGCTCAGGTCATGATATCACAGTTTGTGGGTTTGAGCCCCGCATGGAGCTCCACACTAACAATGCAGAGCCTGCTTGAGATTCTCGCTGTCCTTCTCTCTTTGCCCAGCCTCCCCTCAAAATAAACAAACTTAAAAAAAAAGAAGTGCTATCTTCATATTTCATCACATTGAATTCAGTCTTGTCAGGTTATATTCCCTCTTTGGTTTGGTTTTGATGTGCTCTCCCATCCCAAATCTCGGACAAATGTTTTCTGACCCATCAAAGTGCTTGGAATACATCTTATCATCTAAACTTTGAACTGGAATTAAAATATAGTTTCCTTTTTTTTTAAATTAAACGTTGCCCATTTATTTTAACTTGTTAACAGAAAAAGTTAACTTGCACATTACAACCATGATTTCAGAGCTATGGAATGGCATAAAATTACCTTTTTTTAAATGTTATTTTTTAATTTTTTAAATTTACATCTAAATTAGTTAGCATATAGTGCAACAGTGATTTCAGGAGTAGATTCCTTTGTGCCCCTTACCCATTTAGCCCATCCCCCATTCCACAACCCCTCCAGCAACCTTCTGTTTGTTCTCCATAATTAAGAGTCTCTTATGTGTTGTCCCCTTCCTGTTTTTATATTATTTTTGCTTCTCTTCCCTTATGTTCATCTGTTTTAGATCTTAAAGTCCTCATATGAGTGAAGTCCTATGATATTTGTCTCTCTCTGACTAATTTCGCTTAGCATAATACCGTCCAGTTCCATGCAAGTAGTTGTAAGTGGCAAGATTTCATTCTTTTTGATTGCCGACTAATACTCCATTGTATATATATATACCACATCTTCTTTATCCATTCACCTGCCGATGGACACTTGGGCTCTTTCCATACTTTGGCTATTGTTGATAGGGCTGCTATAAACATTGGGGTGCGTGTGTCCCTTCGAAACAGCACAGCTGTATCCCTTGATAAAAACCTAGTAGTGCAATTGCTGGGCCATAGGGTAGTTCTATTTTTAGTTTTTTGAGGAACCTCCATACTGTTTTCCAGAGTGGCTGCACCATCTTGCATTCCCAAAATACAGTTTTTCTTTGATGACCATTCCTATTTCCACCAACATTTTTTCTGGATTTTATTTGGCTTCTATGATCCTAATTTTGGTTGTTCTTTAGGCTTGTGTGGTCAGATTTTGTGACAGTTTGGTTATAGAATTTACCTTATTATAATAACTTATCTCTGTTCTTATTCTCAAAAGAGTATGGAATTCTTTAGAATCGAGTTTTGAGGATTTTTTCACATTCTTCCTCGTGTTTTATTTTCATAGTAAATATTATAGTAAAATCTCTGTAAAATGTGAACAGTGAAATCCTTGTGTCTGCATCTCACTAATTTTGAGACATATAAATATTCCTTTAAGAGAGAAGTCTTGATGGGCAATTATCTACCGAAAGCTTGGGAGAAAGATAAACAGACTACTAGGTGAATTTTATCTTTGTCTCTTTTATTGACCTTGGCAATACCATTAAATGCTATATCTAAAAGCTTTGTTAATTAACTGACTCAGCAGGTAGGAACCTCAGAGACTGATTGCTAAGGAAAAGTAAGAAGGTGACTAATAATTAAGATCACTTTCCAAAGTCAGGTCATCAGACTGGTCATTATTTTCTTACACTGATCTAGCCCTGGAAGGAATATAAATACTTGTGACCTGGAATGATAGATGTTCTTCAATCTGCCTTTGAAAATGTTGTCTACTTGCCTTAGGATGTTCCTCTTCAAAAGAGAAGACACCTATTTGGCTACAGACTTTTACCTTTGATATGGCATCTTCTTAACTTGGGGTCTCAGAAAGCCTTCTCAATGGTTTCCTAGAAATTTTCCAGGATGGAACACATCTTAACCCTGTTTGTTATGCTTACAAACTACAGATTTTGGAGATACTTTAAAACAGGCAAGATAAAACCTAAGAGCATATAAAGGGAGAGGCATAATTATCCCTATTTTATATTTGGAACAACTGGGACCCAGAGAGGTCACTTCACTTGATAAATAATGGAGAGCTGATGAGATAACCTGGTTCTTCTCTTTTAATTCTTACTGGATATTTGACATGCACATAAAAATGAAGCATAACTTACACCACAGAAATAACATTCTTAAATTAATAAGTTAATATTGTTTGCAATCTTTCAGCAATGTACATGTGACTCGATGACATAGTTATCAGTCAAGTTTTAATTCCAGTTGGCAGGTTTTCTTATCATTTATTGTTTCCATGTTAGAAGATTCCAGGTCACACTTATTTTGTTTGTTTGTTTTAGAGAAGAGAGAGAGACAGCAGGCAAAAGGGGAGAAGGGCAGAGGGGGAGAGAGAGAATCCTAGGCAGGCTCCACGCTCAGTGTGGAGCCTGACATGGGCCCATGACCCTGGGATCATGACTTGAGCTGAAATCAAGAGTCAGAGGCTCAACTGACTGAGCTACCCAGCCGCCTCCCAGATTACAATCATTGCTGTTACAAATAGCAGTAAGTATTTTGTGCCTCTGGATGATTTTCCCAGATAAACGTATCAAATATGAACACAGAGTAAGTAAAGTTCTTGCTCATGTCTGCTTTGGAAATGCCATCAGACTCAAAGCTTATAAGCCAATTTCTTTCAAAAAGCTGAATGGCTGATTACGTTATCTTGAGACATAGTACAAGATGGATTTCTAACTCACTGCTTAATTATATTTGAGTATGGGAAGAATTTAGTTGTTTTACATTTGAATGTAATTTTCAAATACATCTTAACATATACTGTCAATTTCTTTTTCTGGTCAATGAAGAAAATAACCCAATGTGGGAAGAATTAAACTCATAGTGATGAAAGGTCTGCACTACAATTTTGTTTTCTTATTATCTTAGTTTCAACATTAAAAAAAGAAAGAAATTCTGGCCCTGAAATAAGATGTTCAGTCTATTCTTGATATTGAATATATTGCTGAGATATGCCACTTGAACAAACAATGTGAAATCATAGAAATGACAGTAGTATCACCAAAGAATGTTTTTATATTATCTGTCATTTCAAAATTACTCTCTGAACAACTTTTTCTCGAAAGCCAGCAGACCTCAGCAGGGTAGAAAAGCAGAATCTTATATTCATTCTCTCAATCTAGGTCATCTTTGGTGCTGCTTTTGTTTTTTAATGTGAATCCGAGTCAGAAGGGGTGACCACCAAATTTTCATAGCAAATAAAACGTCTTCCGGATGGGCATTAAGGTGTAGATCTTTTTCTTTGCAGAACAAAGCCCATCCTTGCTACATATGGGTTGTTGGACTCCAATAAGATTGAGCCCAGAGCACATTTTCTAGTCTGCCTCATAGATAACAAAAAAGAATTGTAAACCAAAAGACCCATCTCTTCTCTTACAGTCTGGATAAACAGAATGAAACTTGTCAAGCATTTCTCTTTCACCTGTGTACTGCACTTACGCCAAGAGCAGCTAATTCATACTCTCTCCATCAGTAACGTCACCCAAGTCTAAAGTGAAATATCTACCAGCAGATGCACAAGAGTGTAATTGCTCTTCCACAATGTATGCCATTGATATTTTGCAACATCCATCAGTGTTATATGATAAAGGAATTTTGCCAATAGTTCATTCTGCTTTCCCTGTGATCATACTATTTGTCATTAACATGGCAGCTGCTTTTATTAGCTTTGTGGCACTACCGTGACTTGTACTTGTGTTTTGGCAAGATGAATGCAACCTGGAGAGATGCTTCTGTAATTCTAGACTTTTTTCTACTACTGACCACAAAAGTCATCAGTTTGGCACTGAAAAGCATTATTTTGAGCTTGTTCAGGAAAACAGAGAGGTCACTCTTTTTGTTAAGATAGTGTGAACTTTTTTTTTTAAAGATAGTGTGAACAGTTCTATGGCTTTATTTTAATACTGGATAAAGTTATAATGAACGTTAATATGACTTGCTGGTCTAAGTACATGCAATCTTTAAGATATTCATGAAATTATCGCTAAAGATTAATTTTCCTTAGAACAATATCCACTCATATTATAGATGTGCAGTACAGTCCCAGTCACTGTTTATATTGGTGAAGCTTCTGAGTTGTATTATTTATGTTCCAATTTAATAAATACTTCCATGCAGCAATGAACTCCTTTTTGTGACTTGAACTTTTTTTTTTGTATAAGAATAGAACATAACTCATTAAGAATACAAATGCAAATTTAACAGTTCGCTATAGGTTGGTTAAGATAAACTGACCATCAGTCTTGGTTTGAACATACAAAACCCTAATGGGAATTCTGCGACTAACACAGTAAGGCTTTTATGCGTTTGTGAAATGCATGGGAAATGGGTGTTTATTGGCCTCACCCCCAAATTCCTGAACCATCTGCCATAGTAGTTGCCAGACACCACTAAGACAGGGACCAGCAGGACAGGAGGACCCCACCCTGAGAAACGCTACCGCAGGGCAATGATTGGCTCATTCTGCACACCTGTTTCTACTATAAGGCTGGCCATCTTTGAGAGACAATACCCCTAATACACAAAAGAAAGGACACAGAAAATACCACAAGGTGATCACAGGCTCTGTTCTTTTGCTGTCCCTGAACCAGTCTTTTCATCTTAACCTGTGCTCCACCATTCTGACAAAAATTCTCTTGAGTACCATTTATTGCATGTTTACTGAATGCCTGGCTCTGAATTTATATAAAAAAGGAAGCTTGTCAAAGTGACTCCTTAAGTTCCTATGAAACCCACTTTAGAGGTAAGGAAACCGAAACAGGGAAGTTTGTTAACTTGTCCCTGAATCGGTTACTAGCAAGCGACAGATTTGGGCCCAAACCCAGGCCTTTGGGGCTCTAAAGCCCGTGCCATGAATTTGCATGTTCACTGTCTAGTTAAAACGCACATAAAGCTTTATTTTACTTTCTTGCTCTAAAATCTTCAGTGATTGCCATTGCCTACAGAACAAGCACAACCCCCTTGGCAAGAGTTCAGATCCACGGACAGTCTGGCCTTCCCCTTCCCCTCCGGCCCTGTCTCCCACATATGCTGACACAGTCCCCGAGAGCATCACCTTCTTCCACCCTCATGCTTAGGTTTAGAATCTTCCCTCTCACTGCCCAGCCCTGCATACCTCTGGCCCAGGTCACACCGCATACTATGATCACTTAGCCTTCCACAGGAGGCCCTGGGAAGGCATGGCAATGACACCTGAGAAGTCATATTCACACCATAATTGTCTGGTCCGGTGATTGTCACTCTGTGGTCAACCAACCACTGATAAAAGAAGCATCTGGAAGCGTTTGTAAAAATATGGATTTCAAGGCTTCTTTCTAGGTGTAATGCTCAGGTGGCATAGTATATCTGAGTTTTCAAAAACGTAAATTAGTCTTATGTATCTTAAAATTTGAGAATCTTCTTCTATATGTAGGCAGAGAAGTGCTTGTGTGAACACCGACACGTGGCTTCCTGAAGGTTTGAGGATCATGTAAGACTAAATGTTCAAAGACCCTGGGGCGCCTGGGTGGCTCAGTTGGTTAAGCGGCCAGCTTCAGCTCAGGTCGTGATCTCGCAGTCCGTGAGTTCGAGCCCCGTATCAGGCTCTGTGCTGACAGCTCAGAGCCTGGAACCTGTTTCAGATTCTGTGCTTCCCTCTCTCTGACCCTCCCCCATTCATGCTCTGTCTCTCTCTGTCTCAAAAATAAATAAACGTTAAAAAAAAAAATTAAAAAAAATGTTCAAAGACCCTAGCAAGTCCCTAAAATTTGAGACTGTTCAGTGCTAAGGTACTGAGAGTGGGGGGAGTGGGGGGGGGGGGTGGGGGGGGGGTGGAAGGTGAGGTTCTCCCTGCTTCAAAACCCTGAGTCTCTGTTTTCTTCTCTCTCTTCTATGATCTCCCCACAGTCTTTCCTGAATCTACTAACATGCTCTTGAGAACAGTTATTTTCTCATTACAAATTAGTATATTTGCAAAGAAAAATTAAAACAAAAGTTTATATTAAAACTGAGGACTAATTAGTCAACATTTTATAATATTTCTTTCCAATTTTTTCCCCTATGCGTGCATACTCTTAAAAGAACAAAAAAGTATGGAATTAGATAATAGCTATATAGTGAATTTGTGTTCTCTTTTTTATTTTCTAACATTATGAATGTTAACTTTTCTTGTACCTTTAATTATTCTTTGATGTCAAGATTTTTTAATAGCATCACAAAAGCCCATCCTCTGATTGTTTTGCTTACCAGCATTTACGTAGTGTTGGGCATATTGTAGGCACTTAGGAAAGTGTTCTAAATAAAGGAATAACAGTTGTTCATGGAAGTTTAGACTTGTTTCCATTTTTTTTGTCTATGATAAATAACACTGCAATTTGTATGTCTGATGATTTCCTTCAATTGAATTCCTAAAATTAGCATGCTCCATATAGGCATATATATTTTTTAAGTTCTGATATATATATATATATATATATATATATATATATATATATATGTATTTTGTGTGTGTGTGTATATATATGTATGTATTTTGTGTATGTGTGTGTGTATGTGTGTGTGTGTACATATATATATATATATATATATATTTGTTCCAGTTTTATCAAGAAATAACTGAAATACATCACTGTACATCCTTAAGGTATACAGCAAGGTGGCTTGATTTACACATATTGTGAAATGGATTATGGCAGGTTTAGCTAACATCCATCTTATATAAATACAACAAAAAAGAAAAGAAAAAAGGCGAAAATGTCCTCGTGATAAGAACTCTTAGGACTCTCTTAACTTTTCTACATACTATGCAACCATGTTAGCTATATAGTTTTCCTGCTCTAGTAATTATTTGTCTTGAAACTGGAAGTTTCTGCCTTTTGACCATCTTCTTCCAATGTCCCTTCCTTCCACTTTGGGTAGCCACAAGTCTGATCTCTACTTTTATGAGAATTTTTGTTTTTTAGACTTCCCATATAAGTGAGAGCATACAGTATTTCTTTTATTTCACTTAGCATAATGCCTTCAAGGTACATCTGTGCTTCCACAAATGGTAGAATTTCACCATTTTTTATGCCTGAATAATTGTGTGTATATCTATCTACTTACCTATACCCATCAATCTGTATCTATATATCTTTATCTCTCTCTATGTATCTATGTATCTACCTAACTGCCTGGATATCTCATAACTTCTTTCTCCATTTATTCATTGATGAACACACAGGTTGTTTGCATGTCTTAGAAATAATGTTGCTATGACACGATGACATGGGGGTGCAGGTATCTTTTCAAATTACCTTATTTCTTTTGGGTATATTCCCACAACTGAATTGCTGGATCATTTAAGTCTATTTTTAATTTCTTGAGGATATTCCATAGTGTTTTCCATAGTGGCTGCACAAATTTATAATTCTACCAAAAGTGCGCAAGTATTCCCTTTTCTATCTACATTAGATGTTATTATCTCTTGTCTTTTTGATGATGCCAATTTTAATAGCTACAAGGTAATATCTCACTGTGGTTTTAATTTGCATTTCCCTAATAACTAGTGAGGTTAAGCATTTTCCCCCCATATCCTGTCAGTGTCTTGTGTATCTTCTTTGGACAAATATCTATTCAGGTCCTTTGCCCATTTTTAAATTGGGTTATTTTGCTTTTGAGTTGTAGGAGACTTTATATATTTTGAATATTAACCCTTTAACAAACATATGGTTTGAAAATATTCTTTTCCCCATTCCATGTTGTCTTTTCACTTTGTGGATGGTCTCTTTTGATATACAGAAGTTTTTAGTTTGATGTAGTCCCAATTATTTATTTTTGCTTTGTTACTTGTTCTTCAAGTGTCATATCCAAAAATTCATTACCAAAACATTTTTCAAGGAGGTGTATTTCCATGTTTTCTTCTAGGAGTTTCATGATTTCAGGTCTCACATTTAAATCTTTAATCCATTTAGTCTTTGTGAGTGGTAAAACATATGTGTCCAGTTTCATTCTTTTACATGTGAATATTCAATTATCCCAGCATCATTTATTGAAGAGACTGTCTTTTCTCCAGTGAGTGCTGTTGGCTCCTTTATCAGATAGTTGACCATATGTGCTTAGGTTTATTTCTGGCCCTTGATTCTGTTTATTTGTCTATATTTATGCCAGTCCCATACTGTTTTTTTGGTGACTATAGGTTTATAGTATAGCTTGAAATCAGGAAGCGTGATGCTTCCTTCTTCATTCTTTCTCAAGATATCTTTAGGATCATACAAATATTAGGAATGTTTTGACTACTTTTGTAAAAAAAAATGACATTGGGATCTCAATAGGGATTGCATTAAATCTATAGAGGCTTTGGTAGTATTGACATTTTAGCAATATTAATTTTTCCACTCCACAGACTTGGGATCCTTTCCCGTTTATTTGTATCTTCTTCAATTTTTTTCATACATGTCTTGTAGTTTTCAGAAGAGCTATCTTTCACCTCCTTCTATTTATTCCTAAATATTTTTGTGTTTTGATGCAATTGCAAATGGGATCAATTTATTGCTTTCAGATGTTTGTTGTCAGTATATAAAACACTACCAATTTTTGTATTTTGTAACCTGCCACTTCACTAATTTTACTAATTAAAATCTAAGTTTTTTGTTTGGGTCTTTAGAGTTTTATATATATAACATCATGTTATCTTCAAATAGAGACCATTTTACTTCTTCCTTTCCAATTCTGATACCTTGTATTTCTTTCTCTTGCCTGACGGTTCTAACTGGGACTTCTGGTACTATGTTGAAAAGGAATGGTGAGAGTAGGCACCATTTTCTTCTTCCTGATCTTAGAGAAAAAGCTTTTCCCCTTTCACCATTGAGTATAATGTTAGCTGTGGGTTTGTCATACATGGCCTCTATTGCATTGAGATGTGTTCTTCTATGCCGAATTTGTTAATAGTTTTTATCATGAATGATGTTGAATTTTGTCAAATGCCTTTTCTGTGCCCATTGAGATGATCTTATGATTCTTTTCTCTCTCTATTAATGTGATGTGTCATTGTACTGCATATGTTGAAACATCTTTGCATCCCAAGGATAAATCCCACTTGATCGTGGTGAATGATCCTCTTAATGTGCTACTGAGGTTAGCTGGCTAGTATTTTACTGAACATTTTTGCATTTGTAATAATTAGGGATATTGGCCTGTAATTTTCTGTTCTAGTAGAGTCTTTTTCTCATTTCAGTATCAGGATAATGCTGGCTTCATAAAATGAGTGTGAGGTGTTCCTTCCTTTCCAATTTTTGAAAGAGTTTGAGAACAACTGATCTTAATTCTTCTTTAAATGTTTGATAAAACTAACCAGTGAAGCCATCTGGCCTTTTCTCCATTGTCAGAGTTTTGATTACTATTCAGTCTCTCTACTAGCATTGATCAATCCCGACTTCCCATTTTCGAGACGATCCGTTTCACATCAGCCAGATAGTGTTACGGGGTGGAGGGTTCCCTTGTATGAACTTTTTTTCTTCTTGCTCTTAAAATTCTTTATCTGTGACTTTTGATAATGTAGCTATGATTATTTTAGGGTAGCCCTGTTTGGGTCCAGCTTATTTGGGGCCTTTCAGGCTTCATTTTCCTAGATGTCCATCTCTGTCTTTGTGTTTAAGAAACATTTAACTATTATTATTTTAAGTATACTTTCTGTCTCTTTTTCTTCATATGGAATTCTTATAATGCAAATAAGGTTTCTATTCATTGTGGCTTATAATTTTAGTAGGCTTTCTTTCCTCTTTTTTATTCATCTTTTTTTTTTTCCTTTTTATTCCTCTGACTGTTTTCCAATGTCCTATCCTCTGAGTCACTGATTCTTCGGTGGGGTTGAGTCCACTGTGGAAATTCTCTACTGAATTCTTTAGTTCAGTTACTGTATTTTTCCACTCTAAGATTCCTATTTGGTTTCACTAATTGCTACTTCCTTGGTGAAACTCTCATTTTGTTTATGCATTGTTTTCCTAATTTCATTTAGTGTTCTATATTTTCCTGTAGCTTAATAAACTTCCTTGAGAAGATTATTTTGAATTCTGTCTGACTGTTCATAGATCTCCATTTCCTTAGGGTCAATTACTGGAGCTGTATTAGTTTCCTCTGGTCGTGTTATATTTACCTGATTTTTTCTTTTATACTTGATGCCTTACATGAACATCTGTCCATGTGAGTAATTGGGCTTTCCTTCCAAACTTTACAGGTTGGCTTTGGCTGATATAGTTCTTCACCAGTCAGCAAAATTTGGTACTATCTTTGGGTAGGTGGAGCCTGCTCTTATGTCTATTTTTGGTAAGGCAACTGAGATCTGAGAATAGGGATAGGGAGATTTGCTATCGGCTGGGAACAAGTGGATAGGACTGCTGGTTTGCCTCCCTTCCCAAGTGAAGCTATAGGATGAGCTCTGTGGTTGCCTAGATCTGTGGTAAGGCTTACTAGATGGTTGGGACCAGGTATTATATTTAATAGTAAGTAAGCTATGGATAAGCTTCCCTGCCCTGTCAGGGAAGCAGGACAGAACCCAGGGTCTATACCACTTATTTTGGGAAGAACCTGAATCAGGCTACAGTGCATACTGAATTCCCTTGACAGATGAGGCCACCAGTTTTGTTCTGCAAATGAAGGATACAACTGGCAGTGGTCTATGCTTGAGTACCACTGTAAACAGGCTGTTGGATGGGCTTCTCATGTGCTCTAGTTAGGTTCCCTGGTCAGAGAACCTAAGGGCCATATTCAGCTATGAACAAGGCTACACATTAGATTCTTTGTCCAACACATCGAGAGATGCGGCTCTAAAGCCTGTGAACCTCCTTGTTTGTTATTTTAACTCAAGCTGACCCATTCCCCAAGTTCCCTTATTGAATAGGGCCAGTAACTTTGCTCTGAAAATTTCTGGCTCTGTTCTCCTGCCTCTAGCTCAAGTGCCCCTCAGCCAAACAGCTTCCAGGAGTTGTCACCATCTTTTTTGGTCAGATGGGGCCAAAAGACACGCACTGTGGATGAGGCTGTGATTCTGTGTTTTGCCTGTGTGTGGTTCAAACCAGGATCTAGAGCTACCAAAACCCTTCCTTTGGGGATCCAAATCAGGCTAACCAGCAGCTCTCAAGTTCCCTGGTTAGAAGACACTCCAGACTTCATTCTGTAAATGAGCAAAACCACTAGTTGGGAATACTACTTAGGCACTATAGATATGAACTCGGTTGGCCAAGATCTCTGTGCTGGTTGTTGCAAGCCCTTCCACTCTTCTGCATCATAAATTCCTTGTGGTTGAGCCCCACAGATTCCCCTACAGTACCTGTGATGCAACATCAGAATAGGGGGTTCAACAAAGCAACTCACAGTGCTAGGTATTCTGGTTGTCCCCCTTGGGCTTTCTTGTCCCACTGGAGGAAATGGAGGCTCAGGTGAGACCTCTCCACATGGTGCTGCGCTGGTTTAGGAAAGGTGCAATATGGTTAAGGTACAGCCATTTGTTACTCTTCTAATGCATTCTGACTTGTTCTGTGTGGTGCGGGGTTACTTCAGCATCACTCACATGTCCTAGGATTCTCTCAATGGTGAATAGCTGTTAGTTTCTCTTGTGAGGGGAAATGAAATTAGGAACAGCCTGTGTTACCATAATGACATCAAATCCCCATATACCAAATTTTATTCCACAAAAGTTATTCTAGTTGTTCATTGGTGGATTCACATTCATTTTTCTGTTCCAGCTTTGAAAAGTGTTTTTTAAATCCTTGCGTTAAATACATAAAAGAAATATACTTTTTGTACTCCCCCACTGTGATGTTTGCTTTCCAATCTGTATCTTTTTAAAACTCTTTTCATAACTTTTTATAACTTCAAGATATTACTTAAAAAGTAGAAAAAGATTAATTTTTAACCTCTTAATAAATAAATAAATATATATTGAGTTATAAGCATTTGTGTTAAGAATTTGATTACTATGTTATGACTGAAATATAATTTGTATCCTTAAATAACACTTTGTCTACTAGGAAAAACAAGACTCCTAGATAAAATATAATATAATAAATATGAGGGAATACCATTTTATAGAAAATCAGAGGAAGGAGTGATTATGTCCAGCTGGGACATCTATAAAGTTTGGGTGGAGAAGCTGGACTTTGAACTGGTTGAGGAATGAGCAGAATTCTGTAAAGGGCAGAGAAAATAAACAAGAAGTTGACAAGTAGCCAGGGGAATATGGCAATGTATGTGGGGAAAATTTTGCCTCAAGTGGGAAGTAGGAAATAAGATTTGGAAGGGGGCAATTAGATAAGAATAAGGTCTTTAATGCCAGGCTTAAAGTTTTGAATCACGTTAATGAAAATTAAAGAGCTAAACAATAACCACAAAAGTAGATAATCATAATATGGCACCAATGACAAGCGCTTATTAAGCTCTTATTGTGTACCAGGCACCATACAAGTTATCATGTTGATATTTTTCTTTTTAATGCTTACCTCAACTCTATGAGGTATGTATGTTATTCTTACTTTTTAGATAGAGAAAGGGTACATGTATTAGTCCATAACAGTAAGACACAAAGTTGGGAATTTGAACTAGGGTATGTTTGGCACCATAGCTTATACTAAAAAACAGAAGAGAAGGAAGAGGGGAAGGGAGAGAGGGAGAGGGAAAGATTACTTGGAAGAGAAAGGATGGAGAAATTCAATAGGTGACCACTCCAGTGGTCTGGCTGAGGGAATATTTCCAGTATCAGTGACTTTTAAAGCTTAATGTGCAGAATCATTTGGGCAGTTTATTTAGAATGCAGGTCTCTATTTTAAAAAAAATTAATGTTTATTTATTTTTGAGAGAGAGAGAGAGCGAGAAACAGAATGCGAGTGGGGAAGGGGCAGATAGAGAGGGAGACACAGAACCTGAAGCAGGCTCGAGGCTCTGACTGTCAGCACAGAGCCTGATGCGGGCTCGAACTCACAAACCACAAGATCATGACCTGAGCTGAACTCGGATGCTTAAGCAACCAAGCCATTAAGATGCCCCTTAAAATGAAGATCCTCAAACTGTCCCTAGGGATGAGTTTTTTTTTTCAATATATGAAATTTATTGTCAAATTGGTTTTCATACAACACCCAGTGCTCATCCCTAAAGGTGCCCTCCTCAATACCCATCACCCACCCTCCCCTCCCTCCCACCCCCCATCAACCCGCAGTTTGTTCTCAGTTTTTAACAGTCTCTTATGCTTTGGCTCTCTCCCACTCTAACCTCTTTTTTTTTTTTTCCTTCCCCTCCCCCATGGGTTTCTGTTAAGTTTCTCAGGATCCACATAAGAGTGAAAACATATGGTATCTGTCTTTCTCTGTATGGCTTATTTCACTTAGCATCACACTCTCCAGTTCCATCCACGTTGCTACAAAGGGCCATATTTCGTTCTTTCTCATTGCCCTGTAGTACTCCATTGTGTATATAAACCACAATTTCTATATCCATTCATCAGTTGATGGACATTTAGGCTCTTTCCATAATTTGGCTATTGTTGAGAGTGCTGCTATACACATTGGGGTACAAGTGCCCCTATGCATCAGTACTCCTGTATCCTAGGGATGAGTTTTTTTTTTTTTTTTTTTAATTTTTTTTCAACGTTTATTTATTTTTGGGACAGAGAGAGACAGAACATGAACAGGGGAGGGGCAGAGAGAGAGGGAGACACAGAATCGGAAACAAGCTCCAGGCTCTGAGCCATCAGCCCAGAGCCCGACGCGGGGCTCGAACTCACGGACCGCGAGATCGTGACCTGGCTGAAGTCCGATGCCTACCCAACTGCGCCACCCAGGCGCCCCATCCTAGGGATGAGTTTTAAGCAGGAGATGACCCGATTTGATGTACTTTTTTTTTTTTTTTTCCTAAAGATCACTCTGGAAGCAGCTGGTAGACAGCTGTACATAGGAAGTATGTGACCCTGGTTTGGATTAAGGGGGTGGCAGGGCCTATGGCAACAAGTGGGAAGATTCAGTAGTTATTCTGATAAAAACATAAGGGAAATGGAGAAGAAGCAAGTTGAGGGAGAGGATGAGTTGAGCTTTGAGTGCCCATAAAATCATTACATAAACAGATCCCTCGGGAAGTTTAAAAGAAAAGTTTGGAACTTTGCCTAAAGAGACTGGAACTGATTCTCAGAAAATCAAGTACATTTGTAGAGAAAGGGTTAAACTATTAATGTGGATGAGACTTTTCAAAGCAAAATATTAAAATGAAAGAAGAAAAATCTTCAGTAGCAGATAGTGGTGAAAATCTTAAGTTATATTATTGTTGTCATCCTACTTGTAAGTAACATTTATGGCACACTTAGTATGTTCAGAACACAACGCCAAGCACTTTTTAATATTAGAAAATATCATGTACGTCAGAAACTACAGAAGATATCGTTACTCCAATGTGGATTTAACATGATATTCACATGTCATTCTTGTTTCAGATGATTGTAAAGAGTAACACTGAGGCCAAGCATTTTATATGTACTATGTCATATCCTCAAGACTACTTGATGTGGTAGGTACATATATTATTTCCTGTCTTCAATTTGTCCCTTCAGAGGAGAGGCATTCTCCATGCTACTCTGTATTCCAAAAGACCTACCTCTAGGGACTATACTAAGTGTCTTATTGTCTGGCTTCCAGCTGAGTTCCACCAAGGGGGACCACCAGTAGGAGAATGGAGGGAGTGGGGAGAGCAATTCAGAAGCTTGTTCCCTCACTCTTAGGTTGATGGTGCCCCTGCATGGCCAGAAGGCCACAGTTTCTCCCCCAAATAGCTTGAACTCTCTCTCTTGGCAGGTTCCAGCTATCTCTCCCTACCTTGTCCCTTAGGGTCTAGAGGTGGAAACAATCCTTCTGTTACTTAGCTCAAGTTCATGCTTCTCCTACACCCTACCCACACTTTTGTAATTAGCCCCTGTGCACATAATCTTCCTCAAATTAACTTAATTTGAGAAAGTCTTCGGTTTCCTATTAGAACTCTGACTAATGCAATCCCATTTTGCAGATGAAGATACTGAGGCTCACAAAAGAGGATGTAGCAAAACCCACACTCAATCCCAATCCATCAGACTCCAGAACACGAGTTCTTACAGCAATGCCTCCCTGTGTTAGGTGAAGAATATAAAATCGAGAAGCAGAGAGAGCAAGGCCAGCCATCACAGAGGAACTTTCCAGTTTGTGAGCAAGCCAAGCTTGCACTCACATCCAGGTCTTGTTTTTACTCTTTAATTTGCATATAATTCTCTTCTGAATCCACTCTTTCTCACCATTTGCCTCTGAACAGAATGTATATACCCAGAGCAGCTTCTTGAAGTTCCTAAATTATGACACTAACCCACTGCCAACCAGTCATTCTATCATATCAGTCTGTTTTATTTTCTTTTTAGCACTTACAGTGTCTGAATTTAGCCTCTTCACTTACTTGTTTCCATGTTTACTGGTGTCTTTCCTACCTCCTACCTTCCAGAAGAAACAAAGTCTAAGAGGCCAGGGACCACGGGTATGGTCTTTATTCTTACATTCCCATTAACATTCCATTAACTAAGACATTGCCTGATACATACAAATGGGCATGCAATAGTAATCAACGTATGCATAAATGAACAAAAAACAGAGCAAACAAATGAATGCCATGATAGAATGTTAAGGTAAGCTCAGATACCAAATAGCTCAGGAGTTAAGCAGTGGCCAGCGTTGAAAGAAAGCAAATACAGATTTTTCGTTCTTGATATTGGACACTGAAGGGAGAGGAGTGGCACAAGAGCATGGATCCCACATACCCCAGCTGAATATATGGTTGAAGGAGAAACCAAAAATCCATGCTTCTGAAATTCTATTATTTTAAAGAACCATTTCACTATGATTACATACTATTTTAACACTTCTAATTACTGAACCAAAATAAATAACTTATACTAAGAATCAAGAGACACTGGATTTTTATCTCTACTGGTTTCCAAATCATATTGGTATGTCTCCCACTTGGAAAGGTATATCCTCTCTTTTTTGTTAGTGTGAAATGGCAGTATGTTGCATTTGCTTTTGCTGCTGCAAGAGAACACAGGAGCACAAATTAAATGGTTTATTTTGCAAGGAGTGTCCTTGTAAATCTTTGTCCTTTGAAATTCAAAGGTCAATGATACTTTCTATATGCAAATGTAGTTGTGAAATGCATTGCACATTACTAGTCCTGGCAGATGGGGAAAACTACAAATTTATCATGGTGATGGCTTCAGGAATATGGTGGATCATTATGCACACAGTATGACAACTAATGACAGTCTTTTTAATTCTCTCCTTTCAGTGGTCTCTTCCACAGACACATGCAGCGAAAATTCACTTTGCCGATGTGTCAAAACCAAATTCAATATCTTTTTAGACATCGTAATGGATTGCAATCCTTTATTCTACGGAAGATTAAGCTGAACTTCTGGCCTTTAATAAAAACTTTAATAAAAACTCTCCTGGCAAATTTCATGTGGTCAAGTCTTATTTTTAGTTTTGATTTGGATGCTTTATATTGAAACTATACAATTTGAAATGACAGGAACCACTCTTATTATAATATCTTGAGTTTGATATGATTCTTTTCTTTAAGGAGCTTAAAATGCTTTTGCATACAGTCTTTTATTTTTCAAAATGTCAGTGAAATAGGTAGATGTTGGCTCCTATATTACATTCTGTCATGCTCAAAAAATGTTTAAACTGATCACACAGAAGTATTAATTTGTCAAAAAAGGAGAGGAGGAGAGAGACAGAGACTGAGAGAGTAATGGTGGCATCAGGGACTCCTGGAGTTTGGGCATAAAAGCTAGATAACCATTATTCTGGGTTGCATGGCAGGAAGGGTGTGAAAACCTGTTTCAAGCCACTGAGATTTGGGGCTTCTGTTACTGCAGCAAAGCCTCACCTATCCTGATATATAGTTACCTATATAAAAACTATAACTTCCATAGATGATATAAATAAAATTTAATAAAAATTCGAGTCCCTGATTCTATTTCTAGGACCTACCCATGATGTAGCTAAAGTATAGAACTTGTCTCAATCTCCACTTTCAAGTCTATATAATGAAATTAATAATGCATATCTCACATGGTTGTAAGAGTTAATAGAAAACTCTGCCCAGTGCCTGACATCTATTAAGAATGTATTAAATGAAAGCTTTAGGGGCACCTGGGTGACTCAGTCGGTTAAGTGTCTGACTTCCATTCAGGTCATGGTCTTGCAGTTCATGGGTTTGAGCCCTGCATCGGGCTCTGTGCTGACAGCTCAGAGCCTGGAACCTGCATGGGAATCTGTGTCTTCCTCACTCTCTACCCCTCCCTCACGCATGTTCCATCTGTCTCAAAAAATGAATTAACATGAAAAATTTTTTAAAAACATATTATAAAAAAGGAAAGCTGTAAACAAAGCATCCACACCCGGTGCAAAAAGCTACTGCCCATCACTAAAGTAGTTCAGATTGGCAAGTCCTATTTCCTGCTATTTTCCTCAATTTTGTTGCTTTCTTCTGAAACTCCAAGCTTTTAATTGTGGTGGCTTATACTAAGCTGTTGTTGCTTTGGTCATATTGATTCTCATGATTTGTTAACTATAGGCAGTGGTAAACAGGAACTCTGCTATTCTTTTGTGTTGATGGAGGCTTCCCCAATCTTAAGTTTTTGCTTCTGTTTATGGAGACGGGAGGCAAAGCTCCCTCCTATCATATCCCAAGGTGCTTACCTAACTTCAAGATCTTGAAGCTCTCATTCTTCCACTGATTGTTCAGTCCTCCTCATCCCCTTAGGAAAGATATATCTACTCATCTCTCTGTAGTCCTGTGCGTTTTCTTCCAACTTTCCTTTCACTATTGATCTGTCATCTTCCACGATGGACTACTAAGAAGTCAATGGTAGCTTTGTGTTCTAAGAATCTCTAAAATGGATTTTGCTCTACTTTTTTAGCAGCTGCCTAAAATAAAAAAAATCATGTGCCTTTCTTCTGTGTTTAAACATAATATGCTGTTTCAGAATCAATATGTTGTACGCCTGAACCTAATATAACATCACATATTAATTATACTTCAATTAAAATAAATAAATTAGAAAAACCATATGGTGTTTCAGTGGTGAAAGACTGAAAGTTCTCCCTTTAAGGTCAGAAAGTAGACAAGGAATCCACTTCACCACTGCTGCTCAGCTCCCTACTAGAAGTTGAGAGCAATCAGGCAATAAAAAACACAGAAGGCATCCAAATTAGAAAGAAAGAAGTAAAACTATCTTACTCACAGATTACATGATTTTAAATAGAGAAAATCCTTAAGTATTGCCCATCCGCACACAAAAACTATTAGAGACAATAAACAAATTCAGCAAAGTTGTAGAGTATGAGATCATTATGTAAAAATAAGTTGTATTTCTATACACTGGCAATTAACAACCTGAAAAGGAAATTAAGAAAACTATTTAATTACAATAGCATCACAACAGTAAAATACTTAGGAATAAATTTAGCCAAGGAAGTACAGGACTTATTCACTAAACACTACAAAAGATTGCTGAAGGAAATTAAACAAGACACAAATAAATGAAAACTTCCATGAAATTTCACCCTTCACACAGTTTTACTGCTATCGATTCAATATATATTATTCTGGACTTTTTTTTCTATTCATTATCAATTATGGTTCTCGGTTAGAAGCAAGAGAAACTGTCTTCCTGGGAGTCATTTGGCAAGTTACTACCTCTCTGAGTTTCACTTTACTCATTGGATAAATGGAGATAATATTAGGATCTACTGCACTGGTTATTTTAAGATCTAAAGGCATATAAAGTATGTAACAGCACCTCTTACAGGAAAAGGAGGTAAAACACATATGTGCTATTATTTTTATAATTTAATTACTGTTATGATTGGTTTTCAAAATCAATTGTAGCCTATCATTCAAAACTCTTTATTATACCTTGACTTATATTACATCCTAACTTACCACTCTCAAGAGGTTATTTTCCTCTCTTAGGAGAATACTTTCTTTATTTTTTATTTAACCTGACTTATTAATTTTCTTCATCTGTGCTTTACCTCACAAAGAACTTTTTTCTTGAACACCATTTCCTTCTATCAGCAAATCCAACCCAGAAATTTGTAATAAAACCTACTCCAGTCCCACATCTTTTACCGCAGATCTTCTGATTACTATGGCTCATGGTATACATTTAGTGAGGATAATATGTATTACACTGCATTATTCTTGAAAATATTTGCCTCTCAGTATGAAGGGATGCTTTTCCATCCAAGGACATATGACTTGCTTGAACCAATGGAATGTAAATGGAAGCAGTATGTACTACTGATTCTGGTGATGGTTGCAGTTTTGTGAATATACTGAAAACTTTGAATTATGCACATTAGGTGAGTGGATTTTATAGTATGTGAATTGCATCTCAATCTGTTACAAAAATACAACAAACATAAAATACTAAAATACAATTTAAAGTACATAAAAAGCAATTGAGAGGAGATGATTAATATTTGAGAGTGTAAAAACAGTGAAATATTTCAATGAGAAGAAGACTTATCAAGTGTGAATTTTATGAGATGCTCATTCTAACTTCCATAAGCTATATAATTACTTTTACATTGATTAGCAACATAATAGTATTGGTTTGGATGAACTTCATCTACAAGTAACAGAAATTCCCAAATGTTGATGGCATAAACATTATTGAAATATAGTATATACTTATTTGGTAGGTAGTCCAGGACAGGTAAGTTGGCAAAAAGAGCATCAAGATCCCAGGGGCCTTCTTTTTTTTTTTAATAGCCTTCATGCCCAGTGCTGAGTCCAACACAGAGTCTAATGCAGGGCTTGAACTCACTATTCTGAGATCAAGACCTGAGCTGAGATCAAGAGTCAGAGGCTTCACCAATTGAGCCACCCAGGTACTCCAGGTGACTTTTATTTGTTGTCCCATCAGTGTCAACTCCTGCCTTCTACCTTATGCTACAAAATGGCTGCTCCAATGCCAGCCATTATACCCACATTCTAGCCCCGATGAAGCAAGAATGGGCAGGACAGAGGCATACCTCCTTTTCTGATGATGTTACCCAAAAGCTACACAAAACTATTCGACTTATTCACATCACCATGCCAAACTGAAAGGGACACTTGGGGTCTTTATTTGACTTTGCAATGAGCCCAGCTCACTTTTTTTTTTTTAATTCTAGAGAAACAAGAGAGAATCCATGTTTAATGACAACCAAAAGGCAGAATGCCTTTTTACTACGTCCCAAGGAAAAGAACATGTAGGATTCCTACTCTCTCTCTATGAGATTCTATTCTAAATACTTCATGAATGCTAGTACATTTCATTTAGGAAGACTGACCAGCCTAAGGCAAGGTCACAAATACAACAGGTAACAGGTAGAAAAATGAAGAGTGAATGTGCTTGGTGACACTCGGGTTTGTCCAGGGAAGGAAAGTGGAATGGTGGGGATTGTGGCAAAATGACCTTCATTTGCCCTGCTTATCGGGACAACTGGTTCTCAGCCTGCAGCTAGTGCAACATTGGAATTTTAAGTTCAAACTTACAAGACATTTCCAATATTTAAAACAAGCCAGACATCAATATCTTATTGAAATGTGAATTGTACTGGAAATCTCTTCTTTCTCAATTTGGGTTTCCATGTTTAAAAACTATTTGCACCTTGCCTGTGGACCGCCCATTTGGGACATCTGCTTGAAAACAGTAAGATAATCTATCAGCTCTAAAAAATGGATGGCCCATCAGACTCTGAAAGTAACCAATGTATTGAAAATTATTAGAAAGGGCAGTGAAAGTGATGCAAGACTTGTAGCTACAGATTAATCAAGTATCAGAATGCTACCTTTATTGAGCGTCTTCCCATTGGCAACTCTGTACTCAGCCCTTTTTACACTTGTGATCTCATGTGAAGCTCGACAAGTTTTGGGTTCTTCTCTTTTCTTTTACACGGTGGTAGATGAAAATTGTGGGCCAGAAAGCTTAGTAACATGCCCAAAGACCACACAGCTTGTAAGGGATGAAGCTATGACTTAAATCTGGCCCTGTTAGGTGTCCAAACCCATTATCTTAATCCTCATTTAACACTGTGTGCAATTTCTATGCGTTTTCTGGAACAATACAGGGTACCTTTGTCACAATATGAAAATAGAGATATGATAAGCAGGTATGCAGAATCTCAACATTTCACTTTAAGTGCAGTGTCACTTCTGTCAGAGAAACAGCATGGGGGATACAAGTAGAAGGATTAACCAAAGTCTGAAAAGCCTCCAGAGGACCTCAGTGCTCAAAATATCATACATTATCTTTAAACAACATCTGGAGGGCCCTCACGCCATTTATCCCATTAAATAAAAAGGAGATTTTGACGGTTACCATTTTGTGCCTTTAAACCCACACTGGAGCTGTGGAACTTATTTAGCACAGGTGTTTAATTGTGATAAATTGGAGACAGTCCCTGTATTCAATGGTCCTCAAACTAACACTACCATCTGGGTAGAGAAGGGTAGGGGCTTCCTGTCAACAAACCTGCTTATAAAGTTTCAAGGGCAGTGGCCTATTAGGAAATCCACAGGGGTAGATCAGGAGGTTGGGCGTGCATGAAGGGAGCAGAGTATTGAAACTTTCCCCAGGATGGCAAAATACTGCGGGAGATGAACATGAAGGTATTGTGCTTATTATCTTTTTGATAATCTATTTCTTTTTTCAAAGCAATATTAAAAATTAAAAACACTTGGGTATCTTGGCGAGCGAGAGATTTCTTTGCCATTTTGTGTGTTAAGGGGAAATTATATTGGTTGCTTTTGGCAAATCTTCCTGCTTACTGAGAGCGCACAAATGTTATTGTGGTCTGCAACTAGAAATCAGTGTGTTTTAGTTAACCAAGAATGAATTAAGAGAGGGGATTCTGCTTCCAGCTTATGGGAAGTAATGAGGACTGGATTTATTTTCTCACCTGAAACAATGGAAAAACCAGACAAAATATATGAGTCGATGTTTTTCAAGATATTAAACATCAGGCAGTGAAGGAAAGTGCTTGCAGAAACAGAGGGGGAAAAAATAATGAGTTCTACCAGCTGGTAAAACAGCTGATTGACTTGAGAAAGTTTTCAGGCCACAACACAAGGCAGGTAAACTGGGGCAGAATCTGGTGGACTCCTAGGTGAAGAAACAGAGCAGAGAGCCTAGGAACATCAAAGCTGCTAGAATTAGCTAGAATTAGAATTAGCCCTAAGGAGTAAAGGGCTACACAGAGACTGTTTTCAAGAACTGGAGAAGATCTCAAATACTGAGTAGAGGACTGATCTATGGAGTATGTTACTAGAAACCTGGTAAAAACCACACAAAAGGACTAGAAAAAATAGCGCGCAGAGCACCAAGTCAGGGTTATGAATAGGGTCTGTTCTCTCTAGCCATATTGGAAAAACTCATAATTCATAGTGCATTGGGTGGAGTCCTCAGAAGGGTCTTGGCTTAGTAATGTGTGATAATCAGACTTCACTAAACACCGCTCTTGTCCTGTCTCACAAATCTTAAAAAGGAAACTGAAAGAAAAAAAAAAACTTTCCAAATAACTAAACTTCATCACAAAACATATTTCACTAATATTTATATAAATAGAAAATATCCAACACCCAATAAGATAATGGCAACAGTGCCTGGTGTCTTCTCAAAAATTATCAGGAATCCAAAGATGCAGGAAAAAAAAAAAAGACAATTATGAGGAGAAAAATAAAATGATCAAAATTGAACCGGAACTGACAGAAGTGTTGAAATTAGCAGACACAGACATTCAACAGTTAGTTCAAGTCTATTTTTGGCATTTGAAAGTTAGATAGGACATGGAAGGTCTGTCGTTTTTTGTTTTTTTTTTTAAGACTCAAATTTAACTTCTAGAAACGCAAACTGTAATGTCTGAGATGAAAAATAAAATGAATGGTATTAGTGGATGGTTCAACATTGCAGGACAAAAGTGAACTTGAAGACATAGCAATGGAAAGTACCAAGATAAAATACACAGAGAAAAATAATTTTTAAAAAATGAACAGAGCATTATTCAGCTGTGGGGCAATTTTCAGCAGCCCAATATACGTGTTATTGGAGTTCTTGTAAAAGCAAAGGGTAGAAGAGGGAAAAAATTGAATATATAATGTCTAAATATTTCCAAATGTGATGAAAATGGTAAAACCATAGATCCAAGAAATTCTATGAACCTCCAACACGAGAAACATGGAGAGAATTATACCAAGGCACACCATAATCCTGTTGCTTAAAAGTAGCAAATAAAACAAAAAGTCTTAAAAGCAGCCAGAGGAAAAAAGATGTATTATATACAGAGAAATAAAATGAGGAAACAGCATATTTTTCTTTGAAAGTATTACATGTGAAAAAACAGAGCAACATTTGCAAAGTACTGAAAGAAAAGAAGGGAAAAAACACAACTGTCAACCTAGACTATAGAACTATATCCAGTAAAATTATCTTTTAAAAATGAAAGTCCAATAGAGATGTTGAAGACATACAAAAGCTGAAACAATAAATACACTATCAGCAGAACTGCACTACAAGAAATGTTAAAGGAAGTCCACTAGGCAGAAGGAAAATGAGAGCAGATGGAAATATGAATGGGTACAAAGGAATAAAGGGTACAGGATATGCCCGCTACATGGGTAAATATGCAAGTTATTTTTCTTACTCTTTAAACCTCTTAAAAAATTTTTTTTAACTTTTATTTATTTTTGAGAGATATAGAGACAGAATGCAAGTGGATTAAGGGCAGAGAGAGAGGGAGACACAGAAGCAGAAGCAGGCTCCAGGCTCTGAGATATCAGTACAGAGCCTGATGTGGGCTTGAACTCACGAACCGTGAAATCATGACCTGAGCCGAAGTCGGAGGCTCAACAGACTGAGCCACCCAGGCGCCCCTCTTTAAATCTATTTAAATGATAATTAACTGGTTCAACAAAATAATCACAATGGGGTGTTGGGTTTATACCATTTATAAAAGTAAAATGTGTGACAACAGTAACACAAAGGCTAAAAGGAGAGAAAATGAAGTATATAATTATAAGGTTTTTTAACATGTGAAATGGAGCATAATCACTTGAAGTTAAACAGCAGTGAATTAAATATGTAGTAGAAATCCTAAAGCAACCAATAAAATATCCTCTCCCTCAAATTTTCAGCTAATAAACTGATAAAAGAGACAAAGCATGTTTTAAAAGAGTAAGCAATTGATCAAAAAGAAGGAAGAAAATATAGGAAAGAAAGCACAAAGCAGGTATTTCAAATGGAAAATAATGAGCAAGATGAAACATATCAATGTAATCAGATGAATGTAGAAATGCCTCTAATCTCCAATTATAATGCAGAGATTGTCAAATTGGTGAAAGGAATCAGAGCCAACCATGAGCTGCTGGCAGGGAATGCACTTTAAATATATAGAGATACATAAGTTAACATTAAAAGGATGGTCAAAGATATACCATGCTAACATTAATCAAAGGAAAGCTGAAGTGTATGTACTAAAATCAGACAATTAGGTTTCAGAGCAAAAAATATTCCAAGGATAAAGAAGGTCGTTTCATAATGATAAAGGGGTCAACTCATCAAGCAGCCACAAAATAATCCAAAACATTTATGTACCTAATAATAGAGCTTCAAAGCAAATGAAGCAAAAATTATAGAACTGCAAAGAGAAATAGACAAATCCATAACTATAATGGGAGATTTAATACGACTGCCTGATAATTGAAAATTGCAATCAAAATGCCAGCAGGCTTTTTTGGAAATTGGCAAAATTATTCTAAAATGTGTATGGAAATGTAAAGAACCTAGAATAGCCAAAACAACTTTGAAAAAGAACAAAGTTAAGGTGGCTAACAACACCTGATTTAAACACATTAAAAAGCTACAGCGATTAAGACGTTGTAGTAGCATTAAGTGAGAGAAATGGGTCAATGGTAAAAGAGTAGAGATTTCAGAAATACATCCATGCATATAAAGACAATTGATTTTTGTCAAAGGTACAGTGCGTTCACTGACGGAAGAATGGTTTTTTCATCAAATCATGCTGGGAACACTTGGATATCTATGACAATGTCTTATGTTGAACCATAGGCAAATATTAACTCAAAGAACTAAATGCTAAACCTAAAACAATAAAATCTCTCAATGAATACATGATAGAAAATCTTTATGTCTTTGGGTTAGACAGACATTTCTTAGATATAACACCAAAAGCATGATTGGAAAGGGGCGCCTGGGTGGCGCAGTCGGTTGGGCGTCCGACTTCAGCCAGGTCACCATCTCGCGGTCCGGGAGTTCGAGCCCCGCGTCGGACTCTGGGCTGATGGCTCAGAGCCTGGAGCCTGTGTCCGATTCTGTGTCTCCCTCTCTCTCTGCCCCTCCCCCGTTCATGCTCTGTCTCTCTCTGTCCCAAAAATAAATAAAAAACGTTGAAAAAAAAATTAAAAAAAAAAAGCATGATTGGAAAATTAAAAAATTGATCATTCTAAATTTAAATATGTTTTCAAAAGAAGTGTTAAGGGGATGAAAAGACTAGCCACAGGCTGGGAAAACATATTTGCAAACGGCATATCTCATTAAGGATTTGTATGCAAAATACATAAATGATTCTCAACAATGAGAAAACAACCTGATTTGAAATATCAAAAAAAATATAAACAAACTTCAGCAAATAAAATATACAAATTGCAAGCAGGCACATGACATGATATGCAACATCATCAGTCATTAGAAAAATGCAAATTAAAGCCACCGTGATGTACCAATACACACCGTTTAGAATGGCTGCAATTAAAAAGTCTTTCCATCATAAGTCAAAGTGAAGCAAGTGGAATTCTCACCCACTGCTGGTGAGAATGTAAAATTAACCAACCTCCTTGGAAAATAGTTTGGCAAGATCTTAAATTTCTTTTTAAATTAAAAAAAATTTAAAAAAGAATTTTTTTTTTTGCGTGAAAAATTTATACATACCCCTTCCAGCTAATCCAGCCATTCCACTCAGGGTATTTACTTAAGAGATATCCTAGCATATGTTAATACATCTACATTCATAACAGTTTTCTTTGCAATAGTCCAAAACTGTAAATAATCTAAATGCCCATCCATGGATGAACTAATAAATTGTTATATATTCATACAGTGGAATACAACTCAGCAATAACAAGAAATGAACTATTGATGAATGCAGCAACATGGATGAATCTCAAATAATTAATGCTGAGTCAAAGACAAATAAAAAGCATTTATATTCTTTACTACAAATGATGTTTGGAAAACAATATGTATGTGCAAAAGAATGAAATCAAACCGTTACCTTACACCACATGCAAAAAGTAACTCAAATGCATCAAAGACCTAAACATGAGAGCAAAAACTATAAAACTCATAGAAGAAAACATAGGGGAAAGGTTCCATGATATTGCATTTGGCAGTGATTTCCTGGATCTGACACCAAAAGCACAGGCAAAAGAAAGAAATAGATATATTGGATGTTATAAAAAATAAAAACCTTTTTGCATCAAAAGACACTATCAACATAGTGAAAAAATGACCCATGAGTGAGAGAAAGTACTGGCAGATCATATATCTGATAAGGGATTAATATCTTAAATATATACAGTAAAACCTTGTGAGCAATAATTTCTTCCAGAAACATTCTTATAATCCATTGGCTAAGTTGTGATCATGTGACATTCAGCATCACATACTACATGTATTGGAAGACATGGTTCATTTACCAAGTAAGTTAAAATTTATTAGAAATGTTTTCTCATCTTGCAGAACACTTGCAGAACAAATTACTCACAATCCAAGGTTTTACTGTGTATATGTATGTATGTATAGATATATATAGATTTTTTTTTTTAATTTGAGACAGTACGCAAGCAAGGGAGAGGGGCAGAAGAAGAGAGAGAGAGAATCTTAAGCAGGCTCCACACTCATCATGGAGCCCGATGTGGGGCCTGATGTTACCACCCTGATATCATGACCTGAGGCAAAATCAAGAATCAGATGCTCAACAGACTGAGCCACCCAGGGGCCCCAATATCCTGAATATATAATGAACTTCTACAACTCTACAATAAAAAACAAATAACCTGATTTAAAACTGAGCAATGGACATGAACATTTATGTGAATATGCAAAGAACATTTAAAAATGGCCAAAAAGCTCATGAAAAAATGTTTGATATCCCTAATCATTAAGTAAATGCATACTGAAACCACAATAAGATACCATTTCATACCCATTGGGTTCGCTATTATAAAACCAAATACAAATAGAAAATAAAATATGTTGGAGAGGATGTGGAAAAAGTGGAACCCTTGTGTACTGTTGATGTGAATATAAAATGGTGCAGATGCTATGGAAAATAGTATGAAGATTCCTCAAAAAATTAAGCACAATTATCATAAGATCCAGCAACTGAACTTCTGGATATATACCAAAAAAACCCTGAAAGCAGAAACTCGAACAGGTATCTGTCCACTTAGGTTCATAGCAGAATTATTCATAATAGCCAAAAGATGGAAGAACCCAAGTATCCATCAGCAGATGAACAGATCAACAGAATGTGATATATCCATTGAATCCAACAACAAAATATTGTTCAGTCTTAGAATGAAATTCTGAAACATGTTACAACATGGATAAACCCAGAACACATTCTGATCAATTAAATAAGCCAGTCACAAAAGGCCAAATATTGTGTGGGCCAATTATATGAGTTATCTAGAAGTAGTCCAACGCATAGAAACAAAAAATAGAATGATGGTTAAGGAGTGAGGAGAAAGAGCAGAGTTTCTGTTAGTGAAGAGGAAGAAAGCTCTGGAGATGGATGGTAGTGATGGTTGCACATCCATGTGAATGCATTTAATGCACAAAAACTACACTTAAAATGGTATAAGTAATTTTGTTATCTTTTACAATTTTTTTAAAGAAGGACATACTCTATGACTCAAACCAATCTATACATTGGTAGAAAGCAGATCATTGGTAGGCTAGGAATGTGGGATGCGGAATTAGGGAAGAGAGGGACTATAAAAGGGGCTCCTCTGTGGATGATGAGTATGTTTCTTTACTTGGTAGTGGTGACACTTTCACGGATGTATACATATCCAAACTTATACAACTGCAAACCTTACACGTATGAAGCATACTATGTATCAACCACACTCCAATTGACCAGTTAAATTGATTAAGAATAAGTTGACTTTGAATCACAGATATAAATGTAAGGGCTAAAAGTATAAAACTCCTAGAATACATAGAGATAATTTTTTATGACTTTGGCCTTGGCAAAGGATTCTTAGATATGACACCAAAATGATCAATGAATTTAAAAAGAGGTAATTAAACATCATCAAAACTCAAAACTTTTCACTTCAAAGGAGACCGTCAAGTAAAAAGACAGCCCAGTGAATGGGAGAATATATTTGCAGATTACACAATCAGTAAGAGACTCATGTCCACAATATAAAGAATCCTCATAACCCAATAATAAAAAGATAACTAACCCAATTAAAAACTGGGCAAATGACCTGAGTTGACATTTCTCTGAAACATCCAAGTGGCTTACAAACAAATGAAAAGGTATTGGACATCATCAGTCATCAGGGAGATGCACATCCAAACCAGAGTAAGACACCACTTCCACAGATTAAGGTGGCTGGAATCAACAAGTCAGATAACAATAAATATTGTTATGGATGTAAAGTGTATGCAAAATAGTGGTGGGAATGTAAAATGGTGCAGTCACTTTGGAAAACGCTCCAGCAATTCCTCCAATAATGAAACAGAGAGTTATCTTTTGACCCAGCAATTCTACTCCTAGAAATGAAAACATGTCCACACAAAAATTCATATGTGAATGTTTATATAAGCTTTGTTCATAATAGCCAAAAGGCAGAAACAACACAAATATCCATGAATGAATGAATGGATAAATAAAATGTAATATTACGTAATATTATGCAGCCACAAAAAGTAAGGTAGCATTGATCTATGTTACAACAGATGAATCTTGGAAACTTCATACTAAATGAAAAAAGCCATTCACAAAAAACTACATACTATATGAGTCTATCTGTGTAAAATGTCCTGAACACGGAAATGTATAGAGAAAATAGATTCGTGGCTACTTAGGGCAACCTAAGTGTCATGGGGATTGGGTAGTGATAGCTAAGGGGTACAGCCTTTCTTTGTGAGGTGATAAATTGTTCTAAAATTCACTATAATGATGGTTACACATACTGTGAAAAAAACTAAAAACAAATGAATTATACACCTTACAGGGGTTAATTGTATGGTATGTGCCTTACATCTTAATAAAGCAATTTTCCAAAAGAATAAGCAGACTTGTATGTTAACATATTCATGATAAAATGTGGTTCTGCCTCTTTCTGTCTCTCTAAGAGGAGATGATCCTAAATATAGTTTCACCAGTCAGGATGTGGTAGTTGATGCTGTGGTAACAAACAAACCTCAAATCTCATAAACATAAAATGGTAAAGATCTGTTTTCACTCACATGTCCATCACTACTTGGCTGGAAGCTCAGTTTTCACCCTCATTCCAGGATCTAGGCTGCTGGAATTGCCACAGAATGAACCGTTGTCTGGAAGAAGGAAGAAGAGAACTCTGGAGGGTCTCAATCTAATAGCTAGAGGCTCTGCCTTAAAGTTCTGTCACTTCTGCTTACAACTCATTGGCTGAAAGTAGTTACATGTCCTCTTCTCGCCAAGTGGAACCACAAAACTCAACTCCCCTTTTTCCCATAGTGTTGACAGTGTTGATCTCTGCCATAGAGATAATATTCATGAAGGATTTACTATGTATCACAAGCTGCTCTAAAGCCTTCTGTATATCATCTCACAACTCACCACTGCCCCCCCCAAAATCTTTTTAAATGGACACTATTATTATCCTCTACCCCAGTATTTTACAGAAGAAAAAAATTAAGGCATAGGAGATATTCCTGAAGTTAGTAAATTAACTAGTAATTGGTATTTGAATCCAGACATGGGCACCAGACCTACATTCTTACTTCAACACAATGTTGCCAGCAGCTATTCTCATATTTTCCTTCCTCCTACTGAGACACAAATCTATCACAAAGTCCAAAAAGGTGTAAGAAAACTGCACTAGCAGTATAGATTATTAAATGACAACCGATTAGAATTCAGATCCCCCAGTTTCTGTCCAGTGTCTTTTGAGTAGATGGATGGTTTTCCCACTGTCCTCAGTAAAGCCCGGAGTTCAGAGAAGCTTCAAACAGAGCATCTCTGCTTTATCCTTTATGCTTCCTCCACATGTTTACATTTATTTCTTGGCTGACAAAAATAAAGTTGGGAAAACTACACTTCTCCACTCGTGTCTCCATTCCTGATAATCCAAGAGACAAACCCTCTGCAAGAACAGCTTCACACCAATGTATACACCAGTCTCCTTTTCTATTTTGGTAGTTAAAATGCTTACTTTTAGGGGGCACCTGGATGGCTCAAGCATCCGACTCTTGATTTTAGCTCAGGTCAGGATCTCATGGTCGTGAGATCGAGCCCTTTGTTAGGCTGTGCACTGACAGCGCAGAGACTGTCTGTCTTTCTGCCAGTCTCCTGTTTGTGCACTCTCTCTCAAAATAAATAAATAAACATTTAAAAAAATGCTTACGTGTACATCATGGTAAGGGCAACTGTTTTGATAAACACTATTATCATGTGCAGCATTGATGAAAGCAGATACTAACTTGGAAAAAATTTTAAATATACAAATCATACAAGGGCATCATTAAGTATAGGAGATAGGACTTAGCAGTGAGTTATATCCACAAGAACCCGGCTCAAGAAAACCAGGGCTTAGGAATGGCACCTTTGATCTTTCTGTACAGCATGTTTACCAGTCTTCAAAGCATTAGTGCTGTCTGCAAGGCCTATAACAGTGTCAGCCATGTAGATGCTGTCTTATATTACTTGCTGCTGAATGACTGAGCACTTGGGGATTATTCAAAGGAAGGCTTTTAGGGTCACCAGGAAATGAAATCAATGGGATGGATAAAGACACAATTCCAGTGCACCACTAAAGAAACTACATTATCCTTACGTTCTTAGTGTTTCTAGCAATATGGATCCTGTTAATTATTCCAAGTCAGAGCAGATATTTGAACAGGTTGATCTCAACTGAGAAATTTGGACTGCACTCCTGGCATAAATTGGTACAGTGAGGGCCCACCAGGAGAAAAAAAAAATGGCACCCTTCCCAAAAAGCATGCAAAAGAGAAATGTCTTTTTTAAGTTGGGGTTCCTAAGCACCCCTCCTCCTTAGCAATAGGAACAAGTCTAATGTGATAATAACCTCTCTCTGGGGTGGCATCTTGAAAGGAAACAAGCTTCCCAGTTCTATGACCTGTTGGAAGAGAGATCCCAGCAGGGATCGGGAGTCTTGGGGAGTGCCCTCCAGCACTGTGAAATCTTTGAAGAGACCCAACTTTGAAGAGTGCCTTTCTCCCGGATACTGTGAGCATGCATACACAATTAGGGAGAAAACCACCTAACTCTGATTTCCAAAACCCATCTCAACTTTACTCTAGATCTCTCCTTTGATAAAAGCTGCCCAAACCCCTTCAGAGAGTTTTGTGAGGCAGTGAGGGAGACCAGAGAAAGCACATTTTCATCAGGCCGTTATTACGGGAATGCTGCCAATGGGAAAAATAATGGGCAAAGAAGGAAAAATTCTGATTATCTGACCAAGAGGCGTGAAGCATCTGTGGCTTGGGGCCAAGACATGGAAGGGAAATTAAAGGATAAAATAAATCAAAGATGTTGTCACTTTACCATGTGTTTGAAGGAGAGAATGCTGCCTGCTTGTGCTGTCCCAAGGTTTTCTGCAAGTAACATATTTTGAGTTCATTTTTAGCTCATTAACACAATTTTCTTTCAAGTGTTTTAACATTCACATTTCAATTCAACTTGAACTTCTTTTTTTTTTATTTTTTATTATTTATTTATTTATTTATTTTTTTGGCCAGTGGTAATTTGAGCATTCTCTATGGGACCTTTCAGTTATCTTGGAGGCTTTTCCCTTGACAAAGATAAAACAGAAAGACTTCAAAAGACTTTAGAATCAAGGGGATGTCACCTTTCATATGGGGAAGGAGAAGAAGTTCAAAGCTGGGCTCATATAGGGCTGTCCTTCAGAATTACAAATAACAGTCACCAATGCTGAGCATGTGGGATAATTATAATAATTTTATTAATAGTACAAACATTTTTCAAATATCACTCTATTCCAGGAATTTGCAGTCCAACTTATATTCATGATCTCACTTAATTTGGATGAGCAACATGGTGGTCTGCTTTCTAAAGGATTCCACTCAATTTAAATGGCTTTCCAAACAAGAAGTAATTTGGAAATTATTTTATGGTTTACAGATGTTAGTTACCAATGTGATATGCATGTTGTGGGGTCATATTTTAATATATCAACCAATGTGTTTTTCATTCCCATAATTCCATTTTATCCTTTGGCCATCCTCCATGCAAGCAAGATTACAATGTGCTCAAGGCCTTGAGGCACAGTTAGTACAACAGTCAAGGAAAGCATTGGATTTTTGAGCTTTGAAAGCCCTGCAGATCTGACAACATAAACAATAGATGTGGGAGAATAATTAAGAGGCACCTCTTCCACCTCCAGGCCGGAAGCCAGACAGCTTTCATCTCTGTGACCTCGAGAAGCAACCCTGGATTTAACTCCTGGGTAGGGTACGGGGGAAACCTCAGGTTAACCTGGAGAGGGCGGAGAACTTATAAGACCTGTGCTTTTTTCCCTGGTCCACCCTGGGGAAATGACCCATCATGTACAGCATCTTCACCCTCAGCACGGTTTGGGAGCTTTAATGTAGAGATGGTTACAGGGCATATCCAGGCAGGTGAGCCTGAGGCAGGTGAGTCATCAGAAATTTCCTCTAGGTTTCATATGGCTTCCAGGAGAAGCCAAATGTTTCTCTCATCTCTGGGTGGTCATGCAAATAGCAGAGAGGAAGCCAACCCAGAAGGCCTCAGGGTGAGGATGGAAAAGGATGAGCAGAAAAGACTTTACAGAAATGCAGACACTTTAGGGCATACCGGGGTGGGCAGGAAATACCATCTTAACTCCATACCTTAGTACTGTGTCCTCTTCCTCTCTCTGGCATACAGGCTCAACTCAGAGCGATATATTGATTGAAATGACCCTTGAATGATTGGAATTCATTCTCTGCTTCCTGGAAGAGTGAGCACTTGAAAGAAGTACCAAGCTGAGTTGTACCAAAATAAGGAAAGCTGTGTTTCTGCACACTGGGTATTCACACCTGCACACATCCCTGTTTCCTGCTGGCTCGGGGCTCAAGGGTGATGTGTGCGAGAGGAATTAGCCATCTTGTCCATTAACCCCTGAGGGAAGTAGGGTAAATTGTATTACCTTTCTGAGTTTCGGTTCCCTCATCTGCTGAGCAAGAGAACTGGGCTGATAGAAAATGTCCTGTGGAAGGGCTTCAGGGGTTTCCTGGAATAGTAAAGGAAGGTCACTTTGTGGGACCACCTTCAAGATTCCCCTGCAGCAATCATAGAAGATTATTAAATACAGAGAATAAACTGAGTGTTGCTGGAGGGGAGGTGGGTGGTAAATGGGTGATGGGTACAAAGGAGGGCACTTGGTAGGATGAGCACTGGGTGTTCTAGGTGATGAATCACTAAATTTTACTCCCGAAACATTTTTACAGTATAGGTTAACTTGGATTTAAATAAAATGTAACATAAATAAATAAATTAAATAAATAAATAAATCAGCAACAACAACAGATTCCCCTGCAGCAGCCTGTAACTGGAGAAGGTAGGTTTTAATCTGATTTGGTTTTTTCTTTATGTATCAGAATGAAAATACTGAGAGCAGAGTTCATGGTTCTCATTTCATGGCATGTTTTCATCATAGGGTCATTCCTGATGTTTTTCTATTTCACCTTTTCCCTTTCTCCCTGCTCTGCACTCCTATTCTGAACAGTAATACTGACAGACTCATATACTTTCAGAAGCTCCATCTTTTAGTCTGTTTACATTGAGAATTTACTTAACATTTAAAAAAATTTTTTTAATGTTTATTTATTTTTGAGAGAGAGAGAGAGAGAGAGAGAGAGTATGAGAGGGGGGAAGGCAGAGAGAGATAGGGAGACACAGAATCTGAAGCAGGCTCCAGGCTCTGAGCAGTCAGCACAGAGCCAGACACAGGGCTCGAACTCAGGAATGGTGATATCATTACCTAGGCCAAAGTTGGACACTTAACCAACTGAGCCACCCAGGAGCTCCAGATTTGTGTTTTTTTTTTCTTCAAGGATTGATTCCAGCTCTATATAAAGAAGCTTAAAAATCACTACATGAGTTAATGATTTCTAAGGTCCTCTTCACCTTCTACAAGCTATGAAGATGTTCTGGGGTGGATTGTGACCCTCCCTCCAAGAGATCTATGAAAACTCTGACCCCTGGTACCTGGAATGCGACCCTGATTGGAATTAGGGTCATGGCAGATGTGATTAGTCAAGATGAAGTCATGCTGGAGTGGGATGCTCCCAATAACACTGTTGGCTTTGTAGGAAGATAGCCATGTGAACACAAGAACACATAGGAGAATGTCTTGTGATGACAATGGCAGAAATTAAACGGATGCAGAGGTATGTCAAGGGATGCAAAACACTGTCAGCAAACTCCCAGAAGCTGAGCAGAGCAAGAAAGGATTCCTCTGCAGGTGTCAGAGGGAGCATGGTCCTGCCAACACCTTGATACGTGGATGTTAGACTTTGAGCCTCCAGAACCACGAAACAGTAGATTTCTGTTGTTTTAAGCCATCCAGTTTGTAGTCCATTGGTATAGCACATAGGTTCCTAGGAACCTAACACAGAAGGGAAAGAGGAAATAGTAATTTTCAGATATGGTAATTCTGCTTCCCTGTACCCAGCTAAAAAGGAAGTGCTTTAACATGCCCCTCGCTCTTTCTTCCTTTTGCTACATTTAGTTTATTGCTCTTCTCTCTTCCTATTTTTTTCCCAACCCACACTACAAGATGGATTGCCAGAAGATAGAAGAAGCCATTTCCATTTTTTTTAAATGCTTCTCCTCAGCACAAGACAATCTGACTAGAGAACTAGATCTATAAATGTGCACACTCCCACACACGACAAAAGGTTGTCTCATTCTCAAGACATGTTTTGCAGTCAGCCCCTGAAGCAGGATTCCAGAATTTGATCAGCTCCTGCTATCTCACCAACTGTTTCTTGACGATGTCTGCTTTGGTGACATCACATGTTTGATTGCCACCCTGTAGAGATACAACAAGTATAAATTCTGTGCTGGAAGGCTCCAGTTTGGAAAGCCTTAGTCCTGTGTGGAAAAAATGGCAATGGAACAAAAGTGCCATGTTGCTGGGATGTTGCCATGGCCCATTCTCTTGTGGTGATTATTTATGTAGTGGGGCAGATGGAGGCCCTGTTTACGGAACGTGCGTACCTTCATGCCGGTTTGCTCAGTCTAGTCCCAGCATTTAAGCGGGCTTGGTATCTTATTCAGATGATTCACTTATGCATGTATATATCCATATATACAATCAAAAATATTTATTGAGTAACTGGTACTGTAATACCTTATGTGCCAGAGATATTACAGTAAATGAAACAAAAAAATCCTGCTCTCATGGATTATGTATTGATGGAGGCAGTGAGACAATATGCAAAACGAAACGAAAATATCTATGTTTTTATAAAGTGACAGCTATGAGAAACAATTATGCAAGGAAAAGAAATGACAAGTGCCTGAAGGAAGTGGTAGGGGAGAGGGGTTGCCGTTTTAAGCAAGGGGGTTGGGGAAGACCTCAATGAGCAGGTCACATTGGGAGCCAGTAAGCCTCGCTGTTTCCTGTGGATCAGTGGAAAGAGTAATGAACTTGGGATGAGAAAACCCGGATTCAGCTCTTGCTATGAACAGAATTATGTCCCTGCCAAAACTCTTATCTTTAAGTCCTAATCCCCTGCTACCTTACAATGCGATTGTATTTGGAGATAGGATCCTTAGAGAAGTAGTTAAGTTAAAATGAGGTCATTAGAGTGGAGTCTAATCCAATCTAACAGGTGTTGTTAGGCTAGGAAGAGACACTAGGGACACAGGTGCACACTGGAAAGCCCACGTGAGGACAGAGCATAAAGTTGGTTTCTGCATGCAAAGGAGAGGCTTTAGGTGAAAACACAGAAGTGGACATTTTGATTTTGAACTTCCAGCCTCTCGAACTGTGAAAAATAAATTTCTGTCGTTTAAGCTACCCGGTCTGTAGCATTTTGATCTGGCAGTTCCAGCTAATGGGTCTAACAAACGCGGGCACTTGCCACACCTCAACACTCGGATGTTGGATGTCATAAACTGAACATGTGCAAATATGAACACTTTACCTCCACCCTCAGCAATTCTTCTCTACCCAGGGTCTTTCCCATTTCCATTGGTTTCAGCTCCAACCTTCTTGTTTCTCAGAACAAAAATGTTACAGCCATCCGTGGCTCTACGTTTGCTATCAAAGCCTAAATCCAGTGCACCAGGAAATTCTGTTGGCTCCACCTTCAAAGCACATCCAGATGCAGTTAGAACTCACCACCTGTGCTGCTACCATCCTGTTCAAGTCACCAGCGTCTCTAAATTTCTGCAAGAGCCTCCTGACAACTGTCCTGGCATCCATTCACAGCAGCCAGGCCATCCTTGTAGCCCACCTACCGCTCCTCCATTCCAACAGCTTCCAACTAGGGCAGACCTGAAGCTTCCCCCCCAACAACTGCCTGTCTTTGAGTCTCTGTCAAACACAAGAGAATGGGGGGCTCACTCTCTTTCTACAACAAACTCTGATTAAATAAAGAGGATTTGCTTGTCCTTGTTGGGGTGGCCTTCATTTATTTCCACAAAAGTCAAGTTTAAAACACTTGATAATGATGCAGGCTAGATTTATGAACCACAGTGAGTATTTTTTAACTTTATCTTTGCTTCATAAAATGCTTATTTTGAAGATTGCTTCTGGATCGAAATACAAAGAACATTAAGTATAAGATAACTAAGCAATTATTGGACTAGCTGGAATCATCTGAGTTTTTCTTGTGTAGTTCCCAGCCACAGCATCATACTTAATGTTAAACATTTCAATGTCCGACTCTTCTCTTTCTTTTCTCTTCATAATAATTTCTCTTTTATTGCAGTTCAAACTTAAATGCACTGGTTCGCTTCTCAGTAGACAAAAATCAGCATATTCTATGCTATAAGCCTTTTGGACACTTGAAACATTTTGTTAAATTGGTCTTTGCTTTTATTTTCTCAATTGGAAAGGATTTGTTTTCTTCATTTATTTCTGTGTAATTATTGTTTCCTCATACACCTTTCCCCATGAAACCTGTTTTGAGATCATGGTTGTGTGTGATTTTATCTACCTACCCAAAGTATCCTATGGTTAAATAAGTACAATTGCAAGCTTGCTCAGAGCCTGATATAGCAATATGCAGAGAAAATGCTAATAAGCATGGTCAATTATTAAAAAGTGGAGATATTTACACTATAATGAAGAACACATTTTCCTGTGGAACATATGTATGTTAGTGTTTCACGTGTTCTAATCCTTACATATTATCATGACACTGGTAACCTTGTCCAGGCTCTTCCCATTCAACAAGCCTTATCCCAGGACTGTGTTTGGCTCACTTCATTGGCTCAGTTCAACTAAGGGTAGCTGAAACCAGAAATCAGCCCATCCTCTTATAAATAGTGACACATTACAAGTAATCATGTGGTGAACAGGGCATTTTTGTGGTCTTATAAACAGATCAATTGCTTTTGTCTTTCAGACCTTTAAAAATACTACATCTTGGATGGATGTGGAGTGGAGACATATCAGTGCTTATAACCACTGGCATAACTTCTGTATTTCATTTTCCAACTAGACAAGACTTGCTATTTTAACATTTTAATTAATGCTGAGCCCAAGACATCAGTGTACACAGACATGTTTTATATTATAGAACTCTTTAATACAATTTTGATCCGATCACTTTTAGCTCCTACAATCCTTGATTGGTTCTTGCTTATTTGAAACGCATGTTAGTTTCACCAACTGCCTCTCTGCGCCTCGTTGTATTTCATGTGGAATCTCCTCCTCCATTCTCTTTCTTCCTGAGTAACTACAACTTGAAGTAAGATGTTCATGCCAAATAAATAGGTGCATTTTTGTGTATATTTTCACTTCAGCAGGGTAAGAATTAAGATGGGTCAGTTACTATTAGGTAAATGCCCAATCTAGTTCTTGGAAAATAATAACCTCTTATTTTTGGATAGTACTTCCTAATTTTCCAAGCACATTCAGAATTATTACCTCACTGGCATGCAATAATTGAGGTTAGAACCTTGGGCTCAGGGTCAAGGTGGACCTGGTGTTTTGAATCCAGGATCAGCAGTCAGTAGGAGTCTGATTGTTGGTAAGTTACTTAGCTTTTCTTCATTTCAGCTTCCTCGTCTATAAAATGGAGCTATTAATACACTACCTCAAATAGTTGTGAGGGTTAAGTGACACAATACTGAAAGCTTTTGCTCAGTATTTAGCACATACTATACTAAGTGTGCAGGTATTTTAGGTAGTGGTAGGGGTAATTGCTTCACTTGATCTAAGAAGCACAAATATTACCTCTAACTATGGGCATTGATGCCCAGATGGTGTAAGTGCGTTATTCAAGACCTTAGAGATAATTAATGAAAGATTCATACCTATAACTTGACCTAATTAAACCTAGTTTAATGTTCCTAAAACTTCAACAAAGATAGCAGAATATTTGTTAATATTTTTTTGACATCTCACATAATTCTCTCTTCTCTTATCCTGATTAATTCCTGTTGCAAGAACTTTGACCAACAGCCGGAACAATTAGTTGCTTGTATTATATAAATAGTTCAAAGACATTTCTTCATCAAAATATTGTAGGGTCACTGTAGTTGTTATCTCTGTGTGCTCAATTCCATGGCCTCTTCTCAAAGTAGCAGCTTGACTTCTATTTGGAAATCTAGAGCTGCCCTGCAGGTTATCAATACAGTGTCCCACCTTCCAGTGATACAGGAATTGGAGAGTCTTTGTGATTGGACTTGGTCAAACTCTGTCTCTCTGAATCTTGAAAACAATCCAGATAATGGAATCAATTGCCCTGTATTCATCCCCATTTTAGAGACTCACAAGTAGTTTAGTTCAGACTATCTAGATAGCTGAGGCTACTTTATCTCTATTCTCTCAGAAGCCTGATTCTTTATTTTTACCCTTCTTTTGAGGGTCCACATCTTATCCTTCTCTCTTAAAAAAAAAAAAAAAGGCTTATCCAGAGTCAGTTTCTTGTACTAGGAACTCCAACTCATCGTAGTAAGCTAGTGCCACAAAAAAATATTGCAAAACAACCCCAAAATTCAGTGGCATACAATAAAAAGTATTTATCATTCATGTATCTGCAGGTCAGCTGGGATTGGACAGATCCAAGCTGGACATAGCCTCAAGCTGCAGGCTGAGTCCAGGTTCGCTCTTATGTGTCTCTTGCCCTCCTTGGACCAGAGCTCCAGAGGGCAAGCTCACTCATCCAAGGACATTTCAAGCTTCTGCCCCATCCTGTCTGCTAATGTTCCATTGGCTAGAACAAGTCAAAGGGACAAGCTCAAAGTCAAAGGAAGTAAAGATCACTCTACCCACAAAGATGGTGGAGGCAGCAGTGAAAAGTTGCTGAGTAGTGATTTAACCTACTTGAGATAGACTGATTTGCATTAGGAAGTCATCCATTTCTGCTAAGGAATTTCCATCTAAAATGCAAACACTATTAGGGAAGAAAAACATAAGGCCTTTCCATTAACAACTTATCTTACCTTTGTTTGTCCAGTTGGCTAGAATGCAGTGTCCACATATAGCTAAGAAGAATCATCTCCAGAACTATACATATGGATGCAGGTTACCAAGGGGGATTGAGGTTAGGACAAAGGGAAGCCTAAATTCATATCACAGTATGGAAGGGCATGTGACAATATCCATGTAAGCAAGATTCTTAGGGACTAAGAAGAAGGTAAATTTCACTGGACACATGGATGCCCTCCTATATACTAAGTGAGAAGGGGAAAAAGGAGTTTATAGATTCCTTAGGTTTGTAAGAATGGATCCTCAAATTAGGGCTTAACATTACCTGACTCCATATTATTTTTATTTCCTTATGCTCTGCTATGGCTACACTGTCAGCTTGGAGTTGTCATACAAAAGTTACCATGAATTCTGATATATGGGAAAGCTGAACAGTTTTCGATTTTTTTACTCTCAATCCAGGAGACCATATTCGTTTAGGTAATTTCTGGCTTTTAATTTCTCAGTTGTATTTTGGATGAGGTCATCAGAGTTGCCAGGCTACTCATGCCATGAAATACACAGAACTGTAAGACTCTGAGGTCAAAGGAAGCTTCCTAGGAGTGTTAATTATTCTATCAGGTGGGGTTCAAAGGAGTAAGTAGAGACCATGCCCATTTCTCAAGTTTCAAATTGTCTACAAGTATTCAAGTGTGAACATGTGTGACAGTTTGTGAGCATATGTGGAAGGCAGAGGACTGGTTCCTATAAATCGTGTTTGGATGTTTGTAAGGATATAATTCAAATATTAGAAAGCCAAATTTGGACAGGGCATAGTTCTACTCCCAAATGTATCAACATCCTTTAACTATACTCTCAGGCAGATCAGGTCAAAATATGACTTAACAACCAACTTCTCTCAGAATAAAGCGTATTTTCCCCAGGACTGTTTTAAACAAAGTGAATGACATACACTCTCATCAAGAGAGATGATTGACATTACATACTTGATGAAATTTCCCTTTTCAAAATCATGACATTTTATAACATAAAGAGATAGTAATTATGTACTCTCCAACCTTAAAAAAAAAAGAAAGCACTAGTGGGAAAACAGAAATATGTTCTACAAAGAATGCAATTAGGCAGAGCTAGATTAGAGAATCCACAGAGGATAAGCCACAGGACTGATTATCTTGAATTTAATTTGCTGCTTTTGATATTTCCCCCTGCATTTTAGTTATTCCATAGAGATCAGCTTGTTACAGCTTCATTTTCCAATTGGTACACTTATTTATTATTATTTTTTGCATCAGGCATGGTAAAAGATCACCACTCACACCAATTATTAATCTTCTAACTGCCTTGTCATTTCCAAAGGGAAACAAACAATATGGTACCTGACATCTAAATCCTCTCCCCTGGGGAAGATGCAGACCAATTTTCTTTCTTTAATAGGGGCGCTTGATGTTAAGTTGTTTAAGTACTGGGATTTGTTGAGAAGGGTCTCAAACCTGTGGTTGCAATGAAACACCTCTGCATGACTTCTCTTTCTCTTGAAATATCACAGTTTCAAATAAGGTACCAACAAGCTATAGTCAAGTGAGATCATATATTTTTTTTAACAGAACTGCCAGGAGGAATTATGATAAGGGGTGAGATTTGTAAGTTTATGACTACTTTATTTTCTATAAATTTGATGAAGCTCATTGTCCCCTCATCTTATGTGTACTCTGTCTGCTCCATACCCAAAGGCGTGCAGATTTTAACTTCATTTCTATTTTTCTCAAGAAATTTCATCACATTCAAGATGTCATGAATGCTTTGTTGCCTTTACCACAAATGTGGCAGGGAAGAGGGTGGGATTCTCCCTACAGACAGGCCCTAGAACTCCTCCATGCAGCTTCCAACATTCTCATGTTTTAATTTCTCGAGAGTTCAAATGCTTTTTCTCATCCCTTATTTTCCTGTGTTATTCAGCCTTGTTTTTCTTTCTTTAAACAACTGAGCTCTGAGCCTTACAAAATGCAGCATACAGTAAAACAAAAGTGTACTATATTCGAGTTTGGCAACTGACTCTTCTTACTTGAGGATGTCCTTTTTGATTTCTCCATCCTACCACCTCCAATATCCTAAGTTTATTTTTCGTTAATCACACATAGTTATACCCTGAGAAGTAAGTTGATAATAAGGTATCAACTGATTTTTATAAAGCACTTTTTCCCTCTGAATTTTGGCTTGGGAAAGAGATTGCAACAATGACAGACCTGGGGCTTCAAGGTTCAAGAGCAGAATTCTATAGACTATAGATGCTAATTAAGAGCCAGCATATTTTCTGTTCCTTTGGTTATCAAAAACTGTAGAACTTTTAGGAAACAGAAGGTACAAGGACAAGAAAATCTGGTTCTGATAGTCCTGCTGGTGTTATTTTTCTTACAATATTGTATCCTGTGTGAAAAGTGACTTAAGACTTCCTCTCCAGAATCACAAGACTAATTCCACACTGCCAATTCTTCAATCTGAAGAAAATAAGTTAACTATTTTTGCTATGGTCATTTTTTTTAGGCTAAAGATAAACAATAAAGGTAATCTAGAAACCTGTCACAGCTAGTTACCAGATATAAGGCAATCCTCAGCATAAAGTCAACTTGCTTTTTCCAACAGGTGTTTTTTTTAAGTTCTGAGCTATCTTTCTATTTATAATTTTTAAATGAATACCTTATTCATATTTAAATCAATTCTAGAATATCATATATTAACTCTAAATCATTGCTTTTATAACCTAACATTTTATAAAATGAGTTTATTCAATCTCCTCCTAGTGACCTTCAACATGCGTATCTCTGTCATCACTAGAGCTACTTTTTGAGTCATCTAAGGCAGTTTTCTGACAATGCTGTTTCTCTATAAGTTGTTCAAGACTTCAAATCTATGTATGAGACTGTCTCTGCAGATTTTATCCCAAGCCACAGGTTTTCATTTACATAACCCGAGAAGAATTGGTTTCTTGTTCATACTCTAGATATAAAGTCATGCTCTCCAATTACTGGGTGGCCTTTTAAGCAATCTAAAAAAGCTTGTTTACAACAAGCATCCAACACTTGTAATTATGAGGTCACACCTGCCAGAACAATTATTAAACCTGTGTTAATTGTCTATGTCTTCTCTCCCTTGTTAACAAGTCTATCTTGTGACCTTTGTGCGCTTTTTCCAACTGGCATCAGTTGAGGTCGTTTGGGGCTAATGTGTACCTTGAAAACAGTTCTTTGATCCAAAAAACATAACTGAGAGAGGTTGTAAATAGAATAATGTCTCCTTTCCCAAAGATATCTATGTCCTAATGCCCAGAACTTGTGAATATGTTAATTTATTTGGCCAAAGAGAATTAAGGTTGCAGATAGAATTAAGATTGCTAATCACCTGACATTAAAGTAGAGAGATGATCCTAGATTACACCAGCAGGTCCAAATAATCACACTGCTCCTTGAGAGTAAAAGAGTAAGGCTGACAGATTAGTCTTCTTTGACTGAGTTGATGGAAAAAGAAGCTGGAGAGATTTGAAACATGACAGGCACTCTGCACGGCCCTTGTGGACTTTGAAGACAGAGGAAGGTGGCTGTCACTTGAGGCATGAGAGTAGCTTCTAGAAGCCGGCAGCAGTTCTCAGTTGACAGCCAGCAACCAAACAGGGACCTCAGTCTTGTAATCCCAAGGAACTGACTCTTCCAACAACCTCAAAGAACTGAAGAATGGATTCTTCACTGGAGCAAGGGAGATATATTCATTTTTCTGGGGTCTCATTGTTCTACTACTCAAGGATTTGGGCCAAGGTGTTGAATTTTAACGTTTTTACCAAAATGCTGCCTTTACATGAGACTAACAAAATATCATACTTTCCTATCACTTTAAAGCAGACAAAATCATTTCTATTTTATGTTTTTAAATGACTTAAAATATGTGAAATAAAGAAAAGGCTAGGCATGCTGAGGAGAAGCCCATGACTTGCATGGTTCCAGTGTGAAAGGCAGAGTGTGTGAGCAGTGTGGGAGGGAGTTGGGTCAGGTAGTGGGGTCTGGGTCATGGTAAATCCTGGAAGCCACTTTTTGGGGATTGAAACTTTTCCTGAAGGGATCCATTCAAGGACTCTCTCCAAAGGAAGGATATGATCATATCTGAGTTGAGAAGAATCATGCTAGAGCATGTAATGAGGTTAAAACTATTACTATAGTCTAGCCTCTCAACTCCCCAGGAAGACCAAAACACTGGTTGGTAAGGGAGGAGCCATAGTAACAACATTCATAAATGTGTATGTAATATTTTATCATAATCCTCATAATGATATCTGATTTAATTAGCTGAGCAAAGTGAAACTGTGACAAGTAATGGGACTCGCCCCCCCCAACCCCCAAATCATGAAGTCAAGGGTCAAAGTGCTAGCACCAGCCCTTGTGAAACAAATTCATTTTCTTTCTATATTCATGGGATAGGCATTTGTGCTTCCATCATCAGCCTATCTATAAAAGAGTCAATGATTATGTCTTAATCCCAAAGATTCTAAGAGATAAAAACTGTGTACAAGCTCAGAGCTCCATGTATTAATATCAGTAAGGTACTTTAGAACCCAGAGTAGCAAAATTAGTCTTCCTGTTCCTGACAAGGGCTCTGATCATGTTAACTAAAATTCATTAATATGAAAATAAAGAATTGGATTTTTTAAGTAGCAGGGAAAAAGTAACCAAGTCTGATTTCTTGGAAATAATATAATGAGTTTCTATTTACTGAACACTTAGGTTGTGGCAGGTTAAACACTACTCTTAACCTTGGGAGAATGAAAAGACATTGCTGTCCCATTTTACTAGAGGAGAACAGAGGCCCAGACAGGTTTAAGTTGTGCCCAAGATTACTCAGGAAGTAAGGACAGGGTCAGGGTTTGGTTTCAGGAATTTGTATTTTAAAAGTTTCTAACTTCCATGTCACATTGCCTAATTTGTAGGAAGGAACAGGTAAAAGGGACATGAAAGAAGGTAAATGTCAAAGTCGTTTTTGGGTGATTTACATGAGGACTTAAAACATAGAAGGAGGTCTTAAACATTCAGCATAAACTCAAATTTGTTCATCTCTTTGAAAAACCTGAGCAAGTACATGAATCTAGACAACTGTCTAACTTTCCATAGAAATGTTTCCTAACTTGTGTCCAATTCTGAAAAAAGGGTTACCCTGGACATATAAGACCCATCACAATAAAAGGAGTCATCCCTGAGCCTTGTTCCCCTCCTGTACTTGGGGGCTTGGTGCTGGGAATGTCTTGTGAACTTGGGTAATAAAAATTGCTTCCAGAAATCGCTGAACTGAGGGATTCTTTGGTAAAATAGGAAAGGAAAATTGAGCAATCTTTTAGCCAAGAAACAAACTAAATTTACGCTAAAAAATACAGTCAATATTTGTAAAGTACATTCCCATTCTATGTAGCTGCTTCACTACAAAATACCTGACAGACAGAAGCTTCTGGTTGACAGACTCATGTAAACACCATGAAGCAGGAAGGGATGAGGGGAGGAACAGAGATAAAGGACCCCCCTGGGGCCAAATGCAATGGATGGTCAAGGGACTGAAATGTGACCTGAGTGGAGGTATAACGTTATTTGCCCCACATTCTATATTGTATTTGTGAGTACCATGGAGGTAACACAGCTTTCTTTCTGGCATGAACTACACCTTAGAATACTGAAGAGTAACAACTATCTAAGATTCCAAGAAAGGATGAGTTTATTCTTAAGAACTGCTTTGTTGATTCAATGGCACACTAAGTTCAAAACCATGTAAAGTTTCTCTCTCTACCGTTAGAAACTTTGGTTAAAGACAATTTTAGACCTTGTTAAGGTCAAACAGAGGATTTTGTTTTTTTCCCCTGGTTCTGATTACTTTGAAAGGCCACCAACATTACAGACAGCCCTTAAACTTGATTAACTTTCCCTGGGAGCATCACGGCCCAGTAAACTGTGCCTCAGATATCCTGCTTTCCTCTCGGAGTACTGTGTGACTGGTCAAAAGGGACCCTTGGGACTGGAGATTCATACTGAGAAGAAAGCAATACAGGCTGCCAACAGGACACTTTTGAAAAGACAACAAGGAAAATATCAAGTGCTGAATTGTAATTGTGTTATCAATCATTTCAAAAACAGATTCTATTATTCCTGTTCACTCACCTACTTTTTCTTTAATGGTTGCCATTTTTTTAAACATATATGCAGTTATTCCCCACTCTGTGGGGAGGCATTTTAATTATTTAACCTTACCCCACCCCCAATTCACCAAAGATGGGTTCAAGAAGTGACAGATAAAATTATAGTTGTTTCGGGGAGCCTGGGTGGCTCAGTTGGTTGAGCATCAGACTTCGGCTCAGGTCATGATCTCACAGCTTGTGAGTTTAAGCCCTGTGGGGGGCTCTGTGCTGACAGCTTGGAGCCTGGAGCCTCTTCAGATTCTGTGTCTTTCTCTCTCTCTCTGCCCCTCCCCCGCTCATGCTCTGTCTCTCTATATCTCCCAAAAATAAACAAACATTAAAATTTTTTTTTAAAAATTATAGTTGTTTCTTGCTATTAACATCAGTGCTAGGAGGCCTACGTCAGGAAAGGTTACAAAGAATGAAAGTTCTCCTGCAATACATTTGCAAAATCTCCTTTGCTTATGTGGTCTGAAGATCTGTTCACCAGTTGCTTATTGCCTTTTCCTGAGTCTTACTTAGATCATTAGTTTTAAAACTAAAAGGAGTCTGAGAGATCAGGCAATACATCCAACGTGTTCCATCTCCAGTGCTAACTCTTGTTAATTGGGCCTTATCATCTGAAATATTGTGTTAGGTAGGATTCTGAAGCTCAGTCTGTATTCAGCAGCAGAATAGCTTTGATTAAGGCCTACTATCTCTGCCATGGGTACTGAAATGAGGTAGAACTATACTGATGGAGACAGTGGTCATCCAGGACTTAATAACAGAACCAGAGATAGACCTGAGTTCTTCACATCCACCATAATGGCATAAAGACAGGATGAACCTGTGAGTATTCTTTTAAATTAATTCTAGTTTCCCATCGTTGCAGATTTCAACTTCTCCACCATTACATGCTTCTTCTTTTGGTATATAACTCTTGTTAAAATATTCTGAGAAGGAGACCCTTTGACACCTTCTTTATACCCTTATGTGACGTAATTTGCTATGACAACATAAAAGAGATTGAGAGCAAAGGGCTCTCTGTCTGAGGGCAGACAGAGTGGGGCTATGATATTATTTGCAGTCTTAGTCCACCTTGAACACTCCCAGAATGCTTCAGCCTCCTGGCTTCATACTTCTTAGTCTGCCTGTAGAACTTTTCTACTATTTCCACGGCTCACTCCCTTACTTCTTTTATATCTCCATGTTTAAGTATCACCTTATCAGACTGATCCTCTGTCATCCTATTTAATAAGAGCACATCCCATCCTGTCCCTCTGTCCTTTTACTCTAACATGGTTTATTCACAGCAAGCATCCTCTTACCATTACAACTTGTTCATGGTTGTATTTCTACACCACCTGACACAGAATTTCACCTTTGTGACCAATGACACACTTGGTTTCTCTCCCACTGCTAGACGCTAAGTTCCATCATGAGCACAGTCTCTTTTGTTCCTGGCTTATTTCTCAGCCCAAAGAATAGTCTCGGTCACACAGTAGTCCTACAAATAAAACTGTGTTGACTCAATTTGAAGGGATATTCACATTTCAGTCAATCTAGCTTTTAACTTCTGACACTGTTGTCCAACTACAGCTAATGGGCCACATCCAGCCCAAAGACTGTGCAAATAAAAATTTTTTGGAACACACTAATTTCTTATTTATTTACATATTCTCTGTAGCTGTTTTCACATTACAAGGTCAGAGCTCAGTAGGTGTAACAGAGACTTCATGGCCTGTTTAGCCTAAAATATTTCCTGATCCCTGGCTAAAAGGGCATGAGCAGGGATGAAAATAGTCAATGGCGACCATAGCTATCTTTCTGTAACTGACCAAGAGGATCTGCCAGAGTTGAACGGACAGTCGATGGCTCAGAGTCAATTCTCAACCCCTTTAGCAGGCCTCAAGTGCAAACTTCTGAGCAAATGCTGGATTCGCTCCACAAATTTTTCTTGCGTAGCTACAATGTGCCAACCTCTTCCAAGGCTCTGTAGTACATCACTAAAGAAACACAAGCACTCCTTGAAAATGGGCATTCTAGCAGCGGAGACAGACAGTAACCAGTGAAAACACTAAGTAAGTGAAGGACCTCATACATAAGAAGAAAGGGCTATTGATGGAGCCGGGGGTGGGGGGTGGGGGTGGCAGGAGAAGGTATATAAATATATATAACACGTAGGACACACTGAGAAGACAACATTTAAGCCAACACTTGAAAAGGGTAATTACCCAGCTATAGCAATAACTTCTGGAACAATATTAAAGGCAAACAGAACAGCCAGTGCAAAAAGCCCAGGGCAGAAGTAAGCCTGCTGGTTTTGAGGGAGAGCCAGGAAGCCCCTGAGAATGAAAAGAAGGAAAGGAATAGATTGGGTGTCCACAGTGAGAACATTGTTTTAATCAAAAACTCTAATTGGGAAGGAAATACAATTTAACCGACCATGGACAAACTCTCTTGGGGCATTTAATTTTGTCAAACAAGACACTGTAGAATAATTATAAAATTAGTATATTTTATTGGCTCAAATTAATTAGCTTTCCCCACATTTCCAAATGCCAGACTTTGCCCCATTTATTTGGAGTCTCCAAGCTAACTATCCCTTGACCTTTTGATTTCCTATGCCTCTGATCCTTGAATTCTCTCTAGAGAGTTCCTGCCCAAGAAGGAAACATCCACCCTGAGGAGGAGACAGGTCTCTACAGTCAGACCTGCTGGACGATGACTCCACGGAGCTCCTCCAAGTCACAGAGCCTTTCTCCCTGAACCTCTGTTTTCCCATGGGCACTGAACAGAGTAACAGTGCCCAGCTCACAGGGTGAACACTGAACAACTTAATGTGAGTTAGCACTCAGCCAAACCCTGTAGGAATTTATATACATGTTAGCAGTTATTTTTTTATAATTTTTTAAATGCTTATTTACTTTTGAGAGTAAGAGACAGAGCATGAGTGGGAGAGGGGCAAAGAGAGAGGGAGACACGGAATCAGAAGCCGGCTCCAGGCTGACCTGTCACAGCACAGAGTCCAGTGTGGGGCTTGTACTGACGAACCCAGCCATGAGATCATGACCTACCTGAAGTTGGATGCTCGACCCACTGAGCCACCCAGACACCCCTACATGTTAGCACTTACTATGACTTACCCTACCTGTTCTCGGCTCCAACCCCTGCAGCGCTGATGAGATTTCATTCTCTCCTGAGGCAGCTTTGGCTGCTTGGGGTGGGTTTGCCTGTTAAGTTATTGAGCCCAAATCCACCTGCCTGCAATTTGCAGCACTAGCCCTGGTTCTATCCCTTAAGGTCAAATAGATCCCATCCATCTCCCACCTGAAAGTCCTTCAGTGATTAAAGGTAATCACAACATCCCTCTCAAGTCTGTCAGATCCTTCAGCCAAGCCTCATTTCACTCAGTGGTTTTCCTTTCCCCTCACCACACTAGCCTGCGCATTTGACCTTGCTCCATTTGCCTTAAATCTATCTTCAATTACATTTACACTTCTTCCCAACCACTCTTCCTTGCCTGCCTTTTGATTTAATTAATTCCATTGTTATTGTGGTGGTATGTCCAGGTTTATAACACGTGCCGCGCTCTCCTCTAACCCTAACACCTACCACTGGTTAGCTTTAATTCCTTTCTTTACCATAAACACCTGAGCTCTGGTTTTGACCAGTATGAAGGGTGGGGGTGGGAATTGGGCTTCCTCTGTCCTGATCTTAAACCACATTAATAGCCCAGTTTTTGCTGTCCTCCTAATTCATCTCAAACTGAAGGTCAACCAACACATCTCCGGCAACTCACTTCACACACACTGCTTCTGGGTCACATGGGCCTGCCTTGACATTTGTAGCGTAAGCTGGTCTCTTGACCCCAAAATAAGACCTTATTATTGCTTTCCCTGCTAAAACCAACTACATTAGCTTTCATTTGTCTTTCTCCAGCTTATCGTGATCTTTTGGTATAGCTGCTATCTATGAACATTGCAATGGCATGGTTTCTAAATCCTCGTTGAAGTTATCGATTAAAATATTGGGCATCGCAGGACTAAAGACAGAGCCTGGTGATGTACCCCTAGATAGCTCCCATAGGGTAAGATAATTCTGATTGTAACTCACACAGATTATATGATATAGTCTTGACTGTCCTCTGACCATGAGGGTATTGTGAGTAATTTTTCAAATTCCTTGGTCTAATCTAGATACAAAATATCTATAGCACTTTATGATTTATTAATCACATGTTCACCTGATATAAATGGAAAATGACAAAATGCTGATTAGGCTTGTTTACCAAACACCCATTAAAAAAAAAACAACAATAGATGATGTCTGTCTTTTGTTTGAAACCATTCAGTGCACTCTCTGGCAGACACGGTAATAACTATCGAATATTCTATGTGTTCCCTTACACTTTGGAGATCTCTTGTCATTAGGCAGGGCCTGGTAACTTGTTCTGGCAAGAAAATATGAAAGGAAGTGACATGTGTCACTTTCTGGCTGAATAGTGACAATTCCACAGATATGATTCCATAGTTTCTTTTTTCCCCTGCCTCAGTGATTGCTAAGGATGATGGTGTTCCAGATGGTGTAGTTGCAAGATGGCAGAGCCCCCACTGCCAGGGTCCTTGAATAACTGCGTAGAGCAGATCCCCTGTTTGCACATGTGGATCACGCATATAGTGTGGGTACATGTTCTCATGTTGAATCACAAAGATTTGGAGAGTCGTTTGTTATTAGAGCGTAGCCTAGGCCATTCTGACTCATTCCTTTCTCCTGCTCTGAGAGTAAAGCTCAGACTCCTACCATGCACTAGTGGGACCTGTGTGTTTATACATCTGTTTGGCCCTCGGTGTCACTTCCATGTTGCTTCTCTAGCTGCACTGACCTGATCACTGGTCCTGGAGTGTGCCACACTCTTCACAGACTTGAGGCCTTCAGGTATATTTGGCCTTGAGGATCCAAGTTTCCTCCACCTCAAATGCTCTTCCCTCCCCTCTGGACTTACTTTGACCACTTTCCCTTCAGATCCTCACTTAGGTACCACTTCCTCAGGAAACATTCCTGGACTTTCACAAACTCTGTTAGAACCCCCATTATACGGTTTCATAGCATCCTGTCTCTTTTTCACAGCACTTTGCATTCTTGCAGTTATTCAAGGTGCAACATTTTAATCGAATATCCATTTTCTTCCCTGGACTATAAGCTGCTTGAAGCAGGGGCTTTATTTAATTCCCCAGGGTCACCTCAGCACCTCCTACAGTACATGGGACAAAACCCTCCAATTTTTGACCACTAGTGGATCTTCCCCATCAAGCTGAAAAAAAGACAAACCTGAAAGATTTTATTCATGTTCTTGAATTCCTTCCAGTTCAGTTGCCTGATTTCTTTTGATCTCAGAAAGCCAAGCCGCTTAATATTATGCTTGAAATAGAATTAACTTCTTTAAATTTATCGGGCCAAGAGATGATGTGTCCAACAAAGGCAGAAATGGGCGAAGAGAGCAGAAATGAAGAAACTTAGTACTCAGCTGCACACTACAGTCATAAGAAAAGTGAACATTTAAGTAACACGTGAACTGCGGAGCTCTGTGGCCCCCGGATGGGCGGTTCCATAGGAGCCCAGGTGCCGCCAGACGGCGTGGATATTTAAAGCCCGTTGTGAGTGCTGGGGGTAACCACCCTCCGTCCTGGGGCTGGACACAGAGTTCCTATCACAGATTTGCCTTTTATCAGCAGCTGTGAGCGGACCCGTCTCAGTTCAAGTATATCACCTATGAAAACTAACAGCCTCTCCCATAGTGCCCAGCTTGGTGATGGGGCGTAAAGGCTTGTAACAAACCAGAACTAAATTATTGATTGTGCTCTATAGAATCAGTAAAACCAGGTTTTGTTTTTTATTTAAAAAATTGTTTTTTATTTATAACTTTTAAAAATTATTTATTTATTTATTTTTGAGAGACAGAGCGCAAGAGAGCTTGAGCAGGGGAGGGGCAGAGAGAGAGAGGGACACACAGAATCCAAAGCAGGCTCCAGGCTCTGAGCTGTCAGCACAGAGCCCTACTCGGGGCTCCATCCCACAACACCTGAGGTCATGACCTGAGTGGAAAACAAGAACTGGATGTTCAACCAACTGAGCCACCCAGGTGCCCCTAAAACCAAGAACCACTTTTTTAATCATTTGGTGCCACTGTCACCATGATTTGAAATCTCTCACTCACATCCAACTTAACCATCTCACATCAACTCTAACTTAAGCAGGAAAGTTTCAAGGCCCAGAGTGACCTTTGTATATTAAACTCAGCCAGTGTCTGAACATGCACGTCTGCCTCTGTCAGGAATGGGGGGTCATATTTGCTTCGGTTCCTGTGCCACACACTGGAAAGCACATGATATTAGGTGTAAAGTGCTTTTACATACATTTCCATCACCTGGGGACCACAATATATACATTGTGCCTTACACACGTGTGTGTGCGTATATATACAAATACATGTGTATATATGACATAAATACGTTAAAAATTTTTTATTTTATATTTAATTTCTAAATTTTACAAGTATATTGATTTTAATGTTTATATATATTCACATACATTTTAACATCCTTCCAAGCATTTTTTAATTTCAACAGCTGGAAAAATTCTAAGCACTAACACTTCTAAAATGAAAACAAGAAATGACCACCTAATTTGTATCTATGTTTCACTATAACCAAAGTGTTCTACAATCAAAAACTATTCGTTGCTGCTCTTGTGTTACCACCTAACCTGTGGAGCCATTGTAGTCAAACCCATGAATGTTTCCGAGACTTGGAGAAAGAGGCCAGCAGCCGAGGACTCTTGGGGAAAATGAAATGGGAAGTCAAACCTGGGAAGCAGGTGTTCCTGTCTTTTCTCCAACCACAGTCCCCTCACCTAATTTAGTTAGGAACAAGGGCTTTTATTGTTACACATCTCCCTTATTTATTCCTCAGCATTTATCAAGTGCCTACTATGTACCTAACATTTTCTGGTGCAAAAGAAAGATACGGTAGGTAAGATTCTAACAATAACCCAGAGATCCTCATCACTGTGGAACTCCCATCCCACCATCACTGAATGGGGCACTGTGAATATGATGAGGTGACACTCCAGGAACCAGATACTGTCCTGACTTGAATCAGCTTTGAAGGGGATTGCCCCCAGGGCTTCCAGATAAAAGCATGAACTAGACAACACCTTGATTTTGGTCTTATGACACCTTAAGTAGAGATCTCAGTCTAGCTCACCTGCGCTTTTCACCTACACAGCTGTGAGATTATAAATGGGAGGTATTTTAAGCGGCTAAATTGTGGTCATTTGTTATGCACTGCTGGCAAACTGATACAGAAGTAAATTAAAATGAGAGAATTCAGGGGCGCCTGGGTGGCTCAGTTGGTTAAGAGTCTGCTGATTTTGGCTCATGTCATGATCTCATGGTTCATGGGTCTGAGCCCCACGTCGGACTCTGTGCTGACAGTGCAGGGCCTGCTTGGGATTCTCTCTATCACTCTCTCTTTGCCCCTCCCCTGCTTGCTCTCTCTCTAAAAGTAAATAAGTAAACATTTTTAAAAATTAATAAAATGAAAAGTTTCTTTTAAAAACAGAAACTTGAGGGGTGCCTAGGTGGCTCAGTCAGTTGAGCGCCTGACTTTGGCTCAGGTCATGATCTCACAGTTTGTGGGTTTGAGCCCCACAAAGTCAGCTCCTTTGTGTCCCTCTCTCTTTGCCCCTCTCCCTCTCCCCTCAAAAATAAATAAACATTTCTTTTTAATTAGAAACTGGAGGGGCGCCTGGGTGGCGCAGTCGGTTAAGCGTCCGACTTCAGCCAGGTCACGATCTCGCGGTCCGTGAGTTCGAGCCCCGCGTCGGGCTCTGGGCTGATGGCTCAGAGCCTGGAGCCTGTTTCCGATTCTGTGTCTCCCTCTCTCTCTGCCCCTCCCCCGTTCATGCTCTGTCTCTCTCTGTCCCAAAAATAAAAATAAAAACGTTGAAAAAAAAATTTTTAAAAAATTAGAAACTGGATCCAAATATCAGAAGCTTACTCTCCACTTGGCAAAATAGGGTTTGCATTCCCTCCATGTCAACTCCTCTCCAGGCTAAAAAATACGCCAAGTGCGGTTTTATTTTTTGAAGGGTCAAGTCAATGTCAACACTGCATCCACTCTACTCTGGTTTTAACAAGTTCCTACCATGTACTCTACACTATGCTGGGCCCTCAGGTCCACAAAGAGACTCAGTGTCTGTCCTCAGGAGGGCTCTCAACTGAGAACATGAATAGGACCACAGGACAGGTGCAGAGCTCAGTGCCATGAGAAACCACAGAGAACTCTGGGACACAGAGAACTGGCTTTTACCCAGCATGGGCACGAACAGCCCCCTGAGGGGAGTGACAACAAAAAATAATCTGGAATTTCAAAAGTCATATGAGGTCAACACGTCTTACAATATTTTCAGACAATTTCACCCAATGATTGCACTTTAAATTTTGTATTGTTCACTGGACATTGTGATGCATTTAACTGCATTCTTAAAAACTGTGAGGACAATTATGCAAAAAAAAAAAAAAAGTCCATATACTGCTTCCATTAGGTAGTACCCACCACTGCCCCTGAAGTCATTTTAACCAATTCCTTAGAAAGTCAAATGTAAGCAGTCGAGGAATTTTGCAAGTACTTGTTGCTGATGAAAATTATAATGTATTTTCCTCCTTTCCTCTTAAATACATTTGGAGTGGATTTGAAAAAAAATAGACTCTTAAAGAGAGAGGAAGTGATTACATTTCCAAGTGTAAATGTGTAGCGAGGTGATGAGGATCACAGAGAAACTCCGCATTACGACCTTTCACAATAATTTTTAAGGGGGTCAGGAGAAATGATGGAGTTTCCCTGTCTGTATAAATAGAGGTACAACTCAAATTCTCATTTGAAACCTTTGATCTTTAGAAGAAAGTGATACAGTTATATTTGCTGTCTAATTTTCTCTATTTGAAATTCAATTCCATATTTCTCTTTCTTGTGAATTGCAAATTGCCCTTCAATGTTATGAGACTTTTAAAATTGTCGCACCAGTTCAAGAACATGAAAAGGAATTATCGTACAGAGACCATGTATGTGCAAAATCTATGAGTACACACACATGCATGTACATGCCTCCTTCTTTGTGGTGACTGATTTATGTCCGTGTTAATTTAGAAGTGAACAATCTGCAATCTGGAATTTTGACAGATGATGTTTTTCTAGGTTTCTCATGTTTAAGAACCAAGAATAATGACTATTGATCTTTGGTCTACATCATAAAAAGAAATGCACTTTATCCACTGGCTCATGATTAACGGTCCTCACATAATAATAGCCAGTATAACTCAAAGTGCAAATTGATATTAAAAGGGCAGGAACAAAAGACCATAAAATATAATTACAATAGAAATGAATGAAAGCACATCAACTGAGTGAGAGGCAAAGAGAAAGAAGGGAGAAGGGAAGTGTCTATTACGTGCGAGGCTTTATGATAAATGCCAACAAGGAAAGCTTTATTGAAGACCTGGAAGAGATTTAATTGCTAAAAAAAAAAAAAAAAAAAAGGATAAATCCAAAGGGTCATGCTACTTGTATGCTACTGTAGGCTACTCAGCTACCCTTTACAAGCCAATTCAGCTTGGTTGGGGACCACAGACAGAGCAGTCAAATGACTCAGCGCGCGCGCGCGCGCACACACACACACACACACACACACACACACACACACACTAATTATCTCAATCTGCATCTCTATCTGAAATTCTCACCATTGGCATTGCTCTTCCAGTAGTTGTTTTGATGTCATTTACTTTAAAACTGGTTAAAGATTAAGGCATCCAGTTTCTTGAGGAACACACAGGTTAACTAGGGAATACATTAGCAAAGGGGAGTTCTTTTAATTTGCTTTTAGCACTTTGAGACAACTAGCAGACAACATAGCGCCAGGGAAATGACACATGAAATAAGTTCATTTTGTTGGGAGCCAAAAAGCAGAATGGGTGAGACCAGCTGTATGATACCTAGCAGTAGGAGAGCCGGCGCATGGCAATTCTGAGCCCTGAGATCCTGACAGCCAGAGAACTGGGCAGGGATGAGGAAAGGCAGCAGTAGTAAGAACACTATTTGCTGGGCATTCTTTTGAGTACTTCAGACGTGTCAACTTATTTAGTCCCCCAAACTTATGCAGTGTGAACATTTAATCCCTGTTTTACCTATGAACACACCCACAATCACCTCAAGAAGTGGTGCTATTGGGGCCAAGGAGTGCCTCTGGTGTCCCTGGGATCGACCTCAAGAGTCAGACTCATGCTCTTGTTCACTACCTCTCTGGGAGGGAGTGGTGTAGAGAGTCACTGGGAACACCTTGACACTCCTGAGGGTTCAAATCTCAGATGTGCTGCCAATGAACTATATGGCTTTCATCACTTATTGACCTAGCTTACCTTCAATTTTTTTTTTTTACCAGTAAATTAGGAATAACACCAGTATCTACACCTCATGGTGTAATTGTGAAATTTAAATGGGATGTTACATGTAGGTGCTCTGTGGCACAGGGACCCTAGATATGCACAATAAATCCCTAATAACATCGACGAAACAAAAGGCAAAGAGGTTGTGTACTGTGCCGGTTTGGTCAGAAAAGCACAGCTTTTAGGGGTGCTATGCAACAAGGGATTTATTATAGCACTAGCCCTTGCATGCTGTGGGAGCTAATGGGGAAGTCTATGCAGGCTGTGCTCTTTGTGTCTAGTGTTGAGTCCAGCATCACTGGAGGTGATACAACTGGCAGTCAGGAAGGAGAATGGGACACAAATGAGTGAAAGAATGACGTGGACCCCATGCGGGCAAGTAGAACCCATGTTCATCCCAATGCCCCCGCCCTCACCCCACGTTGATATGGCAGTTAATCTGCAAAAGGAGCTGGTGCCCTCCGCAATTGCCCCTGAGCTCAGAGAAGCTGGTAGAGAAGCTGTGGTCCAGGTCTTGCCTCAGCTCAAATACATACACAAGCAACAAAGTACGCAAGCTCCACAGCATGTGGTAGCGTACCTAACCCTCAGAGTATAAAGATATGTCTGCCGCATCACATTTGCCTTCCGAATAGTATGCAAAATTTCTCTTGTGGCTAAACTTCACAACATGGCGGAGGGAATTCTGGGAAACGGAGTTCCGGATTAGCCAAACTGACACAGTACAAAGCCAAGGGACCAGGATCGCATACCTTATTTTCTCAGTATTGGCTAATTCCTTTATATTTTAAAATAATGGCTGTAGCTCTAAAACAACATTCTGACTCATTTGGAGCCGCTTCACGATGGTCACCAGTAAATTTAGACCTATACATTTCCTCATCTGTACCTCTGGAGTCAAAGACTGTGCTTCTTACTAGCTTTGCTACAATAACTGCTGCTGTGGTGCCATGTTCTTCGGTGCTAGGCATTTACACTTTTAACACATCAGGTTTACTGACCACTCCTCTGTCCACTCCATGGATTCCCATTATAAGATGACTGATTCCAAACTCCCTATGTTGTCCTTCCCATCTACTCCTAACTTGTTCGTGCAGATTTAGATTTCACTAGCTTTGCGTCTCCCCATCGTTCTGCTCTACTTTTAATGTTGCTCCTCCAGATCATACCGTAGTTACCAGTAGGTATGTCACCCATTAGACGATTGTCTAATGCTACTTATGGGTAGGGACTGGTTCGGTAAGTGGTGGGATGTACAAATAAATAAAGAACAAAAATAGTATATGTCTCTTTTTCCATTCACTTTCATATATTTACACAGTTATCTTACAAATTTATATTGATAGGCTTCTATAGGCCAAGTACTCTCTCCACCATATATACAAGGAACAAAACAGCCATGATCCCAGCTACTGTGGAGCTAACATTCTAGTCGGGAGTCAGATATTAAATAAAAAGACACGTGAATCTATGCACAATCGATCATTGTGATTAGGGGCTGGGAGTAAAAATAAGATAATTGCAACTGTTATTAAATTAATATATTTTAAAAATGACTGATTGGATCAAGAAACTTAATTTGTGCACATAAGAAAGCAACATGAATTACCCCAATGGAGAATAGACAAATTAATGTGGCCTTGTCAGCACAAGGCTTGAAATAATTGAAGGAACCAATTCAATTCATCATTTATCAGTTGCACAGCATCCTTCCAGGCACTGAGTGAGTGCCCTTGCCTCCCAATTGCCAGTAAGCTTCAAGAAAACACAAGCTAGGCTCTCTGGCTGTGTAGTCTGCCTGGAGAATGTTGCCCTTAGAGAGTGTTTATCTTTGGAGAGAAAATCAACTCCCACAGATCAGGACCAAGTTGTAGGACTTTAGGGCAGTTCTTATGAGACTGAAGGCTCTCAGTAAGCACATAAGATATCAAACTCTTCAGACAACAATTTGATAAAAACAACAGTTGAGTTTAGGGCATTGAATTTTAATAATGGGATGTTAATCATTTATTTTGTATCCAGCATATAAAATTCCCAGATGTCAACTCCAGTGCCAAAAATGGACATGTGGAGAACAGCAGGTATGAAAGGATAAATCTTGTGATTTATAGGCCTTGCTTGCTGAAAGTCTCTAATGATTCATTTCATCACTGTGGAGCAATTTCCCCAACAAAACATGTCTTTCCCATCCCTTAATCCGAGCGACTCATTTGCTATTCACTTTGTTTGTCTTTCTGTATGGTCTTTGTCAAAGCTTCCCTCTGAAGAATTTCCTCCTTATAAACACTGCACCTTTGATCACCGCCAAAACATGTGAAAGATTATGAGAGGTAAGAACAAAGAGGAACTATTTAAGACCTTCCCAACCATCTGATCTTTTTGTTGATTACACCTGTTTGGGAATTTTTTCATGTCATATTTTTATTCCAGGCTGTCATAGGTTAGACAAGATATTAAAAATGCATGTGAACATTGTCCAAACAGAAGTTTTTATATATTATGCCATGTTTAGTAACATAAATGAATTTCAATTAATAAAATGGAAAATACAGTTGGTATTCAATACCATCTATGTTTATTCAGCTATTCAGTTATTCTTTCATCGAAACATCTATTCCATCAAGAGATACTCAGTACATTTTAGGTACCAGATATTAGGCATTTAGTGGTGGGCGAGATAGGTGTGGTTCCTGCTATCAGAGTAATATGGTTATGAAGGAACTGACACACTTAATACAATACACTATGTGCCTCTGTACTTGTGTGTGCTCGCATGCCTGCATACACATGTGCACACATGCATGTGTGTGATGGGGACACAGTAATATCACAAAAAATGTCTAATGTCATGCCTCTGAGGGTATGACATTAGAAGTATGATTTAAGTCATGAGAAGTCAGCCCTGCAAAGATCCAAGGAGAAATTATTGTAGGTTAGAGGAAGAACAAGTACAAAGTTCTTGGGCAAGAGCGAGTTTGGCATGCCTAAAGACCCAAAAGAAATCCAAAATGGGGGAAGTAGAGACAAAGTTGCTAAATTTGGTACAAGATGAAGGTGGAAACTGAGCAGGAGAGAAATCAAAGAGGATTTATTTGTATCAGAGTTTCTTCATTTCCAGTACTACAAATCTCTGGATTCTGAAGATCCACAAGGCCCTTATTAATTGCACTAAAATTTTCTTCATTTATGCATCTGTGCATTTTCAAAGTAGTCTGAGACTCAAGGAAGTCTAAGAATTAAGACCTGGTCTATGGAATATTGATAAAGTTTAAAAACTGGTCTCATGCAGTTTACATGGGTAGCTACATCATATATTAATGATTGGGTTCTTTTAGACCCTCATGATACCTTGTGTCACTAATTTAAAAACCTTGGTAATTACACATTCCAATCCTAAATGGTTCATCCAGCTGCTGTTTGAGGTTCTGTTCTTTTCAGGTAAGAAAATGGAAGTGTTTCATTAAATCATGCCAAGGTTCATAGAGTTAAACTTTTTTGAGAATAAGGACAAAACTGGATTAGGAATTGTTTTATTCTTCTTGAACTCTACATTAAGTGAACACTGCCTTGGATGGATATGATAGATAATTTTTAGCCCTTGATAATAACTAAAAAATGTAAACCTTTTCCATCATCATTTTTCACCTGTGTTTGATAACTATTGTGTGAGAACAATGGAGGCAGATATATGATACTGTATTCAATATCCCAAAGAGATGATGAATGATAACACTTACAGTTTAAAAGAAAAATGGCCCAATTTCAAGTGTCCTTTCTGGAAGTTCTATGACTGTTTTGGGAAAACTTGCTAAAAATACTAAGGCAGTAGAGACAAGAATGAAAAGAGTAAAATATAGTCTCCATCCCTTTTTTTTATGTTAAGGATACTGTTTAACATACATCATTTTGACAAAGCTGACTTATTTATCAAATAAAACTTAGGATCATTAAATAGCTTTCCAGATGCTGTGTCCATGAATAGTGGATTCTGAGAAAGTTCATTACATGAATGAAAACATTGAAAAATATCACTTTAAATGTGATAAATGTCTTTGTCTGCCTTGCCTCATAACTTTGACTGAAATGACCTGACACATGAATAAATATTTATATCAGCTTTTATACTAAAAAAGAAAAGCCTGCTGGAAAATGTTGTGTTGCAATTACTCATGGGTATTTGCCTGATGATTATTTGTCTCTAGTACAGAGTATATTCTAAAATAAACAGAATCTGGCATAGAACTGTTATAGAATATATTTATACATTAGCCAATTCACAACCAGTTGAAAGGGATGAGTTCAGACAAGCCTCTGTTTGTCTGCATTGCTCTGAATAGTTGGTTTGATATTCCCACTCAATGACTAGTTTTAGTTTTGCAAAGTTGCAATTATTGTGGTTGCAAGGAGACAGTGAAAGGTATCTTTCTCTATGGTGGCTGTCGGAAAATTATCCTAAATACTTTCTCTAGTGTGTAGTAGAGGGGAGCAGAATTTGTCATTCCTAAATACGTCTATTTGGCATAAAGATTATTTTAGGCTGATTATTTTTAAGAAACTAAAGATTCAGGAAAAGCTCTTTACCTCCCTCTCAATTGCCTAAATTTGCATTGGAAAGAGGGTCTCTACCAAGAAGAGAGCTCTTACCAGAAATACCTGTTTACCTAAGAAACTTACCTGCGTAACAGAGCAACCTATGTTTTCCAATAATCTCTTCCCAACTTCCTATGAAAGGCCTCTCTTCCCTTTGTATCCAGAAACTTTTCCCCTTTCCTTACCTCAGGAAGTTATAGAAGCCTCAACTATCTGGTTGCCCTTTGGGTCTCATAATTATATAGAGCTCCCACACACACAAATTTATTTTTTCTCCTGTTAATCTGTCATATCAATTTAATTATTAGACCAGCCAAAGAACCTAGAAGAGAAGAAGGAACCCTCCCCCCCTCCTTTTCGGTAGAATCAGACACAAGTCTGGAGTATTTAGGGAGTTGGGGAAGGGCTACCTAGAAAGAAGAAAAAAGATGGTAAAAATTGTCATGTTAAGTGGGGACATAGCTCAAAAGACCCTAAATATCAGAGGATGGTGTACAGCTTTACCTGTGTACAATGAAGAGGCCACAAGAATTCTTACCTGGAGGAATAACTTAGTGAAATTGACTTTCCTGAATGATTTGTCTGACCAGAGTCTGCAAGATAGGCTTATAAAAGAAAGTGCATTTCCTTTTGCAGTGTAAATATGACCTCCAGAAACTACTTCCAGCAAGAGATGGAAATTCTTTCCTCTCCACTTGACTCTGGGTTGGCTATGTGACTTGCTTTGACCAACAGGACAGTGTAGCAGTGCTGCCACACGAGAGGCCTGGAAGTTGCTCTATGCTCTTACAGAGCCCAGCTGCCATACAGCAAGGAAGCAAGTGCTATCCTCCAGCACAGGAAGAGGCTCTGGAGAAAGGTGCCATCTGATGAGCAGATGAAGGCATGGAGAGGAAATGAAGTGTCCCAGACAACAGGAAATACTAAGGCCCAAGACATGTGAGAGAATCTTTCATAGCACCCCCACCATCACCCCCAGTCCCAGCCCACCAGCGAAATGAATGCAGCCACACAAGAGGTCTACAAGACCAGCATATGCATCACTCAGTCTACCAAGAGAATCTCAAGAATTGGCAAATCGTTGCTGTTTCAAGCCACTAAGTTTAGAGGGCGGTTATTGCATAACAAGAGAAAAACAGAATAACATCTCACTAAGTATCTTTCTCATAATCAAACTCAGGAAAGATTCATTGAGTCAGAAGCATGGAAACCAGTTACAATGGTATTTCAGAAAAGTTAGCATGGGGTAATGAGAAGGTGGCCTAGGTGAAAAGACTGGGGTTTAATTAATGCTCGCATTCCCTCCTCTCATCAGGAAAGGACCGGACCATAAAACATGCAGATTAAAATGTTGAGTTTAGAAGTGACATAAAACTGGGCTCCTCCCCTGGTTCCAACATTTAAACATTTCTTTCCCCAAGACTAGGTCTTCTCACCTAAAACACAGAGCTAATAAGAGCCTGCAAAGAAGGAACTCATTATGAAAATCAGCTGGGGGAGGATATGAAGTTACTCAGCACAGTGATTTGCAGACACTGAGTTCAGGGTCGAGAGCTAAGGTACTATTTGGAAACAGGACCAGACATTCCTTCATTTCCAATACTTCCTCCTTACTGTCCTGAGTTCTGTCTTCTGTATCTCCAGGAGGGATGTCAAAGAATAAATACACGGAGAATAGAAAATAATAATTCTTGATTGTTGGGTTTCAAAAGCTTAGAGAATTTGTGTTTCAAAAAGCTCTGCCTTGAGGCCAGTCTCTGGAAGTTGAGAGAAAGGGTCAGCAGCCTTTTACTTGTTTCCTCCAACCCCAGGATCCAGATTCTGATGTAAAACACCTAAGATGGAATCTGTCCTCTGTCTTTAGCAGGATCCCCCTCCCTAGGCCATCATCAGGCAATCCACATTTCAAAATAGGGGTGACTATGAAAAACCTTGGGTGATTCTAAGATGTCTTAGCTTAGGAGACTGTGTCCCCTTTACTATTTTAAGAGAAAACAGTAATACTTCAAGGGTCCTCTGTGTCCAGAAGCTGAGCTTCCATAAGGAAAAGTTGAAGAATATTTTGAATGGGTAAAAAAAGACTTCTATATATCCTGTCTAGCATATCTTCCTGGGCTATCTGTCCCTTATATTATCTTTGAGCTATGTTAACGCTGTGTAAGTTATGGAATACTGACAGTAATGCAAATAATTCCTTTTCATAGAAATGCAAACTGTGTCCAGTTGAAGAAGTTGGCTATTGCCCCATGAATATTGACCAATTTGGTATATACCTGTAAATTAATTTCAGCCTTCCTGATAACCCATAAGTGTGTCTGTTCTTTTGGATTTTCCATGAAACTGGTTATGTGTTTCTTTCAGATTTCAATGAGAGTCATAGTGACACCTCTGTATTACTTTGCCAGGTCTGCCATAATAAAGCATCACAGACTGTATGTACACCAGAGAAATGTGTTTTCTCATGATCTGGAAGTTTGAAGTCCAAGATCAAGGTGTTGGCAGGTTGCTTTCTTCCAAAGCCTTTCCTTTGCCTTGGCAGATGGCCTCCTCCTCTTATTCTTCACATGGCCTTCCCCTTGTGCTTGTCTGTGTCCTAATCTCTTATAATGACACCAGCTGTACTGGTACTGGGTTAGGGCCCAGTCATGTAATATCATTTTATCTTAATTATCTCTTCAAAAGCCACATCTCCAAAACAGTCACATTCTGAGGCACAGGGTGTAGGACTTCAACGTATGAATTGGTGGTAAGGGGGTACACAATTCTGTCCCTAACAATGTATTTTTAAAAATTAAAGTATTCTTTAATACTTCTCGGGTGATAATATCCCCAAACAGACCCATAAAGGCATATTTAAAATATCGAAAGTGGGCCAACATTATGACTAAAGATTATGGTCTCTCTTTTAACCACATGTACGAGTATTCATATTCTATCATTCCTGAGGACTTTGCAATAAATGTTTTCTCTTTATTATAGGCATATTCTACAGCTCTATCTTCACATTCCATCAGATAATTAAGGAAACATCAAAGGTATGGCTCTCTTCACTAGTCCTCACCCCTGAGTTCCTATGTGTGTATGCATTTTCAAGCATGTGCAGAATGAAGCATATTGTGCTGAACAAAATTTTCAAGATAAGGGAAGCTGAGGATTTCAAAGAGTGCAATGAAAGTAATAAAAGTCTAGGTTTTCAGAAACCCAACATGTAACTCTACCTGGAGAAAAAGTCACATTGAGTTTCACCATATAGTTTTCCCAGCATTGCCCTATGGATGAAAAGAAGTCACAAGCAACCCTAAAGGATAAGAAAAGTGAAAACCCAAAGCACCAACAAATTCTTCTAAGTTTTCATTGGTAAATTCTTTTGGCATATTCCAATGAGTCTGATTTTAGAGTATGAGAAATTTCTGGCAGTGTGACAAACAGATTTGGGAAATCTGGTGTGAAATGACAGCTCTGATCCACATGGCTGAGTGAACACAGATGGCTTTCATTCATCGTTTTGCTTTTCTTATTTACTGCCTGACACCTTACCTGCTCCTAAGAATGCGAGATCTTAGGAGACAGAGACCTGGTTTCTTTCTCTTGGCTATATCCCTGGAACAAGGAAAAAAGGCGGGAGCATGGTAGGTGTTCAATACATATTGTTGAGGGGAGGAGCCAAGATAGTGGAACAGCATGGAAGTTTTTTATGTGTCTTGTGCCCATAAAATACAGCCAGACCAGCACTAAAACATCCTGCCTACCTAGAAAACTGATCTGAGGATTAACACAACAATCTGCACAACATGAACCACAGAATCAAGCAGGTACGTGGTGTTGAGAGGTGAACTGGGGGAGAGAGAAGCCCCAGAGGGCAGGGAGCCACTTTTGCTTATAGAAAGAGGATAGAGATGAGTTCGGCAGGGGGGGGGGGGGGGGAGGGAGGAAGAATACAGGAAAAGAACTCCCCCCCAAAAGCAGCTGGATAGAAAGTGGAGAAGTGGAAACTGCCACAGGGACTGAACTACAAAGGGAGAAAGGAGAAAGGAGAGGGTTTAAATTCCATTAAGACTATAAACAGGGGGAGCACAGAGTCTAGAACTCCACAGCTTGATACCTAGTGGTGCTCTGGTGGGAAGGGCTAATCCCCAGGAACAGAGTGGAGTCCGGGGTTCTTCAGGCCACATGGGGAGAGGCGGTTCCCCTGCTGGGAGGACACCAGGTAGAGGCTGTGTGGGTCCCCTAAAGGCAGAGCCCCAGTGGACCTGAGAGAAGAACCACATTTGCTAGTGCTGGAACAAATTGTTAAGGGTGAAGCCTGGTGCCAGATGCGTGTTGAGATTTTCCATAGTCCCTGAAACGCTGCTTCTATGCTATCTCACAAACTTTTTCTGGGGCGGACTGGCACCGGGCCACAGTCTCTGGGCCTCGGCAGCAGCACAATCCCACAAATGTACCTGAATGGAGCAAGCACCCAGCCATTTTTCAGTGAGACCCTCCTGCAGAGGGGCAGAAGGGGTCAAAGGGTTGGGAAAAACAGCCACATCTGTGACAAAACTCAGGAGGGAGGTGCTGCCTGGGGCTTGGTCACAGACTGTGTAAAGCAGGGAGTGGACGGAAGCTGAAAACAAAGGACAGGTGTGCAATTGCTAATCAGGGAGAAGAGTTGCAATACTAGAGACTGGGTAGCTGGGTGACGCCATTTTCACCACTCCTACACATGCACATACGCACCTATGAGTGACGCGATAATCCACCCCAATAAGCTAAGCAGTGCCATCTAGTGGAGAATGGAGCCATTACACTAGGCCCCACCCAACTGGGCCAACCTTGCTCTTCAGGAACACGAGTCTCTCTGCCTGCTTAGTTTATGAACTATAAAGTGCTTCATAGTTTGACTTTTAGGGGAAAACAAAGTAATTTCAGCCATATTTCATTCCATTTGCCAGTCTGTCTATTCAATTTTCGTTCTTTTCTTTTTTTTCCTCTTTTTTGTTTCTTTTTCTTGAATACAGAAAGAGAAAAAAATCATTTTTATTTTCAATTTTTATTAAAAATATTTTTCTTTAATTTTTTTCTACTATATTTTTTACATTTGTGTAAATGTTTTCAAATTCTATTTTACTTATATAATTTCATTTTAGTCTACTTCAGTGTATTAATCTTTTTCAGATTTTTGAATGATTTCTTTTTATTTTTCTTTCCCCTTTTTTCTCTAATCTTTTGAAACTCTTTCAACACCCAGACTAAAACACACCAACAATCTAGCATCATTTATTTGATTTTTTTCTGTGTGTGTTTTTAATTTTTTAATTTCAATATTTTTTTAAATTTTAATATTTTTTTAATTTTAAGTTTTTACCTCATTAATTCCTTTTCTCCCTTCAAAATGATGAAATGAAGGAATTCATCCCAAAAGGAAGAGCAGGAAGAAACGACAGCCAGGGACTTAACCAACACAGATACAAGCAAGATGTCTGAACCAGAATTTAGAACCATGATAATAAGAATACTAGCTGGAGTTGAAAATAGATTACAATCCTTTTCTGTGGATATAAAAGAAGTAAAAGCTAGTCAGTATGAAATAAAAAATGCTATAACTGAGCTACAATCTCAAATGGATGCCGCCGCGGCAAGGATGGATGAGGCACAAAAGAGAATCAGCGATATAGAGGACAAATTTATGGAGAATAATGAAGCACAAAAAAAGAGGGAGATTAAGGCAAAAGAGCATGATTTGAGAATTAGAGAAATCAGTGACTCATTAAAAAGGAACAATATCAGAATCATAGGGGTCGCAGAAGAGGAAGAGACAGAAACAGGGGTAGAAGGGTTATGTGAGCAGGTCACAGCGGAAAACTTTCCTAACCTGGGGAAAGACAAAAACATCAAAATCTAGGAAGCACAGAGGACTCCCATTAGATTCAACAAAAACCGACCATCAACAAGGCATATCATAGTCAAATTCACAAAATACTCAGGCAAGGAGAGAATCATGAAAGCAGCAAGGGAAAAAAAAGTCCTTAACCTACAAGGGAAGACAGAACAGGTTTGCAGCAGACCTATCCACAGAAACTTGGCAGGCCAGAAAGGAGTGGCAGGATATATTCAGTGTGCTGAATCAGAAATATATGCAGCCAAGAATTCTTTATCCAGCAAGGCTGTCATTCAAAATAGAAGGAGAGATAAAAAGTTTCCCAGACAAACAAAAATTAAAGGAGTTTGTGACCACTAAACCAGCCCTACAAGAAATTTTAAGGGGGACTTCTGAGGGGAGAAAAGATAGAAAATAAATACATGTAAATGAATGAATGAATGAATGAATGAATGAATGAATACCAAGCAACGAAGACTAGAAAGGACCAGAGAACACTACCACAAACTCCAACTCTACAAGCAACATAATGGCAATAAATTCATATCTTTCAGTAGTCACTCTAAATGTCAATGGACTCAATGCTCCAATTAAAAGACCTAAGGTAACAGAATGGATAAAAAAAACAGATCCATCTATATGCTGTTTTTAAGAGACCCACTTTAGACCTAAAGATACCTTCAGATTGAAAATAAGGGGATGGAGAACCATCTATCATGCTAATGGTCAACAAAAGAAAGCTGGAGTAGCCATACTTATATCATACAATCTAGACTTTAAAATAAAGACTGTATCAAGAGATGCAGAAGGGCATTATATCATAATTAAGGGGTCTATCCACCAAGAAGACATAACAATTGTAAACATTTATGCACCAAATATGATAGCACCCAAATATATAAATCAATTAATCACAAACATAAAGTCATTGATAGTAATACCATAACAGTAGGGGACTTCAATACCCCACTCACAGCAATAGACAGATCATCTAATTTAAAAATCAACAAGGAAACAATGGCTTTGAATGACACACTGGACCAGATGGACTTAATAGATATATTCAGAACATTTCATTTTAAAGCAGAGGAATATATATTCTTCTCCACTGCACAGGGAACGTTCTCCAGAACAGATCACATACTGGGACACAAATCAGCCCTCAACAAGTACAAAAAGTTTGAGATCATACTGTGCATATTTTCAGACCACAACACTATTAAACTCGAAATCAACCACAAGAAAAAAATGTGGAAAGGTAACAAATACTTGGAGACTAAAGAACATCCTACTAAAGAATGAATGGGCTAACCAGAAAGTTAAAGAGGAAATTTAAAAGTTCATGGAAGCCAATGAAAATGATAACACCACAACCCAAAACCTCTGGGGTGCAGGAAAGGCAGTCATAAGAGGAAAGTATATAGCAATCCAGGCCTTCCTAAAGAAGGAAGAAAGATCTCAGATACACAACCTAACCTTACACCTTAAAGAGCTGGAAAAAGAACAGCAAATAAAACCCCAAACCAGAAGAAGACAGGAAGATTAGAGCAGAAATTAATGCTATCAAAACCAAACAACAAAAAACAAAAACCAAAATATGGTAGAACAGATCAATGAAACCAGAAGCTGGTTCTTTGTGTTTTTTTAAAAAATTTTTTTTAATGTTTATTTATTTTTGAGACAGAGAGAGACAGAGCATGAATGGGGGAGGGTCAGAGAGAGAGGGAGACACAGAATCTGAAGCAGTCTCCAGGCTCTGAGCTGTCAGCACAGAGCCTGATGCGGGGCTCGAACTCACGGACTGTGAGATCATGACCAGAGCCAAAATTGGACGCTTAACCGACTGAGCCACCCAGGCACCTCCGGAAACTGGTTCTTTGAAAGAATTAACAAAATTGATAAACTACTAGCCAGTTTGATCAAAAAGAAAAACGAAAGGATCCAAATAAATAAAATCAAGAATGAAATAGGAGAGATCACAACCAACACAGGAGAAATACAAACAATAATAGGAGAACATTATCAGCAACTATACACCAGTAAAATGGGCAATCTGGAAGAAATGGACAAATTCCTGGAAACATGTATACTACCAAAACTGAAACAGGAAGAAATAGAAAATTTGAACAGACCCATAACCAGTCAAAGAAATCGAGTTAGTAAACCAAGAAAACAAGAGTCCAGGGCCAGATGGCTTTCCAGGGGAATTCCACCAAACATTTAAAGAAGAGTTAACACCTATTCTTTTGAAGCTGTTCCAAAAAATAGAAATGGAAGAAAAACTTCCAAACTCTATGAAGCTAGCATTACCTTGATTGCAAAACCAGACAGAGACCCCACTAAAAAGGAGAACTAAAGACCAATTTCCCTGATGAACATGGATGTGAAAATCCTCAACAAGATATTAGCCAACCGGATCCAACAATACATTAAAAAAATTATTCACCACGACCAAGTGTGATTTATACCTGGGATGTAGGTCTGGTTCAATATCCACAAAACAATCAATGTGATTCATCACACCAATAAAAGAAAGGACAAGAACCATATGATCCTCTCAATAGATGCAGAGAAAGCATTTGACAAAATATAGCTTCCTTTCTTGATAAAAATCCTCAAGAAAGTAGGGATAGAAAGAGGATACCTCAAGGTCACAAAGGCCATATATGAAAGACCCAACACTAATCCCATCCTCAATGGGGAAAAACTGAGAGCTTTCTCCCTAAGGTCAGGAACAAGACAGGGATGTCCACTCTCGCCACTGTTATTCAAAATAGTATTATAAGTCTTAGCTCTGCAATCAGACAACACAAATAAGTAAAAAGGCACCCAAATCGGCCAGGAGGAAGTCAAACTTTCACTCTTTGCAGATGACATGATAGTCTATATGGAAAACCCAAAAGATTCCACCAAAAACTGCTAGAAATGATTCATGAATTCCACAAAGCTGCAGGATATAAAATCAATGCACAGCAATCGGTTGCACTCCTACACACCAACAATAAAGCGACAGAAAGAGAAATCAAGGAATCGATCCCATTTACAGTTGCACAAAAAAAAAACCATAAAATACCTAGGAATAAATCTAACCAAAGAGGTGAAAAATCGATACACTGAAAACTATAGAAAGCTTATGAAAGAAATTGAAGAACACACACACACACACACACACAAAATGGAAAAAGATTCCATGCTCCTGGATAGGACGAACAAATATTGTTAAAATGTCGATACTGCCCAAAGCAATCTACATATTCAAAGCAGTCCCTATCAAAATAACACCAGCATTCTTCACAGAGCTAGAACAAAGAATCCTAAAATTTGTACGGAACCAGAAAGACCCCAAATAGCCAAAGCAATCTTGAAGAGAAAACCAAAGCAGGAGGCATCACAACCCCGACTTCAAGCTATACTACAAAGCTGTAATTGTCAGGACAGGATGGTACTGGCACAAGAATAGACACCCAGATCAATGGAACAGAATAAAGAATGCAGAAATGGACCCACAAACCTATGGCCAGCTAATGTTTCACAAAGCAGGAAAGAATATCCAATGGAATAAAGACAGCCTCTTCAGCAAGTGGTGCTGGGAAAACTGGACAGTGACATGCAGAAGAATGAACCTGGACCACTTTCTTACACCATACACAAAAATAAACTCAAAATGGATGAAAGACCTAAATGTAAGACAGGAAGCCATCAAAATCTTTGAGGAGAAAACAGGCAAAAATCTCTTTGATCTTGGCTACAGCAACTTCTTACTCAACACGTCTCTGGAGGCAAGGGAAACAAAAGCAAAAATGAACTATTGGGACCTCATCAAAATAAAAAGCTTCTGCACAGGGAAGGAAACAATCAGCAAAACTAGAAGGCAACTAACAGATGGGACATATTTGCAACATATTTGCAAATGACATATCAGATAAAGGGTTAGTATCAAACTCTATAAAGAACTTATAAACTCAACACCCAAAAAACAAATAATCCAGTGAAGAAATGGGCAAAAGGCATGAATAGACACTTCTACAAAGAAGACATCCAGATGGCCAACTGACACATGAAAAAATGCTGAACACCACTCGTCATCAGGGAAATACAAATTAAAACCACAATGAGATACCCCTTACACCTGTCAGAATGGCTAACATTAACAACTCAGGCAACAACAGATGTTCATGTGGATGTGGAGAAAGAGGATCTCTTTTGTATTGCTGGTGGGAATACAAGCTGGTGCAGCCACTCTGGAAAACAGTATGGAGGCTCCTCAAAAAATTAGAACGAGGACTACCCTATGATCCAGCAAATGCACTACTAGGTATTTATCCAAGGGATATAGGTATGCTGTTTCAAAGAGGCACATATGCCCCAATGTTCACAGCAGCACTATCAACAATAGTCAAAGTATGGAAAGAGCCCAAGTGTCTATCAATGAATGGATAAAGAAGATGTGTGTGTGTGTATACACACACACACACACACACACACACACACACACACAATGGAGTATTACTCGGCAATCATAAAGAATGAAATCTTTCCATTTGCAACTACATAGATGGAACTAGAAGGGATTATGCTAAGTGAAATTAATCAGTCATACAAAGACAAATATCATATGACTTCACTCATATGAGGACTTTAAGACACAGAACAGATGAGCATAAGGGAAGGGAAGCAAAAATAACATAAAAACAGGGAGGGGGACAAAACGGAAGAGACTCAAATATGGAGAACAAACTGAGGGTTACTGGAGGGATTGTGGGAGGGGGGATGGGCTAAATGGGTAAGGGGCACTAAGGAATCTACTGCTGAAATCATTGTTGCACTCTATGCTAACTAATTTGGGTGTAAATTTTAAAAATAAAATTAAAAAAATTGTTGAATGAAATGAATGAAAATCACTGAAATTCTTTGGATCTCACTTTCCCTGTAATTTAAACCTGGAGTGGGTAATAGAATTCACTGCACATCGTTCTTGTAAGGAATAAATATGCACGAAGTTCCTAGATATACCAGGCCCTTAGCAGAAATTTTGTGCCAGAATACTCCCCAGCTCCTCTACAACCTGACTTCAGACTGACCACTAGTCTGTGAAACATGCGCATAGGTGTGGTTCCCAGGTTAAGCTCTAGCTCAGGCCCCACTACAGCTCCATGTAATGTACAATTAGTCCATACTCCCCTTCCCATTGAGGATCCAGACAAAATTACCTAAAAGTGCCCCTTATTCAAAGATACTTTCCCCTAGTACTTTTCATGGTATTTACCTTTAATTACCACTCAATAAATGTGTCTTGAATGACTTTTACTCACAACACCTATACACCCTCTTCCTTCGTCCTCAACATTTCAGAAGCTTTTCTTTTTGTGGATTTATGCCATGGCCAAAGATATTAATTCCTTTTTTAACATGGCTAAGGTATAATTCTAAATTTTGGGGTGAAAAAACTTAATGGCCAAATGGAACATTTAGATGTGCTCAATTCACCAAAAAACCTAACGGCTCTAAGAAAATTCTCCTAAGTCAGACCGCAGGGTGACCTCTAGAAAGTGACAGCATTTACCCTGATAGCTGCTGGCAGACCCACGTTAGCATCAGCATCTGGAGGGATGGCCAAAGACTTCCTTCTCACTTACCTGGAGTGTTCAGAGAGCTTTCACTTGACAATTTTAGCTGCAGGAGAATTCTGAGGAGAGGCACAACAATGACCAGAAACTGGAAAATCTCCCAGAGCAGTAAATAACCCTTTGGGGGTACAAACCTCTTTCTTTCTCATATTAGTGTCTTCATGTAGAAGAACTCAAGAGTCCAGCAGCATTGGCGCCAAGTAGCAATCAAGACTCTGGATTTGGGTCATTTTTGTGATTCTTATTCCTGCTTCTTTCCCTCCTTCTCTGACATACATGCCGAATAGGGAACTGGGATATATGCAGAATAGCACTCAAGCTGGAAATCTAGAGGAAAAAAAAAAAAAAAAAGACAGAGACAGAGACAGAGAACGTCTGAAAATCTCCACCCACTCCCCCAACCCGAAACACCTTCACAAAATTCAAGGTCCTTTTTGTTTTAATTAACTATTTCTTCTGCTTCAGAATCACCCTCAGGAGGAATTTAAAAACCTCAAACTTCAGAATGTGCAGATTCCCCTCAAACCCCTTATGTCATTTTTCATTTGGTACCAAACATGATCATACTCTAAAATGTTCAGCAGGAATTTTTTACAGTAAAAAAAAAAAACAAAAAAAAAAAAAACCTGAAAAGGGCAGCTACGGCACACACATACCCAGCTTTTGTCTCTTTAAAAGCATTGGAAATCAAACCAATTGACAACAGGGACTACTAGTAACTTAACTACTCCCTGGGAACAGGTTGAGGGTCTTTGGAAATTGCATTAACTCTTTCAGGTGAGGCTTGGACACTGATTTTCATGCTGCTGTATTAGCTTGATCGGATCTCCGGACTTGTGGGTAGCGCTGAGATCTCAAAAGGTCACAAGGATATTTAAGATTTCTGTTTGTGTTTGTCTCAGTGACATTCGAGATGCAGCCCATTATTTTTCTTCTAAAATTATTTTTTTACGGTAAGAGAAACTCTCTTTCTTCAAGGAGCTGAAAGGAAAGGTTTTTGCCTTGGGATTGGAGGTCAGTTTTAGATAATGAAGTGAGAACACAGGAAGAATATTTTGAAGTTATATGAGGTATATAGCCAGGTCCTATCTTATGACAAGGTCAAGTTGTCAAGTCAGCAGAAGTCAAGTCAAAACTACTCTTAGAGAATACTTGGGAAGATGCCACACTGGAGTGTGGCATACACACATATATGTGTGTATATATATATGTGTGTGTATATATACATACATATATATATGTATATATATGTGTGTGTGTGTGTGTGGAGAGAGAGAGAGAGAGAGAGAGAGAGAGAGAGAGACAGAAATGACTGCCATGAATGAAGTAATTTACTCAGTTTCCTAGAAATTATAAGCATAGCAAACCATGCAGGACCACATAGGATGGAACCAGGGTCATTCACAAGGTAAAGTGACAAGGGGAAAATGTGGTCAAGAGGGTTTATGGTGGTTTATTTTAGAAGGAATGGGTGAGGCAGGGTAAGCAGGTTTAGTATTGGTTAGTTTGAATAATCTCAGTGGGCTCTGGGGCTTAAGGGTTGTCCCTAGTTGCCTATACCTGGTCCTGGGGGTGATTAAGCAGGTAGACAAAATGGGCCAGAGTGAGAGCCCAATAAAGAAGGTGGTTGGGAGTATGGACTCTGGATTTGTTGATTTTTATATCAAAGGTGTGCTCCTTTGCTATCTCTAGACATTAGCTAACCCTGGGAGGTTCTGTGCCTCCAGGGTCAGCAAGTCCCCAAGATGTCATAGCATGAAAAATGCAAAATAAAAGAACATTATATGTACACACACATGCATGTGTGCATACACATATGTACTCTTGTGCTGTTTTGATACCCATCAAACAACTTTCAAATTTTCCTTTCAGTGCATTTGTTATTTTGGTCTTCCCATAATGTAACACCTCTAATGCAAGCTGTATTTGAAGGTTCATCAAAGATCTCTGACCTTCCCTGACAAGGGGTGAGCTTTTGACCCAAGCTATAGCCAACTTTCTCAGTCATAAAGTTGAACTTTGGATGGAGTGAGTAAAGACAAGAAAACCACTGGTACACATTCAAGAAAACTGTACCCCAACACACCAACACGTTAGCAGGCAAGTAATTTCCAGAGCTACTTTAGTTTTTGTCCTCTCTGAAACCCCGTTCTTCATTATTTCCTTAAACTGAGCTTCCCTATATGTTTTCATTAAATTCACTTTTAATATAAGCTGGTCAGAGTGGATTGCTGTTGCTTACAGACAAAGAAACTGCAATGAAGCTGTCCACCTGTAAGTAGAGAAAGTGCTGGTGGTTTGGACTCTTTAGTACTTCTTTTCAATTTATAGTGATTCAACAAAGTTTTCCTCCAACAATGATTGTGCTTTCTATATCATAGGAAGCATGAAATAATCATGCAGGGGGTTCAGTTTTCTGTGACAGTTATATTTTCTACTATGTGCTAATGAATCGGCATCCTGTTTTCCACCTCAGCCTTCTGCATCACAGTTAGCATGATGTCTGACGTTTCTCATGATAGGTGGTCACTGACAAGGGCTAGACCCTGAAACCTCAAAATGGAAGGCCAGTGCCAGTCACCTACTTTTAGACATCATTGCTCACTGAACACCAATGCCAGCTACAAGCTCTTATCATCCTCTACTGATTTTTAGAGGTCTCAATGACACTTCAGGGACTGAGGTGGAAAGGTTAACACAAAATTACTTTCTGGAGTTTGTGGTCATAGCAACGGGAAGAGAGCTGCATCAGTGGCTTCTCTGGCAGCTGCCAGGACAATCTGCTTACTGTCTCTTGACAGAGCAGTTTAAGCCTCCTTAACTAGCCTCATCTTGCCTGCCAGCCAATGTGGATTTTTTCTCATTGGTGACTAGGTATCTTCACTCTCTATTCACACAAGGGCCACATTGTCTGGTCAGTCAATGGCTGGATTGGGTCTTGGGGCAGAGGGGTTTTGACAGCTTGAGTACACCCCAAAATAACATCAAAGCAACTAAGGGCATTGAATGATACACTCAGTTGTGTTGTCCTCTGCTCTTTTATTACTCCTTGAAAAAGGGAGTATCTTCTCACGCAAAAGGTCATTCAAGATAGGGGGATCATGCCTCTTGGAAACGTAACAGGAGATTGTAAATTCAAGCTTAAGGATGGTCTTTCCCAAAACACAGTACTGTTGAAAAATGAGTGCAAATATAGTGGAAATGGGTATCATCAGAAGGCCTCTGGTCGCGGGAAAGGGGAGCATAATATGGTAGATTGTGCCCTTAATCCCCAAAATAGTACATACCATTCCTCCCCCCAAAAAACTATTATCAAACAACATATCAAAGAAATGAGAACATGAATCATGAAATCCCATATTTCAGGAAAGGTAAGCAAGGGCTCTCAGGCTATGGCAATATACCAGTAGCATTAGTTGATGCTGACTGTGTGGCACTGGCTTGTTGCCTGGAAAACAGAGTTTGGGGTATTTTTTATGGCAATCAAGACAGTTTCATTAAAAGATAATTAGTAAGAGACAACACTGGGAAAGGCTTTCATCTGATTCATCAAGCTCATAAACAAGATAGTCCCAGCATGCCACAGTTCCATGAAATGAAAAGACATTTGTTATCCTGAATTACGATCAGTGCCTGTTCAACATAAGCCTCTGTGGCCTGGAGAGTCCAGAATGCTTGGTTGTTCTTTGCCAATGTCCATTTGGTTTAACATTTTGTTCTCTTTCCTTCACGTAGGAAAGGCAAGGACGTCCCCTGGCTAAACTTGAGCAGCCAAAACTTTTAATCTACTAGTTACAAAGGGCTCAATATATTTCAGGGACTGCTGAGCACTTTGCATGCTTTACTTCATTTAACCTTCCACCACTCCCAATAGCATCCCATTTTCCAGGTGAGGAAACGGTGACCTTGCAATCTCCCTGCTGAAAACACCAATGGCCACCCCGTATGTTTAAAACAAAAACTTCAACTTATGGTAGCTGGCAAGGTCCTGCATAATCTGGCCCCTGCCTACCCTTTTGACATTATTTCAGGATAGGCTTTTGCTCATGCATTCCTTTTATTCTATTTCTTGAACTGAGTATATATCCCTGCTCCGCAGCCTTTTCTCTGGCTGTTTCTTTAGCCTGCAATGCTCTTTGGCCAGATCTTCATAACTGGCAGCTTCCTATTATTCACATCTCAGGACTAATGTCACTCATATGGAGAGTCCTTTCCTGACCACCTTTCTAAATGACTTCTCCCCATCTATTCTTTTCTTTTATCTTTTTCTCAATAGCATGTATCACCATATGAAATAATCTGTTCAATAATTTATTTTTATATCACATTTGCCCAATTTTAACATATTCTCCAAGTCAGATACCTCAGTGTTGTTTATCACCCTCTACTCACTCACTTGGGGTATTTAGTTTAGGCGTATGATAAATATTACTGATTAAATATAGGTGTGAATGAATGAGTAAACTTCAGGGTTTATAGGTGACTTACCAAAGGTCATATAACTCTTAAGTGACACAGGACTTCCTAATTCCAGAACTCAAATCCAGGTCCTCCTAATTCCAGAACTCAAATTCTTAATCACTGTCCTTCCTTGTTTCTCTGTGGAGCTTTAAACTGACAACTTTCATTCATCATTTGAATATGTGCTCAGAGAAATTGGGCTGCAATGAATTAGGGGATGGAGATCATAACTAAATATGTGAAAAAATGCAAGGCTGATATTCAACTGGTACACCATAGCATTACTATATTGGTGTTAAAAGTATTAAAATGCTTTCCATAGTGATTGGCGTGTGGCCATTGCTACAATATCCCCAAGTGACCCTCTCAGTCTCTCCCTTGAGACCTCCTCAAGATTTGGAACACCCTCCTGCAGGATCTGTACTTGATATAGTACCTAAAAGATTTATACCTGACATGGCAGCAGGCTTCCAGGACCACTTTCATCCATTCTGATTAATCATACCCACTGATCACCACTGTTGGAAAAATACTGAAGACAGTCATTGTAAAAGCCAAGTTCTTAACTTGGTCTACCTTTTCTCGAGATAATAAGCCTAAACCACATTAGCTCAGCTGCAGAAGAATAAGCAAGAATGTTCTTTTCCCTTTTATCTCATCAAATTCACATTATAAATTTAATAATTTTAAATAAATTACATTGAAATTTAATAAAAAAAAAAGAAAAGGTAGGCAATAGTGAAGGGTATCATGAACTAGTAATTGAACTGGCAAACCTAAAGTGTCCTGAATAAGATTTAGGGTCCTATAAGGGACCATGATAATCATTTTACCTGCAACTTTAGCTTTTAATTCTCTTTTTGTCCCAGGCCTCCCATTTATATTGAATGCCGAAGAGTAACCGGATGGATAAACTAATGGGAAACTATCTGCTGGATACAGTAATGGCCAACATTTACTGGATATTTACCATGTCGGGAATTGGGAATAATGTTCAATCTTTTATGTCTGTCTCATTCATTTATTCAAATTCCAAGCTACCAGATGTAATCCTCACAATACAATTCTATAAGGTAAACAGTAACATCCTTCTGTTACAGGCAAGAAAACTGAGCCTTGCAGACATTTGTAACTTAAGTTGTCTTAAGTTAGCTAATTGTCTTAAGTTGTGTAATTACTACCAAGTGTTGGAGTCCAAATTTGAACCACGGTCTCAGTGATTGCAGAGTCTCTCTGCAGAACTCTCTTTATAAAAGGCAAACTTGACGGGTTTTCCAAGTTTCTAGTTAACATCTCTGCCAAGAGAACAAAGTGAAAGTAGTTTGTCTGGAAGTTCCTGTTATTTTTTTTTTTTTAATTTTTTTTTTTTAACATTTATTTATTTTTTTGGGACAGAGAGAGACACAGCATGAACGGGGGAGGGGCAGAGAGAGAGGGAGACACAGAATCAGAAACAGGCTCCAGGCTCTGAGCCATCAGCCCAGAGCCCGACGCGGGGCTCGAACTCACGGACCGCGAGATCGTGACCTGGCTGAGGTCGGACGCTTAACCGACTGCACCACCCAGGCGCCCCTGGAAGTTCCTGTTAACACGAAATGATTAACTCTTACATTTAAGCAAAGAATGCAGCAAGGGTTACCTGTTTTTGCTTTAACTTTTCCATATGTTTCTGTTCCACTGGCATATGGTAAGGTTGAGTTTCAGACAGTTCCCACTGAAAAATAATTAAGCCTCAGGACGAAACTAAATCCTAACACAGGCCTGCAAGTCCATTTCACTAAGATGCTGTTCCTGGTGCATTTTTCAGTCTAACAGATAAAAGACTGTATTAATGGCTTCTGGGGCTCTGAGATAATCCCTTTGCCTTCTCTGACTTACGACTACCATTAAGAGACTTACTGCAGCAGTGGTGTGGGCAGAGAAATCCCGCCCAATAAAGAACACAAAATGAAGTCATAGGAGGGTCTGTAGTGAGAAAAAAAAAAAAAAAAAGCTTGTAAAGTATTGATTAACTAATTAGTCAATGTTTATAAAGAGCCTTAACAATTAGTCTCACTATATATATCTTAAGGATCTTTTTATTGATAGCTGGGCAGTATAGAAAGGTTCTTTTTTTGGTAGTGGAGGAGAGTGTAAAGAGAATGGAAATAGGTACTGAATGGCAAAAGCCTAATGATAAAAGCACAGTTTTACCTCATTATCCCTCCATCTTTCTATATTTAAAACACCTAATATATTCAATCTGTCAAGTAAAACAATCAAACTACATGAGTTCACAATTATGTGGACACTAATCATTGGGGCTGAAAATAACCCAGGTCTTCAATCATCTCTCATAGATTGAATTGGGTTTTATGCTTTTCACACACATTGGCAATTTATGAGAATATATGTAGGTTAGTGGGAATGAAATACGACTCCACATCTTTGCTTTCAATCCAGTCCTTTTGCCTTTCCACTTTTTTTCTTTATGTCCTAGTTTCTTGACTTGTTATCATTTTAGAAGTCTGCGTGGATGCCAAATAAATCATGGCTGTTGCCTTAACCATAACTTCATATACACACATAATAATTATAAGGCAAAGCAAACTGGTAAGTCAGTAAGTGCTGTAAGAGAGGCACTCACACACACACAAAGGCAACTGTAGGAAAAAAGATGGAAATGGCATGGAAAAGCAGGAAAGTACTGATTACTGAACACCTAGTACATTCTAGACCCTGTGTTAGGCCTTTAATCTATGCAATTTTATTTAACCTTTGCCATAACTACATGAGATACACAATCCTTTATACTATTTTATAGCTACTCTGAGTCTTTGAGTGGTTAACTGGCTTGCTGAAAAGCCCATGTCTTGTGAGGGACAATGCTAATGGACACTGCTAGGTTAAGAACTCACATCTTTGGCCCTAAAGTGTATCTTTCCATTCCATAAGAAGCCACTCAGAAACAGCTCTGTCAGTCTCATGGTTCTGAGAAGACCTCAGGAAGAAGACAAAAAGTGTGCAAGTCCTTGAAAGGCGGATTGAACTTCTATAGGCAGGGGGAGTGCTTGTTTCAAGATAAAGAATTTGTACAGAGGACAAGAGTATCGGGGCACGTGGTAAAGGCTGAAAGGCAAGGACCTGTGTCAGATCTTGAAAGACCTCAAATGATCATTTCTGAAACAGAGTGACATGTTGTAAGTGACCTCAAAGAAAATAAACCTTATGCACTAGTGGCAGTGTTGAAAAGGATCTGTCAGAGGGAGAAGTCTGCTACCGAGGGATTTAACATGAGAGCCATTATGGGTGAAACTGCATCCCTTTAAAATTCCTTTGTTTAAGTCTTTAGAACATGATCCTATTTGGAGATAGGGCCTTTACAGAGGTAATTAAGTCAAAATCTGGTATTATGTGTGCACCCTAACCCCATATAACTGATGTCCCTATGAGAAGGGAAAACAGAACACACACACGTACAAGCGAAGATTCCATGAAAACACAGGGAGAAGAGGACCATCTTGAAGCCAAGGAGAGAGCCCTAGAACAAATCCTCCCTCATAGCCTTCAGAAAGAATCAGTCCTGCTGACACCTTCATCTTGGACTTCTAGCCCTCAGACTGTGAGAAAATAAATTTCTGTGGTTTAAAAGATCTGTCTGAAAGACTTTATTATGGAGGCCCTGGCAAACTTACACAAGGAGTAATGCCTAATTCTTCATAGGTCTCAATGTAAGCAAGTCAGTACCTTTCCACTTTAGCCCACATAACATCAGTGCCTTTCTGCTCTGTCCTCGCTACCTGGTCTCACCGTTCACTCTTGGTACTTTAAAACTCTCTCCTACAACACTCATATCAAAACCTCATTATATCAAGAGTGGAATGAATCTAGGCACCTTACTGGGTCTCTTCATTCTTGGATGTACAATTAATCACTTCCCTTTTTGCACTTCCTTTCTTCCTTATTTCCTCCTTCCTCTCATTTCAACCTCAACACCCCTGCTTTAACCCGCTTATCCCCAAATTAAGAAGATAAATCTAGGACAGTCAACTCCATGAAATACACAAAGATGACTCACACATTGCACAGGGGCTCATGAGTTGAATAGTTAAAACATATTTTTGGCAAATCCTGAATCACAGAGATTCCTTTTTGTCCTCAATATCCCAGATGACAGTGTTCCTATTACAATGTAACTGTACACCTGCGGGACTGTGCAATTAAAATATATGAACCATAACTTTGTGTCTTTTCAAAGGTACTGAGCTCAGTGAAGATCTCAGCACTACAAACCGGGGTCAGCTTCACATATTTCAACAATGAAGCGAGTTTTTCAGTAATTCGTGTCAAAGAAATTAAATTCACCTTGTTTTATTTTTATATTGCTGTATTTAAAATGAACTGTTTGTGGGGTGCCTGGCTGACTCAGTCAGTTGAGCATATCACCCTTGATTTCGGTTCAGGTCATAATCCCAGGGTCGTGGGATTGAGCCTTGTGTCAGTCTCTGTGCTAACAGCACGGGATTCTCTCTCCCCCTTTCTTTCTCTGTCCCTCCCCACTTGTGCTCTCTTTCTCAAAATAAGTAAATAAACATTAAAAAATAATAAGATTAATGAAATGTTTCTTTCCTCTCTTCCTCTACTGTACTGGAAGTTGCAAAAGTGTAGGTATATTGTCAGTGTTCACTGTGGTATTCCCAAAAACTAAAGCAGTTCTCTGAGGATAGTAATCATTCCATAACATATCTGTTCAATGAATACAAAGACTCCTTATGACTTCAAATAATGGGAAGCTGATGACACTGCTTCATCTAAATAGATTAATTGGCTGGAGTTTGGCTAACAGGGATGTATCTGTAAGTGCTCATAATTCGTGGAGACTGGAACCATGTTAATCTTTGGAGGTGCAGAGAAAAGCTAGTGCTTTGAAAAGTGAAAATATGTAGAAATGCTAGGATGGAGTCTCAAGTAGGATCAAATTTTACTCGGTAAAAGATCAATCAACTTTATTGCTTTCTATCTTGTTAAAAAACAAGACAACAGGTCCAAAATGAAGTCATTTATGTTAACCCCACATCACCAAACCAAAACCTAATTATAATTTTGGCTTTCCCAGACATGGCACCTTAAACCAGTGAGTCAGGAATCTCCTGATCATTGGTTGTTAGGTAATACGCCTAATAGACACCTGCCATCCCCTACAGGCAAGTCATGTCGCGATAACCAACCTGTTTTTATTTTCCTTATTTCCCCTCCTTTCTGCCTATAAAAACCTTTCATTTTATACAGCCCCTCAGAAGTCTTTCCTGTCTCCTAGATTGAATGCAGCCTGATTCAGGAATCACTGAATAAAGCCAATAAGATTGTTAACATTTACTTAGTCAAATTTCGTTTTTTTAACTTTCTGATTAAAAAAGCGATAGACTCTCCTCCTAGAAATCCAGGGTGGGTGAAGATAGTGGGTACTCACACATTAATGCTTTTGTTCCCATTATATTGGGACTTAATTTTACAGAATCACTGAGTTGATAGGCATTTAACACGTTTCTTACAAAAGCAATGGGAATAGTCAAAACACATCAATGTCTTGGGAACATTCACGAGGTAGGAAATTCTTAAATGCACCTACAGAGACAGGCAGGTGGTGTAACGAAGCTGTCAAAGACAGGGCCAGCCCGATACTAGCTTAAGGCGCACTGACGACCAACTGGCCCCAGCTGGTAAAATAGCCATATATTGAATTATAACCACAAACTTGCCAGAGTTGATTGGGGCAAAGGTGAGAACAGAGCCAAAGGCAGCCTCCTTTTAGGTTTGCTTGTGACAAGGCATGAGGAGGACATGAACCAATGTGTTTCCCTCTTCCAAGTGCCTAATCTCAAAAATACCAAGAGAATGAGGCAGATCACAGAGAGATCAAGGCTAACAGATCTTGGCTGAGAAATCATAAAGGTCTGAGCTGAAAGTATCTAGGATCAGATGTGATCAGAATACAAAAACTGTGAGACGGAGAAAAGATATTTGTAGTCTAATAAGTCAAAACTGGCCTTTCTTGAGACTTTGTGCTACCATGTCTATGTATTTTTACTCTCTAAGGCTCTGGTACTTATTCACACCCCTAGCTAGTATAAAATGGATTGCTAGCAGAGAATACTGAGCTCTCTGCGTTCCTATTACCTTTCAACTCCAGGTCCTAAGTCTAGCCGCACAATTAACCTCATCATCCCTAGAGAAACGTGAATGAGTCTTTCCCAGCAATCAAAAAGTATTAGGAAGAACAGAGTGTGAGGTCCAAGTGGTTTCTTTCCCTAACAGACATAGAAGTACATCTGAACAGTCACTATAAGATAACAGATCTATTGTCGAATCATTTGCTTTTCTTTATTCCTACTTTGGATAAGGACCTCCTTCATGTCCTCTTCTGTGCTACAACTGTACTTTTTTCATATTCAGGACATAATTTTTACTCATGCTTTTGGCCTGGTAGGTTGTTTATTTCTTTCCTGTCTTAGGCAGACAGGACACACACCCCAGACACAAAAAGCCCTGACTGAACATAATGATTTATAGCCAGATGAAGGAATGCTACAGGGACGCCAAAATAAATAATACCAGGAGAACTCATTTGACTGTTTTGGAAATTTCAATGTTGTATTTGTTCTCGGTAGTTTCTTTGTTTGGGTAAATAAGGTATTTTCTATCTTCTTCCCAGTCTTCACAGTAAACGGCACTATGAATGCAATGTGTGGGTCAGGGATGGAATAAATAGATGAGAGAAAGAGTAAAAATCGCCTTTGCTCTTATATCTGCTCCTATTTTGTTTATGATTGTTGAATTGCTTGTGAATTATTCTATGGATGTTTTTCTCAAGGCAAAAGTAAAGAAAATTGAACGGGTCCTTCTTAAAGGGGAGGGACTAATAATCTCTTCTTTTTAATTCAGATACAGCAATAATAGTTGCATTCTAATATAAAAGACAGGAAGTGAGGAGGGAGTGTTACTATTTCATGGAAAATATTATTGATCCTGTTGCTTACTGAGGCTTTACTATTGTTTATAAAGTTGGGGATTTAAAATAAAAAAAAAAAAAAAACCTTTTACTTGTGCAATTCCTAGGGAAAGAAAACCAAACAACTTACATTAGACTCCTATTTGAGAGTGGAAATCTAAACGAGTATCTGGGCACTCTCTACAGTTAGATCATTGATTTTGTGTGCTCAGAGGCAAAGCTAAATTATAGCATCTTAAAATTATCCCATCTGTGAAAAACTTAAAATATGAGACTTCATAGACAACGCCACAGTCACATTAGTCACACAGGTAGTCCTGTGCCAGTCTGATTCTACACATGCGGGAACTGTGCATTTAATTGATGCCGGCACCCAAACCGACCCTGTTGCCAAGTACTGGCTATTTCCATGGGTTGCAATGTCATCTTCGTTGATTTTGTTATGCATTTTGGAGTAAGCAGGAGAAAAAAATATTTTTGAGTTTTATCTTGTTTGGATTTTGTTTTTGTTTCTAAGGGCAGGAGCTTCTGGAGAAAACAGAAATAGTGATAAGAACAATACTGTAAACTAGTTGGCTCTGGTCCCTTTTACCCTTCCTAATGGATGTATTTTCAGTCCTGGTGGATTATGGTCAGAAGCCCCAAAAGGCAGTTTCTCAAAGTCTTTGTGTGATTCTAGGTACCAGAGGGGTTACTTCCGGATCCAACTCAAGGTCAGCAGAGAGTTAGGAAGAAGGGCATTCACCTATTTTCTTGCTGTTTCCTGACAGCAACCCCCGTGAGCATTATGGAAAAGAAGAGTAGCCTCCGTGCCCACTGTTCCCAGCAGAGTGACCACGAAGCAGTGTGTTCATCGCACCAATACCAGTGGCCCCTCAAATACCTGGGGCCAGCCAGCTTGCACGGGGTGGAAGAGCATTAATGGATTTCCTGCATATGATAGTCCAAATAAGGTCTGAATAAGGTCTTTGGGAAGACGGAAGCCTTCCAGTCAAAAGAGGAGGGTCTGAAATCTGGTGACTTTCAGGATGGAAACCGATGTGAGCATAATTAATTGTACTTAATACTTGTTAATGACTATAGGCTACTTAAGTTTATGTGAAATCCTTGACTTGGAAACAACAACCACACAAAAACTTCAACTGGCCTTAGGGAAAACTGTGTGTTAGAGAAGATTGTTTGCAGATCATCCCCCACCCATTTCTACTTTGGAGTCCTTTTCTCTTCTTTCAGTAGTTCACCACTCTTGAGTTCCCAGTCATCTTAGTGAGTAAATACCCAGACTCCTTACTCTGCCAATCCACCTATTTTGCTGCATGTTTTTCTCGAACTTTCTAACTCCTTATTTCTCTCTCCCTCAAATCTTGCAGTCCCAGGTAAATGGAACAGCAGCCAGAGTCCAGACCCAAATACATATGGTAAATTGGTATTAGTATTTGATAAAACAGGTGCAGCATGTCGGTGAGGAAAAATGGAAATCTTTCTTGGAAATAATAGTGGTATTTCTCATTTATTTCCTATAACAAAATAAAACCCAGGAAAATAAAGAATTAGACATAAAAACATAAACATGTTTGAGAATAAAACATGGAGGAATGTTTAATACAAAAAGATTGGTTGTATTCAACTTCAAGTAATAATATTCTATGTGGGAAAGTTACGAATGAAGTCAAAGGCAGTATTTAATAAGCAAAATTTGCAATAGAAATTATGAAACAATGGTTCAGTTTTTCTTCATATCAAAAAGAAATAGGGTAACAACCCAATGAAACTCTGCAAGAGACATGTAGAGATAAGTCACAAACAAGGTAAAAGTAGTATTTTAAATATTAAAAAGCTCAGCTTCACTCACAAGAAACATGAATTGAAATTATTGTGACCTTCACCTATTAAATTGGCAAAGATATGCTAGCTAAGTAACATTCTCTGTTGTGAGTTTTGTGGACCAAGAGATGGACGGTCTACTGAGCTCTGGTGGCAGCATAAATGGGTACAACCTGTACTGAGGACAATTTAGGGATATCTTTTAAGATCACAAATGTTTATATCCTTTGACCAAACAATTTCACTCCAAAGAATTTTCTTTTCTAGCTAGTCTCAGTTGTGTTAAAACATGACTATAAAAGTAAATTCTTAGCTGAAGTCTTAATAGCAAGAGATTAGGAATAACCTATCAATCTGTCAATATGGATCTCATTAAATAAATTATGGTGCAGGCATATAAAAGATTATAACAACAGCATTAGAAGATCCACTTATGCATATATGATGTGGAGAAATGTCCAATATATATTATGAGGTTAAAAGAAAGCAAGCTACAGAATAGCACACACAGTGAGCCGTCATTTGTGAAAATTCCTATGTACGCATATGCCTACACCCTCTCCTGAAGAATGCACAGAAACAGGTAAAAGTGATTGGTTTTACACGAGAGAGGAGACAAGTGGGTTGCTGTGGAAAAGAAGAAAGAGATTTTCCTTTCACTGTTGATTTGTGGTACCTTATGAATGTTGCATCTTGTACCTTTATGAGTTATTCAAAGAGAGTAAATTACTTAAAGCACTATCTTACTATTTCTATTTCTGTACTCAGAAAGCCCTGTGTCTTTCTTTTTTAATATTTATTTATTTTGAGAGAGAGAGAGAGAGCATGAGCTGGAAAGGGGCAGAGAGAGAGGGAAAGAGAGGGAATCCCAAGCAGGCCCGGTGCTGTCAGTGTAGAGCCCAAAGTGGGGCTCAGTCTCACAACGACAAGATCAGGACCTGAGCTGATATGAAGAGTCAGACACTTAACTGACTGAACCACCCAGGGGCTCCAGCCCTTTGTCTTTTATAAAGGGAAGTGACTTCACCACATCCCATTCAGCACTTAGTAGGCCATTACTATTTGCTGAATGGGTGAATAAGTAGTTAGCCTTTTGCCAACAGATATTTGAATGACTGGTTCACCCAAAGGAGGCAGGCAACCTGAGGCTTGTACAAATGCATGGGGCTTCATTTACCTCTTTGAGTCCAGGCACTGCCAGTCATGTCACCTCCCATGAGCATACTAACTTCCATCATGGCCCTTTGCTCTATAACCACCTATTAACAGGCTTATTTGTTTATTGTAAGCTTCCCCCATGAGACTCTTCTGTTTTTGTTGAATCTGTCCCTCCAGTATTCAAAAATTATCTACCATTTTCCAGGCAAATGGAAATGGATATCAAATACTAGTTTTAGGAAGAATGACTGAATAGAAATGTATATAAATTGGGGTACTTGGGTGGCTCAGTCTGTTAAGCATCAACTTTGGCTCAAGTCATGATCTCACGGTTCATGGGTTCAAGCCCCGAGTTGAGCTCTGTGCTGACAGCTCAGAGCCTGGAGCCTGCTTCGGATTCTGTGTCTCCCTCTCTATCCATCCATCACTTGTGCACTGTCTCTCTGTCTCTCAAAAATAAACATTAAAAAAAAAAAGAAAGAAACATGTGTAAAGTGAGTTACCAACTTTTCCTCTTAATATGGTGAATTTTAGATAGACCCAACTCAGTTTTTCCAATAAATTATTTCCTCTCTATAATGCTCCGGATCTCCTAAGACCAGCAGTGAAATGATGCACAATGAGAGGAGCTTTCAACCATAATGGCACATAGACTCACTCATACAAACCAGGATTTTGATGCCCAAGCCCCACGTTGGATCTAATGAAAAAAAGCCCTAGACATTGTGTCCCCATAGTTTTCTAAAGCATCTGGATGACCTGGATGGATTGTGAGAATTGAGAACTATTGATCTATGAATAGACAATCACACCGCACATCCTTATGCTGCATCATTCAAGATGGAAATAAGGTGCCCACAAAACCAAAAGCTAATAAGAGAAAGGCAAATCGTTGGGAAGTAAATAAGGTATTTAATTCTGAACTGCTTCAAAAGTTCTCCCTTAATGGTGGTAATATCTGCATGCAGCCTGGAGTCATTTGGAAAGAAGACTGTGGAAAGCTGATGCTTCACCCACAGATCTTTTCATTCTAGTAACAGTGAGACCTATTAAACCAGCTTAAACAATGAAGGGAATGTACTGACTCAAAATTGAAAGATAGTCCTGATTTCAGGTAGGCCTGGATCCAGTTACTCAGATTACATTAGTAATGTTAAAAAGAAGGTACTAACGTCACTTTTTCTACCTCCTTTCTTTTCTCCGTGGTGGCATTTCAATACTCAGGCTTCATACAGTGAATGTCACTACAGAAACCTTTAGGCTTCCACTTGAGACACTAAATGACCACTATCCAGACATTATATCCACACTCCTACATTACCCAATGGAAGACAGATACTTTCTTTTGGTTGCTTTTGGAGAATACAGACAACCTTATATTCCACGAGCTGCACTAAACATAAACCTTTTCCTGAATGTCTTCACTTTCATTGGGTCACATTCCTATGTCTCGAGCCAATAAAAATCTTCAACGATTTTGAATACATTGCTTGGTGTCAGTACAGTAAGAGATGACCAACCCTGGAGCAGGGGTAGATTCAGTGGTGATCTAGAGCTGGCTTGTACTGGCTTACAATGGCCAAATGTTAAATTAACAGAAATTTTGCAAGCTGGTTGTTTGACAGACACTATTAAATACTAAAATATATAAACTTACCATGAAATCAATATTTAAAACTAAGGAAATAAATAAATCACTTGTTAGTCTTTTTACTACATTTTACTACTATTTATGCCAGAGGTCAGTACATTACAGGCTTTGGGCCAAATGGAATCTGCTGCCTATTTTTGTAAACAAAGTGTTAATTGGAACATAGCCATGTGCATTCTTTTACGTGCTGTCTGCGGCTGCTTTTACACTAGATTCCCAGAGGTGAATAGTTGTGACTGAGAACTTCTGGCTCACAAACCTAAGGTCTTTGCTATCTTGCTTTTTACAAAAATTAAGTTGTTTACTCTCAATAGATACTCTTGAGATTGTTTAGGTCTAACATGTCTGTATGGTGGAAAAGTTACAAAATGGTGTCCTGCTGCACATGTCTTCCCAACCCTACATTCAGTAACCTCTAGCTTGAAATTGGCCAGGGGAGTATTGACACCATGGATATTAGCAAACATTATAAATCAGGGCTTTTGTTCTTTTTCTACACCCAAAAGCATTTTGTTAAACACTTCCCAGTACATGACTACATACAATTAACTTCATCCAAAACATATGGCTGTGAAAGATGGCTTCCTAGAGAGGAAATGAATGTTGGGTGATACAAGGTAAGTAAATGTGCTCTGTAGTTAGCATCTCTGGTCTTTTAGGTGAGTGTATTTAACCAAATGATTCTATAAGGTACAGAAAGAAGATACCTAGGATTTCTCAGCTGAAGAAAGTTCAAAGAGCATGGCTAGAGAAGATAGAAGTTGTAAGAGGAAGCAAGAAAGGTGAACTCTAATAATGGGCTCTGCAAAAAGATGACAGAATCTAGAAGAGCCTAAGATGAGAAGAGGGAGAAGGAATACAAAAAAGACACACAACAGAGGAAATAAAGGGATATGCTGTATGCAGCAAATAGCCTCAGAACAGAATCTATTTAGAAGGTGAACATGAGAAAAAATTGAAAGAGCTTAAGACAAGATTCTGACAAGAAACAGAGGCGAGGAGAGCATCCTAAATGAAGAAGCTCAAATGTGTCCATGGTCAGCTTGTGGGTGTCAGCCAATCCACTGTTAGGTGGGGTTCCCACTACCAAAGGTCAGAAATAACACTTTTTGGGGATTGCTTCATTTCCTGGTTCATTAAAATTCGACTGGGTTTCCTCCTTTCAAAGTTCAGAAGTGGAGGAGTACCTGGGAAAAAGATTTCTGATTAAGCACATAAAACACACAAAGCTCTCTCTTTTTTTTAAATGTTTGTTTATTTTGAGAACTGGGGAGGGGCAGAGAGAGAGGGACAGTGAGAATCCCAGGCAGGCTGGGTGCTGTCAGTGTAGACCCTGACGTGGGGCTCAATCCCACAAACCGTGAGATTATTACCTGAGCCAAAATCAAGAGTCAGTCGCTTAACCAACTGAGTCACCCAAGCGCCCCAACAAAGCTCTTCTTAAGGTCATTGCTTGAGGGCCTATTTACCCCGGGGGGACGTCAAGCCAGCTACAAGTCCCAGGCAGCTGGTGTGCTTCCTAATGTGCACAGAGAGAGCACATGAAGGCAGTGTCTGTTCATACCCAGTCATCTCAATAAAAAATGAACAAAATATATATTCTATGGATTCTCACATGGGGCCAGCAAGCAGCTCTTATCAAAAATCACAGGAGGCTTTGTGCCGGGCATCAAAAGGGGGAGAAAAAAAATGAAACCTGTTGGCAACAGAGTTAGCCACAATGGAGCGTCTAGGGGATACAGATAGCAATGCATCAAAGGGTTGGTCTTAATGATACCTTCAAAAAGAACAGAGCTGTGCTTAATGGCTTCCTGAGGTACTTATGTTCTTTAGAGCAAAGACATGGAAATAAAGTTCTCAAAAAGTGAACTGGGATATAATTTAGTGGAGTGAAATGAAAGAAATAATTCCAATGTACATATGGGAGGATTTATATTATCTCTATAAGCTACAAAATATTGATAGCACTGAAAAACAATTGAAAATAAAAGAAGTATTACCTTTTTGAAGGTTTCTTTTGTATAACAGAGTTTGTTATAAGGTAAAATCAGCAATTATCATGAGTTAGGGTTACTACTACCCCTTTTGGCAAAGGTTCTTTACTTGACCAAACTTTGGTCAGTTTCCTGAACCTTCTAGGCCCATCTAGGTATATGTCCTTGTGAAATTCAGTTTTATTAAGAACCCTGCTGACTCAAGGGCACCTGGGTGGCTCAGTCGGTTAAGCATTTGACTCTTTGTTTCGGCTCCGGTCAAGATCTCACAGTTCTTGGTTTCAAGCCCAGTGTCAGGCTCTGTGCTTGGGATTCTCTGTCTCCCTCTCTCTCTGCCCCTCCCCTGCGCTCTCTCTTTCAAAAATAAACAAACATTTAAAAACAAAAACAAAACAAAAAACCCTGCTGCCTGAATTTAACCAGAACCACCCACTCAGTAGCTGATTATCCTCAGTATCTCCTCAGATTCCCTGTCCTCTACCCACCCACAGATGATATCCAATCATCTGACCTGTCCTCAACAAGCATTTTGTTAGGTTGGTTTAGCCAGAATCCCACTTACTCCTGATTTTATCTGTTCATAACTTTTCATCCACTAACCCCCACTGTGCCCCTTGGCTATAAATCTCACTTGCCTGCCCTGTATTCATAATTGAGCCCTGGTCTACACTAAGGTCTCTTTTCCTCTGGTGCAATAGTCCTGAATAAAATCTTTTTTTTAATACTTTGACTCCTACCTAGCTCTGGTTTTCTTTGACAACTTTCGCAGTCTGCTGTATCCCCTGACAACTGAATAACCACAGATTTGAAAATAGGTATTATTTTTTGCATACATCTGTCTTGGTTTTAGGGAGTCTACTCTGGTTTTCAGCAACATGCTTCATAATTAGTACTCTGATTCTGATATCATGTGCAAACTCAGAAAACCCCAGACTGAATTTGTTTCATCCTGCAGCTACTTAGTCAATTTGTCAAAGAATGGGTCAATTCATGGAAGAAGAAGGAGAGGAAGAGGAGGAAGCAGGAGGAGGAGGAGGAGGAGGAGGAGGAGGAGGAGGAGGAGGAGAAGGAGAAGAAGAAGAAGAAGGAAGAGAGGAAGAAAGATAAGAACAAGAACAATAATAAAAACCGGTCTGGAATTCCACCAAATGAAGTCAATAAATCCACAAGTATTTTCTGAGCTTTCACTTTGTGACTTGCTTAGTCTGAAGACAGAATTGAGAACTTACTGTCTGGTGTAGCAGAAAGGCAAGAAAAAACTTTTTAAGGAAAAATTGTAGCTTGTGATAGTTATTATAAAATAAACAGGGTGCTAGAGAATAAGAGAAAGATAATTTGTAAATTCACTGGGTTGTAAATGACTGGCAAGGGGAGTAGTAATGGTTCCCACTGATGTTTGCTTTTCACTTGGGCTAAGTGCCTTAATGTAAAGAAATGGTATTTTTATAGTTCAGTGGTTCCTAAAATTGTTCATGTGTAGAACCACCTGGAAGTTGTAGTTTCCCCTCAGAACATAATGAAATATCATTATATGTAATAATAATATCATGAATGCAGTTAGCACAAGCTTACATAATTTGCTTAAGTTCATGGAACTTAGGGATGCTCAATTTAATTAAATATTCACGCTACAAAATGAAATCTTTAAAAAATCACAATGATAAACAAATATGTCCCTAAAAATGAAACTACCACTGTATATTAAGTCCACCAATTTCAAATTGTTCTCCAATGCTTGTTTTGCTGCAATGAAATCACAGCAGATGCAAATAAAAAAAAAAAAAAAAACTTTGGGGGAGGGGGAAAAACACCTTAAAATTGAAAAAATTCTATTCATTTGTCTTAATTTTCCTGCTCTGTTCTTCTCTGACACAATGAGCATATCTGCTGCCCAACACTCATTTTTAAAATATGGACTCTGAAGGTAGAATCCAAGTGATCAAATATGGTTTCTTATATTCCTGAAATAATGCCAACAGCTAAGTCATAACAATAAGTGAATTCTGCTGGTGCCCACAGTCCTGTAGTATTGCTTTACTTAGGTGTACACATCTTCCATGTGGGGTGTAAAGGAAGGACAATTGTCAGAATTTATTTCAGGTACGTTTTAGGAAAGATGGCAATTTTTGAGTCTGAACTCAAAATATCAAAAACATTTGGACATGTATTTCAGAACCTCAGAGGTTGATTTATAGAGTATCATGCAAAAAGGAGCTGGTTTCCTTGAACCTAACGTGCTTATTTTCTTCTTTTTACATATACTGAAATGCGTCTAATGAGCTGCTTCTTTTAATGAATACCCTTGGACAGCTTAGAAATGCTGCTTAAATGTAGCAGTAGCTTTTAGCCATAGTTGGAGGCCAACCTCTATTGAACTGTTATCATTATAAATACATATGGGTAATTTGCATTAGTTCTTTCTTTTGTGCATATGTTATTGCAAAGAAAGCTTTCCAAAGACCTTTTCAACTTTTCTGGAGTGCTAGGTATCAAGAATTTTAATGAAAAAAAAAATCAATTATTGTGAGGCTCCCCAGAAAGCTTTTAGTTTGCAAATGATCATCTCCCTCTTAACATCTTAACAGTAAAAGACATGAGCTGATAATGAAATTCTCATAGGTCAGAACTACTTGGAAAGAGAAGCGCATCTTCTTGCTCATTCTGCCAATTTTCCTCATGTATCTGCCCTGGAATCTGATGGTTTTTGCACTCTCTGCTTGCGTGGTGATTAGCTCCAGAAAACAGGAAGTCCTGCACATGAAATTTCTGAAGCAGCTCACTTTTATGTTAGTATTCAGTACATCAACTCTTCGTAGGACCACACGTAAGTATCTTGGCTACAGTGTCTTCATCATCCTTAAAGAACCAACTTCATTTTGATTGGAAATATTTGTGATGTCTGAGGACCATTGAGGGATCTTTCCACATGAAAACATGATATCCGGTCATTATAAATCATAGTGCTATAGAAGCAGGTTTATCAAATCCATTTACAAACATCTAAACTACAGGCCAATTAGTAAGTTTGACTGTTTATATTTGTTCTTCTATGTGCAACTTTTCACATATATGCAGATATCCTTCAAGTTTATGAAATTTCAATGAGTAAAACATTCTAATCTGGAAAAGAATATAGGTTCATCAGAATCATAGAGCCATGTACATAAATTAGACTGTAATACAGTATTACAAGTTTCAAGATTAGACATAGCCACTGATGTTAATGTATAGTCATAAAAATAATGTTAAAACTGTGTGTGTATATGTATGTGTGTGTATATATATGTGTATATATATATATGTATATATATATATGTGTATATATATATATATATATATATATATATATATATATATAATCAAGACCCATGTTAAAAGGTGTGCAGGTATGTGTGTGTATAGTTCATAAGGTATATAACATTGTTTGCCTGCTTTCATGTTTGTGATTAATTTTTCCTCATTTTATAGAAAGAAAATCTTTTGGAGCATTTTATTTTTTAAATGATCATAAATATGTATTAAGATGCAAAGTGTTGGGGCACCTGGGTGGCTCAGTCAGTTGAGCATCCTACTTTGGCTCAGGTCATGATCTCACAGTTCATGAGTTCAAGCCCCGCGTTGGGCTCTGTGCTGATGGCTGGGAGCCTGGAGCCTGCTTTGGATTCTGTGTCTCCCTCTCTATCTCTGCCCCTCCCCCACTCACACTCTGTCTCTCTCTGTCTCAAAAATAAAACAACTATTAAAAAAAAAATTAAAAAGATGCAAAGTGTTTTGGGGCCTCTGGGTGGCTCAGTCGGTTAAGTGTTGACTTTGGCTCAGGTCATGATCCTATGGTTTGTGAGTTCCAGCCCTGTTTCGGGCTCTGTGTTGACAGCTCAGAGCCTGGAGCCTGCTTTGGATTCTGTGTCGCTGTCTCTCTGCCCCTCTCTTACTCATGCTCTGTCTCTCTCTCTCTTTCTCTCAAAAATAAACACTAAAAAATTTTTTTTAATTCAAAAAAAAAAAAAAGCAAAGTCTTTTAGTTTCCAAACCTAAAGCATTAGTCTCATTTCAAATGTAAACATGTGCTATGCTCAAGTTTTAAAACTTGAATATTAATTCATTAATTTATTCAGGAAAACTTTTTGACAATATAAATTAAGCCAAGTAATTTCCCAGGTGCTTTATCTGTAACAATGGTAAACAGACAAACAAATAAAACCAAACATAAGATAATGAAAATAATGAAGGACATTGTGTGTCTACCCTTATTTTATTTTATTTTATTTTATTTTATTTTATTTTATTTTGTTATTTTATTTTAAGTCTATTCATTTTTGAGAGAGAGAGATAGAGCATGAACAGGGGAGGAGCAGAGAGAGAGAGAGGGAGACACAGAATCTGAAGCAGGTTCCAGGCTGTAAGCTGTCAGCACAGAGCCCGACGCGGGACTCGAACTCACAAACTGTGAGATCATGACCTGAGTCCAAATTGGAGGCTAAATCGACCGAGCCACCCAGGCGCCTCTATGTACACTTTTTTTAAAACCAACAAAGTAATGAAAACAAATTACAAAAACAAAAATGAACAATGCCATTAGATTGAACAAACGGTAATTTGTCTTGAAAGCAAATTCAAGTAACACTTCTTGAGAACCAGCTAAGCAATGTGGTCTGAGCTAATTATTAGCACAATAGCCTCGAAGAGTCTGCATTAACTCCATTTGCAGAATGGAGACGTAGAAAGATCGTTTTTTAAAGTCACAAAACTGTCCTTTGAAAGACTTATGATATTTGTACCTCTAGTGCCTCATTCCACTTCTTAACTACTTAAATTGTAAAATGTGTCATGCGTAGAGAGATTACAGAACATTTGTGTAGTTTGGAGAACAATAAAAGAGACACCACCAGAAGATGAAAGAACATTACCAGTACCTCTAAAGTGCCCATATGCTGCTGCTGCTTCAATATAAGGTAAGCACTACCGAAGCTGGGGCATCAAATAGTTTTACTGCTTGTATATGCCTCACTGAATATTATTTGTTTCATTTTGTTAAGCTGAGAAGCAAACTCCTATGCACGTAGGAATATTCTGGCTTTCAGGGGAAGCCGCTATTAGGTAAAGGCTGCCTGGAGAAAGTAAGGGGACAGAGACTTGAGGTAAGAGTCCGCTTTCGACATTCGTCAGTTTAGAAGCGCTCAGTATGGGACCATCAGTGGGTAAAGTCAGGGATACTTCCAGGGACTACAACACTCACCGAGGGTGAGCCGTCCAGCAGACTGGCCAAAACCTGGATGTCTGGAAGAAATAAAACTCAAGAGTAGTTGTCTCTATATTTGTTTTTTGTGTTCAGAACATTTCTTTTTCAAAATATCCTGTTTTTGTTTCGTGGATGCAATATCTTCCTTAATCTTGAATTTTAAATTTAATGTTCTTTTTTGAGTGGTCTGTTTCCTTCAAGCTGCTTTATTTCTGTGTGTGTGTGTGTGTGTGTGTGTGTGTGTGTGTGTGTGTTTCTGGTTTCTATTATCAATTTTAGAAGTTTTCCTCAAATATCTGAAATCCAGGGCATCTATTTTAGGTGAGATTTAGATTTTAGAAACCTAATCAAAGGCTTTGAGCAATATGAGTGGGGCATTTCAACTTTGAGCTTCATTGTCTGGTGAAATGGGTGGGCCATTTTAGAATAACACCCAACATAAGTATCCTTAGATATTTCTTCTTGGGCAATTCAGATTCACCCGTCCACAACCTACAGGGTTATGGCCACGAATTTTCCTAGAACTCAGTGAGGGAATAGTTTGGTATTTTCTTTCTTTCTTTCTTTCTTTCTTTCTTTCTTTCTTTCTTTCTTTCTTTCTTTCTTTCTGTGTATTTATTTTTGAGAGAGAAAGTGTGAGTGGGGGAGAGGGGCAGAGAATGGGGTGGGGGGTGGGACAGGGATTCTGATGTGGGATCTATGCTGTCAGCACAAAGCCTGATGCCGAACTCAAACTCATGAACCGTAAGATCATGACCTCAGCCGAAGTTGGACACTTAACCGACTGAGCCACCCAAGTGCTCCCAGCTTGGGATTTTCTACAGTCAGCATTTTAGCTGCAGATGTTAGCCACAGAACTACTTAATCCTTCTGTTTTGGGAACCCCCACCACTCATGGTTGTACCTCTTATCCTCTTTTTCAGCATCTCAGGGAAACAAATCTGCAGGGCTCTACTGGAGTGGGAGAGCTGCTAGGGCATAGAGCAGGGAGAGAATCTAGGTGTTCACATATTCTCAGACAGACTTCACCAATTCTTCCCCATTTTCTCCATCCCACCCTCCCCCACATCCTTTTATCCATAACTTCAGAGACACGCTCCTTCTCTGCCCTTTCAGGAGTACGGGGTATGAGCTGGGGTGGTTCTCAAGACTTCCCACCAACCTGGCATACAGTGTCCACTTAGTTGCTGTATTAGTCACTATTTGTCCGACTGTTTTTCATCTTCTAAAATTTTGTGGGTTTTTCCCCTTCAATATCCTTCAATATGCAAAATTCTGCTTTTCCATGTTTGTGCATTTATTTTTCATGGAAACAATTTACTAAAGTTTTAGGAGATTGTCCGGAGGATGTAAAACAATTACATGGTTTCAGAGTCACTTTCTTAACCTGGTGGGTAAGAACAGCTCCTTTTTTATGTGTCTACTACGTACAAAGAACTCTGCCAGGTGTAGCAATCAGTGCTAAAATATGTAAGGCACTGACTTAATCTGCTCAGGTCGCCATAACAAAATATCATAGACTTGGTGGCTTTAAACAGCAGAAATTTATTTCTCACTGTTATGGAAGCTGAGAAGTCCAAACCAACGGGTTAGCCAATTCAGTTTCTGGTGAGGGCTCTCTCCCTGCAGATGGCCGCCTTCTTGTTATGTTCTCATGTGGTGGTGAAGAGAGAGCGGCTGTGTCTCCTCTTTTTATAAAGGTCACCAGCTCCATTGTATTAGGGCTCATCCTTATCACCTCACTAAAACTTCCTCACAGGCCTTATCTCCAAATACAGTCATTTTGGGAGTGATGGCTTCAGTGTGTATGTTTTGGAGACACATAATTCAGTCCATGGCACTGGCACAGTCTGTAAGCGATATGCTAAAGCATTATATGTTTAATTTGATAGTGTGAGATAAGGAGAGTCAAGGAAGTATTGCACATGTTGATAGAGAGCAAAGAAATGTAGACCAACCTTTGGTCCAATAGGCTTTGCAAATCTTAGCTCTGCCAAAGTGACTTGGACAGGTTACCTAAACTCCAAGACCCTCCCGTGATCTAAAAATGGAGTGATCTAACATCCATTGGACTTGTTATGGGTCAGTAATGAAAAAAATGTTTTTAAAGTGCCTGGGTATGGCACTTGGCTCAACAAGTATTAGCTACCAAGGAAAGAGGGAAGGAAGAGAAAAAAAGCAAAGTGGGAAGAAGAGAATGAAAAGAAGGGAAAAAGTTTGTATCAGTCTACATACGCTTTTCTTTACTGGAACTTCATTTTCATAGCCAGCTCTTAACTATTCTCAGAGAGGAGCAAAGGACGTACAATGCATTTTCATGGCCCATTACTGAAAAAAAGGAAATCAAGCCTTGGGTATGATCTTCTTTGGCACAGATCCTGGGAGTGCAAAGAGACAGAAGTAAACATTTATGAGCGGGGATAAAATTGGAAATATTGTGACCCTTGGAGCAAAGTGGTCATATGCTTATACTAATTAATCCTTGTTTACCCTTGAGGAGCAGCAAGGGTTCACATGCAAAGGAGGAAAGAGATTAAAAAAAAATACCACTTTCTTTTATTTGAACTTTAGCACTTTATCCATTAACCTGGCTTCTTAGAATGTTATTTTGAAAAGTAATTCTCTCAGAAAGGACTCTTTGTACGAACGAGAGATTAATACCAGTAAATCCAAATCATGGACATTCTAGCACTGAAATGCTTTTTCACAAGAAATGGCTTTGTAGGTAATTTTTTTTTTTCATAGTCATTATTATTTTAGGGAGCAGCGGTATGGATGTTTTCCCTGTGGATCGTGAGTAAGATTGCTTCTAAATAATTCTTAGTGCCTGAAATAGTTGATTGTTCTCTTTTGGGCAGAAGAAAGCTGGGAAGGAATGTAGGTTGGATGAGGGTTGGACCTAAACAGTCGTTTTAACATCACACACACAAGGAATGTAGGTTGGATGAGGGTTGGACCTAAACAGTCGTTTTAACATCACACACACAAAATGACATCCTAGCTCTTCCTTGAAGGGGTAGTTTTGCCCAAGCAAAGGTGAGATGAATTGGTCCAAAAAGCTCTATTAACTGGCTGAAGGAAATTAATAAACTACTCTTCTACATGGCTGTGAGTCTCAAATGAGTGTGTGAATTTCTTATTCAGGCTCCTTGCTTTGTATGATACAATTCTTCCTGAATAAATAAGAAGTACCTTGGCTTAGTCAACAGATTTGTTTGACATTCTGTGACTTGGAACATAGCATAGGAGCTGACATCACTGTTTTTCCCTTTCTGTTTTCCATACAATATGTGCCTTTCCTTTTTTACGTGTCATATTTCTTTATACATGAAAGAAGACTCCCTTTTCCCATTATGAGGTTTCCTTGATTTCCCAATGATGACAGGTGAAAGATTCAAGCTGTGCAGGCCCCAAAACACAGCCATGAGCAGTAGAGGCACCAGGCCACAGGAACCACAGATCTAAATGATGGCTTTGGGAAAGCACAGAGGGAAAGGAATCTAATCACCTAGGTGGGAGAATATTTCATTTCTCTGGATATATCAGCGTAGAACAAAGGAAGGGGATAAGGTTAGAGACTGTAGAAATTATTATGGGTTCCTGAAAGCTCTAACAGGATTCTTAGAAACCTGGAGATTTTTCTCCGAAGAGGACAGGAAGACCAAGCAATATGATCTGCAAACATTTTCTTCCATTCTGCGGGTTGTTTTCCACTTTCTCAGTGGTAATTTTGAAACAAAAGTTTATAATGTTGTTGAGTCCAATTTATCTTCTTTTCCTCTTTTTGTGGCTCATGATTTTGGGTACTGTCCCTATGAAGGCTTTGCCTCACCTGAGGTCATGGAGATTTCATCCCTATTTTCTTCTAAGATTTTTACAGTTCTAGCTTTTTTTTTTCTAATTTTCTTTTAAAAAATTTTTTTAACATTTATTCATTTTTTTGAGAGACAGAGAGAGACAGAGCATGAGTGGGGAAGGGGCAGAAAGAGGGAGGCACAGAATCTGAAACAGGCTCCAGGCTCTAAGCTGTCAGCACAGAGCCCAACGTGGGGCTCGAACTCACAAACCGCGAGATCCTGACCTGAGCCGAAGTCAGAGGTTCAACCGACTGAACCACCCAGGCGCCCCTACAGTTCTAGCCTTTACATTTAGGTCTATGATCCATTTTCAGTGAATTCGTGTTTAAAGTATGAGGAAGGGTTCTAACTTCATGCATGTGGATATCCCAGCACCATTTGCTATGAGACTATTCTTTCCCCCTTTGCAGTGTCTTGGCACCTTATGGAAATCGTTTGACAATATTGATTTCTGTGCTCTCAGTTCTGTCCCACCGATCTCCATGTGACCGCAGAGTGCTATACTGTTTGGATGAATGTTACTGTTTTCATTTTAATTACCAAGATTTAGAAGATTTTCCTAATTGTTTCTTCACTTGTTATAGTCCTTGAGAATAATTTAAAGAAATTTTAAATGTTTTTTTAAAAATAAATGTTAATAGTTTTCATGTGTTAGTGTTGTTTCTCTAAAGTAAGAATCTATGGAGCTCTTTACTCCACCCTCCCAAAGGTCTTTCCCTCATTTTCTGCAACAAAGAACAAAGCAGGAAAAGAAATCAAAATAGACTCTGAAGGAAATGGAAGAAAAAAGGAAACACATGGTTAACTCAATTAATATTAATTCAATTCTGAGAGCCCATGACAGATAAAACATACTAAATTTAGGATAGGTTTCAGAAGATTTGAGTCATATTACTAAAATTGTAATAATAATAAATCATTTTTATAATAATAAACATCTACTTACTATGTTAATATGAACTGAGATACATTTAATGTATCTATTTAAATCCTTTAAATATATCATACATCTTTACTTACTGCTTACATCATATGACCACCAAAAACATCTCAAATTCTAGAAGGTAAAAAGTAAAGATCTTATTTTTGGACAACTGATCCAATAAAAGTAGGTATACGTAAGAAAATAGTAGATAAAAAGTACACCCTAAAATAACGCCCTTGGATTTCAAAATAATTCTGCCTTAAACAACTGCTAAGCTAACAAAGAATCCAAAATTGAAGATACAAGTCTCTTTTAAAAAATTGTAATAAAAATACATCCAACTTTGCACATATAGTTAAAGTTGTATTTGGAAGAAAATTTGTAGCAACAACATGTAAATAGTTGAGGAAATATGAAAATAAGTGAGTTAAGCCTTTAACTCTGGTGGGAGTGGTGGAGAAAGGACACAAAAACCATAAAAAATAGCATAAAATAGAGATAAAGTGAAAAATATCAAATTTAAAAAGCAAAAAATAAATTGATTTAAAATATCAGGGGCTTGTCATTTCCATTTACCAATAGTCAAATCAATCTGTAGTTACACTAACCAAGAATAAATTGGGACCAGTCAAAAAGAAAAGGTGGAAATGACCACAGATAAAGATGAAAGTAAAAGAATTATGGGAGTAATCCTTCAAAACTCTATGAGTACACTTGAAAACCTGACTAAAATGAATTTATTTTATTTTTATTTTTATTGTTGGTAAATTTGGGGAGACAAAATGGGTCCTGATGGCATAGAAAAGAGAAAAATCAATAGGAAGACACCAAGGCTTCATTTCAGAGTTTCAGACAATATCCCAGTACATTTTTTAAAATGTTCACAAAACTTAAATCTGATACTTTTTTAAAACTGTTGCAGAGAGTGTTAAAAGAAGGACAACTTCCAAATTCTCTTCACAACATCCTATTTGTTTCAAAACAAAGATCGCTTCCTGTTAGTTTTCTATTACTGCCATATCAAATTACCACAAATTTAGTGGCTTAAAACAACATAAATGTATTACTTCATGGTTCTATAGCTCAGACGTCTGACATGGCTCTCCTCAGGCCAGAATTACTTTGTTGGCAGGGCCTCTCTCCTTTCTGGAGCCTTTAGGAAGAGATCCATTTCCTAGCTCTTGTGGGTTGTTGGCACAACTCAGTTCCTTGCAGTTGTAGTACTGAGGCCCCCATTTCCTTGCTGGCTGTCAACTGAGGGCTGTTCTCGGCTTCTAGAAGCTGCCTGCATGCCTTGGCTGGTGTTTGATTAGACTGAACCCACACAGATAATCTTGGATAAATTCCCTATCGAGGCAAATAACCTGAAATACATGTACAAAATCCCTTCTGCTATGGAAAGTAACATATTCGCAGGTTCTAGAAATGTGGGCATCTTTGTGGTGACTCATTATTTACCCCCTGCCCAAAAATAAACATGGAAAAAAAGTTACAGATGAATCCCATTTTTGAATATTGACACAATATAAAGAACTGAAGGTAAGCAGCAAATAAATTTTGCAGCATGTAAAAAGTTGAAGAATGACACCCTTAGCTGAGTGTGATTCATTTCACAAATTCAAGCATGATTTAAAAGTACAACTTATACGAATACATCACACCATGCAATTAAAGACAAATAAATCAACACCTTTTTTTTCAATGTTCAAAAATCAAATTCATTTGCAACACAATGAAAATATTAAGGAAAAGAAAGTGGGATGGAAGAGCTAATTGTCTAAAATCTGTAAACTTCGTCTTTGGACTTTTCCTTGTCAATGGCTCATAATGTCAAATAACAGAGCACTTCATAATCGACCCACCACCTAACAATTCTATAAAATCAGGAGTTATACTGCACCATTTTGCAGAAGAAACCAAGCTTCGTACGTGAAATAACTTCCTCCAGAACATCCGCTGGTGTCTTTCCCTCCATCATCTCTTATCCCTACTCCATCAGCAGGGCCCCAGCAGCCACGGCAGCCACCATCACAGTGGGGGCTGCAAAAGGGCACTCTACTTCTAGAAGCATTTCAGAAACTTGCCAGGGATGGAAAATAAACATATAGTTTGATTTCCTGGGGTGTAAAAGAACCTTTTATATTTTCTCCTCCAAACCTGTGTTTTCACAAATTAGAAAAAGATTGAAGTTCAAGAAAAGACTTACCTAAGGTCTTGCATTTATTTTGAAACAGCATCTAGATCAGAATCCAGGTTTCCAGGCTCCTTCTTCCATTATTTTATGGTCCTGGGGAAGGGAAAAGAAGAAACACAGAAAATTGCTTACATCTATCCTAAGCACAGTTGATGACATTCTGACATCCTTTTTGGTTGCTTCGGAATTTTTGGAACTTAAGTTGTTTGAATGTGCCTTTTTCCTTTCCTTCATGGACTGGTGAGCCCAGTCCTGCTTGCCTCACCTCTACCACCTGTTCTGCTCCTTGTCCTCTGGCCATTGTGCTATGTATAAGACCATCATTAGAACCTGGGAAAGAAAGTAACACTAAATTCATGTCTCTGGCAATTGTTTTGGTCACCAAGTTCAATCTCTAGGAAAGAACCATTTTCTTCTTATGTCTTCACCTAGTCTTTGAACCTGGCATGTGCTTCAAGGCTCACTCTGTAAATTCAAGCTCCGTATCTTGACTTTCTGGCACAGAATAAGATATTTCCCCTCTAAATCCTGTAAGTTGCTGAACACCTAGTATATGCCAGATATTGAATCGAAGGCTTCCAAATATTCTCCTTTATTTAATCTCAGAACAGCTCATTGAAGAGGGATTATTGGTTCCAAGATGAGGAGATTGTAAAACTCAAAAGAATCATAATATTAAGAAGGCCACAATCATAGTCATTACCATTTACTGAGAATATGTTATGGGCCAAAGGCTGTCTTAAAGGCTTTTTAGTATTAATTTGTGAAATTCTCAGACAATTCCATAAGGTACCACCACTATTATCCGTATTTCACAAACAAGAACACTGAGGCATACAGAGCTCAAGAATCATGCCCACGGACCCATACTTCATAAGTGTAGCATCAGATTTAGAAATCAGGCAGTTGAATACAGAGCCTAGCTCTTAATCACTAAATTATTTGTCCAGGATCACATAGCAGGTAAAAATAGCATTAGATAGGGGCATCTCGGTGGCTCAGTGGGTTAAGCGTCTGACTCTTGGTTTCAGCTCAGGTCATGATCTCACAGTTGTGAGATCAAGGCCCAAATCAGGCTCCGCACTGAACATGCAGCCTGTTTGGGATTCTCTTTCTCTGTCTCTCTATGTCCCTCCCCTGCTTGCGTGCTCTCTTTCTCAAAATAAACAAATGAATATTGAAAAAACAGTATTAGAGAAATAAATGAACTGCCCGTCAACTGAGAATTTGAGGATGGATAAACAAAATGTGGTATACCTGTACAATAGACTAATATTTGGCAGTAAAAAAGAATGAATGAAACACTGAAACACGCTACAACATGTAAATTATAGAAGAAGTTACAAAAGAATGCATATAATGTGAATCCAGTTATAGGAAATGACCAGAATAGGCAAATCTATACAAAAAATAAAACAGCAGTTACCTTAGGCTGAGAAGGAAGGCATGAATGGAGAGAAATGGGGAGAGACCACTAATGAGTATGGCCTTTTTTTCGGGGAGTGATAAAAATGTTGTAACATTTTGGTGTAGTTGCACAACTGTGTGAATACGCAAAAACCCAGTGAACCGTATATTTTAAATGGGCAAACTGTATGGTATGTGAATTATATTTCATTAATTGTGTTTAAAATAATGGGGCTAGAACATCAACCCCAGACTTTCAGATTTCAAGCCTGTGTTTCTTCTGCTCTATTTTCTTGGCCACCCCATCATTATTTAGCATCCCCTCATATCACTAGTTAGCTTTTCCTTGTTGGTTCCTCAACTCTTCATAATTAGTCTAATCAACTACTATAGGACAAGAACTGTATCATCATTTTTTTTGTTCCATCAAATTCCAAAAGGCCTAGTATTTCCAATGTCAGCTCAACATATTTTCTATTGAATGATAAAAAACATTTCCAACTGAGGTGATTTCAAGCTTACAAAATAGGTCTGTTCCTAAAAAGTTGAGACTTCAATTTTATATTGAATATTTAAATATTTAATGTGCTTAATATCTGTCAGCATGTCACCAGCTCTGTTTTAGAGGGAATGGCCATCTGCCTCTTTTTTATTTTGGGAAATCTGATCATTTTTTATTTTTTTATTTTGTGGCCTATACTCATTGAGATATCCTTACAGAAAGTTACATTTTAAATCTTCTTGCCTATTACAAATTAATTTGGCTCATTGTTACAATGCTAGAGACTCTATGCAGGAAAATTTAAACTTGTTAAAACTGTTTTTGACATTCAGTGTTATAATACTGTAAGTAGGTTTCAATTCAACATTTCCATTAGCTGGTGGTAATAACTTGTACTAAAAATAACATACGATTGCAATATTAAAAGGGCAAATAAACAACTATGTAGATATGTGTGTGTAATTCAGCAGTTTTCATGGACTTGTACTATCAAAGAATCACATATATTAGAATGTAGTTAAACAGTATTTTTTTAAGTATTACTGTGTTCTTACCTTCCTTCTCCACTAACTACCAAATCTCTCAATTATATGATAAGGACTCCCCTGCCTTCTTTCTTTCTCCTCCCTACCCATTCCACCCACCTCAGGAATTTTACCCTACCACCCAGGGAATGATGGAAATGGATTCTGGTGTATCCTTGGAGACAATAGATAAAAGAGGGCTATGGAAGAGGGAAAGGAGAGAGGAAGGGATCCTTCTGAGAAAAGAGGGATGCAAAAACTCCCCTTGAGAGCCCAAGGATGTTTCCAAACCTCTCTCCTATTATTGACCAGACAAGACCACTTATCAGCTCATTGCATATAGAGTTTGACAAAATGGGTCAAATCTGCATCCCCACGGATTTTGCTCTGTGCATCCTTCCTCTGCCTGTCCCAGGGCAGGTGGACCTGCAGAAAATGGTAACAAATAGCAAAACGATTTCTTTGTTTGTAGGCAGCATTTTTTTTTCAGAGAATGAACCACTCTCACACAGACTCACATTATATGGAGAATTTCACTTGAACAAATTTGAGCACACACATTCATTTGTAAGGAGACAGAGAGAAAGCAACAAAGGGAGTCAATGAGTGAAGTGTTTGAAAGATGGAACATGTGAACCTCATCTTCTTTCTAAAATTCCCTATTCCCTTGCTCTTTTGGTGCAAACATTATGGCACATTAAATTACATATTTTGGTACAAAATGTCCCCCAAAGGCAATTCAGCTTCATCCGGTACTCAATCAAAAAAAGAAAGACAGTTCCAAAGCTGCTGGAAAAATCTGGCTGGGTTGAATTTACCAGGAGACGATATATATGACTTTCTAAAGGTTTGTTCAAGCACAATATTTATTAAGGTGATGGTTGCATTCCCCACTGACTATTGAAGAAATTCTTTCATCATATTCTATAACACTCTATTGAGTTGACAAAATATGCTTTCTGCACTTGCTTTTTTTGGTGGATTTGAGGTATTTATATTAATTCTATAACTAAAATGTTCTGTTAAAACTTTTGCAAATCACATAGTTGATAAAGAACTTGTGTGCAGTATATAAATAATACTTATAACTCATTAATGATAAAACAAAGGAAAATATTAAAGGGAGCAAAACTTCATCTCTGTGATATTCTTTCCAAAAGCTCATAACCTTCATCTAATGATGGTAAAAAAAAAAAAAAAAAAATCAGACAAACACAGTTTGGGAGATATTTGACAGAATACCCGGCCAGTACTACATAAGAATGTCAAGGTTACAAAAAACAATGAAAGACAGAGAAAGTGTCACAGACCAGAGGAGACTAAGGAGATAGGGCAACTAAATGTGGTATGGTGCTCCAGAATAAATCCTGAATAGGAAGGAGACATTAATGCGAAAATTTGCAAATGTAAATAAAATTTGGAGTGTGGTTAATAGTAATGCATCTATTTATAACAAAGGTACCATGTTAATGCAAGGTATTAGTAATGAATGGACCCGAGTAAAGGTTATAGAGGAACTCTGTATGCTACCCTTGAAACTTTTTTATAAATCGAAAAACTTGCAAAATGAAATTTTTATAAATTTTTTTAGTGTTTATTTTTGAGAGAGAGAGAGGCAGAACATGAGCAGAGGAGGGGCAGAGAGAAAGGGAGACACAGAATCTGAAGCAGGCTCCAAACTCTGAGCTGTTGGCACTGAGTCTGATGTGGGGCTCAAACCCACGAACCACATGATCATGACCTGAACCAAAGTCAGACGCTTAACCAACTGAGCCAACCAGGAACCAGGAATTCTTATTTTTTCAAACAGGCCAAATATTTGACTAACATTCACCACAGGAGATATATAATTGCCTAAAACAGATCAAAAAGAGAGAGAGAGTGAGAGAGATTCAATAGTATTAGTGAAATGCAAATTAAAACCACAGTTAGATACCACTGCACAAAAATCAGAAGAAAAAAAATTAAAAATAGTGATAACATGTATTTCTAGCAAGTGTGTGGGGAAATTTGATGACTCATCCCTTGGTGGTGGGAATATAAAATGATGAAGCCACTGCCAAAAACACTTTAATGGTTTCTTACAATATTAAACATAAATTTACAGTATGACTTATCAATTTTACTCCTAGCTACCTACTCAAAGGAATGAAAACGTGTTCATGACAGTATTATTCACACCAGCCAAAAAATGGACACAACCTAAATGTCCATCAACTGCTGAAATGTTACACAAAATATAGGATATTGACACAAATGGAATATCATTCAGCCACAAAAAGAAAGAGGTACTGATATATGCTGCAACGTGGGTAAACTTTTGAATGAAGACAGGCACAAGAACCACATATTATGTGATTTCATTCATCTGAACTGCCCAGAAAAGGCAAATAGAACATAAATAATTGATTCCCATGAGTTAGGGAGTAACCATAAATATGCACAAGGTTTGTTTTGGGGGTGATGAAATGTTCTAAATTAGACTGTAGGCATGATGATATAACTTTGTAAATGTTAATATCTTAAGCCACCCAATTGTCTTCTTACATGAATTTTGTTTATATAATTTATACATCAACAAAACTGTAAAATATTTGAAACACATGGGTTTTTTGGTATAAAATTTAGATTATGAAAGAAAGTAGAAAGTACTCATTACTGATAATTTCATCACTTAAAAATACATTTTGGTAGATATTCTTACAGCATACGGTTTCCTATTGATTTTCATTTTAAAATCAGGGCAAGTTGTAAGGAAATTTATTTTCTCAGCTGACGCTTATTAACTTAGAGAGTTAGATAGTTAGGGTTTATACCTTGGAGACTGTCTTTAAGAACGTGATCATACTTTTATGTCACATGGTTTAGTCCTCAATGATGCGACTGCCAGATAGTGTTGATTACAGTCAAACCGGCCTGGAAAATCCCAACGTATCCTTGTTCTCCAGCAAAGCAGAAGCCATAACTGCACTTCTAACCCAATTAGAAACACAAAAGCTCTGTCTCCAAAAAACAACTCAGGAGATCAGGAAGGTCATATACTTGCATTTTGGCTTTTCAGACCAGAACGCGGAGGGCACTTTTCTTGTCATCTGAACAGACAAGAGTGGCAGACACTGTCTGTGACCTTTGGCGGCCGTGCTGTGCAGAGAACTACCTGCATGGCTTAAGAAAGAGTGCTCAAAATAAAACACATAAGATTGTGTTTGGGTTTTTTTTCCCTTTCTTTTATTTTCTTGTTATTGTTTTACTGTGTCAAGGAGAAAGGAAAAGCTTCCGTGTATTGCTCAGATATTGCTAAATGAATAAAACCTCCCCACCCCAAAATAATTAACCCTCCAGAACTTTTTCAGCTATTCTTGAAAAAACTTCTTTACCATACCTCATGCATGCAACCTGCTTTATCGTGTGTAGACAATATATGCAATGACAAATTTACTGAGCAAAAGAAACTTGAAGTACACACACACACACACACACACACACACACACACACACGAACAAATGTAGCTTAAATTATTTCATTTAAACAACCTGCTGTTCTACACTGAATTTCTTCCAGGCATGTCAAAAGTATAGATAAATCTTGCCTGTCATAATGGAGAAAATGAACAAAAGTAGAATATCCCAATAAATGTGTGTATGTATATATATATATATATATATATATATATATATATATATATATATATGTAAATTTTTTTGGCTATTTCTCAACCACATAAAAAGCACTCAAAAAATTTCTAATGCTGCCCGAGTCCTGACTTTTTCTCTTCCTGCTGTGAAACTATGGGGAGGGATCCTTCCCTAAATAATTAATTTAATTCCAAATGCCCTAATTAGAAGGTGCAAGACATTGGCAGAAACATGCCCACAAGCACTAGAGGGCAATGCTGGACAAATATTACTGAGATACAAGTAAACACTAGTGAGTATGACTGGATACTCAATTGTTTACAAATGAGCAAAATTTCAGATGCGGCTTTGAATATTCGAACTCTGTGATCAGGATGAAGTTTCCAGCTATTATTGCCTTCCAAACTGATTACAGGAATGGAGAAATAGGGCAGGGTTTTCTTGGTAGCAATCAACTCTGCTTCCTGGCTTCATCAGGGCATTTTGCCAAGATTGAGGCTGGGCCAGTTAAAGAGTAGGTCGGCACAGAGAGAGGAGATAATGGCTAATGTTAAAGTCCAGGAAGTTTCTAGAATCAGAAATCAGAATCAAAGTCTGGATTCTACAGTGGAAAAGAAAAGGCTGCTCACTCAATTATGTATCATGATCTCATAATGTATTGGGAACCAAGGAGTTATATGAGGGTGACAATTATTTATGCAAGTTTAAAAAATTAATTTAATTAGAAATTAAACTAAATGTGGATTAAAACCACAAAATTATAAAAGGACCATTGTTGATGAGCATGATGGTGATGGTGGATGCAGGGTGCAATAACAATAAAAGATTAAACTCTGGGTCTTATTTTTTATTTCTCCCTCATAAGTGCAGTAGAATCATAGTCCTGCAGAAAATGAGGATAAAATCCCCTAGTAGAGATTCAGTAAAGCAGGGGCTTCCAATGTGTGGCCCCAGGACAAACAGCATCAGTATCATCCAAGAACTTGCTAGAAAATAAAGTTCTTAACAAAAAGAAAGAAAAAGAAAATTCTTAGACTTCACTCCAGAACTCCTGAGTCAGACTCTCGGGCAGTAAAGCCCAGAAATCTGTGTTTTAATAGGATACATGAAATTTTGAGCAACACTGAACTAGAGGAAGAGTAGAAGAGGTTATATGTGGAAAACAATAATTATATAACACCATATATGTTATAATCATGGAGTATATAATCTACCACCTCTGTTATACTTGCTTTATTTCATACACACAAAATCTTCACGTTGTAAAAAAACTATTTTCCAGAATTCGTAATTTATTTTTATGCAACTTAAGATGTATTTTATATAGAGTGATTTAAATGCTGATGGCTAGATTCTAAAACTAGCACAGAATCCTCATTAAATTTCTAATAATAGTACTGACAATGATAGTAAAGCATACAAATGTATAATACTTTAGCCTACAAAACATCTGTCAAATAGAAAAAGTGAGTCAAATAACTTGCCAAAGATCATATAATTAGTATTGAGTAGGAAGCTAGAACTTGAATCCAGAACTTGCAACACCAAAACCAGGGCACTTCCCATGGCATCACAGCTACTTATACCATAAATGAAACACTATCAACAGTCAACAACAACAACAAAACAGTCCCCGGTAATCGTGATTAAGCAAAATAATATTTTCATAAAATTGACTGGCATTTGATGAAAACCTGGTTTAATTAAATAAAGAAAGAAAAGCAGATGGAGTTTCCTAGAGAGTGGAAGGAAACTTTGGATATTTTGCAAGAGTTAAAAAGGGAATCCAATTATGGAAAAGATACTGTGTGAAGGAAACAACCCAGCTTCCCAACAGTGACAACTCATGGTGAATGCCCAGTCCGCCACCAGGGGAGAAAGGAAAGAGGAAGGTATTTGGGGCTGGGTAGCTAGTTGCCATTAGAGCTGAAGAGTTAAGTACATCTGAGATTGGGCAAGACACGGGAAAGTGTGACTTGCTTGTGATCAAGCGATCAACACTTCCTAGGGAGCTACTTTGTGCCAAGCACTCTGAGGTCCAGGACGAGGGTGAAGCGAGCGGGGCACTTGCCCCGGGTGCAAAATCTAAAGGGGACACAAAAAACACTCAGCAATCAGGACCTTTCAATGCAATATTTTTTTAAATCATAATAAATGTCATAAATTCATGATGAAGAAAATAGCAAAATGTGAAATAAAGATGGCATCTGTTTTATTATTGTTTTCCCTTGGTTTCAGGCTCCAGTATGTGTTAGGGTGCTGTAAGTGATCTTGTCTTTATTCCCCATTCCGATAATTTGCTCACCTTGAGATGTTTTGCATTAATTTTGATTTGGAGAAATATTGCATAAAAATACTGACTTACCTTAATTATTGAGTTTGAGTCCTTCAGTTTTGTACCAGGTGCCTCATTCACTGTACCCTAGCCCTGGCCCTGCATCGTGCTAAAAGCTCTACGTCATTTATCTCAAGGAAGCATCACAACCCATAAAGTGCATGATTTGTTAGGTGTGAAAATTTAGTATTTGAAAAAAAAATTTTTTATGTTTAGTTTATTTTTGAGACAGAAACAGAGCATGAGTGGGGGGAGAGGCAGAGAGAGAGAGACACAGAATCCGAAGCAGGCTCCAGGCTCTGAGCTGTCCACACAGAGCCTGACGCGGGGCTCAAACTCATGAACCAACTGTGAGATCATGACCTGAGCCTAAGTTAGACACCTAACCAACTGAGCCACCCAGGTGCCCCCCAAATTTAGTATTTTTAACGCAGGAAAAAACATTGCATTTGAAAATATATCTAAGCATACAAAGATACACAGAGACACGCAAATACCCTATCATATTTGAGGGAAGAGTGGGTATCAACTCAATCTCACATGCCAGTTTCTGTTTGTAACAGCCAACAGTGCCCGAAGGCACAATTCCACGTGTTTGACTCACTTATTACATTTCTTTCCATCACTTTCCTAATTTGGTACATGAAACATGCTCAGATTTTATAAGTCCTGTTAATGGTAGGAATCATTGAACCCCCACTGAAAGAAACACATCTTAAAATCTATACCTCAAAAATCTGGCCAACAATTGATTCTGGTTGTTTCCTGGCATGGAGAGACCCTAAGAGTGAAGGGACAGGTGGAATGGGACCAGAAAAATGAACATGAGAAAAAAGCAGTGGCAGAAACACTAGAAAGAAGCACATGTCCCGCTAAGGTTGAAGTCCCTGACTTGCCTCCCTTTGTCTCAGAATCATGTGAAGCCTGGGATCTTTCTCAGACCTTCACATTCTGCTTGTCTGGGGCGAAGATTGGGCATCCCAGAGGATGCTGATGTGCAGCCAAGCTTGAGAGCCAGGGGACCCACGGACTCAGTCTGGGTTGAACCAGTGTAAACAGGAGTCTCCTTGGTCTTGCTCGAGCAATGAGAGATATACAGTGTTGGGCCTCTCCTATGCTTTTGTTGGGCTGTGAATGGGTTGGTAAACAGGGAAATCTGAACTGTTCCAGAGAATAGAGGGAATGTTTAAAGGGGTGCGTGTTTGGCCTGGGTGGCTCAGTTGGTTGAACGTCTGACTTTGACTCAGGTCATGACCTCACAGTTCATGGATTCGAGCCCTGAGTAGAGCTCTGCGCTGGGACTGTGGACCCTGGGATTCTCTCTTTCTTCTTCTCTCTCCGCCCCTCCCCAGCTTGCACTCTTTCTCAAAATAAATAGCTTTTTAAAAAAAGTCAAGAGCTGTGTGGTTGTGGGGCAGGAAGGAAAGACGAGATCACTGAGAAATGAGTTTTTATTATGTCTATGCTGTATAGTGTGGTACATTAGTGCTTTTATCCCCATGTGACCTTCAGAAAAATATTTCTTATTGCTGGCCTTTGGCAAAGACTATCTTTCAGGGCTGATGTCAAATTGCTGAGGCCTTTTCGGGTGGAGAGGCATAAGAGCACAGACTGCCCTTCAGTTATGTGGTCTAATAAGGGAAGGGTATACGGAAGGGACCCTGGCAAACAGCAGCCAGAGGATCCCAGCTTCCAAAAAGAGAGAGTACCAGGTGCTGCCACCACACTGTCTGAATGAACTGGAGATCTCACAGGAAGGATGTCTGGCAGGCATTTCATTTTTCTGGAATCACAGCCTGCAGGGGACTGATACTCAAGTGTTCTGGAGTACTGAGCTATTACCACTTATCACATCCCTTTTATAACCTCTTGCTGAGTTGCTTCGCCAGTGTTAAAGTGGTGGTGTGGCAGTGTGGTGTATTTTTCAAATTGAGCTGGAAGGTATGAGTTACCACAACCCTTGTACAGTTCACAACACAGTTTCTGTGAGGGTCACACACATCCACTTTGATCATTTTCTCTCATAAGCACAGTTAAAAGGAATGCATTATAAAAGAATTTTGTGAAATACCAGCATGATGAGCATGTTAAGGGCAAAAGCAGTAATTACTATTTTAAGATGGTGTGGCCCAGACATGTGGAAGGAAGCAGAGCTGACACCCTCTAGCTGCATCAGTTTCACTTCTGACCTTGGATAAGAGATCTAGATATCTGTACTCACAGCTATCTTCCCAGGGGCGCCTGGGTGGCTCAGTCAGTTATGTGTCTGACTCTTCGTTTCAGCACAGGTCATGACTTCATGGTTTGTGAGTGCGAGCCCTGCATCAGGTTCTGTGCCGACAGCACAGACCCTGTTTGGGATTCTCTCTCTCTGCCCCTCCCCCACTCTTTTTCTCTCTCAAAATAAACTTTTTTTTTTTTTAAAAGCTATCTTCAATTTTCCACATTAAATAAGAGGATCCCATGGTAGTATTTTTTTTAAACGGCCACAGTAATATTTCTGTTCTGTATGTTTTGTCAGTTTCCTTTGTCTGTTTCCTCTCCCTTGAACCTGAGCATGCCTGGGACTGTGTGGTGTATAGAGTCTAGCAGAGCCGACATTGTGAGACTTCCCAGAAGGTCACAACTTCTCCCTAGCTAATGGGTAGGATATTCAGTTACCCTGTAGCCCCATGCTGGAGAGATCATGTGGAGGGACCCCATAAAGACACAGAGAGATGCCTAAACAGCCCCAGCTATTCTAGAGTCTTCCCAGATCAAGCGCCAGGTACATGAGTGAGTGAACTTTGGATGATGCCAGCCCTAACCTTCAAGCTGTCCCACCTGACATGAAGGGGAGCAGAGAGGAGGTGTCCCTGCGGGATGCTGCACAAATTCCAAATTCATGAGCAAAATCGATACAATCATCATTTTAAGACATCAAGAGTCAGCGTGGTTGGTTATATGGCATTAGATAAGCAGACGAGATGCAGAAAATCTATTACTGACAATAAATTGCACCAGTGGAAGGAATACGTTCTGACCATCTGATATAAAATAGCAACCCTCTGTTGCCACTCTCTCTACTCTTTACACATTTTTCCATAGTAATTACCACTCCCTAGTATTATCTATTGATATTAATCTATCTATTGATTGTTTATTTCTGTTTCTCTACACTAAGAGAGTAAGTTCTGTTAGGCACAAAGAGACTTTGGTTGTTCGCTGCTGAGTCTAGAATGTACAGACCCATAGTTCTGTAGCGAGACTGAATGAGAGACTCTTTACTCACTGCCGTTCCTAAAAGAATAGCCAGAAACTAATTTCTTGATATTTGTTTTAGATTTTTTTTATATGATCTGGGTCAAATATTTAACTTGAGTAAAGAACAAAATTGTTCAGCAGCCTAATTTTTATTTTACCAGAAATGGCTGGATTAAGTTTTGGTTTTATTTCCCTGCAACTTCAATTTTATAAGAAACCAAATCAACATTTTGGAAATGTGTTTCTCTTCATATGTAATGAACCTTGATGAGTCATGAAATGAAAGTATGTCCAACCTCCTCGGGAACCTAATGAATGACATCTCCATGAACATGGTAAGGAACTTAAACTTCAGGCCAGATTTCATAAAATCCTTGTAAGCGTTCTCTAACGGTGCAGTCGATACTTCCACAAGACTAATCACAACAAATGATTCAGGGCATTATTTAAGTGTGAAACTCATGGCTGTGGAAAGAATAAAAGAAGTGTTGCAATAGCACACATCTTGTTAAAAGCTGACATGAAGCCAATTCTGTTCACATTTTTGTTCTAATTTCAGATTTCTCAATGTTCAGCTGCTTAACAGTTTCCTCCCAGCAAGTACTTGAAAGATGTGGGGTTTAAAATTGAGAAATGTGAAATTAGGTGGCTTGGAACTCAGATACCAACCTACCAAGGAAAGGGAGAAAGGGTGGAGGCCTCCTAGGGAAGACTAAGTGATTTTTAGGGAAGATGAATGGGCCTTCGGAAGAGTGGATGGGAGGCATGGTAGTTTGTGACTGTCTGTGTATGGTATTTACTTCCAGTCTCCTCTGCAGTGGTTAAGACCCTATCTTCCCTGTTTGCTGGCATTCCCAGGGAGGCTTTCTAGGCCAACTGAATTACTTTCAGAAAATCTGTCTTTAACCAGGTAAGGGCAGTTCAGAGAAAGATTCTTCCTGTATCAGCTTTCCTTCAAGTGCCTACAGGTCAAAACAATCAACATATCAAAGCAGCCTATTTTAGGGTGGCAACAGTGCTTGCAATCATCACCAATATCCAACTCCAGAACTTGTTCACTATCCCCCACATGAGTTCTGTATCCATTAAATAGTAGCTCGCCATTCGTGCCTCCTGTGAACCCTTGGAAACCTCTCTTCCACTTTCTGTCTCTATGACTTTGTTTACCCTAGGTACCTCCTGTAAGTGGAATCATAGATTACTTGGGGATTTTTTGTTTGTTTCTGCAACTGTCTTATTTCACTGGCATAATGTTTTTTGAGGTCCATCCATGTTGCAGCCCGGATCAGAATTTCAGTTTTTTTAAGGCTGAATAGTAACCCATGGTGTGCATAAATGAATATATCACCTTTTGTTTATCTATAAGCCAAAGCACATGGGAAAAAGTCTAAATATATCTCATGAGAAGGGACGAGAAATGTTGCTTCTCAAAAGGAAGGGGGAAACGAAGCAAAGCAAATAATCTCAGGAGCAGGGAAAGTAAGTAAGGCGGAATGAGGCTGGGACCATTGTGTGGTGGGCCAATGGACCTTGAAAGAATGTAAATTTCCAATGTTTGCTTATCAGGTGTTTGACTACCTGTGATGAACTCCCTCTCCCAACTCATTTCCACATCTTTAGTAAAACCAGTCACTACACTCACAAGTACATAGTAGAAGTAATGCTCTTCATTTATTTACATATTTTTCAGCATCAACTGAGAATGGACTGAATTTTACATCTGGTTCAGAAGAAGGACTCCCAGTTGATTGTGAAATGGTAAGCCCCTAGGAATCCCCTGAAATACCAGAGAGGGGTTTGTACTTTTACGGAGCAGGCATGAGGATCAGGTCAGTCATGTCAAAATTTCAAGGGGCCTAGAGATCTCATGAGATAACTGGTCTAATTTACTTCACTACCTTTTGTAGAAGGAGAATTTTGAAAAGTCACTTCACCAACCAGACTGAATGACCACCACCGATCAGTTTTTGCTCTCAGGTTTGCTCTCATTGAAAGAGCATGAGGGCTACTTTGGAAAATCCCTTTGGAAGCCCATTCAAATACATCAAGACCGCAAAATTCAAAGAATTGTTCAACTCTGCGAGAATTTCAGAGAAAATCTCCTGGCATCTGTTAAAAATAGTGTTTTTGAGAGATGCTCTAGGTTGTGTAATTTGAGAACACAATTCTGGAACAGAGCTCTGGTGTACTTCCCCACAAAAATAGCCCAGCGTGTGGACATAAATGCACTGTGCAGAGGAATCTAAGAAGGAGGCAAGTATTGGCTTTAGAAATTACTAATATCCCATTAAAAGATTCCTGCTTGGTCACCTGTATTTGCTTTAACTATTTGAAAAGAGCTTTCACCTTAACTATCAGAAAATTTTCTCCAGGTTGGTGATTATAATCTTTCCATTAACACATTAGGCTTTTTACTCAATTTCTCTTTGTGTTTTTCAATCCCCACCCCACCCCAAACACACATACATAAATACATATACACACACACATATACCCATACACACATATGGACACACACATACACCCATACATACACACACATACACATGCATACACTCAATATACCCATATATATACACACACACACAGAGGCTTCATTGTCATTCTCTACATGCTTAGCTGCTTCTTGCAAAGTTATCTCTTCCTTCTCATAACATTCCTCTCTTTTGAACAGGAAAAAAAATCCTGTTACAATATTGATTTGGACATCATTAACAAGCAGTGGTGGCCTTGGTAACTGATATGTTTGCTCTAGTATGTGAATCCTTATCAGCAATCAGCCTGATGAAGGAAAAAGTCACCAGGACAAATAAATGAAGGGCCTCATGACACCATTAGGAAATGAGTTTTCAAGTTCTAGTCCCAGCAGGTTTTATTATGGGGCCGTGTCCCATATTATGTTCATCATTTGCTACTCTGGAATCACTGACTTGGGTTGATGTCAGTCCTGCCCTCTCAGGCATATCTCTGAGTTACGGGAAAGGTAAACGGATCAGATAGAGTAATCAAACTCTTTGCCTAGTGTAATTACTTGGACTCATTTTACAGGTATCCTTGTCATATGACCTTGTTTAATTCCCAGTATACAATTTGATGTTCATCCTTTTAATAACATGCACACCGAAAAGTTTTAGCACAGGGAGCAGAGAATCTTATATTCCGCCTGACACTGCACCTTCTTGCTTTCTGCAGTACTTTCTGAACCCATGTGGACAAAACCCAGAGACAAAAGAAAGCCAGTTTGGGGAGGCTCAAATTTAGATGGTATACACACAAATCCAATTTCTAAAAGTGAAATTAATAAACAATTTTCAATGCGGTAGTTTATTTATCACTTCCCTTGCTCAACCAATAAATTAACCATTGAAGGAAATATCCAAGACATTCCCTGCCTTGCAGTATACTTTCCAAGGGAAAGATTGACATTTAAATGGATACTACAAAACAATATGCTTCCATCATGGCTATGACCAAAAGCCTGTACTTAAAATTCTTCTACAGCTAGGAGTGGAGGCTGGGCCAATAGAAAAAATCCTCCAGCAGATTGGTTCATCCTTGGTACCTTTGCACATGTCATTCCTATTCTACCTTTTTCCTTTGTACTTCTTTAGACTCACTGTATTCTTAACTATAGATATAATACTAAACAAGAAAGACATGGACGTTCACTTAATGGGATTTGTAATCCAAAGATTACAATACTTTGTCTAAGTGGCACTTTGCATTTATTAATCATTTAATCAAAACCATAGCAACACTAAATAATAATGATGGCTAATATTTCTTAGGCAGCTGGTATGGGTCCTGGCTCTGTTCCAAGTGTCATAATGTATTTAATTCTCACAGCAATTCTGATGTGAGTATTCTTATTATCTTTTTTATACTTGAGCAAATTGGGGAGCAAGAACATTAAATAAATGTGTCCAAGGTCACATAACTAGTAAGTAGGAGAGTCACTCTGTAAAGCTAAGTTATCTTACACCAGTGTTATGCTACCTCTTTTTTTTTAAGTATATTTACTTATTTTGAGAGAGAGAGAGAGAGAGAGAGAGAGAGAGAAGAGGGAGAATACCAAGAAGGCTCAGTCCTGTTAGCACAAGCCCAATGCGGGGCTTAAACAAATGAACGATGAGATCATGACCTGAGCCACAATCAAGAGTTGGACACTCAACCAACTGAGCTACCCAGGCACCCCTAAAATTGATGTAAACCATTAGCTTCCACTTCTGGGATGGTAGATTGGTTTCCTTTTATATGCCAACTTTGATGCACAGTTAGAAGCTTTGTGGAGAACAGGTTGAAAAATATGACAAAAGTTGTACAAAGATCAATTAGTGATGTCTGCCATAGTTTGGAGATTGTATATACACACAGACATAAATATATATTCGCTAACTCTATTCTGGATTGCTATTTTTAAAGGGGTGTACAGCCAGATGATGTTTCTTTACAGAAATGGGAAACATTGCATGCTTTTCCCTTTGTCTGGGTCATACATGTAAGGAAATATGAAGATAATCATCTCTCAAGATTTGTGAGAGCCTGGAAAGCTCCAAAATGCTTTGTCTGTGCCCTTTCTTACCACAGGGGCCAAGGAAGCATCTAGTTCTTGGGTTACTTAGCTGCACATGGCCCCATGGGAGAGAGATTTAGCCTCTAAAAGTAGCAGCCTGATTGACAACTGAATCTAAAATTGATTCTTTTGTTTCCAGAGTTTTCAAAGTAAATGCACATAACAAGTTATTTCAGCTCCCTGAGAAGCCATAGAAAACACAAAGTATTAAGATAACTAACATTTTCATAAGGTAGGCCATATTACAAATCCCCTAAAAAGTCAAAGAGCCATACTTGACAGAACTAAAAAACCAGGAGGAAATAGATCTGGATCCTATTTTGACTTGTTGGAGCATTAATAGAAAGAAATAAAGACCAATTCGACAGTGTGATTTAAACTATTTCCATTTTATATCACATTTTTTTAAAACATATCATATACGCTCCTTTTCTTCAGGGCCCCAAAGGCTTAAAATACATTGACTTAATGCCTATGGGAAAAGCGACTGTGGGTGTAATTGTGACAGTTCTCCAGATCTTTGCCATTTCGTCCATTTATATATCATTACCATGGCTACTGTGATAACATTTAAAATAATTCCAATGTAAATCTGACAGCACTTCATTAGATTTTCTTAGAATCGTGTAATTAGGTAAGAAAAGACCGCTGATTGAGAAGGTTAGAATTGCCTGAGACACGATTGCGTTTCACAATTCACAATCACAACATTCCTTCTCAAAAGCCCTCCCTAATTTAACAGATGCTCCTTTAAACTGGGAATCAGGAGACAGTGGTTGTAAAATTTAAGGGTTCAGTGGAGGGGGAAAGAATAACACTGAGCTACCTTTTCCTGTCTTAGAGGCGGGGTAACTGGATAAATGTCCCTCTTCCCTTCTGCGTTGCCAAAGGACTGGGAGCCCCTTTGATACTGGCTTCAGAAAAGCTTAGAACCCTGAAAAGATTAAGCCTCTGGATCTTTAATATTGTAATTTACCGTCTTTATTTTTCTTAACAAAGTGAATATAATTAAGGAAGATAAAAGTGCCATTAAATCAAGGTTCTCTCAGGACGAAAAGCCTCCTACCAACAGAAATGGCACAAATCTGATTCATTTTCTTAATAATCTTCAAATATATGGCTTATTCCTGGGCCCAGAGGTGAAGTTGAAGTTAAGCATAATTTTTAAACAAACGCATTCTGTATTCCAAAGAAGCGAGCAGCAGCATGAAAGCTATTTAAGCAGCAACCATAGCCGCCTTGTTTGCAAAAAGGCATCATAAATGCTCAGTTTGACACTCTTTGGGGTTTTAACTGGGGGAGAATGTTTACACTCTTGAAATCTTCTATAATGAGGAAGAATTTAGACTAATTGGCAAATCTAATAGGAGAGCTGATTAGTTCGTACAAATAGCTCAAATCCATTATTTGACACAGACCACACAACTGTGGCCTTTCTTAAGAGAGCTCTATTCAATTTTATAACAGAGCGGGGGAAAAAAATGCAGACAAAATCAATTTGTTATTGTTCTCAAAAGGGTTGCTGTCCACCATGGAATTGACTTATAAAATTTGTGCTTAGAATCAAATTATCCAATCTGAGAGAGGAATCTACGTAGACGCACCTACCATACCAAGCAAGCAGAGAGAGACAGTGGTCCAGAAGCAAACAGCAGCATACCTGCTCAGTATCTGTTGTGAACTGGTGTTTTGTATAAAACTGTTTGTTACAATGGAATGGATTTCTCACTGATAATACTGCGTGACTCCCTCTGCTTTTCCTCCAAATACCAGGGTCCCGATGAGCAATCAATCAGATTTGAAAAAGTGAAAGGCTGACAACCTCACTTGTTTACCACGCCACCTGACTTTCAACCAGTGATCACCAGGGGGGGTGATGGGACACATTTGAATTTTGGAAGGCACATGTGGCCGTTGCAACCAGAGGTGGGGGTGGGTTATGCTGCTGGCATCTCATGGGTAGAGCCCAGGGATGCTGTCACACATCCTACAAAGCACAACACAGCCCAGAACATCAACAGTCCAAAACATCAATAGCACCAAAGTTGGAAACAAACAAACAAACAAACAACCTCTTTAACTAGATGCACTGATTATTTTCTTACCCTTGTAAATAATTAAACTTTTTTAAAAAAACCGTCCATTGCCCAGCCTTCCAAATTTTGTCATTCAGACTCTTGATAAAAGCAGAGATTGTGATGGAGCCACAATTTGTAAAGAGCCCTAAATCTTAAGGGGCTGTTAACTCCTTCCGTTCAGAAACAGAGAGGTCATCATGTGAAAGCTAATCATATTTTCTGAAATCACATGGGAGGATCTCTTTCCTTTGCTATTTAGGATAAATGTCCAAAGGAGGCCTTCTAATCCAGACTCCTGGGAAGCATCTGCTTACAGGCAAGGAAACCCCAGAGAAAAGGCAGTTATACCAGTGGTGAGCTTTACTGACACCCCGAAAGAGGGCATGAGCAAAGCCAGCTCCAGGCTCAAATCCAGATCAGGTAAAAATAGTGACCAGAGATGGGCCCTTAGGTGACTTCTAAAATACCACCAGTGATGAGTGAAATCAGCCAAGCAAAGCAGGAAAGGTCCTTGTCTTTACATGGAATGAAAACACTGCCCAAAAAGTAGATCAGAGCTAGTTGCACATTATTCCTTCTCAAGACAGAGATGCATCTGCTTTAAACCAAAACACTGAGGGGAATTGATAGCATACATTTCGTGGCAAACATTAACTCAGAACAAATTTATCCTTTACATAGCAACTTCTGTGCTGGTGATTAAATATGTCTGCTGCCACAGGTCACGCCGTTCGAATTAACACAAATATGCAAGTATTAAATTATTTCAACAGCAAGGCAAAAGCTTTCCTGGAAGCAGGCTCTCAGATCGTATATCTACCTATCTCACCTAACTCTGTGACAAAATGGTTTGGAGTCCACAGGAATTATTGCCCCATAGAGAGAAAGCTTATGAAGTAGGTATTTTAAATTCAAGACTGCAATTAACTTAGCTCAAGTTAATGTTTCAGGATTTATACCAACACAGAAATCTGGAAAAAGCCAAGATCAGACTGTAGACCACATTTATGACTCTACTATAGGGGGCCTGTTATCCTAAAAAGACAAAGCATTCCTCTTCTAGCCCTAATCAAAAGGGAACCAATGGCATAAATCTACTTGAATTTCGGAAAGGTGATTAGATGACACTTCGCAAAATTGTAAATTCTGTCAAAGATCAAGTGACTTTTAAACTAAAAACCAAGCAGGCAGTTTCTGCGAACTATCACAAAATAATTGGAAAGCTGCAGCTCAGCGACCGGCAAAAGTTTCAAAGCTAGACTTTCTGCAAGAAGCACTCTACTGGCTCCTCAACTTCTCCCCTCTACTTGGCTCTTATGCTACAACTCCTCCCAGATCTGACCTTTCTCTCTGGCAAAGAATGATTTGAATCATATGAGAAAGCTTTTCTTTGGTTAAAAGAACCAGCTTCTTTAAGATGCACACAGTCTTGCGTTTCTATGTATTCCAGTTCACCATTCTTTGTAACACAGGCTGATTATCACCTGCATTTTCTTTCCCATTTTCTGACAATTTCTGAGGCAATAAGGCAGGTGCCAGTCTGTACATGTAGATGACAAAGGAGAGGGGGCGGAAGGAAGCTTTCAAAAGGAGGGAAAATAAAGCTTAAGAAGTTCAGAGGGATGATGACCCTCTGACCGTCACCAAATAAAAGGACTGAACTCTTTCTCCATACACACCAACAATATAGGGGAGGCCTGGTAGCCAAATGCACACCAGACAGCTTATATTTGTGCTGTAGGGTGGTCGTTATTCTCTTAAAATTGACTTCATCACTATAGGAGAAAAAGGTGAAATACTTACTGACTAAAAGCATCACTGCTTACCCCCTTCCTCAACAGAAAACTAGGCACTGCCCAGGGTTATCTGACTCTATGGGGTCTTTGTATCCGCATTGTCTTTGAGCTATTTTACAACTCTGAAAGCTGTAGAATACTGATAACAACACAAATGATTCTTATCCATAGAAATGCAAATTGTCCCAGCTGTAATAGAGTTGATTATTATTGCCCTATGGATATTGACCAAATTTGCATGAAGTAAGCAAATTCATTTCAGCAATCCTGTTTGTCTACATATTTGTTGTCTCTTTAGATTCTCCTTTGAACATGTTATAACATCTTACTGCTTTTCCTTGTTAATGAATTCAGTAAAACATTTTATATGTATTCATTTTGTATTTGTATGAGACTTATGATGATACTCCATAAACAATGTTTTCAAATTGGAAGATGATAGCCCTAAATCAAATTCAATGTTCTATCTTGAAGAAACGAGAAGTTTCAGCTATCCCAGGTTGGCAGGTCTAAATGGGATCACTTAGTTCTAGGTGCATGGTGGGTGCTGAGTTGAAGGGCAGGTGTATTCACCAGCGTTCCATAGTCCTCACTAAGCATTAAAGTTTGCAAACCCTACTTTTCACACATTGTCAGGATGCCCCCTTTTAAAATTTTTATTTATTTTTCACTGAAAATCTCTGGCCTTAAGTTACTGAGAATTGAGTTAGTGACATTTGTCAACATGTGACACAACATTCACCATTACTCTGTCTTCTCTTTTGTTTTTTTTTTTTTTTTTAATGGATGGATGTGTCTCCACTCCCAATTCCCTCCCCTTACCATTGGCATTCCCTCCAGTGTATTTAAAAAATGTCTTTCCAATCCATATTTTATAGATTTATTTAGATATATGGCTCCTTAGAAACATTTATTTAGATCTATGGATTCTTTAAAATGCAGTGCTGGTCTGCATGTTGTTTTCATTGCAGGAAGGGTAGTACAACACATCTCATTCTGTTTCTTCTTTTGTTACACAATATTATTTTTTGAGATCCATGCAGCCATGCGTAAGTAAAGTTCATTACTTATGATGGTTGCAGAGCATCCTATTATATGTACACAACACATTTCTGCATCCTTTCTCCTAATAATGGAACCGAAGTCACCTCCAACTGTCTGCCGCCCCACCAGTGCAACAATGACCTTCCTAGCATCTATCGCCTGTCAGTCTGGGAGACAGACATGAATTTCTGGATCTAATGGTATCCATATGCTTGCTGAGACTCAGCACTGCTGAGGGGATCTCCATCAAATGGCAACTCCTCACCCACCAGCACCGCACAAGGCTTCCAGATCCCTCAGTGCTTCCACTATTAGCATAATTCTTTTTGTGCTGATACCTTTTATTGTTTTTGCTTTTCAATAACATTAATATTTGCCATGCCGTCTTGCCTGAAGTTTTAAATTAACTGTTCAGGGTTAAAAAGAACCAGATTTTTCTATTGAATTTATAAAACATGAAGCATGGTTAAGAAATAATTTTTCATCTTTTTCTTCATTATTTATTATTACACAGCATTCAAGGATAGTACACCTGTCTTAAGATTTCAAATCTGAGAAATACATCTCTGCCAGGAGTTGCACCTGCTGCTTGTTGGGGTTGTTGGGTGTCTATCTCAGGTATTGTTATGACCTGTCTGATTGGTCCCACAACACTGAGGCTCTGGCTGTCCAGGAGTGCACCAATATGAACATAACTTCTAAATTTTTGCCAAACTTACAGATTGTGCAATGGCATCTTTTTTCTGCTGTTTTAAACTGCATTTTCCTTTACAGTTTATTTTCTTCTTGAAGGTGCCCTTGACATTGCAGAGTAGCAGCGACAGAAAAAGAGAGCTAATAAATGAAGAGATATGAAAGGATTATATTCAATAAATTCCCTTTTTACACGTCCACAAGGAAAGAAATAAACAATCGTTGACTCAATCTTTTCCAGATCAGGTCCTGAGAGATGTGAGCTATTTGATTCACACATGGAAAAACAAACAGAAAAACATACGCATAATCTAAAAAGACAGACAAAGTCTTAAGAAGTCTTAAAGAAACAAAGTCTTAAAAGAAATATTTAACTAAATTTTCTGCAACTTGCAACTAAGACATAGATGTGGTTCCAGGTGCCTGGGTGGCTCATTTGGTTAGTGTCAAACTCGATTTTGGCACAGAAGTCTTAAAGAAACAAAGTCTTAAAGAAATATTTAACTAAATTTTCTACAACTAGCAACTAAGATATAGATGTGGTTCCAGGTGCCTGGGTGGCTCAGTTGGTTAGTGTCAAACTCTTGATTTTGGCACAGATCATACTGTAATAATTGTGGATCAAGCCCTGCATCGGGCTCTGCACTGGTGGTCGGGAGCCTGCTTGGGATTCTTTCTCTTCCTCTCTCTCTTCCCTTACCCTGCTTGTCTTCTCTCTCTCTCTCTCTCTCTCTCTCTCTTAAAATAAATAAATAAATAAACTTAAAAAAAATAGATGTGGTTCCATTTTCACATGCTACATGTACCTACATAGGATACAGTTTATTTATCCCCAGTCACAGTAGACACAGTACTGAGGGACCAAATACTGAGGAGCCACAAAAACATGTTAATTTCTTTTAAAATTAAAAAAAAGAACTTTTAGGTCAAATCACATGTTTTAATACAAAATTCTTACTTTTTTTGGAGGAAGGGGCCCACAAAGGCAAATACACTTAGAGCCCAAGAAAAGCATAATGTGGCCTTGATTTTATAGGGCTACATAATTTTATTAATTTGAGTGGCTATAGAGAAACAGAGTTTTATGTATTTACTTTCTGGGCAAAATTTTATCATCAAAAAGCAATTTATAGCTATATATTTATTTTTATGAAAAATCAGACCTAGTCTATAACCATGAATCATAAACTAGACAACATTTTCCAGGGATGTTTTACGATGAAGCATGGCATCTGATTGCCTTGAAGGAATTGTTGATTTTGGAAGCAACCATACCAGAAGGCTGGGCAACTGATTCTTTGATAGAAAGATGATTTTTTTTTTACTTTAATGTTTCATCATCAATTTACATGTGCTACATGACTGACCATGTAGATGCTGTCTTGAATGTGATGGGGAAAAAAAAAAGCTGGTTAGCACTTTGCAACCTTGAAGACAGAGCACGGATAACCCTGTCTTATTTTCCCTTCTTGGGCTATTACTACAAAAATACATAAAACATAGGAGCCCTGTCTTACCCAACATAAGACAAAGGTCTATAAAAACTGCACAAGCATTCACCATGATTAAAACTAATGGCATCTTGGAATAATAGTAAATCCATTCTGTCATGTGGGATACAGGTGAAATGGGGGAGAATGTTTCAGCACTCACCCTTTTACTTCTTTCTTCTTCCCTTTTGCACTCAGTCTATGCAATGCTCAAACCTGTTCCATGGCAAATGGCAACCTCATCAAGTTACTGCTCTTTCCTGTGCCTTCCTCCTTAAACCTCTTAAAACACTCAATGTCTCCATTTCCTCATTGGGTCTTCTCCCTTCTTATGTCACTTCTATCTGAATTTGCCCCCTTACTCCACTGATATTATGCAAAGTACAATAAGTAGTTTAAGAATTTCTGTATTTGTAGGGGCGCCTGGGTGGCGCAGTCGGTTAAGCGTCCGACTTCAGCCAGGTCACAATCTCGCGGTCTGTGAGTTCGAGCCCCGCGTCAGGCTCTGGGCTGATGGCTTGGAGCCTGGAGCCTGTTTCCGATTCTGTGTCTCCCTCTCTCTCTGCCCCTCCCCCGTTCATGCTCTGTCTCTCTCTGTCCCAAAAATAAATAAAAACGTTGAAAAAAAAATTTAAGAATTTCTGTATTTGTAGACATTTAGATTATTTCCCACTTTTGGCCATTAAAAAAAAAAAAAAAAACACTGCTGCTATGAAGATGCTTGTAGATTCTCTCTGTACACACTGGAGAGATATTTTTCCAAGATGAATCCCTAGAAATGTAATTGGTGGGTCAAAAGAAAAAGTTTTAACAGATACTGCCAAAGTGTATTCCAAAAGGGCTGAACTTTAATGGATCTTTAATGGATCTCTCTGTAGCAAATGGTACCAGACTATTCTTTTCTTGTGGGAAAACTTTATCCCACAAATCCTAAAATCTAGTGTAGATCAACATAATTTAGGGAGCTGGTTAAAATATAGATTCTTGGACCCTACCCTGGACTGTAACTTTTAACAAGCTTCCGGGGGTGCTTCTCCATGCACTAATGTTTAGAGAAATTATTCTTGCCCCCCTTGGCCTTCCTCCTATGTATCTGTCCTTCCCATGGGGTTCTCCCTATGCTCAGCCTTTAGAGAATTCTTTTTTTTTTTTATGTTTATTTATTTTTGAGAGAGAGAGAGCATGAGCAGAGACAGAGGGGGACAGAGGATCTGACCTGGGCCCTGTGCTGACAGCAGAGAGATGGATGCGGGGCTTGAACTTACAAGCCATGAGATCAAGACTTGAGCCGAAGTTGGACACTCAACCGACTGAGCCATCCAGGTGCCCTTATGCTCAGCCTTTAACAGCGGTGATTTCAGGGCACCTGGGTGGCTCAGTTGGTTGAGCATTTGAATTCGGCTCAGGTCATGATCTCACAGTTTGTGGGTTTGAGTCCCTTGTTGGGCTCTGTGCTGACAGCTCAGAGCCTGGAGCCTGCTTCAGATTCTGTGTCTCCCTCTCTCTCTGCCCCTTCCCTGCTCACGCTCTGTCTCTCTCTGTCTCTCAAAAATACAAATAAAATAAAATGTTAAAAAAGCTAAAATACACAGTGGTGATCTCAGGGCTTATCTCTTTTCACTCCACATAGTATCATTGAGTGACATTATCCACTCACAGGTTTCAATTACCACTGAGATGTTAGTGAATCTCAAAGATTCACCTTACTCAAGAAAATCACACCACATATCCAATTGTCTATGGGCTATACATCCACATGGATGCTCCATAAACATAAAGCGACCAAAGCTTGACATATCACCTGTCCCCATACACCCACTCTTTATGTATTCTCTCAGTTGGGGGTGAGCACCTTAACAAAGTCTGCGTCAGCCACTTGCCATTTATTTCCCATTTCCCATTTATTACCTGCTGCTGATTATACCACCTCTCCAGTTCTTTTGCTACCCTCTCCACCTAAAATCACTGCCCTCGTTCTTGTCATCATATCTCTCACCTACTCTTACAATAGCTTGGGAACAGATCTCCAGATCTCCTTCTGATCTATTCCTGTCTGAGCCAGAATGAGCTATCACAAAAACTAGGTGCCCAAGTTACTCTCTGCTCTAAAACCTCCCTGAGGCTCTGCTGTACAGCAAGGCACCCACAGGCTTCTCTGCCCTCCACTCTCACCAGCTTTCCCCTCCCAGCTCTTCTCATCATGCACATTACTCCATCATAACACCAAACTGCTACTTTTTCTCTGACACAACATGCTATTTCATGAGTCCAGGCTTATTCCATTTCCTTTGTCTGGACAACCTGTCTCCTCCTTATTTTGCTCAGTGAATTTTTATTCACAGAAGACTAGGTTTAACCCCTTCTAGTACTCAGTGTTTGAATTGAGCTGAGATAAAATGTGATTTTTTTGTGTTCCATGATCACACATGTCTGTCCTTCTTTCCTTCAACAAATGCTCACAGAGTGATTTCTACGCATGGGCATCCTAACAGGCATTGAAAATACAGTGGAGGAAAAAAATGGAATAGCCCTTACGACCAGTGACACATCACAGGACTTAGATTATTACAATAAAATATAAACAAAATAGGCTGAAACCACCTTAGATTTAATGACATTATCTTACTAGGCAGCTTTGTATATCCCTTCTTTGGAATAGTCCCTCAGTTAATATTTTGGCCCAAGATGGACAGCATCCATTTGATGATCGGGACTTGCAGATTATCTGACTTCTACTTGATATTTGAGATGACTCTTGAGGTCAGCTTTTTAGAAATTTATTTTAATCTTACCTGGAAAAAGTGACTTTCTATAAGATTATCTAATGCATAATGAATTCTAATCAATTCTAGGTATCCCAGAAATATCCAAATCTGAATGTCTTTAGGGTCTCAGAAGAACTTCTACAACTACGAAAAACTACCTTTCAAAGGGATGTTTCAACCTTTTTCTCAACCATATAGCTCAAGAGACACTTAGACTTAAAAAAATTTTTCCTTGTAGAAAAGAAAGCATTTCATTACAATTTAAATGAGGGAATTTGTAATCTCTATCTGCTTTACTACTTTATAAAATATGGTAGTTTATAAGAGATGCCCACAAACATTTTGCATGGAACAGAAAGGCCAAAAAAATGAGCTAGATTTGAGCATCAGCAACTCCCCACAATAACGGAGAGTCGAGATACTTTTGCATGGTTCATTTAGAGGCTTGAGACAGGTTTGTAAAGTCAGCACACAGGTTTATCAGACATACCAGATGCTTCCTCACTATGAAAGTGTTCAGCATGTGTGAAAGAATATTTTGCAGAATTAGACTTCTATAAGATGAGATTTCAAGCATATGACTTTGGGCTCAGTGAAGCAGTATTTGGTCCTCTTCAGGTTCAATTTTTTTTTTTTTTTTAATGCATAGGTGTTCCCTAAAGCATAAGGTCCAATACAACATTTTAAAGGTGTCTACATGCCATTTCATAGACATGGCAGCACATATATCATGTCCATGTATCAGAACACTGCCTCACACGTTTTTCAGCATGGGAGCTTACAAGAGTTCTCCAGATAGTAAGAGTGATGTAGCAGATGTTAGCACAAAGGAAAGAGCAAATGAGATGTGAATTACAGGGTGACAAGGCTCGTATGAATCTCATTTGTTTAACCATCTGAATGGTGCTCCAGGTATTAAATGAGCTAGATACTATTGAACGCAATTTTCTGAAGAGCCAGGAAGGTGGTTTAATGGACTATGCCCACTTGAATGTCCTCACATCATCTTGCCTTTTCAACCAGCCATAGCTTACTTAGCTTTTCTCCCCAAGTCTTTTAAAGTAATGCTCTGGATGATTATGACCTTGTCATTCTATTTTCTAGGTAATATAACATCAGGAATTATTACATGATTAGTAATTTAATTAGCAGGTGTATTAGCAGAGACTCTTTTGCAAATTAAGAACTTCCTCTTAATAACCGTGCAACATCTAAGGACCTGGCAGTTTGAGGGTTGCAAATTTAATTGCTTTACTTTCTCATACCCACCCTGGCTACAAGAAGCTGTGATATTCCTGACTTTCTAAAATGCTACTTTTCTGAAAACAACTCTGAGGTTTCCACAGTTCTTTCAATGGTTTAACGACTTGATCGTATTAGTGATGCAAAGGTATTGACCCAGGAGAGCTTCTCTTTTTAAGCCTTCCTGTCACTTCTGAAACCAGGTGAAACCACTTATTCTAGAGGAGGCAGTAGAGACTATAATTTAGCTTGCCAAAAATAATGGATAGTTCTGTCGTTCATTTCTCATTCGCTGGATGTGTTTCCCTGTTCACAGATAAGAATTTCAGTGGGCTGGTAAGATAAGTTCATTTTCAAGCTCACCACAGATCTGCTATCTTTCACCTACTTTTGGGAAATAATTGGGTAGAAAATAGCACTTAAAACATGGAATACTTTTGTGGTTACAAAGTCAACAGTTCCAGGAAAATTTTCTGACGTGTGGACAGTGTGGGTTTTTTTTTTAAATGGTGTAATTAAAGGTAATTTCCTTATACCATAATGCCAGTGTATTAAAAATAATTTTGTTTTTCCATTTTTTCATTTTGCCTAAGAGAAGTGGTATGAGGAATAAAAAAAGGTTTCTTTTAAGATTAACACTAAAACATGGATGAATCCATGTAGTTAAGTATGATATCCCAGGACTTAAAAACATCTTTTGTAACTATCTAATGTTCCTGGTAACTGGGAATCGAGGAAAGGCCAGAAAGACAAGGTAACTCTTTAAAAGGAAGTTCAAGCTCAAGGATCAAATGGTGAAATGTGACTGTGATGATCCAGCATCCAAGTTAAAACAGATATCCACTCAAAGAAACTAATAAAATAGGAAATTTGCTGGATATATTCATGCTAATGTCACTCACCAGTGTTGTGCCAAGCCTCCTTTAGCCAGAGACTCCAGAAAGGGGGAGATTATGCCTATCTTTTCCCAAGTCTATGTTCAGTGACATCCTGTTGGTACCTGAAATTGGCCAAGGAGAAAGTGTTTATACCATGGAAATAAGCAAAGGCTATGGATTTATTTTTTTGTTTTAATTTTTCCAGTCACACCACCCCATACTAAACAACGGCAGTTGAGACTCCTAAGGGATGGGACCTGGAACAGTCAGGAGTCAATTTGGATTATTTTCCTTAACTCTGGGGTTTCAAAGGCTTTCCTGATTACTCTTGCTGCTTCTGTTCTCCTTCTGCTCAACTTTGTATGGCTATGCATGGCTTCCAAGTTCAAATAGTCCACAGAGTAAAACCAGAGTCTCTTGTGTTATCAGAGCACCTAAGATCACCAAAGAGACAGTGACTGGTTATATAATAGTGAGTCTTGGGGCGCCTGGGTGGCGCAGTCGGTTGAGCGTCCGACTTCAGCCAGGTCACGATCTCGCGGTCTGTGAGTTCGAGCCCCGCGTCAGGCTCTGGGCTGATGGCTCGGAGCCTGGAGCCTGTTTCCGATTCTGTGTCTCCCTCTCTCTCTGCCCCTCCCCTGTTCATGCTCTGTCTCTCTCTGTCCCCAAAATAAATAAACGTTAAAAAAAAAAATTTATAATAGTGAGTCTTTCCTAGTGCTATCACTTCCACCTTTGCCCCCATATGGTCTAATCTATATACCAGCCAGATGACCCTGTCTATGTGATAGTCTGTATCATTCTCTCTTCAAACATTCTAATACATCACATTTGAAGCGTAAAGAAAGTACCTCCATAATTTAAAGGGCCCATGACCAGACTCTTTCCTCTCCTTGAATCTCAGTGTCTACCACTCTTCCCACCTCCCCTTCTTCTGGCCATAACTCCTCTTTCTTTTTCTCAGGCAGCCTACTACTTCAGGGCCTTTGTTAAGTTTTACTCCAACCATGACAAATGTGCACAAGGAAGACAAAACTGTATTGACTACAGGGAATGATTTCACCGGAATAGGTATCAACCAAGGTTAGGAGTGTTACAATATACACACCCCAAACAAGAGGCACAAGCAATGTCTGGAGAGTAAATGAGATTCAGAAAGAAATGGAATCAAAGAAAACCGAGAGAAAATGGAGAAATACTAAGGAGCAATAAAACAATGCCTTGGGTATTGTGCTACAGCAAGACTTTCAAATAGCTGCAGGGCAAGTATAGGCAAATTGGTCACTATTAACGAGCCTCCCTTTCTTTCAACAAGGCCTGATACTTCCCAGAGAGTCAAGCAATTGTGGGATAAATCAAGCATAAAATTAAGATACTTAGGGTTGACAAGTGTTGATGAATTTGAGTCAATGCAAGGATATTCTGCAATTTTCCCCTGATAAATAAGGAATCACACTTTTTCATAGATTACTATAGATATTTAGGTAAATCAAAAAAAGTATTTTTCAAAAGATATGAGGTGGGGATGATTATTGCTAAGATATTTTATTAATACTTATAGTAAGCAACAAATAACCATTAGCTAGGTATCAATTATTAAAACACTAATTTATAGATAAATAAATCTCTATCTCTATATGTTTAATATATCATTAACAACTCAATAAAAGTACTAAGTTGAGTACTACAACTCAATAAGGGTACTAAGAGTCCTATATTATTGATAAACAAACCAAGGTAGACAGGGGTTAAATAACTGGATGAGGTTTAATTAACTAGTAACTAGAGTTGCTAGGACTTGAGCATAGGCAGTTCATAGCCAAAGCCCATTCTCTTAACCACTCTACACACTGATTTGTAAAAAATTGTTTCTTATACATTTTGTTTTTTAGCTTTTAAGGCCAAAAACTCCCTTTGGTGAGAAATTCAAAGTTGGCTCCATTTGTTGTTTTTCCACAAATCTATACCCAAACACAAGCTTTCCTGCTTCCTGCATGTCTGCATTACTTCCCCCCTATATGACACACAGTCTCTTGGCTCCAGTGCTTTTCCATGTCAATCCACTGTGCCAGAATAAAGGTGCTCACCTGGTCTCTTCCTTCTCAGATGGTACAGACACTCCCTCATTCTTGTGTGGTCTGTGTACCAGGGCCATCTCCAAATAGTTGGTAATTGGCCCTTGACAAGGTAAGTACAGACATGGAGAGTAAGGAATTTTAGTAGCCTTCGTAACTATTTGGCACAGTTTTTTATATCTATTCAATTAAATGATGAAGCTTTCAGCCTGTATTTTGGATATTCTTTTTCCTCTCATTTTTCTACTAATTCATGTTTGTTTGTTTTTTTACATTTTCTATAAGTATAGCTAAGTGATGGGTTATAAAATAAAAAGTGGTTTTCACCAGTTATAACTTTAGCAACAGTTCTCTACTGTAAGGTGGCCAACCATTCTGTTCTCCTGAGACCAGGAGGGTTCCCAGGACATGGTGCTTTCACTGTTAAAACTGGGAGTGCCACTGGCAAAGCAGAACATACTGGTCCTAGTCTACAGTTCCTCGTCCAAATTCCAAATTCTTCTGCTGGTCTTTTACAGTTCACTTTTTTTTTTTTTTTTTTAGTTTATTTATTTATTTTGAGAAAAAGAGAGAGAGAGCAGGGGAGAGGCTGAGAGAGAGGGAGAGAAAGAATCTCAGGCAGGCTCTGTGCTATCAGCACAGAGAACTACGCCGGGCTGGATCCCATGAACTGTGAGATCATGACCTGAGCCAAAAATCAAGAGGACACTTAACTGACTGAGTCATCCAGGTTCCCCAGTCTCTCCCTCTCTCTCTCTTTTAAAACTGATCTCACTCTGCAAACAATCTTACTTTTTCCTTTTCCCTAACACATACCATTTTATTTTTGAAACTGAGAATTATCCATGAAAAGGCTCATGAATGGAGGATATGATTCATCCTGAAAGCCAACTCTGATCACATTTTGTTATTATCCAATGCACTGTGCTGAGTTCTTGTCTGAGAAGGCCAGTCACCACAGTGCAGTGGGAAGGAACACAGGGCACATTCTACCACTCCTCTGGGTCGAACCAATGAAACTGACTCTCCCCTTTAATCCTGTTTACTCACTGTAATGGTTAATTTTATGTGTCAATGTGCCTGGGCTGTGAGTGGCCCAGATAACTAGTGAAGCATTGTTCTGGATACACGTGTGAGGGTGGTTTCTGAGTGAGATTAGTATTTGAATCAGCAGAGTTAGCAAAGCAGATTGCTCTCTCTATTGTGAGTGGGCCTCCTCTAATCCAATGGAGGCCTGAATAGAACAAAAAGAGGATACAAATACCTCTCTCTGCTAAATTGCTATTGAGCTGCAACACCGACTGATCTTCTCCTGCTTCTCTACTGGCTTTCCTGGGTCTCCAACTTGCAGGTGGCAGAGTGTGTGACTTCTCATCCTCCATAATTGTGTAAGTTCCTTATAAAAACTAGATAGATGGTTCTAGACAGAGACACAGATGGGGATATATCCTATTGGTTCTGCTTCTCTGGAGAACCCTAATGCAGTCATCTGCAAAGTGGTATGGGTATGAAAAGACTATAGGGCAGATTATAGGGGACAATAGCATGTAAAGCAAGTTAGCAAAGCACATGGACAACATGGGCATGTTATTCAGCACAATTAAGCCATTAACACTATTTCAATAGAGAGCAATGATCTTGGCCATGGGTCCAAGGTCTTGTGGAGGTACGCAAGAAGGGATCACATAGGTGGCATCTAGTTGTCCTTCTTGATTTAATTTGGCAACAATATATGTTGACCATTGTTTGAAAATACTCCAGTTTACTATTTGGAATGAGATCCATGTTAATTCTGAGGGTCAAAAATAAAAATTGCAGAACATAGTAGATGACGTGTGATGCTGTCTCTCCCTTACTGCATGTATTGTATTATATTGCATTGCACTGAATGGCAACACCGATAAACATCTTCCACATAAATAAACAAATGAGACATCTCCTTCCCTTGTTGTTCTAAAACAATTTTGCTTACTTTTTGCACACCAGATGTTACATTATCTTTTCATGATTTTGTATTTAATTGGCTTAGGAGATCTTGAGTTGAAGTTTGTCATTAAATCTAATATACTCTCATTTACAATAGAGTATTTGCCAACAGCATGTAAATATTTGGGGAACTGGAAAAATTGCTTTGATCCAACTGTGAAACTTTGCACCCTATATAACTCTCACTCTCAAAATCAAACTTTCATGTAAGGCTTTATGTCATGATTTTCATCTTCTTGTTTTGTCCCCGCATTTCTTGTAGGTCGTTAGGACAGTAGCTGCCGTTGTTACCAGGCTAGTCAAGTGTGAATCTTACATATGGCACTTTCTACTGTTGGATGTAAAAATCCTGTAAAAAGCTGAAAGTCAGTTTTGCTGTCTGTTCATTTTTAAGTGTAGGAAAAGACAAGCATTCCTTTATAAACAATGCTAGTGTTCTTTGGAAATTAAATATTGATAGGCTGGCAATGTACTAGCTTAGATTAGATGTATCTGAGCTCTAACAGTTTCAGTGCTTAATATTATCAAGTATATTCATTTTTAAATAATGAAGCTTGTGTAAAATTGTGGCCAGTTTGCTTAAACTATGTACTTTGGCCCAAGTCAACACTGAACTGGGTCATTTTCAGTGAATTCTGCCAGGTCTCAGCAGCACAAGTAAGATTTTTGGTGGCAGGCAGACCTGGATTTCAATCTTGTGCCACTATGTGATTGTGGGTTTAGTGTGTACTTTCCAGGTTTCATTTTCAACATCTGTAGAATGGGAAGCTACTATCTCCTGCAAAGAGATTTTGTGAGGCTTATATAAGAGAATTAGTCCTTCATTTACTCAATAAGTACTTAAGTGTCCAAGAATTCAAGGCATTCTTCTATATGCTGAGGGTACAGCAGTGAGGAACAACTCAACTCAAGTATAAAATATACTATATAGTGCTTAGAACACAGTACATCATCAGTGTTGGATTCCTTCCCTTTAAAGTGCAAATTATTGCATGTTACATGGTCTTAGGTACATATAACACCTTATATTATCAGCTTTCCTTTGTAAGTATTTATGTTGCACATAGCCAGCTAGGCTGTTTGAGGGCAGGGAGTGTGTTTCTATTTTGTATTCTACCTGGCGGTACGATGCATGAAGGAAATAATGAGGAGGTTGCATTGAAGCAATCGCCAGTGACCGACTCACATTTTGTCTGGAGCAGATAGAGGGGAGAGAAGGTTTGGAGAGCAATAACATAGTCTAGCTCTCGATTTCAAAGGTATGTTCTTTGAGGACTTGATTCAGTTCTCATGTTCCACTGGATACCTCAAAGTGTGTTTGCTGAAGGAGTATTGCTATTTTGAGGCATGACTGGTAAAGCAATATCCTCTGTGTCAATGGCATTTCTTTGCATAGTCTAGCATCTTAATCAAATTAATGTTTGATTCCATAAAAAATTAAAAGCCTTTAGCAACACAACTATTTTAAAATGTCAGTCTCCTGCTTCTCAACATACTTAATCACCCCAGGATAATTTTTTCTAAGCATTTAATTATAAAATTAATATCCCTTGGATAGGAACTGGAATAAACCTATTTTACAATTTTCCTCCCACCCTTTCATATTTACACATGCATGCACACACATATACACACATACCCACACCTACATACACAACTATTTTTCCTGGAGTCTATAACTGAACAATTAATTTTACTTTATTTTATTTTAGTCACAGAAAAATATAAATGATATTAGCTTAATATTGTATAAGATTTTGTTTTTAATTTTTTTTGAATAGGGCATAAATGTTTTCAATATCTTAAGACTGATTAACATTTCGGTAGATATATAAGAATGTCCTCAAAAATGTATATAACTGTTCTCATAATTGCAAAGTAATTAATCCTTTATTTCTAAATGTCCTAAAACTAAGTTCAGGACAGAATAAATATTGTTCAAAGGAGAGAATACATAGGGCCTTCAAAAGATGTGCTTATACTAGGGCGCCTGGGTGGTTCAGTTGGTTAAGTGTCCAGCTCTTGGTTTTGGCTCAGGCCATGATGTCACAGTTTGTGGGTTTGAGCCCCTCATCAGGCTCTGCGCTGATATGGCTGAGCCTGCTTGGAATTCTCTCTCCCTTTCTCTCTGCCCCTCCCCCAGGTGTACACACACACTCTCTCTCTCAAATAAATAAACTTAAAACAATGTACTTTTGGGGCGCCTGGGTGGCTCAGTTGGTTGAGCGTCCGACTTCGGCTCAGGTCATGATCTCACAGTCCATGTGTTTGAGCCCCGCGTCGGGCTCTGTGCTGACAGCTCAGAGCCTGGAGCCTGTTTCAGATTCTGTGTCTCCCTCTCTCTGAACCTCCCCCCGTTCATGCTCTCTCTCTCTGTCTCAAAAATCAATAAAGGTTAAAAAATTAAAAAAAAAAAACAAAAAACAATGTACTTTTACTCAAAAAGGGACATTCATTTCATTTAAACTCTATCCATTGTGGCTATAGAAATCTAACTCCCCATAATGAAAATAGTATTGGACATAGGTGTTTCTATAGGTTGACATGGATACTTTTTTTTTTTTTTTAAATAATTAAAGTTTTAGAGGAGCACCTGGGTATCTCAATCAGTTATGGGTGTAACTCTTGATTTCAGCTCAGGTCATGATCTCACAGTTAATGGGATCTAGCCCTGCATTGAGCTCCACACTGACAGTACAGAGCCTGCTAAGGATTCTTTATCCCTCTCTCTCTGCCTCTCCTTGACTGGCTCATTCTCTCTCTCTCTCTCTCTGTCTCTCTCTCTCTCCTCTCTCTCTCTCAAAATAAAAAAAACATTTAAAAAATAATTAAAGTTTTAGAGAGAAGAAAACATAGTTAAGTTATAGGACCAGAATATAGAATTACAAAATAAACATAATCATACCCAAAATTATTCTCTTTGAACTAACAGATTTTTGCATTTTTCTTTGCTACATCACCACAAGAAACTATTTTTATTTTATATAGTTGCAAATTGGGTCTTGTAAAGCCATGTTTCTTCCTGGATGATATCCTCTAGAAGTAATGGACACTTCAAGCTGCCACCAAGATGTTGACACTTGGAACTTGATTTATCATCAAACCCCTTGCCATCTCACCCCATCAGGTTTTTCTTCAAGTCACTCTTACTGCATAAACTGCAGAAGTTATTTGTGATCTTTACTTTCTTTCCCTATCACATCTCATTGCCCAATCCTACTGATCTTTCCTTCATGGAATTCATGGTCTTTTCTTTGCCATCATCTGATCCACAACCATGTTACCTGATGCCTGTGTAACAGCAAAATCTTGTTGTTGGTTTCACTGGTTTATACCATTTTGTTTAAACCCATTCACTAGGACAGATTTCTGTTTATACTTTTACTGGTTTATACGTTTTATTCCAATCCATTCTACACAATGTCACAAAGACCAAGTTTCCTAAATAACACTGTGAACATGCCTTCATCTTTCTAATCTTTCCTTGACCCCATAAAGATATAGAGATGCTCTATATTGCTCCAACATTCTATTAAGACCTTATTCTAATACCTTACTGCCTTTAATATACTGAAAACAATGAATTACTACTTATATCAGCACTATTACAAGCATTAGCTCCTTTCATCAAAAAAAAATCATTTACTGACATTTGATATACATACAGAGAAGGGTGCGTAATTATATAGCTTGATGAATTTTCATAGAGCAAACACATCTGGATAACCTGTACCCACATTCCATCAGCTCTTTTAACCATCACAACTATTCTATGTGGTATTGGAATCGATCTAAGGGAAGTCAGTTACAAATGGATGAGCTTGAATTTAAACTAATCCATCAAAATCCAGAGTTCTTGGTGACATTCATAAGCATTATTTACAGTTGACCCAGACAAATTCATATAATTGTTGTTCACCAACATGCTATGCTTTTTTGTTGCTTCCATTTTTGTACCTCCAAAATGTTGGGTTTTCTTCCTTTTCCCTCCTTAATTCTCTCCCCTATCTCCTATTTCTTTTTAATAATTTGATTAAATCCTACTTCCCACTGCCAAGCATATTTTGGCAGCATAGGGTAATGAAAAGAACCCAGGCTTGAGAGCCAAATATTTCTGTGTTCAAATTTCACCTGGGCCATTTACTAGTATTTGTTAAAAGTTTGCACATTGTCTGCATGTGAAATGTAGTTTTAAAATTAACCATATCTTAGGGTTTTCCTAAATTGGAAACATCAAACATGAAATGTCTAGCACAATGCCTGGCAGGTGAGAGACAGTCATTAAGAGGTAATTCTTACCCCTAATAAGCCTACAGCATCCTTCTCTCCTTCCAATGACTCTGTTAGCCTCCACCATTTATCTGATTCTTATTTATGCACAGCATGGTGGATTTCCTTTATCTTTATCCTAGATTATTACTGACTTCTTTTCTTCTAATTCCACTTCATTTGTATGTATTTCCATATAGGTAGTAAGCTCTTGAAAGTAGGGTCAGCATTTCATGTTTGTGTATTTTTCATAAAGACGTGTACTGTAGCAACCCTATATGCATAAACATCCCTGTTCCTGGCAAACCAATGGATGAGGAGGTCCTACCTGACAGATAAAAATGATATCTAAAAGCAACCTGCACCAAATTTAATATGTTTCAGTACAATTATTTCCCTAGTTGCCCTGATATATTTGTAAGGAGGTAAACAGCTGACATAAATTGTGCTTCTTAGTTTAATTTAATTACCTATGTCATCACAGTTCTGGGGGAAAAAAAGTATAATATGATTCTAGCTCACTAATTCCATTAAGAAGAGAAGAATTCAACTTGCTGTGAAATAAAACTTCTGCTTTGAAAAATCCACAGAACTCAGAGCTGTTGTCTTAAAATTAATGATCTAACCCCTTGGCTATAAGAAGTAGTTATTGTGCAGGTGTAAAAAGAAACAAAGGCAGCCATGTAGAGAAGTAACTGCATTCTTGGAATAGAAAGTAATTAGCCTGGAAATGCAAGAAATGGAGTGGGAAATGAATGAGAATCTTAACAAACCATCAATATCCCAATTCTTGCCAATGGTCCTGCCTTGTCGGGCAGAAAGTTAATGTTATAATTTGAGAGGAGATTTGAGATTTTTAAAGGAGTACTTTGAAATTTGTTAGTGTCATCAAGTTGGGGTTTCTAGAAGCTGCCCCAGGGCTTATTGTTGGTATCTTACATGGCAATTATAGGGGAAAAAGGACATTAAATTACATATATTGGAAATATCACTCACTACTTCCAAGAAAGGAATTATTCTTATGTACTTGGTCAGGTCCTGAGGGCTCCTGAATGGACAAAGTCCACATAAGGGGAAATGAAAACAAGTAGCGAGTTAACAACCATAAGTAGGTCTACATAATAAAGATCTTATTCTAGACAGAATTCTTATTCTAGAGCTTCTCTAGAGAGAAAAGAGAAAAGGCAACAAGGAAGACTAAGAGGGAAATTTGGGGGAATTTGTAACAATAAAAGGGGGATATTTTAAAGCAGTTTATTGGAGTTTGAGAGATTATAAAAACAAGAGAGATGAGGAACATTAATTGCTAAAAGATGCGAATACATTCCTCCCTTTGCCAGCTTTATACTTGGTAAATATACCAGGGCAATGGTCAGTGCCAGTTTCACTAGCTGCAAGCCACATTGTGCTTCAGAAAAATTAAGGAACAGAAGAATCCACTCCTCTCAATATCCCCCCCAAACGCTTAAGAGCTGCACCTTAGGTATCTCTTTTGGGGTAACTTAATATAATAGCAGCAGCAGCCAGAGTAGCTGTTAAAATATATTGAGCACTTATTATGTGTCAATAGGAAATGAATGAGAATTAGTCTCTGGATTATTTTATTTTATCCTCACACAAATATTTTATGGTAAGTGTTATTATCCTCAATCAGGAAAGTGACAATAGTAGCAACTAAGTAATTTTCCAAATGCATATATACTAATTTAGTGGTAGGACCACCCTAGACTCCAAATCCAGAGTGTTAACTACTACAATATCCTATAAAGCAAAACAAAGCCAAAAAACTTTGGGACACATTTATTGAATGATTTTTCAGTGCACCAGAAAGTATATTTGAAACTTTATGTGTTTTATCTCTTCTAATTTTTTTCAGAAAAAAAAATTAATGTTCCATAAAGTATTCCCAATCATTAATCCGATTCAATATATAATTTCTGGGGTTTTTACTAAAATCTAAACTCTTTACTGACATGAATGATACTAATATAAAGTAAGTAGAACACTAAGTAAAACAAAAACAGAGCAGAGGACTCCCACTTCTGAGAAGATTGAGTAGATGTGCTTTCATCACCAAGTACAACTCAAAGCCCTGGAAATCAATATATAAAGCAAGCATAAGAAGAATGGAAATTGATTAGGCAACTAGAACACAAAGAAAAAAAAGGGTGATGGGTTCCTGGGTTTTCTGTTTATACCAGATAGGGTGCTGCAATGCCAAAGGGTGCAGGCAATAAGTCCCAACAAAAACGTGATCTATATAGACAAAGGGCCAGGAAAGAGCAGCCAAACAAAACAGAAAACATTTAGACAATAACACTCTGCTCCAGTAAACCATCACAGAAAAAACTGTGGCACCAACCTGTACCAATGCCAGCAATGGTTAAGTGGGAGCTTGAACTTTCACCCTTTCTGGACCGTAATGGTGTACTCCAAACCTCCCTCCTACCTGGTGTCAGGGAAGGTTGAGTAGGGAATTAGGACCCAATGGGACAATAGGAAACCCACTCTCCCCCTAGCTGTAATGTCAATGAAGACCACATGGCAAATTTGTAATTTCAGCTCCACTTACCAATAATGATGCTATATACTTAATCTCCATTAGAATGATGTCAGAAGAAGCCTGCTGGAAAGTGAAGAATTTTACCAACACCTAGTGGTAGTAACAAGGCCCCTACCCCAATTCATAATGTCAGTAAAAGACACAGGGGAGCAGTAATGGTGAACTATTATCCCTTACAGCAAGGGACCTATCATATCAGTGGAGGCTATTTGAGATCTAGTATTCCCACCCTTATTTAGCAATGAGGAGTCTACCCACTACTTTGGGTGTTAATGGACACTGAGTGGAGAATCAAGAATTCTACCACCACCTGGCAATAACAAAACAGTAAAGATCTTTCCCTGGCTTAGCAGTGTGAAAGGATGCTATACAAAACATAAAATAAGATCCAGTCTGGCATAGTACCCAAAAAGTGCAAGCTTTAATCTAAAACCATGCATTATACAAAGAACCAGAAGGGTCCCAAAATGAATGGAAAAAAAGACAATCAATAGCTGCTAGTCCTGCAGTGACAGAAATGTATAATTATCTGACAAATGTTTCAAAGCAGCCATCATAAAAATGTCTCAATCATAAAAAATGAGCAATCAAGTTACACTTTTGAAACAAGTGAAAAAAGTAGAGAGTCAGGAAATAGAATGTTTCTGCAAAGAAATAGGAGCTATAAAGAAAGCCACAAGGAAATTTTAAAACTAAAAAAAAAAAAAACCATGGAAAAAAAGTAAAACTCAATGGATGACCTCATCACAAAATGGAGGAGATAATACAGAACAAAAATTCAGAAAACTTGAAGATAGAACAAGAGAAATTAACAAACCTGGACAACAGAGAGAAAATAAACAAATAACAAAAGTGGACAAACCCTCTAGAGCTTGTTGACTATAATATAAGATCTAATGATATTGCCATGGGAGTTCCTAAATGGGAGAAGAAAGTAGCACTACAAAAGTAGTGAAGGAAGTAATGACTAAAAACTTTAAATTTGTCAAAAAACACAAACTTAAATATTCTAGAATAAACTCCAAAAAGGAAAATCCAAAGAGGTTCACACAAACATACATTATAATTATACTTCTAAAAAATAAAGACAAAGAAAAACACCATGAAAGCAGATGGAAAGAAAGAAATCTACTGCCTGAAGAGAAAACACTAATTCAATTGACAGCAGATATCTCATATGAAATCATAGGGTTCAGAAGGAAATGCTAAGAGAAAGAGCGATTAACCCAGATTTCTATATACCTTCAGAAATGAAGGGGAAATCAAGATAATCTCAGAGGAAAAAAAAGAACTTAGAGGATTTGTCACCGATAGACCTAGCCTAAAAGAGTGGCTAAGTTAAGTTCTCTAAGCAGACCAAAAAGGAATATTCAAGACAATCATGTTACAAATACACAAGATTAAAGAGACAGAAAGGAAAATCAAATGTCTTCAGTATAATCTAAATAGAAAATTGATGACATGAGTAGATTATGATGCTATGTACATGTGATGTACTACCTACAATAACCACTAAAAACTATGCAAATATATATCCTGAAAACACTAGAAATAAATGAAAAGGTGATTAAAAATATTCAAGTGACCCAAAGGAAGACAGGAAAAAGAAAACTGAATAGATAAAAAGTTGGCAGTTTTAAGTTCCAATATGTCAATAATTACATTAAGTGTAAATGGTTTGAATTCACCAATTAAAAGACAGAGACTGGCAGAATGGATTTACAAACATGACCCAACTGTATCCTGTCTATATGAAATTCACTTCAAAAATACAGTAAAATCTTGGCTTGGGAGTAACTTGTTCTGCGTGTGTTTCACAGACAAGTGAACATTTCTAATAAATTTTAACTTGATCAACAAACGATGTCTTGCAATATGAGTAGTATATGACACTAAATGTAATATGATTACCACTGAGCCAATGGTTCTTGAAATTTGCTTTGATATACAAGTGCTGTGGATTACAAGCATGTTTCTGGAATGAATTTTGCTCATAAACCAAGGTTTTACTGTAGTTGAAAGTAAGAAAATACATGATTAATCAAAAGAATACAGGAGTGTAATATTAAAAGAAGATAAAGTACCCATAGTAGCAGTGTATATCACCAGGGTCAGAGCAGAATATTATATAATATTAAAAGGATACCAAAAAAATATCGATTGTAAATATGTATGTACCAAACAACAGAGATGCAAAATATGTAAAATAAACACTAGTAAAACTGAAAAAAAAATAGAAAATCTATAATTACAATTGGAGACCTCAATGACCCTCTCTCAACAAATGGTAAAATATCAAGTCACAATATCAGCAAGGGCATAGAACTCGACACCATTTTCCAGTGGGACTCAATTGATATTTACAGAATACTCTGCAGAACAACAGCAGCATACACATGCTTTTCAAGTGATTATGAACATATCAGGATAGACCATATTCTAGGCCATAAAACAAATCTCAACATATTTAAAAGAAATGAAACCATGCAGAGTATGTTGCTTGACTATGATGCAATCAAAATGCAAAATAAAGAAATATAAGAGAAAAAAAATCTCCAAATACATGGAAATGAAACAACACATTACTAATCGCCCATCAGTCAAAGAAAAAGTCCCAAAGGAAATTAAAACATACATCAAAGTAAATGAAATTGAAAATATAATACAGCAACATTTATGAGAAACAGCTAAACAAGTGCTGAGAAGGACATTTATAGCACTAAATGCATATATTAAAGAAGAGAAAAATATCTGAAATTAGTAATGTAAGGTCTGGGATGCCTGGGTGGCTCAGTTGGTTAAGCATCTGACTTATGATTTTGGCTCAGGTCATGATCTGATGGTTGTGAGACTGAACCCCACATTGGGCTCTGTGTTGAGCGTGGAGCCTGCTTAAGATTCTCTCTCTCCCTCTCTCTCTGCTCCTCCCTTTCTCTGTCTCCCTGTCTCTAAAATGAATGAATGAGTTAATTAGTTAACGAATTAATTAATATTCTACCACAACAACCTAGAAGGAGAATAGTAAAACAAATCCAAAGCAAGAAGGAGAGAAAGAAAAAGACAAAGCATAAATCAATGAAAATGAAAACACAAAAATTATGGAGAAAGAGAACACCAATGAAACAACGAACTTATTTTTTTATTTTTTAAAATGTTTGTTTATTTTGAGAGAGAGAGAGTGAGCATAATGGGAGATGGGCAAAGAAAGAAGGAGAGAGAGAATCTAGAGCTGACAGCACAGAACCTGACACAGGGCTTGATCCCATGAGTCCATGATATGATCTGACTTGAAACCAAGAGTTAGACGCCTAACCAACTGAGCCACCCAGATGCCCCAGAACTGATTTTTTTTAAGATTAATAAAATTGGCAAACCTAACAAGTCCGACAATGAAAAAAGGAGACTTAGATTTCCAACACTACCAAAAACAAACAAAAACAAAAAAGCTACCACTACAGACATGTCAGATATCAGAAGAATAAAAGGTAAACTGTACAAAGAACTCTGTATTCATATTTTTGATAACATAAATGAGATTGACCAATTTTTCAAAAAACATTAAGGTACCACATCACACCCAATGTGAAATAGAACATTTGAATAACTCTACAACCATTTAAGTAAATAAAATTCAATGTCAAAATCTCCCAAAGAAATCTCCATAGATGGTTTAACTGGAGAATCCTACAAAATATTTAAAGAAGAATTAACACCAATTGTAAACAATCTCTTCCAGAAAATACAAGGAAAGGAAATACATCCTAGTTTATTTCATGAAGCTAATATTACTCGGATATCAAAATATGGCAAGGATAGCACAAAAAAAGGAAAATGGCATATCAACATTCCTTATGAATATAGACAAAAATAGCTCTTTAAAAACTTAATAGGATCCAGCATTATATAAAGAGGATTATACACCACGACCAAATGGCATTTATAGCCAGAATGCAAGGCTGTTTCAAAATTAGACAATCAGTATAATCCACCATATTAATAAACTAAAGAAGAAAAATTATAGAATCTTATGAATCTTTACAGAAAAATTATTTGATGTAATTCAATACCCATTTGTGATACCAACCCTCAGGAAAATAGGGATAGAAGGGAATTACCTCAGCTTAATAGAGAACATCTGCAAATACATGAGCTAACATATTTAATGGTAAAAGACTAAGTTCTTTTTTTCCACAGACTGGAAACAAGACAAGAATGCATGCTCTCACCTCCCCTACGTAACATAGTGGTAAAAGTTTTAGTCAATGCAATAGTACAAGGAAAGGAAACAAAAGCATACAAATTAGAAAGCAAAAACAAAACTGTTGCTTTACATTTATTTAGAGGTGATATAACTATGTACAAAATCCAAAAGAATATTTTAAAATAGTAGAGCCAACAGGAAAATTGATCAAGATCACAAGATATGGTATAAACATATAAAAAGCAATTATATTTCATGTATTAACAGAGAACACCTGGACACCAAGATTTTTAAAATGTAATACCATTTACAACTGCTCAAAGAAAAGAAATACTCAGGTAAAATCTAACAAAACTTGTATGTTGAAAACTACAACACTGGTAAAGAAATCAAAGATCTATATAGATTGAGAGATATCTAATTTCCTGGATTGAAAGACCCAATGTAGCAATTCTCCCCAAATTTATATACATGAATGCAATCCCTATCAAAAAGGCAGCATGGTTTTTTTTTTTGTAGATATAAACTAGATCACTCTAAAATATACTTGGAAATACAAAGGAATTAAAATAGCTAAAACAAAATGAAAAAAAGAACAAAGTGGAAGGAAATATTCTTTCTAATTTCACAAATTTTTGTATATGTGCAGTAAAGAAGACCAAGTAGTATTGGTGGCAGGATAAACACAAATCAATGGTATGAAATAGAGGACTGAGAAACAGACCCACTCAAATATACAAATTTATTTTTGACAAAGATGCAAAAGTAAGTCAATGAATAAAAATAGCCTTTTCAACAAATGATGCTTGAAAAATTGGATATCCATAGGGAGATGGAAAAAGAACCTCAATCCAAGTCTCACACATTATAGAAATATTAACGCTAAATGGTTCACAGACATAAATGTAAAACAATAATTTTGTTTTAGAAAATCTCCTGTATCTTGGGCTTATCAAAGAATTCATAGACTTGATACCAAAGGCTTGATCCATAAAAGGAAAATATAAACTGGACTGTGTCAAAATTAAAACTTTTACTTTGCAAACATGTCTCTTAAGAGGATGAAATATAATACTTCCACTAGGGGTAAACATCAAGAGAATTCTAAAGGTCATTGTTGCAATGTGCTATTTTGAAAAATTCTCAATTAAAAAAAATATTCCCTCTAAGGCTCTCAGTTACCTCAAACCTAGAAGTTAGTATCTTTGCTTTGAAAGAAATAATAGCTTCATGCAGCTTAATTTCTAAACTTAGAATTTCTAAACTTATCACAGTATGGTAGAGAAGGAGAGTATTTTAGAGGCCTAAACCTTCCTTACCAATAAAGAAACAGGTCAAGAGAAGCCAAACAACTTCTATTTATTGACTGAATGAGGACTAGAATCATGTTCTTCAATTTATAATCTGGGGCTCATTTCACTGTAGCACACTGACGTGATTAGTATATTTATAGTATTTATTATGCTTTTAGTATTTCATTTTAGCCCTGTAGGAGACTCTCAAATTGCCACCAGACTTTCCAATCTACTAATCACAGAAAGATTACTACAACTAAGTCCAGAGATTTAAAAAGGTGCCTCAGAAAGGCATCTGATTAACAGAATAGAGAAAAAAAAATATTTTCAAACCACGTATCTGGTCAGGGACTATGTTCCAGAATATACAAAGAACCCTCAAAACTCAAAAGTAAATGAACACAAAATCCACCTCAAGAGTGGGCAAAAGATATGAAGAGACATTTCACCAGAGAGGATATAGAGATGCAACGTGAAACAATGTTCAATATCATTACCCATTAAGGGAATTCAAGTTAAAACCATGATGAGACATAAGTGCATACCTATCACAAAGACTAAAATAGGGGTGCCTGGGTGACTCAGTCAATCATCTGATTCTCATGTTTTGTGGGCTCAAGCCCCACATAGGGCTCATGGAGCCTGCTTGGAATGCTCTCTCTATCTCTCTCCCTCTCTGCCATTCCCCTGCTCCCTCTCTCTCTTTAAAAAATAAATAAATTAAAATTAAAAAACTTAAATTAAAAAAAAGAAAGGCTAAAATAGAACTACAAAGGATGGTGAGGATGAGGATGAACTCAATTACTAATGAGCTACTGGTGGTCATGTAAAATAGTAGTCACTATGGAAAGAAGTTTGGCAGTTTCTTAGAAAACTAAACAGGCAACAACCATATGATTCAGCAATTGCACTCTTGAGCATCCAAGGGAAACTAAAACTTATGTTCACACAAATTCTGTACGTGAATGTATACATAAGCTTCATTTCTAAGAGCTCAAAACTGGAAGCAATCCGATGTCCTTCAATGAATGGTTAAAAACTGGTACCTCTATACCTTGAAATTCTACTCAGTAGTAAAAAGAGACAGAATATTGACACATGTAGGATCTGGGGGAATTCCAGAGCATGATGCTGAAAGAAAAAAGCCAATCCAAAAAGATTATATGTTGTTATAATTCCAGTGAACATTCTTGAAATGAAAAAAAAAAAAATCCTAGAAATGGATAAGAGGTTAGTGGCCACCAGGGATTGAGAAGGGGGTGTGGATAAAAGGGAAGTGGTATCATTGCAAAAGGCTATGTGAGAAAGTGTGTTTTACTCCCCTCCCTTACACCCCACTAGTGAGGAACAGATTCCTACCCTACAGTTATAGAGATGGCCAAATACCTGACACCGCGCATGGGGCAAATGAGATTGACTGCAGCTTATTAGTCACATATACCTACAGCCCAGGGATGGAGAAACACTGCATCATGCAGGATCACAGTGAGGGTTGTACTAGGGAGCACAGTGAACACTCAGAGGTTGTTTGAGGGAGGCTTTGCAGTTTCAAGAGGATTGCAATGAAAGGATGCGACTGGCTAATTTGAATATGTCCACAGTCAGCCAGGAAACTGGAGTTATTAACTCCAGGGATAAGCAGGAACTGTGCTGGTCCCCATGATAGAGAAGGTTGTTTGCCTAGGGGACCTTATCTGCAGAAGCAGAATGGGAAAGGGAATTTATGATTACGCTACTCGAGTGCCTTTTATTTTCCCAGATAAGAAAGCAACACAATATTGGACCTTAATTTTAGGACCTATATCATAAATTCGTATGACAAAGGAAATGTTCTATATCTTGACTGAATTAATACTAATAACCTTCTTGTGATACTGCACTATAGTTTTGCCAGGTGTTATCATGGGAGGAAACATTGCAGTCAGCAGAATGGAAGCTTAGAAGAGGAGGAAGTATTTGCCATAAGCTGACTCATTCAAGAGTTTGGTCAGAAAAGATTGCTGGGAATTGAGTAGACAGCATCCATAACAATGCATGACTGTAAATCTCAAACGACTATTATAGAATTTAACAAATATTCCTTTTATGTAATTTGTATACCATCTAATGGCCACAGCTTTTTCCACACAATTTAGGATGTGCAAAAAAGGTAGAAGACAACTTTTTTTACTGCTGAGGGTGGTCCATTTTTGTGGTTTCTAAACATGAATGAATTAGAGAAAAATACAAGGTAATACAATCCACCGTGGTTCTGGTCGGTACAATACAAAAGTGTTCACTGAATGCCAGAGAGCTTAGGTTTGAGTGTATTTACACAGTAGAGAATGGAAAAAGCACAAAGTCATAATAGTGGAATATGAAGATACAGAGAGAAAAGGGAAAAGAAAAAGCCCTGAGGTATAAATAGATACAACTGAAGGTGCACACGTATATATGTATATAGTGTGTTCAGTGACAATTGATCAGCCCAAGTAAAACAGGAGTTTCTTTGCAGAGTATAGCTCAATGGCTAAGACATCATATTCTGTTATTGAACTGCCCAGATGTGAATAGTGATTTTGCCCCTCACCAGCCATTTAACTTTGGGCAAATTATCTAACTTCTCCAAGCCTCATTTCTTCTTCCATAAAAAGGCACAAAAACTGCACTTTCTTATAGTACAGTTGTGCTGTCTAAATGTGAAAATGGGTACAAAGCATTTGTCACACTGTCCAGCATATAATATGTATGTGATAATTGTGAATGATAATTTAATAGTTGCCTAAGTATGAGTGAACCAGACAGTAAGGGGGTTTAACATTTTAGGATCAGAAATCTCACCTTGATAGGTCCTGGAAGCAAAGAAGAACCATGGAAAATTTTTCAAGAGGGTTTACAATCCATTAAATAAAATATATCGATTGATGTACCTATTGATATGCTAGAATTCGTCAATTTGCTGCTCTTCACATCACTCTCTGGCATTGGAATTATTAGCCTTGATTCACAAATAAAGAATCTGTGGCTTAATGAGAGTGAGTTATTCAAGTTCAGACAGAAAAAAAAAAAAAAAAAAAAAAGGTCAGGCCAGGCTTTCTCGCTTCTGGTCCAAAGCTCTTTCTGTCAGTAGGTGGTTTCCATGAAGGATATAACCACAGAGTGTGGCTGGCAGATGGCCACTCCAGAAAAAGGGGTGGCAAGTTTCACATGAGCAGAAAGAATGAGGGGTGCACATTTGAAGAATTCAGTAGAGTATGTAAAATTATTTATAATGAAAATAATCATTCAGGAAAATTAATCTAACAGAATAAAAGCTGGATGGGGAGAGGCTGAGTTGGGTGACCAGGATATCACAGTAACCCAAGACTATAAGGAAATCCTCTCTCTTGATGTTGGTTATTGGAATAGCCAGAAAGAACAACTGGACCATCTGGAGGAAGGGTCTATAATCAATGTACATTGAGGCAGATATTTTAAATCTGAGAATTGCGACCTCTTTCCTTTGATGTTTTTACAGTGCTTAATTATCCTGTCTTCTTCCAAAATGTCCTCCCAAATTAGAATAAATAAACCTTCATAATTATAAGAGCAAAAGATCATAATGTCTTCTTAAAATTATAATGATTATTCTGAAATGTGCCTATTATTTCATCTTTGGACAAAGAACTTGGACACATAGAATTTTTGAGAGGTTCTTTGTCTAATTTTCTTTCTCCCTAACCCCAAATTTGCCAGGAGAATGGTAATTATATGGTAAAACATTTGGCTTTGCCATTATTGCTAACAGTGTTACAATTTTCTACAATAAACCCGAAATTTTCCATGAAATATAAACACAATCAGCTGTCAAAGCCCTTTTTAAATCACAAGGAATTAGAAAAAAGTACTCTTGGATTTGTCTTAAGAAAAAATGGCATTGTGATAGCTTTGTTCCTCATTTCAGTCTTTAATGAATATTGTCTGTAATTCCCAACTCTGAATATTACTGAGACATCAATTTTTCTTGTATTTTAACATGCAAGTGAATTCTTTTGTTTGACAATTAGAAACATAATTAACTCTATTTTCAAAGCCTAGCTTTGATCTCTAAGAGAAGGAGTAACACTAACATTTAGAATAGCATATAGATAGTGAAGCGAAAGTGAAAACAATGATAAAATGTAGAGCAAACTAGAAAACAGTTTAAGTTCAAGGAGTTCATTTAATTGTCTAAGAGTCAAAGAACTATTTTATTATTGTGACACAATTTATTTTACTTGTAGATTTCACTGACATATATGCAAAAAAAAATTTCGTTGGCACCTTTGAAATTAGAGGCCTAGTCACAGCGATACTAAGATTTCTGTATCTGTAACAGGACACAAATGAATTGCAGAATGTTCATATTCTTTATACCTTCCCTTGGTCCTCCACAGAAGGTCTCATGTTTGGCATAACAGTCTCCTCCATCCTTTCCCCTTCCTAAATAGCAGATATCACATTCTGCTGTAGAGAAGCTACGTTAAGCTATAGGATAAAAGAATGGATTGAGAAAGAGCATTGGAGAGACCTAGAAAGGAATGGATGTTATAGAAAAGGGAGAAGTTATGAAAAATTTGTGGAAAGAGAAATTGTGCTATACATGTGATGGAAGTGGGTAGAAGACAAAGGGGCATGTCCCTAGATCCCCTTTTTGTAAGGTTGCTTCCCCCAAAATAGAATGTTGTGAGATAACAGAAAATATATATGTCAGTCTCTGCCCACAGTTCTTGGCATAAAACCCCTGAATCCCTTGTAAATTCCTCAGTTATAATAGCAACTAGGAGCATCTTTTTTTCTAATGAGGTGAGTCTGGGTGGGCTCCTGGTGGAGGCTGGTCACCAGAAAGATCAACTCATGATAAAGAAGCTTAGAAATTTCAACTCCATTTCCCCATCCTTCAGAGAGATCACAGGTGCCTATGTGAGCAAATGTCTATAAAATCCCCAAAGTATGAGGAGGTTTCCAGAGCTTCCAGGTGGGTGAACACAGCCACAGACTTGGAGGGTGACACACCCTAACTGCACAGGCACAGAGGGTCCTACACTAGGGACACTCCCAGACCTCATCCAACATATATTGCCATCTGGCTGTTTGTCTGCCTCCTTTATCACCTCCTTTATTTATTTATTTATTTATTTATTTATTTATTTATTTATTATTTATTTATTTTGAGAGGCAGGGAGGGGCAGAAAGAGAGAGAATCCCAAGCAGGCTCCACACTGTCAGCACAGAGCCCAACGCAAGGCTCCAACTCAGGAACCGTGAGATCATGACCTTAGCTGAAACCAAGAGTCAGACGTTCAACTGATGGAGCCCAGATGCCCTCACATCCTTTAATAAACTAGTAAAGCTAAGCATTTCCCTGATTTCTCTGAGCCACTCTAGCACATTAATCAAAATCGAGGAGGTGGTCATGGAAACCTCAGATTGGTCAGATGTACAGGGCACAGTCCAGACTTGAAATTGGTATCAGAAGTTTGGTAGGAGCAGTCTTGGGGGACATTAATCTGTGATGTGATGCTATCTCCAATAGATAGTGTCACAGTTGAGTTAAGTTGTAGGACACCCACTGGGTGTCTTGAGAATTGCTTGGAGGAAGTTCTCACACATTTGGTAACCACAAGGGTCAGCAATGTTATGTATAAATGTTAAGGAGACACTGGGGCACCTGGGTGGCTCAGTCGGTTGAGCATCCAACTTCAGCTCAAGTCATGATCTCACAGTTTGTGAGCTGGAGCCCTGCATCGTGCTCTGTGCTGACAGCTCAGAGCAGGGAGCCTGCTTCAGATTCTGTGTCTCCCCCTCTCTCTACCCCTCCCCTGCTCACGCTCTGTGTCTTTCTGTCACTCAATAATATATAAATGTTAAAGAAAAATTTTTTTTTAAGTTAAGGAGACATAAAGAGGGAAAAACTGGTTTTCCCCTAATACTGATGTCCAATTAAATTTGAATTTCAGATAAACAGATAATATTTTAGTGTGAGTGCACCCCAAATGCTGGGTCATCTGGAACTCTTTCTTTCCTTTCTTCCCTTCCCTCCTTCTTTTATTTTTTCTTTCTTTTCTAAATCTGGCAGCCCTGCTTTACATTATCTTTTAAGGGATGGATTCCTTAAAAATTACTTTGGCTGTTGGATTACATGTCTTTGATATGACATTATTCTGGAACAGGACTAGGTGGATCCAGTCTTTAATGGGTCACATTTCCAAAGATAGGCATCAGGATGTCTTGGGACCTTCCTGGAAGTTAGGTAGAACCTGAATCTTAAATACCCTGAAAGTGCAGCAATAGATCCTTGGTATTCAAAGATACATGTGTTTAAGCATGGAGGAAAAAATAGTGACTTAACAAAGCCTCAGAAGTTCATAAAATATAATAATGTAATCTGTTCCAGTAAAGATTATTCTTTGTTTCCTAGGGATTTCACCCCATAATTAAGGCAATCATGGAAAGAACCAGATGTATACAGTAAAGTTGGCTTTACTATAATTATTCACTCTCATATTTGGCTGGAATTAAAAACAAAGTTCATTCCCACAGTAGAAATGGAGAATTGTGCTATTGCAATTTCACTTACTTATTTTAAAATTTAAATTTGGGAAAGAAATTATATACACAAAGCTGTTATTTGGCTGTCTTTTTGAGTCTGCAGAAGAGAGATAGAACTCTTCTTGCAATATGGGGCATGATGCATTCAAATAGGCACTATATTAGTCACAATAACTTTACCACACAGGGCTGGAATATACAGAATATCCATACTATAAGCTCTCAGTCTCAGCTGTCTGTATTTTATTATTCTAGTGAATAGGTATGTGATTAATAACAATATCTGTAGAGCTTTTTCTTTCTCTTTTTAAGATTTGCTGATGTGTTATTCCCCTACCCCTCACCCTTAAAGCTTCTGCTATTCCACTCTTTTGCATAGAAACCTTCAATAGCCCTTCCCTGAACTCTGGAGAAAGTATCACATGCTTTTAATGTTTGACAATGCTTCTTGTACGTGGCCCCAGGCATCCTCTCCAGCCCCTAAGTCCATGATCTTGACATGATGGGCAAATTCTCTGGATTGGTCCCCTGTTCCCTCTCAGTCAAGGAAATTTGCACTTGATGGTACTTCTGGGTACAAAACACTTTTCTCCACATTCTCACTTCTACCTAACTCCTACTCAATTTCCTGGTCTCAGCTTAGACTCCACTTTTTTCTGAGAAGACCTAAATCAAGATTGATTAGGTGACATTGTCATTAGGTTCCATACATCCCGAACTTATATTGACATAGCAATTATTACACTCAATTATAATTGTTTACTTATTTATATGTCATACTAGAAACTTCCTTTAGAATTGAGTCTTATTTACAGCTTAATCCTAGTACCTAGTACAGTCTTCTCAAAGAATGTATCTCAATAATTGTTGTTGAAAGAATAAACAAATAAACGTTTGTGCTGCTAGAAGTTTAATTCGCTATAGCAGATTTTCCAATGGCAAAATGGTTGCATCAACAATGCAAACGATGGCCATTCCAACAAGAAACCACTGAAAATTGCTGCAATTAGCAAAAACAGGTGGAAACTGGGCATCTTCTTTTAGTACAATCCATTTCCTTTGAATACTACAGAAAAACAGTTCAGTTTAGATGCAGGCAACTGTGCTTGAATCCTGTGTCACACACCACACCTTTGAAATTGTGTTAGCTTCTAGCATTAGTGAATATAAGTGATATCATTCTCTCCTAAATCCTTCCGTTTTGAAAGCCATGTGACAGCTCAGACCTCTATGCAACCCATCAATCAGTGAATGATTCAGTCCATTTTTTAATTTCAAGTCATACTCTATAAAAAAGGCCATAGCTACATCGTCAATATTTGACCACTTGAAGCTTAAATTGTTTTCCAGGCTGACAAGTGCTCAATCGGTCAATTGCCCAAAAGATAATCCCATTGACTGTCTTTATAACTGAAATAATTGAAGCTATAGTCTAGAATTTTTTTTTTAAGTGTTTTGAAGCCTGAATCAAATAAATCAGTTAAAATCTTCTCATTTGCTCGGCAATCACCCTGGCAACATCTGCCTGAAGTTACCATACAAATTTGAACAATGGTGGTGAGCTAAGATGAAACATTTGGTGATTTATGTTTGTTTCCAAATGGGAAAACAGTAAACAGAAATGAGAAAATCTCAATGTTTGAATCTGATTCTGATATGAACAAAATAGGAAAACTGAAAATAAAGAGTATGATTTCTCCTCCTCCCATTTTTAATACCTTAGCATACTGGGATAAGCTCAAGTACTATACACACTGATTAGAAATACTTCAGGAGTAAGGACTTATTCTATACTGCTCCAGTTTAATGATAGGGGCTACCAGCAGAACCACTAATCATACCCAGTTTAGACAATATTGAGCCATTTCAACACTTTTTATAATTTACTATTATTTAGAGGGCAAGATACCATAGCTTAGTGATTACCTTCTATTATTGCTTCTTGAGTGATCTGGGATATAATGCCAGAGTGAGTTTAAATACCAGCTAGCTACCTTTAAAGTACCTAGGGAGTTGAAGGAGCTCTATTTCTGAGTATTTGTACCAAAGAGGATCAACCTACTAGATTTGATATAAGCTTTCCAATTTATCCATTTTGTTCTGAGTGCTACCTATTTGAAAGCTCTGCAGTGTTATTTGAAAGCCGGTTATGAGAAATTTATTAGACACTGATGGAATATGTTGGGCCAGATATAAGAGGGAAAAAAAATACCAAGGCTTCACCTTGGCTCTTTTCTTGGGCTTTATAAAAGAAATATCGAATAATTAATGTTGCCTTGGTATTTAGTATCTCAGCCTGGAGAACCCTGGACAGAGTCAACCCTTATGTCTTCATTTGATTTATATTGCCTGCTTACAGATGGATGGGTCTGTTTGGAACATACCAAATACTAATAAAAATCTCAATTAATTCATAAATATGGTCTATGAGCCTTCACATTTTCAGCCTTTTTCTCTATGAAACAAAACGCTTTCAACCTGCACTGAGTCACAGTGTCATTTTTTTAAACATTTAAACTGTCTCAGAGTCTTGACAGATGTATAACACAAAGCATTTAAAAGGGAAATGTTTTACTTAAGTAAGTTACAGTGCTACAAAACTGTCTAAACACTACAAAACACTTCACTTCAAATCACGGACTCTTTAAAGAAAACCCTAGAAAACACAACTTTCTAAAACAACAACTAATCTTTATTTTGGGTTTCTTAGTAATTGACTAGGATGTGGTAATCTTTTGGAGTGATAAAATCCAAAAGAAAATGACCAAAATCTGGCTGGAGATGGTCCATTTAGTACTCACTTTTACAGCTAGTACAGCACGGGCGTGAGGAATTTGGAATGGGAATTTCTCTTCAATATGTCAGCTGGAGGACAATACTAGATCCTTAAGGACTCCAGTTTGAAAATCCTACTTTTTAACCCTACTTACTTCTACGATCTTGATTTGAAATAAACGCAAATAAACTTTTCCAAATGGTTCAGGGAACCTCCTTACTTAACTCTTAAACTGCAATAATTCCAATTTATAGGCCTTAGGGTTAGAGACCTGCAATCTGTATTTTCTTTCAAAATGTAGAAATAGGGACACCTGGGTGGCTCAGTTTGTTAATTCTCCAACTCAGCCCAGTTCATCATCCCACAGTTTGCGGGTTTGAGCCCCGCATCGGGCTCTGTGCTGACAGGTCAGAGCCTGGAGCCTGCTTGGGATTCTGTGTCTCCTCTCTCTGCCCCTCCTCCACTTGCGCGCGCACGCGCGCGCGCGCTCTCTCTCTCAAAAATAATCAACATTAAAACAAATGTTTTGAAATGTAGAAATAACCTAAATTAAGCCTAAGCAGTTTACTTAAAAACATAATCCTTCCGGGGCGCCTGGGTGGCTCAGTCGGTTCAGGTCATGATCTCACCATCAGTGAGTTAGAGCCTCACAATAGGCTCTGTGCTGACAGCTCCGAGCCTGGAGCCTGCTTCAAAGTCTATGTCTCCCTCTCTCGCTGCCCCTCCCCCACTCATCTTGTCTGTCTCAAAAATACAATAAAAACATTAAAAAAAATTTTTTTAATGTAATCCTCCCATCACAACCCATCTCTCACTAGAGTTAATTTCCTCCATAGCGTGAAAAACCATCTGCACTATTAAAAATTTCCCTTACTTAGCTGTCTCCTCAAACTAGAATGTAAGCTCTAACAGGGAAGGGATTTTGTTTGTTTTGTTCATTGCTTTAGCTCCAGGAATGCACACAGTAGACAGAATGAAAAGTTGTTGAATGTAAGTGAATGAAAATATAAACATACTATAGTAAGCTACTAATAGTAAAAGTTGTCAAGTGGAAAACAAATCTGGACTTAGAGGAGGAGAGACAGAATTCAAAAATACTATTGTGGGGCTCCTGGGTGGCTCAGTTGGTTAAGTGTCTGATTCTTGATTTCAGCTCAGGTCATGATCTCACAGTTCTCGAGATCAAGCCCCACATCAGGCTCTGCCCCTCACCCCTCTTTCAAAATAAGCAGACTTAAAAAAATTACTACTCAATGTAGACAAGGAGAGCATTGCAGTTAAGAAATTCAGGACTATTGCAAAACAGAGAACACCCTAATTGGAAGTGTCTCAAAGGACAGGTAGAAAGTCCTCTCTTTTTTGAGGGGGCAGGGAGGATAAACAAGGTCAGGAGGAACTGGCTGTGAGTGAGTGGGATAAGTAGGTGATAACCTTGATAGCTCCTCAGGAACTTTTTTCCCAGAGGTTAGCCATTTCTCCATAGGGACCATTAAGGTGGTGCTACTAACTTTCCAATGATAGCTCAAGGGTGGGTAAATGTCTTGGAGTGTAGGGGAAGGAAGAAGTTCGACTCAAGTTTAGTCAAACCGGTGAAGGAAACAGGTCAGCTAATCATTCATGCAGCAAAGAATAGGAATTTGGAAGTTCTCTGTGGCCTGTAAACAAGAGGGTGGGGGCATCCACAAATCTTATCCAAGTCTTATGGAGATGTGTAGCTCTTGGCAGTGAGCCATTCCTCTTAACCAACCAAAAAGGGGATTAGATTTGTTGACAACAGCTATTTTCTAGGGGCAATGGGCTCAGGTAATGTGAGAAGTAAGGGAGATGATTCATTCGTAGACATACCAAATAAAAGCTGTACTGTCTAGTTAACAGGTTTACAACCTAATGGAAATATGTACAACCTCCTCCCCCAATAATGGAGTCCCAAACCCTTAGACACTCACTTCTTGGTTCTTCTTCCCCTCTCCATTTTGTGGGCTTATTTTCACAGGCTTTGCAATGACCATGGGCCAAAGAACAAAGGGAAGGGGGACTGAAAGTCTCTGCATCACCTCACAGAATGTACATTTGTTCTAATGAGACTACTTTTTGCCTTACGTGCACATAGGCGATGTCTGGATAAGGCTGTAACCTCTATAGTACTCAGCCAATGAGGACTCAGTGAAGAAGGGAGGGGCTTGCATGCTAGGAAACAAATTGTCTGCTGTAACTGCCCCATGTGTGCCTCTCCATCAGACACCTGCTCTTGCAAGAGCATTGATTAAAACCTCCCTTCAGTGTACTCCAAGTCTTTGTGCCCCTCCTTTGTGTCAGGGGGGTTATTTCTCACAGGTAAAGGTCAATGTTGTTAAAGGATTTATTTATAAGCATCGCCAAAAGGAAAAATAGTTTGCAAGAATAAAAAGTAATCAAAGAAGAAATGATGAACATGAAACTGTATTGTGCATTCTGTACAAGTCTGTCTTGTATTTTTCCACAGTTCCAGGCCTGTCATTCTAGAAGAGGTTGCTACCTTCACACAGGTATCGTCCATACTAACCACAAAGATAACAAAGGTAGAAATATTCTGTGCTATTCTGCCTGCCATTCTTCTCCATGAACATATGCGTTAAATGAGTCAGAGAAGGGAAATGGGACTAACAAATTCTTTGTTTCATGGTACTAATTGTGATTCTGCCATTTAGGGATTCATATTTTTATATACAAGGAACCTCATGAACAAACCAACTACGTTTATGTGGTTTCTCCATCTTAGTAAAAGGCAGATTCACACATTCATATGCCCCAAATCTGCAGCCATCTTTACTCCTGTCTTTCACACTGCATATTCAATCTGCCCACAAATCTCATCAAAATGCAGGCATAACCTGACCACTTCCCACCTCGACTACTATCAGCTGCATTTTTATAATCCTATCCATTATGTCAGATGCGCTCCTACAGGGCTACTACCTCCTGCTCCCTCTGCCCAGAATGTCCTTCCTCCCAGCATGGATCTCCCTCATATCTTTGGTTCTTGGCTCAAATGTCACCGTATCTGAGAGGTCATTCATGTCCAGCTCAGATCAAATAGCAAACTCTTCTCTCTTAGCACCCTGTTTACTCTGCTTTGCTTTTCTCTGGAGCACTAACTATGGTGTCTCCTGATTAGATTGGATGGGAAGGCCACAAAATGTGGAGGTGTCCCAGTTGGATGGGGGCCAGGGGCATGGACAGTGAAAGAATTCATCCAGGGCAGAAAATAAAGAGATAAAAGTTTATTGAATACACTACAAGGAAGCAGCAGGCAGGACAGTGAGACTGTGTATGGTGAGGCAGTGTGTGTGTTGGGGGGGGGGCTCTGTCACAGGATGGAGTGAGGGAGTCTGGGAATGTATGAAATGTCCCCTTTGGTGCCTTGTTGTCATTGGTCAGTTAGGGCTCAAGTCTATTTCGAGTGGTCACTTAATGAGCCTGTTTGCATTCAGCTCGGTAGTCGCTGTGGGCCTTTTTCCCTTGGTCAAGTTTCCATTGCTCAAGCCTGCTGACTAAAAGCGCCTTCTACACAAACCTCAATCATTCATTCATTCATTCATCCATTCATTCATTCATTCATGCGTTGGTTTCTATCACCCTACCATGAGATCTTTTTGTTCAGTGCCATACCTACAGCACTTAGAACAGCATTTATCATAGTTTAGGCATTCAATAAATATGTTGGATGAATAAATGATTTACAGTTTCATGAAATTTAAAGTTCTTTGTACAACTATGTTGCTCTGAGACACGGGAAGAAAAAAGGGAAAACACATTGTCAGCAATACTAAAGAATTTTCCATAGATAGTCCAAATTCTCTCCCCTTAGAAAAAGAAAAAGTTGTACTTAACTACATTCAGGTGAAATACTGGACTTATTTTTTGCTATAAACTCTACCAGAAGTCTAAGTTAAGTGCTGTAAATACAACTTGTATTTTAGGAGCATATCATTTTGATCTCACCCATCTCTATATACTCAGCACCTGCCACGGAAATCCAGGTTGGCATAACTTGACCAGAAACTATTTAGATTTTTCTGAATTTGTATTTTCAATCCATTGGGCCAATAGTTATTAGACGTCTACTCCCCAGAGTGGGTTAAGGGAGATGAGCCAATAAGAGATCGGTCCCCAGTTCTCATCCAAACTCCCTGTGAATGGTGGACCAATCAGTACCCAGCCATGCTCTGATGCACAAGAAGGTGAAAACGGAAGACTACAGGAGATTTCGGGCTGGGATGCAGGCCAAAACTGCTAGAACTGGCATAAAATCTGTCCTGTTGCAAGGTATTCTATGACTGAGCCTACTCCCACTCTCCTTGAACAGGAACCTGGGCCAGACACAGTAGTGTGGAAAGCCATCAACAGGATTTCATTTTCAGCCACATCCATTGTTGACAGAAGGAAGCCAGAACCATGAGAAGATCTTGCCCGGGTACTAGGAGGGTAAGAATAAGCATAAGAGCCTAGAAGTGAGTTTCTTTGATTGATAAAATCCAATAGATAACCTTTCTTCTTATAGGAGGCCTAGGGAGATTTTTTTTTTTTTTTTTAACTGCAAATTGTGCAGCTGGTCCAAACTCATTTGACAAGGCACTTGAAAACAGTTTAATTTTAATAATATATTATATATTATTAAAATTCCAGGAAACTACTGTTTGTATTTATTGAAATATAAATGTGAACTCAGGGCCAAAGAAGACTTATAAAAGTGGGTGGTCACAGGCTGCTACAAGTACAAATACATACAAAGTTTGTAAAGGGAAAATTGCTAATATGCACCCAAAGCATTACAACGTCCATGTACTTTTTATCCAGCCATTTGACTTCAAGGATTTTATCTGGTTTCCTCCCACCACAGAGGAGAGATGGTCAAAAACTATTTTATGTGCAAAATATTCTTCCAGACTATAACCACAAGATTTGGAAGCAATCTGAAAGTTTAATTAAATAAATATTTTTTTTTTAAATTACAGAATATATATGAACTCAAAGATAAGTTATTTTTCAAAAAACTATGTAGGGTGGCCCAGTTACTGGTCAATCAAAACAAACAAACAAATAACTGTCCATGCCTGGGCTGAGAAGTGCCAGTTTAAAAATCACTTAACCTCAACCGTAAACAGAGTCTTCCCTGTTTTTTTTTTTTCTGTTGTCTTCATTCAGCCTAGAACTACCACAACTATCCCCTTTCTTCACAACTATTCTTTTTCTTTTGTTTCTTTTAAATATTTCAGTATTTTGAATTTATTTCTACCTCCGGAACATTTGTGAAGTTTGATGTAGAAACGAAGATTTCCAGTGTTTCTTCTAGATCAGAAGATTTAACACTATAAGAAGATGGCCTGGGCCCAGGTAGATAATCAGAATGTTTAACAACCAGTGGGCTCCAGGCAGAATGGACTCCAGCTTCAGTTCTTTGGTCTTCATCTTCATAAGTGCTGGATCACTGAGTCATCCTCGGGGACCTGGGAGAAGATCCAAGATCCCTCTGGAGCTCATTGACTGACACGTATAATATTTTTTTTTTTTAATTTTTTTTTTTTCTTTCAACGTTTATTTACTTTTGGGATAGAGAGAGACAGAGCATGAACGGGGGAGGGGCAGAGAGAGAGGGAGACACAGAATGGGAAACAGGCTCCAGGCTCTGAGCCATCAGCCCAGAGCCCGACGCGGGGCTCGAACTCACGGACCGCGAGATCGTGACCTGGCTGAAGTCGGACGCTTAACCGACTGCGCCACCCAGGCGCCCCCACGTATAATATTTTTTTAAAAGAATTCTTTCTAAATAAAAAGAGCAGGTATGTCCACTTCTTCATTCAAGTCAGAGGAAAGAAGGCCTCAGTGTGAATAAGGCATTTGAATGCTAATAAAATTTCAAAGGATGAACTACAGACTGGAAGCCAGAAAGAGACAGAGAGACAGAGACAGAGACACAGAGGGTTGTGAGTTCAAGTCCCATTTTAGCTATAAGGTTTACAAGAAAGAAAGAAAAGAAAGAAAGAGAGGAAGAGAGAGAGAGGGAGGGAGGGAGGGAGGGAGGGAGGGAGGAAGGAAGGAAGGAAGGAAGGAAGGAAGGAAGGAAGGAAGGAAGGAAGAGAAAGAAAAAGGAAAAAGAGAAAGGAAAAGAAAAGAAAAACCTATGGTAATCTGGGTGTCTGATAAATGAGGAGCCCTGGAGAACCAACAAACCGTAGAACTGAAAACTGAGGGATGGGTGTCTCTGTTTCTGCCCCAAAGCTTCCAGAGATGAGGGGAGGGAACTACATGATTTTGTTTAATGGATGTGTTTTGTACTTAGAAAAGCTAACGTCCTTTTGCAGATTAGCATTCAAGGAAATTCTGCGTCTTTCTTTTCCTGGTCTACTGACCTTAACAAGTTTTCATTTATTTTGTGCTCTCATGCTTTCATCTTTAAACACCCCTTGCTCTCTCCACAATAAAGTATAACAATGATAGAAACTAAGTTTCAAGAAAGCATCTAAGCACATTTAAATGGTTACAATTTCACCTCTAAAAGTAACATATCCTACTCCTCTATTAACTGCAATAACATTCAATTATTGTACAAAGTGCCAACACTTTATTCAAAAGGCAGCCATCTGGGAAAGGGAGCCATGCTTAGAAGCCTTTCCAGAATCACTCTTCACCGAGACACCTTTAATCTATAATTCAGTGTAATTCTGGCCCTCTGACTACACTGACTGGTTCAGAAATGGATGCAATGGATACAGAAGCTTCATTGCTTACCTGCACTTGGCTAGGGAACTTTTACTAGGACTGGACAGGAAAAGAAGCTTTCCCCAGGACATTTCTGAGATTTCTTTCTCTTATAATGCATAAGAACGTCTGATAGACTCACCGACACTTTATATCATCGATCTTTATCTTTTGAGCCAAGAAAGAGTGGCAGAGACCTGATACATTTTGATCTGAATGCGGCTATGTCTGAAGCTGTTTTACTCCCATTAACCTTGCTTTTGGACTATAGCCAGCTTCAGGGTAAGGGTTTGGGTTTCGGTTTGGGTTTTTTGGGTTTTTAATCTTGTGGGTTTTGTTTTTGTTTGTTTGTTTTTGTTTTTGCATTTGACTGATACAATCGATCTCATGAAGATATGTATTGTTATTCTCAACCACTTAGTATGGATAGTGACAGAGAGCTCATCTGCATGAAGGTACAAAGTGTTGAAAAGAATGAATTGAAATAGCCAAAAAAGTGGAGGGAGGAGAATTTTTTGGTTAGCTATATAAGAAAGGGCAACTATCCATAAACACTCAAAAAATGATCTTATTATATTTTCCTATTTTTCTTTTACTCAATACTTGCTATCCTTAGCTTTCTCTACTAGCCACTTTAATATCCTATGCTGATACTTAGTATGAGTAATTCACGATTGTGAATGTACAGAGGTGATGTACAGAGGTCACTAAATTGTTCATTTTCTTTTATGAGTCTTAACAGACATTCATTTCTTTCTTCTTTTTTCCTTTCATTCTTTGTGTCACAAAGGAGAGGAATTATTTTCTGAGTGCTCATGAAGGGTCATACCACATACATATACCAAGTTGCTTTACACTCACAAAAAGCCTTAAAAGGTGGAATGATCCACGTTTTAAATCGTGGGTAAATGGAGATTTTGTTAAGTTTAAGCGACGCACCCAAGGTCACAGCTCGTAAATCACAGAATGGGGATTGAACCTAAGTTTCCTGGGGTGGTAACTCACATTCATTCACTAATAAGAAACAAAATAATAATAATAAATAATAACAGAAAGATCAATGATAGAAACACTTAAGTTTACTACATTTTAAGTGTGAGGTATATACTCTATCTGCATCTACAGGAGGAAGATACTGTATCTCTATTTTAAGGATGAGGTAACTGAAGCAGAGAGGTTAAGATGCTTGCTCAAAATCACACAGTAAGTGAAGAAGTTAGGAAACCATCCAGGTGAGGTGTCAGGAATGCCTTGTTTTTAAATACCGTGCCAAACTGCATCAATTCAATGATTTTCTCATGCTTTAGGCCAGGGCAGTGTTTCTCAAGCATGCTTTCATGGTCACCTCCCTAAGTTGCTCTTGGGACTAAAATCCTTCCGTTGGGCTCTCTGTCTTTCAAAAATGAATAAACATTTTTTAAAAAATTTAAAAAAAAGGTGGGGGGCGCGTCTGGGTGGCTCAGTCGGTTGAGCGTCCAAATTCGGCTAGATCATGATCTCGCGGTTGGTGGGTTTGAGCCCCGAGCTGCACGTCAAGCTCTGTGCTGACAGCTCAGAGCCTGGAGCTTGCTTCGGATTCTGTGTCCCCCTCTCTCTCCGCCCCACCCCTGCTTGTGCTCTGTCTCCCTCTGTCTTTCAAAAATGAATAAACATTAAAAAAAAAATTTAATCCCTCCATTGGGAATACAAAGACTAGGGTGTATGTTCCTTAGGGGCAGAGGCTTTATCATTTCTGCTAACCTAATTTAACCCTTTATCTTTATGATTCTGATTTTTGTCCCATAGAACTGTATACACGGCACTTGGATACATTAATTGACTAGAATGAGCGGTATTTACCCCAAAGCAGAATAAATTCCACAGCCTTTGACCAACAACAGTACCTTTTTAGCAGAACTGGTGGGACCCTCCCCCACCTTTTCAGCCATCTCCTTCACATTCCTAAAGATGTGAGAATTTAGAGGTACAATCTACAGAAAGATTCTCCAATGGAGAGCTCTAAACATTTCTTTTCGGGGACCCTTCCTTCAATGGCATTTTCCACCAAAAAAAAATTTTATTTGCAATGTTGGAATACTATCTAAAACCTAAAGATCTTCTTTAGAGGGGCGCCTGGGTGGCTCATTCTGTTAAGTGTCTGACTCTTGGTTTTGGCTCAGGTCGTGATCTCACTGTTCCTGAGGTTGAGCCCTGCATCTGGCTCTGCACTGACAGTGTGAGGCCTGCTTAGGGTTCTCTCTCCCTCTCTCTCTGCCCCTCCCCATTCATGCTTTCTCTTTCTTTCAAAATAAATTAATAAACTTTTTTTAATTAATAAATAAAGATCTTCTAAAGAACTTGATATTGGGCTCTCACAGATGGTGAGAGCATTCCCTGCCCCCTGCCCCCCCATCTTTGGACTCTAGCAAATTGCTTTTCATTTAAATAAAAGCAAACTGTTTAGGGGAAGAAGAAGTTTTTTCTATTCAAATTTTTCTCTACTGTTAAGTTACTCAGTACCCTCTGAGAAAACAGCTGTGGTTGTCTTATTTCCACCTCTGTGTCTGTTTTTAAATGAATTTACAGCTGATGCAGGCTTTGTTTTATTTTATGACTACCACTAAGAGATGAATTATGAATTAATAGGGAATTGTTAATTTCACCTCAATCAATAACATCTTTAATAAGTGAGGACTGCCCATTAAAAGCCAATAAATCATTATGGTAACTGTTAATAACTTACACTAAACTCTATATGACAATATATATATAAATATATTGGGAATTTATTACAAATATCTAGGAATAAACTTATGCTCACCTTAGATTTGAGTTATATCTGTTGACTCCAGTCGATATGATAATGAGAGCTATTTTCAAGGCCTTCGAAACAGGTTTTTATGCCAGAGACTAGAGAGTAAATTTAATTGACACTTCTCTGATACTCAGACCTGCCTCCTCTGTAGAGCTTTCACATGAATTTTCAATTCAATTTCAACCTCAAACGGGAGCTCCCACAAATCCAAACACCTTGTTGAAACAGCAGAAAATGAATTATGTGGATAACAATATTTCATCAAGCTTGAAACTCAGCTATGTTATGTCCAAAGCAGTAAAACTGCGTAAATAAATTGCTAAGTCACACTAGAATTGATTACTTGTGTCTCATGTGTTAAAACCAGGATGACTAGTTAAAAAGAGACAGAGAGAAGAAAAATCATCTCTTTCACTTGGCACATTTTATTGTTATTTTCAAGTTCAAATGAATGTTATAGCAAAGAGCTCTCCTATCAGATTTCAATAACTTCAAATTACCAATAAATTCTGTGACTGTCTATGAGGGTGCATTCGCACCTGCGGCTTGTTTTTAAACTAAGATTTTCCTACTCAAACATTTTAAGAAAACATTGTGGGATTGCAATTTCATTGTATTATAATGAGTACATGATTTTCAGTGGTAGGGGAGGAAAAAAGTTTTCCTTGACCTTCTTAAGGTCCCTGGTTGTATTTGAAAATTAAACTGAGAAACACAGATGAACAGGAGAAGAGCATGGAATTTTTACATGTACATGAGAGCCTTCATAAGAGAAAGACCTGATCACTTGATCAGAGCTGGAAGCTTTAATCCTTTTTAGACACCTCCTCAAAAAAAAAAAAAAAAAAAAAAAAAAAAAAAAGCTGTAAAATAATTGACAAGACAAAGGGGTTTGAACTAGGGTAATAAATGGTGAAGAACCAGGAAGATAAAGGTTAGTTTAACAAAGTTTGTACAGATTTCTCAGCCCCAAATTCCCAGTCTGTAGTGGTGAAAATATCTTCTTTCTTCCTGGTACAAGGAGGGTACCTTTCACATGAGACTTTTATGACTTGTTTCAGGGGTAAAAAGGGCTTGGAGACAGGGGATAAGAGGGTAAGTTTGCTGTTTCTGCCATTTTCTCAAATCCCTTCAGCTTAAGATATTCAGTATGCCGATCTGAGGGATTCACTATCCCGTATTTTGTGGTAGCATGTCTGGAATTGCATTATAGCCAATAAACCATTTTAAATTTCCATAGCTAGAATATCAATTTTGGTATACAGGGTAACCCAGGCAAGTTAAGCTGTCTACCACCTGTCATACATTTTAATCATCCCCTGATCCAACCAAACCTGAATACCATTGTGAAAATTTCAAAAAGGGTCAAACCCAGAGATCTACCAACAGCTGCTGATAAAAGCAAAAAAAAAAAAAAAATAAATAATAATAATAATAATAATAATAATAATAACATTTAATAGGAGATAACAGCAGTATCACCTTCTTCTTAAGAGTCTGTATAAACTATTCCTGAACCCCAGTCTGAGTTAGAAATGCCAATGGGGAAGGCCATTGCTAGAAATGATCTTCCACGTAGAAAAAAACACCATTCCTTAGGGAGATGGGAGCAGAAAAGAAAGAAAGTGAAAAGTTTTGAAATCAAAGCAGAAGTAGAGACAAACATATTACTTGCCTATCTATCCAGAATTCTCATGAGTCAAAAGCTCGAGTGTTTGGGTCTCTATAGTATCTTCTGGATCCAGAAACTAGGGTGGATGCTATTACATATTAGAAGTCTTGGTGCACGTGGGTAGCTCAGTGGGTTAAGCATCCTGCTCTTGATTTTGACTCGGGGAATTATCTCACAGTTTGTGATATCGAGCCCCATGTCAGACTCTGTGCTGACAGCATGGAGCCTGCTTGGGATTCTCTCTCCTTCTCTCTCTGCTGCTCCCCAGTTGTGTGTGCATGCATGTGCTCTTTCTCTCTCTCTCTCTCTCTTTCAAAAAATAAATAATAATAACAATCCATTTAAAGTCCTCCTTCAGGCAGCTAACACACTGCCTTTTCTAAGCTTCCTTCACCAGGCTCAAACATTTCCAGAAGAGATTATTTATCAAATACTGTCCCTTCAGGACTATAAGCAGAGGTGGCTGGAACAGGGAAGAGTCTTCAGAAGGGGTGCTGAGATCTGAAAGGTGAGGAAGAGTAACTTGTGCTGAAGAGAAGAGAAAAAAAGACAGGTGTAGTGAGAAACAGCATAGGAAATATTTACCATTTACACAAATGAAGAAAGATAGCAATCCTGGCAAGCTCCTTCTCTGAACCCAAGGGAGGCGGTGTCCATGTTGTTTTAGCAAACCCCCTGAAAGCCCCATGGCTGTTGTTGCTATGATGCTGGTCTTCATCACCCACCACGCAGGCTGAGCCTCACTGCTCCTGAGTACTGGAGAAGGAGTTCCACACTGGGTGGGGCCCAGTGCCTGGTCCTGGCAAATCTTCTACGGACCACATCTACGCTAGCTCGTACCCCTCTTTCATAGAGAGTGTTCCTGCAGTACGATGCTTTTGTATTCTTCTATCTAGACGTACTTTCCTTGGAATGGATCAGCCCTCTCTTTGATGCTTTAACTTTTAGATATTCTGTTGCATTTGGGGAACGGGCCAAACCCTTTTGCTTACTTTCTTTTGCTCTTTCTCTATTCCTTTAATCATTTCTTTGAGAACTGCAGACAGTGCAGAGAAAGCAGGCAGGAAAGAGAGATCATGCGCATTTTACCTCCTTTATCCAGAATGCAGCTTTTTTTGAATGTTGAAATTGATTCTGTTCTATTACATATTTTATTCCTCTTTTAAATTTCAGAAAGAAACTGGAAGGCAAGTTAGTGTTTGCTGGCATTGTGAGCTGATTCGAATTCATTTTTGGATATAATTCTAATAGGTAATATTTACTGAGTGTTTATTATATGAGGCATTGTTCTAAGCTCTACAAATGTATTCATGTGACTTTATAACAACCCTGAAAGGTAGGTACTATTATTACCCCAACTGTATGGCCAGGACACCCACTCAAGGAATTTGGTCCCTGAGTCCATGCTTTTATCAGTAAAACACGCTGCCCTCCTAGTATACTGAGGGAAGCTCTGACCAGATCCTTTATGCTTAAAAACAAATGTATCCACAATTTTTGGTTGTCTCCATTCTGTCCATTTTATTTTTTTTTTTAATTTTTTTTTCAACGTTTATTTATTTTTGGGACAGAGAGAGACAGAGCATGAACGGGGGAGGGGCAGAGAGAGAGGGAGACACAGAATCGGAAACAGGCTCCAGGCTCTGAGCTATCAGCCCAGAGCCGACGCGGGGCTCGAACTCACGGACCGCGAGATCGTGACCTGGCTGAAGTCGGACGCTTAACCGACTGCGCCACCCAGGCGCCCCCATTCTGTCCATTTTAATTTTTTTAATGTTTATTTATTTCTGAGACAGAGAGAGACAGAGCATGAGTGGGGGAGGGGCAGAGAGAGAGGGAGACACAGAATCCGAAGCAGGCTCCAGGCTCCAAGCTGTCAGCACAGAACCCGATGTGGGGCTCAAACTCACAAACCGTGAGATCATGACCTGAGCCAAAGTCAGTTGCTTAACCAACTGAGCCACCCAGGCACCCCTTTTCTCTCCATTTTAATAATAAGTTAAAATAAAAACAATCCAAAAAATCCTCTCTATGCACCTTGCACGCTATGTGAGTTAAAGAGATTTCATGTTTTACGAATCATGCCTACTGAGTGTCTTTTCGTTGCACATCACAAGAACTAAACTCACGATTTTGATATAGTGCATTCTTGTTATGCTTAGTACAGAGAAAGCAAGACCCAGGACCTCTATCACAGAGTACATAAAATTCCTCCTCTAAAAATCAAATTGCTTACTGGGAATGATTCCCTTTGCTTAACCTCTCACTGGTTTAGACCTCAATAGTTTTCTTCCTTCAGAAAAACAAAATAGCATCCCCACGGAGGGAAACTGTCAGTCCCATGTCAAAGTTCTTTTAATATTTAAGAATTACATACATACTTATTGTATATTTTAATCATATGTTTCTCCACACGCATATGCCTGGATTCTTTTTCCTTCTGCATGATGCTGGTCAAAGTATTCAGTTCAAATGAAAGAGGGTAGTCTTCCCTGAGTAGCTCAGTCAGTATTCAGATAATAGAGACAAATCCTTCAACATCCTTTTGTTATTCCAGATCAGTTCAATGGAAAGGATCTTTCTATAGATTTATTTTCCCTTGTCTGTTGAATGCCTGCAGAATGTTATCACCCTCACAGTTATAACCGTGCTAAGGCATGGTGGCAACCTCTTGTGCTGCAAGGTTTAATGCTGTATTGTTTCCCCACCAATTGCTCGTGATCAAAAGTGTCCATCCTTTGATGCTTTACTGATACTTTGCAGGATATTTTGTGTTGCTGTCATAAATCCCTTATTTTAAGAACCAAACAGATGATAATAGGGTTGATAATCACATATTGCAAAAGTCACTCTTTTTTTCGGCACATGATACCTTTTAAAGTCCTTGCACAGTTTAAAACTCACATAATCGAAGCCACACTCTGACAAATGCCAGCCGGTGTCCCACGTGGCAACAAGCTGGACACAGTCAACAGGTCACCCGACATGACATTCTGCAACTCTCAGGAATTTTTAAAATTTTAGACCTGCATTGCTTTACTGTTTAGAACACGGTCAGACTGTATGAGTATTTTCATGTTGTAGGCCTTCAAATCCTACAATCCAAGTTAGAACAAATAAAACCATACGGTAGTTTCTTCTGTCGTCTATATTTATGGAGACAACTCAATTTAAATAAAACTTAAATTAGATATATATATTTTTTTGCATGTACCACTACCGAGAATGCATGTAAAGGGAAGAAGTTACCTGTGCCTAGCACAGTGTCAGGCATAGAGCTGGGGCTGAACGCATATTTATTGAAAAAAAAAAAATGAATGAATAAGTGAAGCCTTCCTGTCTTACTAAACCCTTTTCTTAAAATGTCATCTCTCTGGTCATAGAATAAATTTTTAGATTTCAATCCTTTTAAACTTCTTTAGGCTTTACCATTCATTTTCTTGGCATCTGTACTGACTGCTTCAGTGAGAACATGTTACTTATATCCTTTGTATTATTGATTCTAAATGAAATGAGCATGAGTTGACTGATGGAGGTGCCAACAAAAGCCCCTTCTATCGAAGACTACGGAAGCAAAACTGAAGTTTCCAGAACAAAGTGGGACAGCTGCTCTAGTTTCGCACTGCCTGGGCTGCACCTGGCGGGCGGGGCTCCACGGCGACCCCTCCCACCTGCAGAGCGTGAACCACAGGATAAGTGTTAAGTCCACGGAACACATCTTCTGCTTTATTCCCCCAACCACCTACATGGAATGCCTTTCATTAATATGATCCATTTTGCATATGAAGATACAGAGATTTAGAGTTTATCCCAGGTTTGCTGCTAGTCTCTGACAGAGCTCAGACTGAAACTCTGGCTGCATCTTTAACCCCCTTGCTCCAGTACCTCATGAGACAAGAGTTTCTTAAAGAAATGACTGGGAAGGGAGAGAAATCAAAATATCATTTTTTGAGTAATGAATATCATTCTGGGAAATTAGTCTGGATGATTAAAAACACGGAAAGACAAGATAACTATTTTCAACTCTCTGAAAAGCTATCATGCAGTAAAAATTCATTGAAATTTTTCTATAGAACCCCCAGTATTAGATGTTACAATGGAGAATGGGAGTTTTAGGGTGAGCAATTCAATCTCAATATATGAGGAACACTAGTAATATCCACACCAAATAGATTACAAGCTCCTTTGGCGGGAAATAAAAGCTTTAACAGGAGGCATAATGAACACTTGCTAAGATGATAAAGAATGGATTTGTAGATGAATAGCTGCACCAAATGGCCTTAATGTCCTTTTCAAACTAAAGATTTCATGATTCTGTGATTCAGCGAAGCTAATAAAAGGAGGAAGGATAAGAAAGGAGGAAGAAACATTAACTTACCACCTAGTTAAGAACACTATTTATGCAACTTCTCACTTAATACTACTCATCATGAGGTCACAGCTCATGGAAATCATCATTTCCATCTTACACACAAGAAGAAATAGGCCCTTCTCACAGACACGAAAACTGAGTCTTAGAGTATATCAATACTATATCCAACACCATACAGCCGTATAATAGCAAAGCCTGGATTGAACCTCTATTGTTTTTGTCTCTGAGCAAAGGTCCTGAATGGAATAAAAACTGTATATGAAACTATTACAAGAGAGAGAGGAACAGTGCTAAAGAAAAAGAAGTCAGTGACACTTGTGATAGATGGTAAGGACCATCATGGCAGGTATAGGGGCCACTGCAGTGGGATTTTTACAGTGGAGGAGACAGAGTGGACTCAGTGTTAAGTAAGCACAGGCAGTTGGGAATTTATAGCCAGGGAGCAAGTGCGGAGGTCAGTGGGTGGAAGATTTCTAAGAGGAAACCCTAAGAGGTAAGGGGATTCTGGCTAACCTGGCATAAAAGGATTTTTGCTACAGACAAGCCAGACAGTGTTGTCCGAGGATGGATGCTGGAGGGTGAGGAACCCGATCTGATATTAAGGGTTGGGGGTTCTGATTAAAATGACTCTGCATGGTTCTCGCTAATGCTGGATTTTACAAGGAAGTGCACAGATGAACCTGGAAAGCAGCCATTGGGAGTTACAGGGCAGGAGGGAGACATCAACGTATGAACACAGCATACGCCACTGCTGGGACAGCCTCACATGTGCTGCAAGAACAATGGTACTGCTTTGGGTGCACCCGGATTTAGGCTGAGAATATAGATGTCTCAAAAGAGATGAGAGCTGGGATGGGGGGTCATGGGGCAATAATTCACATATTTTTAATTTTTTAAATTTACCGTCCCCTGGCTGGAAGCATTATGATGAACAATGTCCAAATGATTTGGTTGTGACTAACTTCTTATGGGCAACTTGGAAGTCTTCATGGGCATTTGTATACATTCATTTCTTCAATAAGTATGTTCTAGCTGCTGTATCTCCATCATTAGAAAAAAAGGCATAAATCCCTATCCTCATGGAGTGTACATCTGAGAGTGGAGGAGGATGCTAATTATAAATAAATTCTGCAGCTTACTGAGAGAAGTGCTTCGAAAAAAAAAAAAAAAACGGAGCATGACAAACGCTGGGAAGTGGCAAAGGAGCATTCAACTTTCAGTCTAGGTGCTGAGAAAGTGATCTGAGCAAAGGCTGGCACTTGAGGGGGGAATGAGCTGAATAGGCATTAGAGGACAGATCACTCTAGAGAGAGGAATAACCAAGGCAAAGACCACAAGGGAGGAAACATGGCCACGTGTTCTGAGAACGATGAGGTATAGAAAGGAGGAAAAAGAGATGAGGTCAGAGCGGAGCAGGAGGTTAGCTCATGTAGGACCTTGTAGATTATTGTAAAGCCATTAGCTCCTACTCTGCTTGCAGTGGAAAGCTACCAGACAGGTTTGAGTGTGGGCAAGGAATTCTCTAACTCACATTTTAAAAGTATAAAGTAGATACCAAAGTACTCCAGCAGGTTCCTGAGAAATGGAGGGTCTACTAGAGGTACCATAAGGAGATATGGGAGACGATTCCTGTTGCATACCACACTGAAGAAATAACTTAAAATTCCCTTCAGTATCTGGTCTCCAATTGCCCCAAAACATTAGTATTTGTGCTAGTGACACCATCTCTCTGCCTTCTTCCACACACAGCTGCCAAAACTCTTTCCTGCTACTCTCAGCTCTCGTTTTCAATTTCTATACCTCACTTGGCAAAACAACACAGTCTAATTAACTGCAGAACAAACTTCTATTTTTTCTCAAGCATGCCCTTGAAAGGCTCCACTCTACCCGCACATATGAAAATGTTCACCCAAGAAAACCAGGTCCTCCCCTCAAGATAACTTTACTGCTCAGAAAATACAATTTTTACCATATTGTGTTTTTTTATGCTAACTATTCTTGTAATACACTAGACTAGACCTGAAATTGGGTTTTTTGAGACTTACGAATTGGGGTCTTCCTTGAAGTAAGTACTTTAGCACGTGGTCTATGATGTGTTAGCAGTGACACCTTATTTCAGAAGAGGATGCGACGGTGGGACGTGGCGAACTATCAGTAGAACACTGAACTGAAGGTGAAGAAAAGGAGATTTCATTTCCATTTCCAAACCGAGGACCATACGTGCCTGAATTATCCACTAACAGGCCTGCCAGCCACTCGTTCATTAGGAGGTTTGTGGTATGGTGTAACTGGAGGGAGTGAGATCTTGAAACCTATTTATTCAAAACTGTACTTGTCATTAGTTAAAACAAAAGCTCCAGAAGTCCAGAGACCAATGCAGGGAGGAGGGTGGCTGGGCCAGCTGACAAGTAGGAGAGGGGAGGTTCTGAGTGACAGGGTGGAGATAGGAAAGTCAGGCTTTGCCATTTTGCCCAAAGCTTCCCTGTGTGAGTAGAGTCAGAGCCTGTGAAAACCAGCAGACTCAGTAGCACCTAAGTTCTTTCCCCTACTCTTGCAAAGGTGAGATCATCAGAAGGAACAAGACGTTTCAACAGGTCTTCATTACAACAAAATGTCCCCCATACATCACACTGGATTACCAACAACACCTATGTTACAACAGATTGCCAGCTTCAATTCAAGATAAGTGGGAAGTCTAGAAAATTTCATTATTCACAATTACTTCAAAAAATACAGTCAGTGCCTTAAAGCCCTGCCAGTCAAAGTGTGGAACTCACACCGGTAACACCAGCATCATCTGAAAAGTTTGAAGTGCAGAATCTTGGAATGCATCCCAGGCCTACGGAATCAGAATATAATTTTAACAGCAGCCCCTAGTGATTTATATGAGCAGTAAAATTATAGAATAGTGTTTTATGGCAATTATCCTCAAACCTTGTACGTAAAAATTACCTGGAGAGATTTTCAAATATCCCTAGCGCAGGTGGTTTAAAATTGTATACATTCATCACCAGTCCTTAAAGGATTACAAAATGCAGACAAGTTTGTGATCAGTGCCTTAAAAATAGTGATATTGATATTCAAATGGAAACATGCTCTAAACTTACTGATTACCAGTTAGGTTTTCCTGGTAAGGTAGATATTAAGAAAGCAATAAATCCTATCATAGAAAATTCCAAATTAAATTTCCAAACTTTAATGATATAAAATTTCTAAAATTCTAATGACATTCACATTCATTTTAATTGCAATCGATCCATAACTGACAAATGGTCAGAGAAATCCAGAAAGACTGCCACGTTCTCTACTCAGAAATGTTAAGGATTCTTTGTTTTTAAATACGTTGTTTATAGTTCAAGGGTGGGGTTTTTTTTCAATGGATTGATTTCCTCTTTCTTGTTTCTCAAATCATTCCTCAGTAAAGAAGATAAAAAAATCTTACCTATTTTCAGTATTTCCAGGCATGATTATCACAAATGTTTTACAAGTTAGTTTGAGGAACTGAAAGGATTTCTCAATGGCAGGTGATACTTTTGTTGAATCAACAAGATTGACTGGTCTCATGGTTGTGTTTAGTGAGTCAATCATTTTCATTACACAATGGATAACGTTGAAAGGAAATTTTCTTTTATTCATTGGAAGGCTATTTTGTGATATTGAGAACAAAGAAAATCAACTCTCTATAGAACGAGAGCCAATCTTCCAAAATGTAATACATCCATTAGGAGAAAAAAAGAGAGTCAGATAAAAAACAAATTGGCTAAATGGGTTGAAACAACGCTTTAAAATTAAGTTTACATATTAAAGGGAAGATAAAAGGAGTAAGCGTTTCATTTTCTAAGGCACAAATACCTTCTGATTTTCAGCTATTTCACATCTCAATTTTTTTCTCTCAGTACATTTTTAGCACTCCTGGTTATGAACAGCAGAAGATGAAATCAAACTGGCTTGAAAAGAAGATGTACTTATTGGTGCATATAATTAAAATATTAAGGGGTGTCTAGCTTCAGGCATTGCTGGATCCAGATGCTCAGATGATGCCAGAGCTGGTCTCTTTCTCTAAGTGAAGATTTTTCTCTGTGCTGCCTTTTTAGTTTTTATGGAATAATGGACCATTATATCCAATAAACTCACAGTATATCTCTCTGTTGATTTTAGTTGCCCATCACTGAATCTGATTGCTAGGTGAAGAAGATGCTTCTTGGCAGTATCTGTGTTCTGTGCTCAACCTATGGAGCTGGAGATAGGGCTAGCCCTGTTTAATTTTTTTTTAACGTTTATTTCTTTTTGAGACAGAGAGAGACAGAGCATGAACAGGGGAGGGTCACAGAGAGGGAGACACAGAATCTGAAACAGGCTCCAGGCTCTGAGCTGTCAGCACAGAGCCCGACACGGGGCTCAAACCCACGGACTGCGAGATCATGACCTCAGCTGAAGTTGGACGCTTAACCGACTGAGCCACCCAGGCGCACACCCCCCTCCCCTTATTTAAAAAAAAAAATTTTTAACGTTTATTTATTTAGGCTAGCCCTGTTTAAGCTACACGAACTGAGAGGAGAGGGTGGGGGCTCCCTAAATGATAATCAAAGTACTGATGTCAGAAAAGGGAGTAAGGATGCTGGAGAGGCAAACCTAACACTGTGCAAAGGCCCCTACATTATTTGCCGTTTAAACAATTGCATGAGATAACAATTGTTTTTAAGAATTCCAAAAGACATAGGCTTAGAGAATTTATTCACCTTTGTTTACACACTCTGGCATGGGCTTTCAATACACATGCATCAACTCCAATTTAGGAAAGAAAAAGTGTCTGATGTTTCTAACCATGAAATCTCCAAGTACGACAGACAGTACAGCCCAGAACGAGGAAACGAGGACACAGGGGAGGATGAGACCACCAGCCACACTATGGTAAGCCATACTCAGCGAGTGTTTTCTTGATTTTGTGGACTGTGTTGCCGCATTGTGAAGTCTATCCCTTTTGGAGATGGCCAAGTGCTAATATGTGACATGCACTACTCTCTCTCCTTTATCCACCTACTGTTGTTACAGTCAGGGCTTTTAAGGAACCTAAACAAAGAAAACCCTATCTCTGCAGAAAAAGCGTCTATCTTCCAAAATGAAATACATTCAGGAAGAGGCAGACCAGAACTTCAAGTTAGGTTCCTAAGACTCAAAATATACCTTCTTTTTAGTAATGTAATTACCAGCTCCCAGAAATTCATGACAGAAATTGAAACTGTATCTAATTCTCAGGCTTATACTGCAAGTTTTTTAAAGATAAGCAAAAAAGGGAAAAGGCTTCGAAGACTGAATTATATAAATAGGATTGATGAAAGAAATAGTTCAGAAACACTCAAATACATTTATGTGGCAACTATTTCTTCCAATGATTTATGGATGTACAGAGAAATATATTAGATGTATAAATGTTTCGTCTTTCTTCTACGCACCCCACACCAAGAATTAGTATATCAGCCCTTACTCAGACTTGTCAACTGTCTACTTAGGAAATTCACAGTGTAGTATATATTTCTTAAGTTTATTTGTTTATGTTAGAGAGAGAAAGAGGGCAGGGGAGGGGCAGAGAGAGGGAGAGCAGAATCCCAAGCAGGCTCTGTGCCATCAGTGAGGAGCCTGACATGGGGCTTAAACTCACAAATCTTAAGATCATGACCTGAGCTGAAATCGAGTCAGATACTTAGCTCACTGAGCCACCCAGGCACCCCTAGTATCTTTTTTTTTTTTTTTTAAATGAATCACAGATGCTTTAAAATCGGGTCTCAAAACCTCAGAACTATTAACATTTTGAGCTGGACAATTCACTGTTTTGAAGGACTAATACATTGTAGGATATTTGGGAGCATCCCTAGTTTCTACCCATTAGATTTGCCAGTAATAGCCCCACATTTTTGTGACAACCAAAAATGGCTCAGACATTGTCAAATGTCCCCTAAGGTACAACATGATTCCCGGTTGAGAACCGCTGCTTTAAATAAAAAATGAAAATAAGGAAATTCATAGAATACTCTCTATCAAAATAATGTTAAAGCTGTAATCCAGAATATAAATATTTTGTCTCTTTTTGACCCTTACATTCCGGAATTGTTACAATTATTTCTTTGGAATTAACAACAAATCTATTTTTTAAGAGTCATGGGAATAAAATCCCAACTGCAAAATAGGAGAATACTCCTTGCTACATAAACCTTCACAAGTAAAGGAAAGAGGGCTGTGACTTAAAGCGGTGCTGGATGAACCTGCTTATTTAAACGAATGTTCCTCGGGGCGCCTGGGTGGCGCAGTCGATTAAGCGTCCGACTTCAGCCAGGTCATGATCTCGCGGTCTGTGAGTTCGAGCCCCGCGTCAGGCTCTGGGCTGATGGCTCGGAGCCTGGAGCCTATTTCCGATTCTGTGTCTCCCTCTCTCTCTGCCCCTCCCCCGTTCATGCTCTGTCTCTCTCTGTCCCCAAAATAAATAAACGTTGAAAAAAAAAATTTTTTTTTTAAATGAAGATTCCTCTTTTCCACTTCCCTTTGGATTTCTGTTGGTCACTATAGTAACGAGAACGGGAAAGATTCAGAACAAGGACACATGCACTCCAGCATGACAAGTTCACCTGAAATCTAGACCAGCAATGTAACAACAAAAACAAAACAAAACAACAACAACAAAAAAACCCCAACCTCTGTGAAACCTAATGATTACATACATACCATCAACACACTTTGCTATGGCATTGCAAGAGTTAACACTCAGCTCAACAACACTCCTCATCAGGGAAATGCAAATCAAAACCATAAGAAGATATCACTTCACACTTGTCAGCTTGACCATTATCAAAAAAAAAAAAAAAAATAGAGAGAGACAGACAGAAAGAGACAGAGAGAGAGATAGCAAGCGCTGGTGAGAATGTAAAGAAAAAAAAGGAACTCGCATGCATGGTCAGTGGGGATATAAACTGGTTGCAGCCACTGTGGAAAACAGTATGGAGTTTCATCAAAAAATTAAAAATACCGGGGCGCCTGGGTGGCGCAGTCGGTTAAGCATCCGACTTCAGCCAGGACACGATCTTGCGGTCCGTGGGTTCGAGCCCCGCTTCGGGCTCTGGGCTGATGGCTCAGAGCCTGGAGCCTGTTTCCGATTCTGTGTCTCCCTCTCTCTCTGCCCCTCCCCTGTTCATGCTCTGTCTCTCTCTGTCCCAAAAATAAATAAACGTTAAAAAAAAAAAAAGAAAATTTAAAAAAAAATTAAAAATACCATACCATCCAGCAATGCCACTTCTAAAACACTAACTCAGAAAAATATCTGCACCCTTATGTTCATTGCAGCATTGTTTAAAATAGCCAAGTTAGGGAAGCAGCATAAGTATCCGTTAATGGATGCTAAATAACAAAGATGTGAGATCTATATATCTACAGACACACACACACACATACCACATACACATACACGTGGAATATTACTCAGCCATTAAAAAGGAATGAAATCTTATCATTTTGCAGCAGCATGGATGGACCTTCATTATGCTAAATGAAATAAATTGGACAGATAAAGACAAATACCCTATTATCTCAATTATATGTGGAATCTGAAAAAAACAAACACACACAAAACAAAACCTGCTAGGTACAGTGAACAGATTGATGATTGCCCGAGGTGAGCAAGGTTGGGGATGGGTGAAATGGATGAAAGGGATCAAGAGGTACAAATGTCCAAGTATAAAATAAGTAAGTCGCAAGGATGTAATGTACAGTATGGAAAATACAGACAAACAATAATATTGTATTAACTTTCTATGGTGACAGATGGTAACCAGACATTACAGTGATCACTTTGTAATGTATATAAATGGAAAATCACTATGTTGTACACCTCCAACTAATATAATTGTATATATCAGTTATACTAAAAAAGAGAAAACATTTGGATTTTTAAAATTATTTTAGAGAGAAAGTGAGAGTGAGGGTGAGCTGGAGAGAGGGGCAGAAGAATAGAAAGATAAAATTTTAAGCAGCCTCCAGCTTCAGCACAGAGCCCTCTGAGATCATGGGCTGGGATCATGACCTGAGCTGAAATCAAGAGCCAGACATTCAACCAACTGAACCAACCCAGGCGCTCCAAACCTTTGGATTCTTAAGAATGGGAAAAACTCAAACACTTTCATTAAGGCATGACTTTGTCAAATTTCTCCTGGGAGGTTTGGATCCCTTGAAACCTTAAAATAATGTCTTTCCTTACCCTTTGGAGGATTTTTTTGCTTATAAGATAGAGTGATGAATGTCTCCAATGATAACGAGTGCACAGAATTTTCAATATTTAAATATAGGCTGAAATACTCATATGTTCCATGTAAGAAACAAGCTTAAGATCATTAATTCTCTAATGGGATATTTCTTTTTCTGTCGTACTAAAGTTTTAAAAGTATAGTTAGAATTATATTTAGAGTCAGAGATATATTTCAAAATTGAAATCACAAAGTGCAAAAGAGAAACGAGTTATTTCCTAGTGGGATTAAAAGTCATTGCATGGGATATATTATTTCCTGATTTTTATCACTGCAAACGATTAAAGAAAATGATGCTTATGGCTTTCTTTTCTTAGACCTTGATATAGCTAGACCTCAGTTTAAAGAGCTTGGGGACTGAATTTCTTACTTTTATAAACTTGAAGTTCTAAAGACGACTTCAGTAGATCTAACTATGGATTAATTTTTGTGTAGAATCCAATTTGAATTATTTTGAGCAAGTGACTCTATAATTTTAGAAAATCTTCTAGAAAAAATAAGGCAAAGTTTATAAATATTTGTTTATTTAACTATATCCCTTTCTAAATCATGAAATACTTAAGGACAAATCTACACTGTGGCAGAGAAGACTAATTTTCTCTTTTACTTCCTTTTCATGATTAAACCATCTCCCCTTTGCATTTTAAGAAGCTAGAGAGTATATTTCTAAGCCTTCCTACAAGTCAAGTGCAATTAGCTTCTTACCAAGGGACTGTGAGAATAAACGATACTTGCAACATCTCTCACATCTTTTAAAGAAAATCGTCCACCCTCCGTTTATTTCCTCATTCCTCCTTCAAAGGGGCTAGAGCATGGATGTAGTGGGAACGCAGCATCAAACATGTGGGAGAGAACAATATTTTAGAGCAGGGGCTGGCAAACCCTGGACCATGAGTCAAATCCAGTCTGCTACCTGTTTGTGTAAATAAAGTTTTATTAGAGCACAGCCACACCCATTTATTTATTCTTTGTTTACAGATGCATTTGTACTACAATGACAGAGTTGCATAGTTTTATCACAGACCATACAGCCCTCTATGTCTAAAATATATACTCTCTTGTATTTTATGGAATAAGTTTCTTGGCAGTTACCTGAAATGATGGTGGAGAAACAAGAATCCAGGAAGTACACTACCAAGACCCATGATGGGTGGTTATTAAATGCAAAGTGGAGACAATCAGGGATGAGTTCAAATCTAACCTCATCACATGTAAAACAGGATCATCATTATCAACCTTTCTGGATTACTGTGGGGATAAATGAGATCACATATAGTACCTAACAAAAAGCAGGTGCTTCTTCAGGAATCAGTGGAAACAACACTGTGTCTGGTTTGAAGTTTGGCTGCTCTATCCAAAGCAAAGTATTAGAACAGAGGTAATTTAGGGTCGCAGTCATTGCTCTCCAGTGTTGAGGATCCAAGAGGCTTTGATCTTTGTATGCTGTCAGCCACAAGAAATGGCTTCTGTTTTGTGGTCTGTCATAGCTACCCAGACCTACCAATGTCCACTTTTCCAGCAACTAAAGAAGTGTCCATGCTCCTGTGCTTTAAGGCCATGACCCTGAAGTTGCTCACGTCACTCTCTGTCTTAGTCTGTTGAAGTTGCTTTAACAAACTCACAAAGAGTGGGCAGTTTATAAACAGTAGAACCTTATTTCTCACAGTACTGAAGTCTGGGAAGTCCGAGATGAAGCTGTCAGGCTGGTCAATGTCTAGCAAGGGCTTGCTTCCTGCTTCACAGACATTATCTTCTCCCTATGTCCTCACATAGTAGGAGAGCAAGGGTCTCTTTTATAAGAGCACTAAACCCATTCATAAAGGTTCCACTCTTATGACCTAGCACCTCCTAAAAGTCCCCATCGCCTAAGACCCTCATCCTTACATGTTACAATTTCAAGAGATGGATTTCAGGGGGACACAAACATTCAGACCATAGCACTTTCCTTCACATGCCATTGCCAGCATTTCCTTGCATGGCTTCATCTGTTTGCAAGAGCAGCTGACAAGTATGATCTATGGCTGGGTGGCCAAGTGCCCAACACCAAATGGGCAGCTCTATTACTAGAGAAGGACAGAATGGATCCGTGAAATAACCAGCATTTTCCACCATGAACATTAACCTAGGTGAAAATGTGAATTTTACATCAATTGACTATTTGGTATTTCTCCATTATCTTTCTTTCTAGATCACTGAGCCATAAAATTACATGCATATGCTGAGAAGTGTATCACACATCAGATAGTTAAGATGTAAAATCCCCATGAGGACAGCCAAAGGTGGATGTACTCACCTTCCAGGGTATATGGCAAGGTTGTGATATTAAAAAATTAACCCTTGTATGGCTCCAACAAAATTTGGCGAACATGCAACAACTAAGGAGACAATTGTTGATTCCAAGAGTATGGGAAGAGCGAAAAACCTGGAGGATTAGGACGGGGAATGCATATACTCAAAATTAAGCCAAGGTGGGGAGCTCCAAAGAAGAAGATAAGGTAGGTCCAGAAAGAATCCTTTGAGCTGTAGGAACAGTGTGGCTCTGGAAAACAGAAAATTTGGAAAAAAAACAGGAACTTGGAAAGACATCTTGTAAGATGCAAAGAAAAATATGGTTTTTGCTTTTTAAAAAAATTAGTCACGTTGGTGGTCACAGAGCTAACATGGGGGAAAGAATTAAACATCAAGGTTGGGGAGCATAATTAAGTACGAAAATCAGCAGGATTTATATTAGATTTTTAAAGTGTCCCTCGCTGATAGACTTGTAAAGATTCCGAGAGAGCACCAGTCAAATACACACTAATCCCTGAACTATGCACGAGTTGTAATGCTGCTATTTTAAAAATCCATAACATCCTCCAAAATATGGATTGTGGGCTTCTGTCACCAAAGTTCTTATTCTTACCTTTCAACAAAAACCAATTGCCGAAACATCTGCTGACTACAGAGTAATGTGGTCTGCTCTGTAGGGTGAGCAAAGTATAGATGTGGCATTGAAGATGCTCATGAAATAGGGTGGGAGGAGAAAGTAGGCTTCTACACAGGTGACCATTAGGCCGCACAATATCATTATGCTCACATGGAGGTGAAGCAATATGCAAATCGCACAGCACTGAGTTCATTCCAATTGAGAGCAGATTTTATGTGAAAAGTAGAATTTTTACAAATCTCTTGAAGGAAGCAAAGATTTTAAGAATCGTTACCGGTGGAATAGAAAGGCAAGACCATGCAATGGCAACTCTGTATTTGAAAGAAAAGAGGGAAAGAAATTTAGAGTATTTCGCAAAGGGGCACACGTAGCGAGCTCTATACAAAGGTCTGTCATACCTTTATTCCACTAACAAATTCTGTCAATTATGCCCCCAAACTTTTGTCTCTTTTCTGCCTCTTCTTCCATCTAAGGGGCCAGCACCTCATGTTAAGCATCCAAGACTTTGTCATCTCTTATCCACCAGCCATCATGGTCTCCTGTAGGATCCCAATCTGACCGTGCAATCCATTCTCCGCATGACAACAGACATCTTTCAAAATGCAAACTCGGTCCAATTTCTTTCCAGCTAAAAACCTTTCAAGAGCTTCCTAACACGAATAGAAGAAACATCTTAGGTTTTTCACTCAAACTGGAAGACCCCCAAGACTTGGCCCCATCCATACTCCAGTCAAATCCAGCCTCATCTCACCTCTGCTCTGCATGCTCTTACAACACTGTGCCCTTGGCCTTTCCTACTTCAGAACCCCTGAGCATTCTGTTCCTGCCTCTAGAAACTAGTTTATTGGACAAATCTTCACTAGTCCTTTAGGTCACCTCTTAGATGTCACTTCCTCAGAAAACTGTCCCCACCAATCTCAGTTGGGTTCCTTTGTTAAAATCCCTCACTATTCCTTATCCTTTTGTAGGATGCATCCCAATTGGTAACATGTGTGATCACTGTCTAATGTTTGTCTCCATCATGGCTGCTAAACACTCTGAGAGTAGAGACCATGCTGATCTTGTGAAATCCCTTGTCCTTAGTGACTGACACTTGAAAGGTATTCACTGAATAAATGTATTAATGCAGGCATGACTGAGCAAATAATCAAGGACTTTCATCAAAAATGCAACAAACATTATTTTTAAAGCCTCCTGATGTTTTATCTGCACAATGTGTTAGGATACATTGAAACAACCACATTTGTGTTGCAGGACTCCTGAGGGCAAAAGTAAATAAAATTCAGACAGGTAAGTGAAAATATGGATTTTCAGGATTACACTGCTGGTAAAAAGGATAATAATTATAGATAATAAAGTACGTACTTCAAGCACTGTCTAAATAAATTATACATTATCTATTTTATGCCACATATGATGGTGACTCTTACTATCCCCATTTGGCAGCTAGGGAAACTGAGGCACAAAGCCTTGACATGATTTCCTCTAGAATGTCCAACTGTCAGGATGGGGTACGCAACTGTCAGGAGTGGCTCTTGTCCACACTGCCTCTCAGTTTGTCCATTAATGTAATATATTGAATTGTAAGTATATTAATTTGATAGCAGTTTCTCTGAAATTTTAGATTTTTACTGCTTTATGTTTCCTTTATCATAGTTAAAATATGATTTAATTAATACTAAGGAACAAAACTATAGGCTTTGAATGAAATAAGGGCCACAAAGAATAGTTTACCTGTAAAAATGTAAATCTATCTATCATGTTAATTCTTTGAGACCACTGAGCATTCAATTGCTTTGTTGTGTTGTTTTAAAGCCTTTAGTAAATTACTAGTTTTTCAAAGTATTAGTGTTTCTTGTAAAATTATATCATTTCTTACCCTGCATAGCAGAATTTGGGACCCAAAATTATGGCATTACTTTAGAGAAAAAAATGTCTGTTGGTAGATTAGTAATTAACTCAGATGGATCTTGGTATAAAATAGAACTACTTGAAATAGTAAAGACTATTATGGTAAGACACAATGTTATTTTAATGCAGTACCTTGGAATAACTTCTACTCTCTAAACCATGGTATTTTTTCCCAAAATACATGAACCTAAATTTTATAGGCAGAATTATTCTCTACTACATTTTATTCTTACATTTATTTGGGGCAACACTTCCCATGTTATTAAACAATGAAGGCAAACATGTTTTTAGATTCAGTTTGTATTACAATAATCCTAATCAATATCTCCTAGGTTTCTAAAGAAGAGTTAATTTTCAATAAATGCATTAACTTGTCTCTTCTGAATGGCATAATTTATACACCACTTTAAATGACCTAAATGCCAATTAAATTACAATTTTAAACCTTTCTCTGTTAATTATTTGTGCTTCTTCATAGATGCTAAGAAAACTATTCTTCAGTTTGGTGTGTACATACACACACACACATACACACAAACACACACACCAGTCCATGTGTAGACACATGTATGTATATTTCAATTAATGCAATATCTATTTCAGTGAATACATATAACCTAACAGTGAAGATCATCAGCTTAAAATAAAGATTATCTGAATTCTAGTCCTGGCTCCACCGTCTATTAACTTTGTGATTCTGTGCCTGAGTAAATTCATTTATAACATGGGGATAATAAAATTATATATCTTACAGAGTTTTTGTAAGGATTAAATGTGATAAGACAAATTCACTTTTAACAGAGGGCTTAGCCCAGCTACATGCTCAATAAATGTTACCCATTACAATATAATAGTAAAATATTTGGGCCTGTTATCACAGAACTTAGCAATAATTTGGATTAAAGGTAAAATATTTTCAAACCTATTATTCTATAGTATCTGAAAAAAAACCTTGATGGGTTCATGAAGAGATTTTCTGATTTGTCCTGAGAGGTCCATTTAAAGTAGTACTATTTCCCATGCTCTACTGTGTCTCTCGTTTTGATTCATTTTTATCTTGTGATATAGAAGGAAAACAGTGGTAAATAACATTTCAACACTCAGTGAATCACGTGTAACTATCTAATCTCAATCCATCACTTACAACTCTTAGTTAGAAATCAAAAGCATTCTAACAAAACAATACTTACAATGAAGAGTGATACTTTAAACTCTCAAGTAGGAAAGATTTAAGCAAGCAAAAATACAAATCAGCATGCAGTGCAGGGTCTGAGGTTGGGATTTACCAATTGGCACTCTTGAGCTGAGATTTTGGCACATAGAATTTTCATTTGAGCAACAAAATGCATCTAATTGTGTAATTTGCATTCCTTAACTAATGCATATGAAAAGCAAGAGTAAACAGAGAACATTTTAATTTTTGAAGTGACAAATGTGATTGGCTCTTGTAAGGTACTTATCTTCCAAGAATCTTCTTGGCTTAACTCATAAACACAGAGAACAGACTGGTGGTTTCCAGAGGGGAGGAGAGGTGGGTGCTTGGGCATATTGAGTGAAGGGGGTCAAGAGGTAAAACTTGCAGTTATAAAATAAGTAAGTCATGGGGATGTAATGTACAGTGTGGTGACCACAGCTGATACTACTATATTGCAGAAATGAAAGTTGCTAAGAGTAAATCATAAAAGGTGTCATCACACACAAAAAAAAAGAATTTTGTAACTTTGTAAGGTGATGGATGATAACTAGATTTACAGTGGTGGTCGTTTCAGTGCATACAAATTTCAAACCATTATGTTGCACACCTGAAACTAATTTAATGTTAATCTCAATTACATCGCAATAAAATAACAACAACAATAACAACAAGAGAATCTTCTTGGCCTTAGAGTATATTAATGAAATTGTTGGGTAAAATAAGCAATTGGAGTAAGTTGGCAATAGATCATATAAGACACGAACTCTGAGATATTTAGGCTTTCAATAAATATTTATATATGTGTTTTATACAATAAGGATTTTCAATTCCTAAATCTACCTCCCCTAAACTATCTTTTACTATCAAGTTTGTTTAATAATGAATGAACTAATAATGGTTTCATAGAGCCATGCTGTAAGGTTTACTAATTTTTACCATTCACCTAAATCAGGCAAAAAAAATATTCACATTTGAAGAATGTAAAGAGTGGAAGAATCCCGTTACTTTTACTGTTGCTCTTAAGGCAATGGAAAATGGAAACTATGTCTCAAAGCAACTTTCTGATATTTTTTTTTTAATTTTTTTTTCGACATTTATTTATTTTGGGGACAGAGAGAGACAGAGCATGAACGGGGGAGGGGCAGAGAGAGAGGGAGACACAGAATCGGAAACAGGCTCCAGGCTCCGAGCCATCAGCCCAGAGCCCGACGCGGGGCTCGAACTCACGGACCGCGAGATCGTGACCTGGCTGAAGTCGGACGCTTAACCGACTGCGCCACCCAGGCGCCTCCTGATATTTTGATTTCAAACATTTCAAACCTACATATATATTCAGTCACTCATTTCATTGCATAAATATTTATTGGAATATTTATTGTATGCCAGGCATTTGCACATATATATTTAAAATATTGATACTTCCCCCCTTATTTTTTATGATGTACAATAACGTAGAATAGATTGTTAACTTTACTATCATCATTTTATCCTTCTTCCTTGACTTAACCAATGTGCCTATCTTAAAAACTGCACTTCCTTGGAACCATTGCACATAAGGGTGACCATGAAAATAAGTTCCAGCCTATGAATTATCAGCAGAAGTAAATAAATGAAGTTTCCAGGAAACTCTTTGTAAAGAAAGAAGAAATTCAGGGGTGCCTGGGTGGCTCAGTCAGTTAAGCCTCCGACTTTGGCTCAGGTCATAATCCCACTGTTTGTGGGTTTGAGTCCCGCGTTGGGTTCTGTGCTGACAGCTCAAAGCCTGGACCCTGCTTCGGGTTCTGTGTCTCTCTCTCTGCCCCTCCCTTGCTCGTGCTCTGTCTCCCTCTCCCAAAAAGAAATAAATAAAATTTAAAAAATATTTTTTTAAGTAAGAAATTCAGTAGGCAAGAGCCTTTGTCCTTGGCCCAGTTTTCTATCTACCTTCCATATACATAATGAAGACAGTTCTATCCCAAAGATACAGAGCAGCAAGTACCCTAATATTTTTGTGGAATTACTTTAATTTTTTTAAAGTTTCTTTATTTTTGAGAGAGAGACAGAGTGTGAGCAGGGGAAGGGAAGAGAGAGAGACAGACAGACAGAATCCGAAGAGATTATTTTTGAGAGAGAGACAGAGTGTGAGCAGGGGAAGGGAAGAGAGAGAGACAGACAGACAGAGCACCAGGCTCTGAGCTGTCAGCAAAGAGTCCAATGTGGGGCTCTATCTCACCAACCTTGAGATCATGACCTGAGCTGAAGTCGGCCACTTAACTAACTGAGCCACCCAGGGACCCCTTGTGGAATTACTTTATAAGACTTTAAGCTTGTGAACTTACTACATGAGAAAAAAATAAACCCAAATCTTCTTTAAGCCATTCTTATTTGGGTTTTCTGATATAAACATCTTAAAGACATTCTGGAAATAACATTTAGGAATGTGCATTTCCAAGTACATGTTAATAATGAAATGTACAAATTATGTAGCTTCTACAAATCCAGTAGGGACTATAAGACCTGAAAAACTTACTGCATCTGTGAGAAAACCCACAGATAATACCATACTCAGTGGTGAAACACTAAAACCTTTTTTCCTAAAGTCAGAAACAAAGCAAGAATGCTCACTTTCCCCTCTTCTATTAGGAGAGTACTGAAAGTTTTAGAGCATTTAGGCAAGAGAAAGTAATAAAAGAAATCCATATTGAAAAGCAATAAATAAAATTATCTCTCTTCACAGATGACATAATTTGTCCATAGAAACTCTAAAGATCACACATGTACGTGCATACACACACACAGGGTGAGAGCTCATAAACTAATTCCACAAAGTGACAGGTTAGACAATCAACTCAAAAGTCAGTTGCATTTTTATACACTACCAATGACCAATGAAAAAAGGAAATTGAGAAAATTGCTCTTACATTAGCATCACAAAGAATAAAATAAATAAGGATAAATTTACAGAGGCAAAAGGCTTGAATATTATAAACTACAGAATGTTGCTGAAATTAAAGACCTAAGTTAAAGAGAAGATACTGGTATTCATTAAAGATGACAACATAACACAGAACAATATATAGATTAAAAGCAGTCTCTATCAAAATTCCAAAGATATTTTTTGCAGAAATAGGAAAACCCATCCATTATTTCACCTGAAATCTCAAGGGACTCCAAATGACAAAAACACCTTGAAAAATAACAGATTTGGAGGACTCATACTTCCTAATTTCAAAACTTAATTCAAGTTACAGTAACCAAAACAGCATGGTACCAGTATGAGCACATACAAACCAAGAGAATAAAAAAGATCTCAGAAATAAATATTCACCTGTATGTGTTCAACTGATTTTCGACTGTGGTGCCAAGACCATTCGATGGGGAAAGATTCTTTTTAACAAAAAGTTCAATCAGTTTCTCTGACAATGGTTGTCATCTGCCACAGTTTCAAGTATATAAAGTTTAAAATGAAAGTCTTAGTTCAGACAACATACTGATTATGATGTCTAGTGTTAGAATTGTGATCTATCCTAAAATTTATTTCGAAAATAAAGTAAGATAACTCATATTGGTTTTTTTCTTAATTGAAAAGGTTTTTTTAATGTTTAAATTTTTTTTCTTTATGAGTTTTACCTTAAAAGAGAGAAAAAAGCAAGGTGGCTAGTGCTTAAAACACAAGCTTTAGCCATATTATAAGAAATTCTAGGAAGTATTCTATTTAATTCACTTTTTTCTAATACATCTAAGAAGAAAACAAATTGTAGCATTTCCAGAATAAAAGAACTGAATATGTAGCATGTGACCAATTCTGTAATGTGCATTCAAAATAATTCTTTTAAGACCAGGAATGTGGTCAGCTGTGTTCTGGTGACTTTGAATGCTAAGCTTCTTTTCTTAGATGGAAATCTTGTAGTTTATCTCTGAATATCAAAGCACACCTTGCCTTGGGAGAAAATGGATGCAAAATGTTTTCACAGTGAGATAGGATGGGACAGATATTCAATCACAAAATGCAGAGAAAATAAAAATAAGAATATCCCTCAAATATTATTTCCCCAATAGTCTAAATCCTCTTTATGATCAATATCATTTCTGCCAATCCTAACACCAAGTTTCCAAATATTACAAACCAAGTTCCTAGAAGGTTACACAGTCTCCTTTCCCACACCCCCTCCTTCTACCTCCACTGTTCACAGCCTGCTGTTCCCAAGCAGCATCACTTTGGTCTTTCAAAAGACAAGTTAAAAGTGAAAGTGAAACTTTTTACCATTTTGCGAACATGGAAACGTCAGCTTTCTGGATTAGAGAAAAATAGAAATCATGTATTTTTTGAAGAGTGTTGGACCACTGGCTTTAGGTACAATCAATATTTTTCAGGGATTGTTCAGAATGCTCTGATAAAAACACTTCATTCATTGTAGCTCTTATTTTCAGAGACAAGGCAATTACAAAAAGAAAAGATTGGCAAAGAAATACTGCAACATTTTGGCCTGGCTTAAATTCTTTCAGTGGATGGATAGTCTTGGAATGCAGAGTAACCAATTTTAAATTTCTAAACTACAATTGTATCAAGTGCATGCATTAAAAAGTCGAAAATGAATTCCCAGCAATAAGCCAACTGGGTTAGTTCCATATATTTGCTCATAGATATGACAGGTTAGACCAAATTTACCAGCAAAGAAATTTCTTGGGTGATAACTAAAAAAGTGTCTGATATTGAAAACTTGTCCAATTGGCTCATTCATAAACTCTACCTTTAGAATCATATCTCTTATATTTGAGTTGAACAATAGCCTTATGGTTATAGAGTTTTATGCTATTAGACACAATAAAGCTCCCTGCTTGGCAACAAATGTTTCAATATTTTGGCCTGAAATGTTTAGCTCATTTATATGAAAAACAGTTACCAACTGGAGATCGTGGTCTGACAGTTCACTCGTTTACCATTTCAGAATCCTCTGAGGGTTCCACTTGGGAACACTGGATGACTAATTCCCTAGAGTTAATGAAGCCCTAATTGTTATGGCATAAGCTGGTCCACTTAACTTTCCAAATTCAGGACAATTAGGCATCATCAGTATTATCCACTGACTGAGCTCTAAAATAAGGTTTAGCATTTCATTCTCAACAACCTTTAGGTATCCATGAAGAAAATATGTCATGACTTATGACAACAAGGTCTTCTAGAAAAATTAAATTAGTGATTAAGTCAAATGGCTTTACAACTAAATAAAGCAATGTACTAAATGTAAATTCTAAATAAACTGATATTAACATTTATTATTCAAGAATCAATTTACAAATGAATACTTAATTTCTGTCAAAATTAAGACTTTTTTATTAAAATTAAGTACCAGAATTAATAAGTTAAACTATAGATTAGTGACTTCCACTCAAAAGTGAGGTGGAATCATGGGCAGGATCCCAGAGCTCCAACCCCCAACAAGTAGAATCAGTAGTGTCATAAAAGATCTGAACAACACTTTTAACCTAATTTGACATCCATAGACCTAACTGACATTCACAGAATGCTGCACTCAGCAGTGAAAGAATATATACCCTTTGTGAGTCCACGGAGAACATTTGCCAAAATAAAGTATACAACAAATAATCAAATAACACTAAAGAAATTGCATGGGATTCAATTCATTCAAATTATGGTTTTGGAACATGTGGCAATTAATTGACTAATTAGCCCAGTAAAATAATAACTAGAATATCCATCAGCTTCTTTGAAATTAAGCAATACATTTTTAAATACACTGCAGGTCATGAAATAAATCACAAAAAAGAATCAGGAAACCTTTGGAACTAAATGATAATAAATACAAAATCTTCTAAGATATATTGTGATACAGTATTTAGAGGCTTATCTATAGCTTTAAAATTCATATATTTGAAAGTAACAAACAATAAGAACCAATGAACTAAGTACCTATCTTAAGAAACTAAAAAGAAGGATACCTGGGTGGCTCAGTTGGTGAAGCATCTGACTGTGGCTCAGTTCATAATTTTGCGGTTTGGGGGTTTCAGCCCTGTGTGGGATTCTGTGCTGGTGGTATGGAGCCTGCTTGGGATTCTCTCTCTCTCCCTCTCTCTCTCTCTCCCCCTCCCCGGCTTGGGCACTCTCTCTCAAAATAAATAAATAAACTTTAAAAAAAAAGAAACTAGAATGAGCGGTGCAAATGACTCCCAAGAAAGTAAAGGAAGGAAACAATAAAGAACAAAGGACAAATTTGACAATCTAGATGAAAAATACATATTTTTTCTAAAAGTTGTGATTACCGAACCCAATACAAGAAACTCTAAGTTCAGACGGTTTCAGTGGTGAGTGTTTTCAAACATTTAAGTATTTAAGAAAGAGAATGTGAATTTCAAAAAAAAAAAAACAAACTTTGACAGAAATCCTGATAAGGCCATTAGAAGAAAGAAAAATTACAGGCAAATGTTTTCCATCAAAAGAGATATAAAATCCTCATAAAGTACTGTATGAAATCTAAAACTATCCAGAAAAGATTGTATACCACAATTAAGTGAGGTCTATTCTGTGAATGCAAGGTTAGTTAACATTGGGCGGGGGGGGGGGGGGGGGGGGATGTAAGTGGACATATCAACGACAAAAAGAGGCAAATCATATGGGTGAAGATAAAGCTTGTGATAGATTACATACTTCTTATTAAAAACAAAACAAAGCAAAATAAAACCACTCCAAAAAATCACAAAAAGCCAAAGTGGAATAGGTAATAATATTTTTAATATGATACTATCTCTTTGAAAGAGATCGATGATCATACATGATGATCAAATATTAAGTAGTTTCTGCTTGAGTGAGTAAGACAAAGATGACTGCTATCACCATTTCTACTCAACACACTGTGGGAACTCGTAGCCAGTGCAATGAGGGAAGCAGGGGAATAGATAAGAGCTGGGAAGGAAGAATCCATCTTTATTCATAGGTAACACGAGAGTACCTGTAGAAACCAGAGAGAATCAGCAGGCGAAGTTCAAAAGTAAGCAAAAGAAGTGTGACGACAAGAAGTCAGGGTAATTATTATTTCCATGTGGTGATGGGAAGTAGTTTCTGGAAGGAACAGTAATAACAGCCAGGTTCTTGATCTCAGGGCCATGCACCCTGAAGTGTTCACTTTTTGAAAATTTACTGACCTACCACGTTAGGTTTTGGGCACTTTTCTTTATGTATGTTACTACAAAAAAAGTACACTATATGCTATAGGTGACATTTATTGAGTCACTGGGATAATCGGGTGCCAAGAATTATGCCATTTAATGTTAAAAAAAACAGTTCAGGAGGCAAATCCTTTTTTTAGACTCATTTTACGAATGAAGAAATAAGTTCTTGAAAGTGATTAACCTCCTCAAGCGTGTACAACATAAAGAATCCCAAGGTTTATACACATATCCTTCTGATGCTAAACTCAACTTTGTCACTAAATTAACATTTTCAATGCTTCTTAACTCAATATTTTTTCAAACTCTCTTCACAGTTCTTTCTATTTAAGATTTTGGGCAACAAGCATAGGTTAAATTCTAATTCAAAATGATTGTGACTTCAGCAAAGCCATGACCTCAAATGATTACATGGCTGAAAAACCCATGCTTAAGGAGATATTTGAGGGTACACTGCATTTTACTTACTTTCATGCAAGATCGACTCAATCTGTCAAATGTTTAAAAATCAAAGCCAGACTTAAAGCCCAAACATGTATTAAATCATGCGCACAAATGATTCATAACAAAAGCCAATCCACCCCCTGCCATGCTGGCAGCCATGAAGAAATCACAGCCATGGCTAAATCTGAAGACCTACTCTTCTCTCACATTGTTAATGATGAGATTACAAAGGCAGCAAAGCACAGGAGATGAATGGGTGTCCATAAAATATAAGACGTATGCTCCAGTAAACCCAACGTAATTGAAAGAAATTAGATCATGGTGGCACTTCTTTCTCCTCCATCTAGTTTTTTTTTTTTTTTTTTCTTTCCAATCTCCCAGCAGAAGTTGATGTAAGAAGAGAAAATATTTGCCGGTCGATACAACAGGCAGTGAAATCTTCCCACTTTTGTGCAGATGGAAGCTAACTTAATCTGGTTCATATGTTCTAAGAACATCTTAAAATAAAAACTGGAGGCTGATTTGCACCCAGAAGAACTGTGTATAAAGCTGAAGGAGGCAAGCAATTTAAATTTCCAATATGTCACTGCAATTTTGTTTTCATTCCAAAGGGGTAATAATGCCACCATTTTTCACTTCGTCCTTTGATCCCTTTTGAAACTCACACTTATATTTCGAATATTACATCTGACCTAATTATTTCAAGAACACTGAAGTTGCTTTAAAAAAATCAATTACAATACCCAGTATGTTTTGTTTCTACTTACAAATTCATTATTGAAACTTGCTGTCAGAATTCATAGCAGCAGAGTTTCCAGTTATAATACATGTATGACATCTGTTATTTTCTCTTGTAAGTGGAGTCCTTGGAGCACTCTGGAAAACTTGGTTATGAAAATACACAGTAACCATTTTAGCATCATCCTACATAACAGGACAATGCTTATCTAATTATTGCCTTTATACCTTTATGGAGTTTTAAATTCATATTCTACCCCTATTTATATAATTATTTTTTTTCCAGGGGAAAACAGAAAAGCCAAGCACTAAATTTTACTGAAATGTTCTGTTAAGGTGTCAGGTCCTCTATTTACTGCTCTGTAACTGGTTGGCATGTTTACCATGATAACAAAGAAAAAAAAAAGTTGGGGGGGTGGATGGGTGGGAAGGACATGGTAAAAATAAATTTGTTTTGTATTATTTCAACTCAGTAATCAAAGCTCCACAAAGGTCAGTGCCATGTAGGTCTTATTCACAAATTTACTCTCAGATTTTAGCCCAAAGACTATTGCCTAGTAGGTGCCCAGTAAATCTCCATTGAAAGGAAGAGGGGCACCTGGGTGGCTCAGTCAGTTAAGCCATTGACTTCAGCTCAGGTTATGATCTCGTGTCAGGTCAGATCTAGCCCGGTGTCAGACTCTGTGCTGACAGCTCAGAGCCCGGTGCTTGCTTTGGATTCTGTGTCTCCCTCCCTCTCTACCCTTCCCCCACTCAGGCTCTGTCTGTCTCTCTCAAAAATAAATAAACATTTAAAAAAATTTAAAAAAGAAAGGATGAAACTGTCACTTTTGGAAGCTAAGAACAAAGAAATAGAAGATTACACTTCGGTTAAAGGCCCCCAAGACCACACACAGTTTTGATGAGTCCCAGGACTCAGCATACAGTGGTTCTCATTGCCATGATTTATGACAGCAAAAGGATCCAGAACACAGTCAGAAAAGGCAAAGGCTTACAGGGTGAGCCCTTAGGAAAGTGGGCACAAGCTTCCAAGAGCCCTCTCCCAGTGGAGTCACACGGGACTTGCTTGAATTCCCAGCAGCGAGTTGTAACAACATATGGAAAACATTGTCTATCAGGGAAGTTCATCAGACCCACAGCCCAGGGTTTTTACCAGGCATTGGTCACAAAGGCATATGCTGCTGGGTAGGTACCAGAATTCCAAACTCACTGAAGAAAAGTCAGTGTGCAGCAGAAATCATACTGTTTGCAAAAACAGTTTAGGCACAGTAAGAGAGGCTTATCAGTTCTAGGCATGGTGGAAAATCTTTTAATATCTCGTTTCTCAGAGGCCAGTCAAGGGCCAACATTGTAAGCAGTCTTTTCTAAGGATAGTGGTCTCAGGTCTGCTGCTGTTTTCTATACAGAGCTCATTTCAACTCACCGTGCAAATTTTAATGCTTGCCCACCTTTCTATTTGGCTCCTATCTTCCAGTTTAACAGAGCCCTGTGGCAAATCCCATATAAATCCAATATCATTGATTATTAGCAAACATTTTAACACTAAGTTACATATCTAATGGTACACATTGCTCTTTGGTCCAAGTTGTGACGAGAACCATATTAAATAGAACAAAACAAATTTTAAAAGTCCTTTTCCCTGTTGGATTTCTATACTGTTATGAATTATGTTGGTGGTGGTTCTGAGAGGGGTCATTTTTCCAATTCAGATTCATCTAAAAATGCAGAGTCATTATCTTATTAACATTTTGTCCTTAAAAAGCATTTGGGCTTTCTATACATTATTAGTGCCACAAATATTTGTTGAAAGAATAAATTTATGAATACATATTTACATATGCTCTTTGAAAGATACATTTTGCTATTGGCTGAAATTTTAACACCAAAAATTCCCTGAAAAATACTGCTTTGCTGCTTCCTAGGTAACTTTTTCTGGTTAAGGACATATTTTTCCTTAATATTAATAAAAAAAAGAGTTTGCTTCAAATGGAAAATGTTTGTGTTTAAGAAAAGAGCTTGAATTTCCCAATTAAGGAAAACTGCCTTAGGCAATTTACCAATAGGTAAATAATAGGCAATAATCAATACTTTACCTTCTGGATTTCCAGAAATTTCCAGCACTAAATTTTAAATCATCTTTTTTAGGTTTATTTATTTATTTTGAGAAAGAGACAGTGTGAGTGGGGGAGGAGCAGAGAGAGAGAGCAAGACAGAGACTCCCAAGCAGGCTCTGCACTGTCAGCACCGAGCCTGGTGCAGGGCTTCAACTCGGGGAGATCATGACCAGAGCCAAAACCAAGAGTCGTGCTCTTAACCGACTGAGCCACCCAGGCGCCGCCCCCTCCCCCCTCCCCCCCCCCCCCCCACCAAGTTCCAAGCACTAAATTTTAGTAGGACCTGCCTTTGCCATGTAATCATGCAGGTCTTTCCAGGAAAAGGATGAGTGTATTGCTTGATCCTTTGAACCTGGATTTAATCATATGGCTTGCTTTGGCAAACAAGATGTCATCAGTCATGATGCAAACAGAGCTTGAAAATTATTTGCAAGATTGAGTTTATGCTTTTGTGCTTCTGTCATTGCCAAGAAGAGGATGTTCCCGGGCTGGCCCACTGCTCCCAAGAGAAGGAAGAGAGACAAGTGGAAGAGATCTGAGTAACCCCATCCAAGCCCAGCTGACCCCTTGCCAGCTCCCACATGTGTACGAGAGCCAAACCAACATTACTGGGCCCACCAGCTGAGCCTGGCCTGGATCAGCTGAAATGCACTGACACATGAGACATAAATGTTGATTTGTGTATGCCACCTGACAGCTAAGAAAAGTCATGCAAAAGTTCATAGAGGCAAATTATAGGACACATTTTGCCAAACCACAATGGGGAAAGTTTTTAACAATACTAGAGGAAGCGGACTTAAAGCTGACTAGAGGAAGACCTCAAACATTTCCTAGAAATGGTATTTACATTTTTTAAAAGACTTCTTCTGGATCAGTTAAAAGTAAGACATAAATAGTTTGCAAGGGCTATTTGAAGATAAGGTTTGAGTCATTCTAAATAAGCCATTAAAAGTTAATTTGATGTCATTTTATACCCACAGTCTAGAGAAACCTGAACTCTTAGATCACTCTGTTTTATTTCAAATTTTCATTAAATCTTGAACCAGTTTCAGTGTGCCACACACCAGCATGGCAGAGTGAACAGAAACAGAAAAGGTGATAGACAGTTTCATTATGTGTGGTGAAGAATTCTCAAACTGGCCTGGAGTTTCACCAAAGGAGGGTGAGTAGTAGGAACAGAAATAAAAGTGAAACACATGAATCTGTAGATTCCTTTCACGTCTCTCTATCAAGGGGAAATTAAAGGCAAAAAAGAGGAAAAAGGAAGTAATGGCTGTCTTATTATGGCCATAAGTTCTCAAAACACTAAAGGGCTTGCCCTGCTCAGACACACCTATCAGCTCACAATAATAAGGCAACCTGCTGTCATATGTGTATTCGTATAGGCTCTAAAGTGACTTCGGGCAAAGTGCTGATTATATTAGTTAGGAGGAGCACTGTCTACTATAACAAATGAATCCCTAAATTTCAATGGCTCAAAACTGTAAATGTTCTCTTTACATAATAGTCCAACATGGGAAGCTTTGTCTGTATCGTTCTTCAAGGATCCAGGCTCTGTCCATCTTGTGACTGCTCCCTTCTGGCTTGGGAGTCTCCTGCAACCAGCCAAGACACAGGAAAGAAACAGTGAAGGAAGTACACTTGCTTCTTTAAAGGACTAGATGACAAGTCACACTTCCTCTGATATTCCATTGACAAGAGTTAGTCATGTGGACACAAAGAGGCGCAAAGGAGGGTACAAGGTATAGTTTCAGGCTGTACAGCAGCCTGCTACCAACAACTTCACACAAGGGAGGTTATGTGGTTAACTAGCCATTCTTGCCATGCTGACACAACTGTGCTCCGCCCAGGGAGACCAGCCCGGGCCTTCAATATAGCAAGAGCTCGGACCACATGGGTGGCTCAGTCAGTGAAGTATCTGACTTTGGCTGTCCGTGAGTTGGAGCCCCATGGCAGGCCCTGTGCTGACAGCTCAAAGCCTGGAGCCTGGTTCAGATTCTGTGCCTCCCTCTTTCTCTGCCCCTCCCACATTCACACTCTGTCTCTCAAAAATAAATACTAAAAAAAATATTAAGAAGTATAGCAAGAGCTTAGAGCATAGTCACAGAATAACTGAATTAATGAACTGTCTGGATTCATGTAGTCATTTTTGCCCTATAGTGTCCTTCTAGCTATTCTTACTGTGTTTATTAGCTCTCATTGAGTAATCGCTTCATGCCAATGGCTACGCTTATTAAGTGGCTCTGTGAGATAGGTATTACCACTGTACTTGTTTTAGCAGATGAGGAAACTAAGGTTCAGGAGAAGTCAAGTAACTTGCCTAAGGTCATTAGGCGTTGGGATCAACATTCAAGCCTAAGTCTGTCTAACTCCAACTAAAACGTTTAAAGGCACTGAGTGGCTCCTTCTCACTTTGAGCTCAATCATTTGCTGATTTACAATGTAACATTATCCATGTGTGGACATGTCTTTTCCAGTTACCGCAAGTACTCGGAGAAAATAATCTAAGCCTTTGATGAATTTTTCCCCCTGGATCACGCCTACCCCACAACTAAGGTAAGTTTAATCTTATAATAATCTATTTTGAAATATGGAAAAATAAAAAGGTGAATCATTCATTTCAAGTTGCATATTCACTGTATGTGAAGTATATATAATGATATACATTATATATATAATCTATAACACTGTACGTGTAATAGTATAACAGTTAGTAAATACTGATAAGACAAATCAAATTCTCACATATTTTCCTGCTCCATGGCCTGGTTTCAAATTAGCATTTAGAAAAAAAATGGAAAACATAAAGTGAAATAAGATTTCTGTTCTATTTTTGGGAAAGAACGAGTTCCGAGTGACCCAGGGTAATATGCTAAAAATGAATCATTAATATAAAGCAGGCTTAACTACAATCTGAATATACACCTTAAACATCAAAATTATAGGTACTGCCTGAATCCATCATCAATAAATTGTGTGCATAGTTTTTAGCCCCAAAATTTAGGAGAGCAAATAGTGAAATTTCTTCAGTTACCTCCTTGAGAAACAGTATCTCTCTTTAAAAAGAAAACAGATTGGGATGTTTGCATGGCTCAGTCAGTTAAGCATCTGACTTCAACTCAGGTCATGATCTCACGGCTGGTGAGTTCAAGCCCCACGTCGGGCTCTGTGCTGACAGCTCAGAGCCTGGAGTCTGGTTCGGATTCTGTGTCTCCCTCTCTCTCTGCCCCTCCCTAACTCACACTATGTCTGTCTCTCCCTCAAGAACAAACATTAGAAAAAAAAATTTTTTATGAAAACAGATCATTTTGATTTTTTAAAAAAAGGGTGCTAAATTATTTCTACTGAATTAAAAAGAATTTAATTCGGGGCAGCAGGGTGGTTCAGTCAGTTAAGCATTTGACTTTGACTCAGGTCATGATCTCATGGCTTGTGAGTATGAGCCCCATGTTGGGCTTTGTGCTGAGAGCTCGGAGCCTGGAGCCTGCTTCAGATTCTATGTCTCCCTCTCTTTCTCTGCCTCTCCCCTGCTCACTCTCTGTCTCTCTCTGTCTCTCAAAAATAAATAAATGTTAAAAATATTTTTTTAAGTATTTATTTCAAGCAACTAATAGCTTTTTATATTGAAGGTAGTGATCAGATTTTCCCCTCTTTATTCAAAAACTGAATAAAATGTTAAAGCCTTAGATTGTGGCTGGAGAAATCCTGAGTAACTAAACATTCATAAAAATGCAATATTAAATACTTTGTGGGATCAGGTTTAAGCAGATGGACTCCTTTATCTATAACAGTTTAAAACAACTTATTCCTGGTTCTTGGGCTGGCAATTTCCTAACATTCAGTTTTACCAAGTATTTTCACAAAAATGATTTTTGAGATCAGTAGGTAGTTTACCATCATACAAAAACTGAATGAAAACAGAATCTATGATTTGTGTTCACCATATCAGTTGTTAATTCATATTAGGCACAACATTGCACAAACCAACAAAAACATAAGCCTTCTGGATCCCTCTCTCTGACAATGTTTAATGAGGGTTGGGTGACCCTCTTCCCTTGGAGCTATGCTATCTGTGGCTTCTAAGGCAGCAAAGACAGGAAGGGACAGATAGGCAGGAGGGATATCCTCTTAGCTGTCTTGACTCCCCACTGACACATGTCTCTCTTCTGGCGACAGCCCATTGGCCAAAACTAGTCACAGGATGCCCCAACTAACTACAAGAAAGACTGAGAAATGTAGGGGAACTGAGGAGATTTTGATGAGCACTGTTTCTGTTACATTTACAGCAAAAACAGGCACCCAACCTTCCTGAGAGCCGTTCTAGAAGTTTTCCCATGGATTCTAATCCCAGGCAAAGTATACTTACTGAGCTCAAAAAATTATCTGTGGCTTTTTTGAGCTGTGTTTATCAGGGTTATCATTAAATGAAAAGACAATTCTGATAGAATCATGATGGCGGACGTCATCCTAACATTCTCAATCTTGTGACTCTGAGTTTGAATTTCTTATTGTTGACGCATGGAATTTTTTTTATAAGCTTCAAGTGATTCACAGCTGAAAGTGGGTTACCTGAAGCCTCCTGATTTAGTAGAAATGTATAGTAGCTGGAGTAGATATGTTTAGTAGTAGGAGCATGTATGATTTAGTAAGATTTTTCTCATAAGGAATGATATTTTTTTTTTCTCTTTGGGAATGAATTCTGTTTCTTAGTTTCTACAACAAAACCAAAGCAGCTTGCAACCAAAAGCTTTCTCTGTGCACACACTGCAGTTTTGTTTTTTTAAACACTTACTGAAAACTCAACATAGAATAAAAGTGGTAACGTAGCCACCTGGTTTTCTTTTCTTTAATAACATGGATCATGCAGCATGCATTACAATACCAGAGAGAATTTTTTCCACTTTTTTAAAGTTTCTAAAATTCATGCCATGCAAGGTAGAATGCTATTTTCTAATCCTCATTCCTAAGAAAATCGTGAGAGCAGAGCATCATATGTCATAATAATTTGGGCTTATCATTCATCATGGATGTCTCACGTGCTTTATAAACAAATTGCTATTTTTGGAAAGCAAACAGATTTCCTCAAACTTTTCTCACATTGATTAGTAAAGATGTATACATAAGGGAGTTTTGAAATTCTTCCAAATCCTTTCATATGTTATCCACCCTTCATTATGAAGGTATATGACCTATTACTTATACGTTATTAGTGGATAGGAGGGGTTATTTTATTTTATTTTTTTATAAAGGCTGCTTCTTTTTTTTTTCAATGTTTATTTGAGAGAGCATGCAAGTGGGGGGAGGGGTACCAAGCAGGCTCCGCGCTGACAGCGGGTGTGGGGCTTGATCTCGAGAACCGTGAAACTTAAGATCATGACCTGAGTCAGACGCTTAACTCACTGAGCCACCCAAGCGCCCCATCCCATTAGGAGGGGTTATTTTAACCTGGTCCTCCAGTATGGGCTCTGGAGAAAATATTGTAATCATTCCCCTAAACCAAATTATTGCAAGCATTCCTTACCATGAAATGATTTTATCAGGAGTTTTATTAGAATAGTACGCTGTGCCTTAACTAACGCTTGTTTTCTCTTTCAAATACCACGCGGTATTATGTATAGTCACATAATGACCTCAGAAACTTCCACTTATCTATTATTTGAAGCCTGTATCCCCTAGACACTAAGGAGAGGGTCCAGGAATTTTGATATCCTGTATTTAATTTATGCCTATAAGAAGACGCTGCCTGCCTGGTTAGAGGAAGTTAGAAAATGAGAATCCCACTGAAGAGAAAAGGTCATTTGAAACGGTTCATGGCAGGTAGCATTCAGCATATAAAAACCCTCTCTTCTTGACATCCAAAATAATAGTTGGTGAACTTTTGGCATTTATTGGTTACAAAAATATATTACTACAGAATTTTTAAATATTTTGTAAGAAAGTAAATAGCATTTATTAGTAACAAAAATATATTATTGCAGAATTTTTAAATACGTAAAATTATAAGAGAGGTATTAGTGAGATTCAATCATACACACAGTTTCCTCAAAGAATTAAAAGCATGAAAAAGTAAAGGAGAAAAATAATTGTTAGAATTAGCAATTCTTGGGGTGCCTGGGTGGTTCAGTCAGTTAAGCATCTAATTCTTGATTTTGGCTCAGGTCATGGTCTCACAGTTTGTGGATTTGAGCCCCATATCAGGCTCTGTGCTGACAGCATGCAGAGCCTGCTTGATATTCTCTGTCTCCCACTCTCTCTGCCCCTCTCCTGCTTGTTCTCCATCTATCTTTCTCTCTCTCAAAATAAATAAGTAAGCGTTAAAAAAAAAAAAAAAGAATTGGTGATTCTCCTCCCTCTTGCCACTCAGCATATCATCCTAAAACTGAAGATACTCTTTCTGGGGCACCTGGGGGGCCCACTTGGTTATGTGTCTGACACTTGGTTTCAGCTCAGGTCATGATCTGATGGTTCATAAGATCGAGCCCCACGGGGGGCTCTGCAGTGATAGTGGAGAGCCTGCTGGGGATTCTCTCTCTCCCTCTCTCTCTGCACCTCTCCCACCAACATGAGCAAGGGTTCTCTCTCTCTCTCAAAATAAATGAACAAACATTAAAAGAAAAGAAGACACCCTGTCCTTGGTATCAGTCCCTAGTGGTTTTAGTATGAGCATCTTATCACCCTGACAGTAATTCTAGTGAAGGTTAGGAACTTGCATACAATATGATTCCTGAACACCCACCCAAACCTTCATCTATTCCTCAACCAACAAGATAAAAATGGAGGAAAAACTCCTCATGTTGGGCTTAGTAAGAGGCAATATCCCTGTACAGTGTACAGAAATTTACTGAATTGTCAAAGGTAATTGAACAATGCCTAATTTTCACTTTACTAATTTAAGAATTTGAGCATCTGACAAGTTCTGATTGATACCATGTAATTATCACAATAGGATCCATATCCACATCATTATTGTCTGTCAGTGGGCCAAGAGTTTGTGGACACCTTGCAGATGTCCTGAGGGTTCTGCAGAAGATAACCAACACTGTGAGAAATGAATCCAGAGGTTAATGCTCAAAAAGCCCCAAAATCAACTGACTGAGCTTGTTTAAAACGGATTGCTCAATATTCAGTCACCTTCTTAGCAAACCTAGTCAATAACATACTAACAGGCACGTTCACCTCTACATGGAAAAGGTTCATAAACCAAAATGAAGATTATTCTTTGATTTAGTCAGTGTCAACAAACAGCATATGGGTTACTCACTACTAGCATGCAAGCTTTGGAGTAAGAGGCATTATACACTTGGTATTTGAGAGTTAAATTTGACAAACTTTTTGTTTGCCAAACTCTCTGTAAAGGGACAGATAATCAATATTTCAGGCTTTGTGGGGCAGATGGCTTCTGTTGTTGTAGTACAAAAGCAGCCATAGACAATACATACATGGATGGCTATGGCTGTATTCTAAAAAGCTTTCTACAAAAATAAGCAACAGGCCAGACTTGGCCTGGGGGCTGCGGTGTGCCAATCCTGGGTCACGGCAGGCTCTGGAAGGTGCCTTCTATGTCCTTAGAACACAACACAAAACCTAAGCAGCAACTCCTGCCTCTAGGGAAAAGAAACATGATGGGTGGAGGATAGGAGATAGAAATACGCTTCCCATCATGTACCTTTTATAATCTTGAATTCTGTCAAGTATGCCACATTTAAACAAAAGATGCATTTATCTTCAGAAAGTATCCTTCCCATGTAGCAATCAACTTTTCAAAGAATCCATTTAATCTCCTATAGAGCAGGGGTATAACATCTCCTCTCTTTCTTCCACTGAGCAATTAAGGAAATAAAATCAAACTCTGTACGCAAATACGTTTTATATCTAGCTAAAGCTCCACCTAAATATACAGTGTATTTTCATTATTTTATAACTGTTGCTTTGGGGAGACGGGACAGTTTAGCAACTAGAAGCCTAGGTATCAGAGCCAGATGGTTAAATACCAACCAGAGCATTTTCAAACAACTTGCTTTCTTATCAACTGTGTGTTCAAATTGAAGCCCATTTCAAATCAATACTAGTCACAAAGTAATTCAGACAACAAATCTGGCATCTTGAAAACTGGTACATAGAAATAAAAGTCCTAACTGAGACCCACACTTTAATAATTCATTGTATTATATTCTTAAATCTATATAATTTACTAGGAAAAAAACTGCGATAAGAAACATGTCTTCCTTTTATCTAGTTTTTTAAACTTTCCTAGTCAATTCTGGTATCAATCAGCCTTCAACGCAGTCCTATTGACATTTATAGTTTCTATAAATGTTGTACGATGGGAAATTATCAAGATCAGAATAATGACCTTAGGCACATGGAAATCCTCAAGGACTAAGTAATATTTAATTAAATCAGGTCAAATATATTAGGATAAAGCATGAAAATGAAAAAAAAACTATTTTAAAATCATTTTCAACAATAAATCTTAAAACTGAAAGACATTTCAGGTTAAACGACTTTAAACAATTCATTTGCATTAAATGTGGATTTACTGAGGTTTATTTCAGAGGAAAATTTAAAAGATTTTTGGAGTATGCCCTCTCTAGCTATTGTTTATAGTTGCCGGAATGGGTAAGTTAAGAGACAGAGTCATTTTAGGAGACATGAAGAAAGACAAGTGAGTCAAGATAATGGAATAAAGCACTCACTGTTTAAATGAAACAATAGTACAGTGTGAGATGTGAACAAACATTGATTAGTCATTGGAAAAAGAGAGACTATTTAATAGCATTGGAACCGGCTAGAAAGTTGGAAAAAAATCCCTCACTTTGTTAAGGATACAGAATTCACCAAGTAATGAAAGGTGGATGTGAAATGGAGTCTTTGGGGTGTTTTTTCTTTTGAATCCAATATTGAAGTGGAAGATGCCATTTATGTCACTGAGTCTTAGACCCTAAGGTAAGGCAACTATGAGCATAACTATAGGTATGCATGATTCTGAACTTGAGAAGTAATAACCTGGATGGGGAAGTGGATTCTGAGTAGCAAATTCTCTAGGCGGCCAAAGATAAAAGACTTTCCTGTTGACAAACAGAGGCAGTAAAGGAAAGAGCCGCTTCATCAATGTGAGAGCTAATTAAATCTTTGGGAAGTTGTTCCAAGGCATGGAAGATAGAAAGCAAATATCAGGGGTAATGGTTTAAGAGGAGTGCCTTAAGGATGAAGGAAATAAACCTAAATGAAAACTTCTTGGGGGGAAAAATGGAAAACAAATAGCCATCGAAGTGGCACACATTCTCGCTGAAGTAGTTGGTGGTAGAAATGGAGAATGACACCGGGCGTTTCTACTAATCAATTACCAAAATAATAACTGAGGCATCCGTATTCCAGAGATGAAATTCCTGAAACCAAATACGGTTCTAGAACTTATCTCAGGAGGGACAAGAGTCTGCTGAAGTGGCCTCACTAGTGCCAAGCATGGGAAAAGCGATAGCTATTTGGGCCTTCTTGCTAAGTAAAAAAAATAAATAAATAAACAATTAAAAAATAAAAATTACTGAATCGAAACCAGGTATAACAGGGGATGCTTATTTCAGATGAGAAAAGAAATCACAACCAGCTAATCAAGAATGTTAATAATATGACAAACACACAAAATCCAGGGGGAAAAACAACCCAAAATATTTAGTTAATATTTGGACACAAATTTGACCCTGTATTTGGGTGACAATGCCAACGACACCAGCAGAAGTTCCTTGGAGTCTTCCTAAGCCAGGACGGCTAGCCATAGTTTCATAGAACTGACTGTATGCCATATACACCCAAGCTAAGTGTTTCATCCAACTTAATCTCCTTTAGCAGATCCCACATACGGTCATGGCCAAGGTCACTCAACAGGAGGGGAAATGTGACAGAAGGCAAATCAGAGGAGGTCGACAGTAGTCTCGAACAACTGAAGTCAAAATGTCTTATTTTTGCAAATTTTACAAACGCACATTATGGTGAACACATTCTAAGACTCCTCCCAGAATCTTATGAAGAGCCCATGTAAGCAAGGAGTCCAGCAACTCCATCATCGTCAGAGTGAATTTGCTTCTACACAACTACTGGTGCTTCTCAGCTACACATAGGCTACCACCTGTAGGAGGCAGAAACGGTGTGGACCAGCAGAGTGTAAGAACCTGACATTAAGTTTTAATTGTAATTTAAGGGCCTGAGTGTAAGTGTTTGGTTACTAAGGCGTCTATTCCAAAGAGACCCATTCTGAATAAATATATTGCTAGGTGTATGAGACAGCTACCAGCTAAACAACTAAGTAAGAAATCAAGCTGGCCCACCCAGGAAGATCCCCTCATAGAAAGCCCTGGATAACGAAGATCACTGACCACTTGAGTGACCCCACTTTTCCCTTCTCATGCCCCAAATCTCTCTGTTTTCAATTCACCAAAAAAGATTAAACCTGTGGAACCCTAGGCACCCACCCTTGGACCCAATAAAAGCAGAACACAGGTTCTGCTCCAGCTCTCCCCTTCTCTACTCACAATCTGGCTATGTGGTCCCTGGGCAGATGGGGTCTCTGCGAGGACCAACGTTCCTGATGGTTGTTGCTGAGATGTATCTTACAATCACAAGTAAGAACCATAAGGACCAGTCCAGGTACAACACTGGTTCAGGTCAGTTAGATAAACGTCTGTGGGGACTTACCACAAGTAGTAAAGGCGCAGGTGAGTGCCTCAGACATTCTTTTTTTTTTTTAATGTTTATTTATTTTTGAGACAAAGAGTGCAAGCAGGGGAGGGGCAAAGAGAGAGGTGGACAGAGGATCTAAAGTGGATTATGAGCTCACAGCCGTGAGCCAGATGTGAGGCTCCAACTCACAAACCGCGAGACTGTGCCCTGAGTCAAAATCATGATGGGTTCACTTAACCCACTGAGCCACCCAGGCACCCCCTCAGGCATTCTTAGCTTATAATATCACTATTGATAGGTTGAGGCTTCCACAAAATAGCCAGATGCCAGATTTTCATAAAAATGATTAGGAAGTTGCAATGCAATTTACTGTGAACTATTCTGCTTCTACTTTACACTTGTAAAGCTTCTCCAAGATGAGAACACTAACACATACTTACAATTATTTAAGGGAAAGTTTTTCTTGTTTATTTCTCTGAAGATTCCAGATTCTTTCCCAGAACAATTAATGGGACTTCAGTTCCAAAAGATTTAGAATTCCTAGGCTACATGGTATGATCTGAAGGATGGTGTTAGACGGTTCTTTGCTCGAGAAAAATCTACCCAGGAAGGTCATTTAACTTCTCTGAGGCACTTATTATTTAGAATAAAAGAGAATGATTCAAGGCCACTCCCCTCGTTAAAATTTAAATCGCTCTCTAGCAGAGACTAAGAAATTTGGTCACATTATTATCAATTAGAAAACTCATCAGGAATCAGTATATTAGATCAGAGAGTTACCAACCATATATCTGAGAGAATATTACCCAAGAAAGTTATGTTCTGAAGTTCTGAGGCAGAACAAGGTAATGAATACAGATGAAAGAAATGCTTTCTTCCAAAAAAGGGTTTCTGCCTCTAGAGGACAAACCATAATTGGGCTTTGAGTGAAAAGTGGGCAAGAGAAGCACAGGGGCACCTAGAATATCTGAAGAGGTAAGACAGGTGGAGAAGGAAGAAGTTGAAGGAAGTCAAAGTTAAACCTTTTTTTTTAAATTATTGTGTCCTCTTGCCAAGGGCTTCCTCTGCCCTTAGCTCCTGACCATGACCAGGTCTATACATATAATGTCATAGGATTAAAGCTGTGTGCGTAACTGAAGAGTTCAACAGTAAGTTCTAGTGAGTGACAGAAGACCCCTTTTCATGCCAGACACTTCAGTAAGGGGAAGTTTGATGAAGGGCTTTTCAGGTGACAATCTTATGGTAGCATTTCCCAAAAGGAAGTACATGTACTACCATTGATAGGTGAGATGATAGGACTTTAGTGGACCTTTTTTTGAATGCTTTTATTTTGTGTTATACTTATCCTTATCCAGTAAAGAAAAAATTTTATCTAGCCAGTGAGTTTAGAAATTACAAAGTTCCCCTTTTGCATTATTTCCATAAAAGAAGAAGTGGGTCAATTTAGAAAGAAAAGGATAAATAACAATAGTGTGAACAGAGGATACTTAGATGCAACACGAATTATCAAGGTGGACTGAGAATAATGCAACCTGGCAAATAAAGTCATATATAAGTCTGTCCTTTCTCAGAAGTGGAGACTTTGCGAGACTGTAGAGATAGAACACGTTTTGCATTAAAGGAGACCCATATCTCAAATTCCTAAAATGTTAACAAATAAAAATAGTTAGAAATTCCAAAATGCTGTTACATTCTTTAACTTTTAAATGCGAGCAGGAGTCATACATAATTTTTGTGTGTGTGTGTGTGTGTGTGTGTGTTTACCTAAGAGGAGCTTGAGGTATGGAGTTAAGTGGGTTAATCTCAAAGGTGTGAAGGGCCATGTTAAGGTTTCAACACAGGCGTACTCCTTTCAAATTCCATAGTAGCAATTATTCTAGCAACTAATTCAAGATGACATTTTGGTAAAAATTGTTGTTTTTTGTGTTTTGTTTGCTTTTTGAGAGAGAGAGCATGCAAGTTGGAAAGAGGGGCAGAGGGAGAGAGAGAGAATCCAAAGCAGGCTCCATGCCTATAGCAGAGCCCATCTTGAAGTGTGATCCCAAGACCCTGGGACCATGACCTGGGCCCAAATCAAAAGTCTGATGCTCAAATGACAGACCTACTCAGACGCTCCCATTTTGGTAAAACGTGTCAAGGCAGAGAATCAGTATGGTTAGCAAAATGGTAAAAGTCTCAGGTACAATGGGCATGTTTACTTCATTATCTATTCCCAATTAAAATTTGACCAAGTGTTGGAGGAGAATTGTTAACACTGGATCTGCACAGCAGTCATGATGTTCAACCAGAAAAATATGGTGAAAATGATATATACACCAAAAAATAGACATGCATACATGTATGTATTTATGTATGCATACATACAGACACATCCATTATATGCATGTATGACATGGAGTTTTTGGATAAAAATGAGAATTATGCTACATGTTCTGATATATAATGAGAGGTCTGAAGCCTTATTTTCTGGATTCAAATCCCTTATCAGCTATGTGACTTTGGATGAGATTTTCAACCTCTGTAAGCTTCAGTTTCCTTGAAACAGTAAGAAGAATAGTAGCTACCTTGTAGGGTTGCTTCAAGGATAAAAATAAGGTTAATATAATAAATGCACTGAAAACTGAGTCTAGGAAATTATAAATAATAAATGACATTATATATGTCTGTGACATTATTATCCATTTTTTAAAGTATTTATTTTTAATGTTTATTTTTGAGAAAGAGAGGGAAAGAGAAAGAGAGATCATGAGTGGGGGAGGGGCATAGAAAGGGGAACAATGGATCCAAAGCAGACTCTGCTCAGCACAGAGCCCAGTGTGGTGCTCAAATTCACAAACTGTGAGGTGATGACCCAAATGGAAACAAAGATTCATATGCTTAACCAAATGAGCCATCCAGGTGCCCCTATCATTATCGATATGATGGTACAATTTAAAATATAAATAAATTCAATGGAATACTCCTTGGCAATGAGAAAGAATGAAATATGGCCTTTTGTAGCAACGTGGATGGAACTGGAGAGTGCTATGCTAAGTGAAATAAGTCATACAGAGAAAGACAGATGCCGTATGTTTTCACTCTTATGTGAATCCTGAGAAACTTAACAGAAGACCATGGGGGAGGGGAGGGGAAAAAAAAGGTAAAGAGGGAGGGAGCCAAAGCATAAGAGACTCTTAAAAACTGAGAATAAGCTGAGGGTTGATGGGAGGTGAGAGGGAGGGGAAAGTGGGTGATGGGCATTGAGGAGGGCACCTGTTGGGATGAGCACTGTGTATTGTATGGAAACCAATTTGACAATAAAACTCATATTAAAAATAAATAAAATAAAATACACATAAATTGGGGCACTTGGGTGGCTCAGTCAGTTGGGCAACCAATGTTAGCTCAGGTCATGATCTCAGGTTTGTGGGTTTGAGCCCTACATCAGGCTCTATGCTGACAGCCCAGAGCCTGGAGCCTGCTTCGGATTGTGTCTCCATCTTTCTCTGCCCCTCCCCTGCTCATGCTCTGTCTCTGTCTCTGTCTCTCAGAAATAAATACACATTAAAAAATATGCACAGAAGTCTCACTCTTATTTGACACAATAGTTAATCTGTTTTGATCACAGATTTTTGTATTAAACAGAAAATTAAAATTATTTTCACACCAGCAGTTGGCCCAAAAGTGTAAGATACTTGAAATAGTTTTAATAATAAGGGCACTGACTATTTAAAGGAGACCCAAGCCTGACAATTTGCCATAGCTATAGTCGCTAAGGAAGTAAATGCTCTATTATGCCTGCGATCTTTCTGATATTTGCCCAGTAGATTCTCCAGTTTATTTATCTGAAGCAGGATCCAGGCTCTGAGCTGTCAGAACAGAGCCCGACATGGGGCTCGAACTCATGAGCTGTGAGATCATGACCTGAGCCAAAGCCGGAGGCTTAACTGACTGAGCCACCAAGGCACGCACCCGCTCCCCCCGACTTAATTAACTTGGACTAGAATGTAAGTGCTACACAAGGGTGAGGAGGGGCAATGGAAGGGGTGACTAGCTCAGTTTTGGATGAAGTGAGTTTAAATCCTAAAGGATGATGAAGACTTTGCCAGCTGAAACGGCAGAGAGAGAGGCAGCCTGTGTCCTGGCAGATACCCATAGGCTACAAATGCCCGGAGCTGAGAAAACACTGCTTCTTCATGGAACGGCATGCTTTCTAGTATAGTGTGAGTTTAAATTATAAGATGAGGGAGCTTGAGAGACTGAACCCACTCAAGTTATAATAGGGCCTGTGTGCCATGCTAGGGATTTCAGACTTTATCCTGAGAAAAGTTGGGAGCAACTGGAGAGCTTTAAACTGGGGAATTAGACAGTCACTTCTGCTAAGAGGCCACCAGCATCTATGTGATAGGAATTCTTAATCCAGAGTCCTGAACACTGCCTGAAATTCAGTGGGTCTGTGAACGGGGGTGGCCAAAGGGAAAAAAGTAACATATTTGTTTTTACTAAGCAATGTAATGTGGTCATAAAGCAGCACATAATTCTACATTATAAATTTGTTTACAACATATGCAACTGTTTTAATAAAATTGGTTTTCTCTGTAATCCTATGCATTTTAGTTAATGCTTTTAAAAACATCTTTCTAAGAAGGGGTCCATGGGCTTCATCAGGTTGCCACAGGGGTCTATGGCACAGAACCCCCAAAGAAAGATTACACGTGAATACAGACTCTTGACAAGGTTTTTATGGTATGGTCGGGGAAGTAGCCAAGAATTCAAGAACAAACCACAGATCCCGACAAGGTAATAATTAAACTGACTTAATTAGAAACTCCAAATACTGATAGCTCTAGTACTTCCCTGTGTTTTCTAGAAAAAAAAGCTGAAAATATTAGGGTGTCTCTTTCAATACCAATCATCTGGCAACCTTATAGACACTATCCCTGCATATTACTTCTGGTTGATTCTGTACATACATAATAATCCCACAGTTGATGTTTATTAGGGATGTCTCTCCAGATCCATCCCCCTCCTTCTGGCAACAGCAACCAATGAATGGACATATTCCTTATGTTCTTTCAGTAAGTACGGTCTTGGGAGTTTTCACTCCCACCAACCTATATAACAAGACTACATCAATCACCATATCACACCTCCTCAATCCCATGACCTAACTTTGTCCAATTGCATTAACTCTCAAGATTTTATAGGAAGTAGCTGACAAGATTCTAGTCAATTCTACAGTTTAAGAACCTGAGAGGCTATGAAAATGTAGCTCCTGCAACCACTTTTCCATCACAGCAGGGAGGCTGGCATCAGAGGAAGAAGTCCACACACAGACCACAGAGGCAAGAAATAGGACAAAGTTCTGCTGACCCCATATGATCCCTGAAGACAGAGCTAACACTGGACTTTTTAAATTCATAAGCCCAGTGGTTTTCTTTTTTTTTTAAATTTTTTGAATGTTTATTTATTTTTGAGAGAGAGAGACAGAGTGTGAGTGGGGGAGGGGCAGAGAGAGAGAGGGAGACACAGAATCCGAAGCAGGCTCCAGGCTCCGAGCTGCCAGCATGGAGCCCAAAGTGCAGCAAGAACCCATAAACCATGAGATAATGACCTGAGCTGAAGTCGGATGATTAACTGACTGAGCCACCCAGACGCCCCTTCTTTTTTTATTATTAATAAAATTAGGGTGGTTTGAAATTTTATTACTAGGTAGAAAGGATCCTAACAGAAATACCCAAAGCTCATGTGCTTGGTGAAAACATTCTGTGTGGTCCATAGCATAACGTGGATTCATTGCTCAATTCATTTGTGGTGGCATCAAGTTATAGTTGTCACAATCATGCCTTTGGTGCCCATGTTGTGTTGATGGCATTTCCTAAGCAAAAGTGTGTCAAGTGTATTCTATGAACCACATGCAGCAGGATCCCACAACATGTGACGAACAGCAGACATTCCTATAATCATAACCAAATGTATTAAATCTCCAGGGGAAAGGCTGAGGCCTTAAAATTTGCATTTTGCTCAGACACTTGGTGATTTTCACATACAGAAAGATCTGAAAACCCTCTTCCTTTACTAAGGCTACAGAGAACAAGGAGAATTACATCATCAGGGTTTCTGGTCTGGTACAGTGTAAATTCTTCACTAGGTGTTTTTGTATTTTTCACTGTAAAGTTTCATATTGTTGGTTGGATGCTTTGTACTGGGATTTGTTGCACTCAAATGGTCTCTTTGCCATAATTTCTATGACTTTGGTACAAAAGTAGACTTCCAGGACTTGTTATCGATTCAGTTAAGAATAAATGGAGGGAGCCCTGAAAAATCTGCCTTTTAAATGTTTTTTATTTTTTTATTTGAGAGAGAGAGTACACAAACAAGGGAGGGGGCAGAGGGAGAATGAGAGAATCTCAAGCAGTTTCCACGCCCAGCACAGAGCCCAATGCAGGGGTCGATTCCACAACCCCAGGATCATAACCCAGGTTAAAATCAAGAGGTGGATGCTCAACCAACTGAGCCACCCAGGCATCCCAATCTGCCTTTTTTTAAGCCAACTTTCCCAGGTAATTCTGATGCATTCTGACATTTAATATCCATTGAACTGGAGAGATCAAGAGAAAAAAAAACCCTGAATTCTAAGCAGAAGAGACGAGTATTAAATCTGGAATCTTTGAATTCCTTTTTTACTTGGCCATCCAAGAGACATTTTCACTTTACTTTACTTGCTATAGGTTTTTTCTTGTTTCATTATACCAAATCTTCACCCATATAGAGGTTGAGAATTCATGGTGCTCTCTGTACAGAACAACTCAAGCTACTTGCAAGCAACAACATTTTTTAATTAGGAGTATCCCTAAGGAAAAAACTTGTGCCTCTATCTCCTCACAGCCCAGTAGGGCTGAACGCTTAATGAATTTTAGGATATTTTTAAAGTAGGAAATTGAGCATACAATTGAAAAAGCGAAAACACTGCTACATTTGTCAAATAAACTCACCATGAGCTCTGAATTCCATTTCTGTTTCTCATTCAAAATTGAGTTTGAGTTATGCACACATTTTCAGAATAAGAGAACTATTATTTATTTCTTTTCAGAGAGGGGTTTTGGCATCTTCTTCAAGCCAGCTGTAGAAATTGAGCCATGTATAAGTGAGCAGAAATGTTGCAGTATTTTATGAGGTTTTTTTCTTTTAATTGCCTTAGGTAGAAATGAGAACTTTTCCTACATTGTAAACTGTCCACTATTAAGGAAAGGAAACTGCATCTATAAAACGTTTTCCTTCTACCAAATGGACAGAGTTGCCTTAATTTGTTAATTCGAGGGGTAACCCCCTTTCACGTGTGCGTAGAAGACACAGATGGAAGGGAGGGGGAGAGAAAGAGGGCTTCCTCATCAACTGCCCATAGGTATTAAGAAGCTATAAAAACAATACATGTTACATAACGGTATCTCGCATTTCTTGTAATTAATAAATCTAAAGAGGGAAAAGTCATTTATATGATATTTTCATTTCTTTTCATGGAAGTTTTATTATTTATTTTTGAGAGAGACAGAGAGAGAGAGAGACAGAGAGCTCAAGCAGGGGGAGGGCAGAGAGAGAGGGGAACAGAGGATCTGAAACAGGCTCTGCTCTGACAGCAGCGAGACGGATGAGGGGCTCAAACTCACCAGCTGGAATCTGCAGTGACAGCAGCGAGCCCCATGTGGGTCTCAAACTCACAAGCTGCAAGATCATGGCCTGAGCCAAAGTCAGGTGCTTAAACAACTGAGCCATCCAGGCTCCTCTCTTTTCATGGAAGTATCTGTGCATTTAAAAAAAAAATGTTGGGGCGCCTGGATGGCGCAGTCAGTTAAGCGTCCGACTTCAGCCAGGTCACGATCTCGCGATCCATGAGTTCGAGCCCCGCGTCGGGCTCTGGGCTGATGGCTCGGAGCCTGGAGCCTGTTTCCGATTCTGTGTCTCCCTCTTTCTCTGCCCCTCCCCCGTTCATGCTCTGTCTCTCTCTGTCCCAAAAATAAATAAACGTTGAAAAAAATAAATAAATAAATAAATAAATAAATAAATAAATAAATAAATAAAAATGTTTATTCACAGGTAGCAACAATAAGATGAAAGGATCCAATCACTTCCTTTCTCCAAAACTAAGGCATTATATCTGAACATTCTACAAGGTATATCAATTAACTTTAAAATCAATTTCCAAATCAACCCTAGGAAACAGAGCTGCCCAGAGGATTTCATTTCCAATTTATCTGACAAACAAGCAACCTGAACACATGAAGTGTAGGGTGGGTGCCTCCTATTGCTTGATCACAGTGGCCATCTATATAAAGATTTGACTCAACATTTGACTGAATCAGGGCAGATGGGTCCCTCAGTCAGTTAAAAGTGTGACTCTTAATTTTGGCTCAGGTCACGATCTCACCATCGGGAGATAGAGCCCTGCATCGGGCTCTGCTCTGATGGCGCAGGGCCTGCTTAGGATTCTCGCTCTCCCTCTCTCTCTGCCCACCTCCAGCCCCCCAAATAAATAAATACACTTAAATTTTTTTTTACTGAAGCAAGAGCTTTTACAGGCTTTTGTGTTGCCTTAATGGTTTATATATCAAATAAAAACCACTAGGCATTTGTTCTCATCAGGGACTATTACAAATAGAAAATACTGTACATTTTTCTCAGCCTTCCACATCTGTTCCCAGTTCATGCATGGTTTTCAGCAAGGGGATCAGTGATGGCTTCATCAGAGGAGGACTACTGTGAGTGATTTATGCTTCTAGGAACTTACATGAATGTGAGAGCAGGGGGTGGGGTGGGGGCAGGTCCATGCAAGGCTATAGCTTCTGCATCTGATTTGGGGCTTTGCTGGCTATGGTTCAGACGGGCTGTCCTCTGGCAGGGGAAGCTGGACATGAAGTGGGGCCCCAAGAATAAACTGAAATCTGGAAGGAGGAACTATAACCCACCAAGGCAAACAGCTCTCTTGATTTCATCAGGAATATCTGCTACGTGACAGGTATGTTACAAAGTACAGGTCCTCTGCCAATGGTAAACAATGCTTAGCGCAGTCTTTTTTCCCCTCAGCAATCAGAGACTGTGCTTCAGAATCCTTCTCAACACAGATATAGAGGCAGTTGTTTCCAATTAAATGCAGTTAATCAAAAAGAAGAAACCTACTGGCCACCTGTCGTGTCAACACAGCTTTCAAATAAGGGAGGCCTGTTATAGGCCTCCCATACTCTCTTGATCTCAATCTTCATCGATTCTATGATTTAAAGGGCCTGTGGGGATAATTAATCATGATTTAAGACATTGCTTTCTGAGGGAAAAATGAATTTCAAGGTTCACTAACCATCTTATGAATTCATGCTTGGTAGATTCCCAAGAGCAAGTCTTTCATTAACAGCAGTAAAAATAAAACCTACTCTTTTGAAAATTATATACATTTATTTTTATTTGCTCTAAATTTACAGGCTTCGAGTCTATGTAAACTTGTCCAAAAAAGTAACTATTAGATCTTGAGAAGAAGATCAAAGTGAAAAGGTGCCAAACTGGGCGGGACCTGGACACCGCCTTCCTCCAGCCTCCATGGAAACTGTTCTGCAAGTACTGATTTCATGTATCTCACTAGCTCATGGACTTTATTTTCTTTTTGCTTTTCATATTTACATTTAGCTTAAATCTGCTTTTCTCTAGATTTGCTCATTGGATCTGAATTCTGTCCTGTTGCTTCTCCTCCCTGTGTTCCTCCAGCTCTTACTTTTCCCTCAAACCTTCTCTACAAGGGAGATCGATGAGTTTCTTTAAGAATCCTAGGGGCACCTGGGTGGCTCAGTTAGTGAAGCGTCCAACTTTGGCTCAGGTCATGATCTCAGTTTGTGAGTTTGAGCCCTGTGTCAGGCTCTGCGCTGACAGCTCAGATCTTGGAGCTCGGAGCCTGCTTTGGATTCTGTATCTCCCTCTCTCTCTGCTCCTCCCCCACTCATGCTCTGTGTCTCTCTCTCCATCAAAAGTAAATGAAAACATTAAAAAAAATTAAAAACAAAAAAAAAGAATCCCTGTCCTACCACATAACATTATTTTTCACACATTGGTACTCTGGTTGTTCTTGACTGGTCTTACCCAGAAGCATTCTGGTTTATTCATACTTCTTTCAGAGTTGAGACTCTTACCACACTCAGCTCAGAAATGACTCAGAGTATCAGAGGACTCATAGAATTACGCTTCTGTGGCAGCCTTAGAATTAAAAGCAAATTCCTTCTCTCTCCCTTTCATTTTGTATCCGTATCTTACTACTTCCTCGTATTGATCTTGTGGTCATTTACACTCTTTAAGATTTCCCACACAAGGTGGTTTAACTCATTGTGCTGTCCCTGTAACGGCACAGCTGGAATATTTAGACTCGAGAGAAGGGCATTCTATTTGTCATTTTTATAGTTTACTGGCCTTGAAAATATAATGGGAATGGGTTGAGTGCACTGTGAAATTTTTCATTGGATTTAAGCAATCACGACTACCTTTTCTAAGTGCTTACAAGTCTACCTTACACATCATTCTGGATTTTATCTGGCTTAGTGGCAAGTTTACATGTAAACCCTGTACTATGTGTTCCTATTGTTGAGAGACTATAAGCTCCCCAAAAGTAGGAATTTTCTAGCTGCTTGGTTCACTGATGTATCTCTAGCAGTAGGCTCTCATTTGAATATGCAGAATAAATGAATGAATGTGACAGGTACTTTCTATACACTAAATATTTAATCTGTATCATAGCCCTACCTGGTAAGAGCTATTTTTATTTCATTTTACATATGAGGGGGTGATGTACTCACTTTCAAATTTCAGAGTGGATAATGGCTAGTTACTGGAAATTAGCTCTAACATGTATATGGAAAACAAGAAACTGTAGCCTAGGAAAGAGCCAAACTACCATAAACTGATTAGATTTGCTTTACATATCAAGTGTAGCTATTCATTCACCCAGACACATTTTAAGCTGTTTTTGTGAACCAAGGTAGGAGGAACTGAGAAATAAAGGAGTGCCCCTGGCCTCAAACAGCCAACGATTATGCTCAGAATGATAGAAAATGTGTACTAATAAGAAACAGTATGGAAATAAAGGATCACACATATGCTTATGTAAGTGTCTGAGTGGGCATGATTCAAAGTGACACTTATTTTTCTTCACAGTCAGCTGAAGCTCAAATGGAGGTCACAAAATGGAACCAAATTACAAAATGATATGTGACAGGAAGCTCTTCTGAACCAGTTAAGAAGTGAGAGGATGGGTGCCATTGAGACCCAGATCAAGATATATAAAAAATGATTTCTTATCAATAAAGAAACCATAGATGATTTATTGCCTCATAAATAAGAGTGTGGCTCACCATACATGTGACCACACAATGAAAGTATTCCTCACTCATGAGGATTGAATTAAATTAATTAATTGAAGTCAAGTAAGGTTTTTAATTGGTCTAGCTTGACTAGTTACAAATTATATCTATTCTCCATCCTTGGTCTCAGAAAAATTCTTTTGTTGCAGGACTTCTTAGGTTATAAAGATCTTTTCTGGATTTGTTTTTCTGGCATCCAGGCTATTGGTTTTCTTTTGTCACTCATACCAACAATGTAGGCAAATAAATTATTAGTCAAAAGTTTGGAGGCTGACAGTTCTAAGTATAAAACTCTAGATAGTTGGGGCACCTGGGTGGCTCAGTCCATTAAGTATCTGACTTTGGCTCATGTCATGATCTCATGGTGCATGGGTTTGAGCCCTGCATAAGGCTCTGTGCTGACTGCACAGAGCATGCGTGGGATCCTCTCTCTCTCCCTCTCTCTCTGCCTTTCCCCCAGTGTCTCTCTCTGCCTCTCTCCCTTTCTCTCTCTCTCAAAATAAATAAATACACTTAAAAAAATAAAAATAAAACTCTATATTTGTGCTAATCTATAAAACCTGTATTAAATGTGTAATACACACCTCTTCCACCAGTTACATCTGTCATTACACTTGTAAACTATTTGCATCAATTTGACTTGTTCTAGAAAGAGTAAGCCTATGATATGAGAGATTAGGCTTAATTTCAGTTCAAAGAGACATTGGGGACATGATTTATAAAATAATAAAAGCCAGAAATGGATTTTTCTTGTAGATGATTCTATTCTTTAGATGGCACATTAATCCCACCCCCATCACTATTTGCAATTCCATTCAGCAAGGTCACGGTGAAAGCCAATCCTGTTTTCTGAATCTCATCCAGAAACCTGGCTGTGACCTTTTAATTTCATTCCTTAGCTTCTAATAATGGGAGAAGTAATTTTTGCTTCATTGGTTTTTGATGAAAACTCTACTATTAAACTTTCTGAGAATTCCCTGTACTTCATGAATCACTTCTCCTTGCTGTTTTGAAGACAACTTTTTTGTATGGTGATGAGTTTTGTATTAAGATGTTATTTTTTAGAAGCAGTTTTAGGTTCACAGAAAAATTAAGAGAGAGGTACAGAGACTTACTTTCATCTCTACACATCCAGTGGCTCCTTCATTATCAACATTACTCACCAGAGTGGTATGTTTGTTATAATGAAGAACCTACACTGATATATCATAATTACTCCAAGCCCACAATTTACCTTAGCATTTACTTTTGGAGCTGTACTTTCTATGGGCTTGGATGAATGTATAATGACATGTATCCATCATTATAATATCATAGAGAACAGTTTCACTGCCCTAAAAATCCTCTGAGCTCTGCCTATTTATCCCTCCTCCTACCCCCCCCCCCGCCCCTAACAATCAATGATCTCTTTACTATCACCATAGTTTTATCTTTCCCAGAATGTCATATAGTCGGAATCATACAGTATGTAGCCATTTCAGATTCTTTTACTTAGTTATGTACACTTCAGTTTCCTTCATGGTTTTTTAATGGCTTCATAGCTCATTTCTTTTTAGCAGTGAATAACACCCCATTATCTAGATGCACCCCTGTTTATTAATCCATTCACCCACAGAAGGGCAATTTGCTTGCTTCCAAGTTTTGGAAACTATGAATAAAACTTCAATAAACATCCATGTGCATAATTTTTAATAGACTTTCTTTGCTTTTGACCTTTGGTATTTTGACTATAATGCGTCCACCTGTGGGTCTCTATGAGTTCGTTCTGCTTGGAATTTGTTGAGCTTCTTACATGGGATTCATGTTTTTCAGAAAATTTAGGATATTTTGAGCCATTATTTCTTCAAATATTTTTGCCTCTTTCTCATCTCCTTCTGGAATTTCAATTATGCATATGTTGGACCACCTGATGGTGTCCCACAGTTCTCTGAGACTCTGTTTTTCTTAATTTTTGCCTCTTTATTTTCTCAAACTGGATAATCTGAACTGACTTGTCTTCAAGTTTGCTGAATCAGATCTGCTAGTATGTCTCTGTTTCGAATTTTTTGTTTCAGTCATTGTAATTTTCAGTTTCAGATTTCCTTTTGATCTTTTAAAAATCATTTTAATCTCGTTTGCTGAGACGTTTTACTTTAATTCTCTGAACATATTTTAAAAAGCTGATTAATGTCTTTGACTAGTAAGTCCAATGTCTGCACTTCTTCTGGGATATTTTCTATTCACTGATTTTTTTTTTCCTGTTTATGGGACATACTTTACCATAAGTATGGGAAAGTTTCTTTGTGTCTACTGTAATGGATGATGTAAATCATTTAATGGGACAACTCTGGAAATTATATACAACTTTCCCCATCCCACCCCCCAGTTTGTTGTTATTGTTGTAGAAGTCTTTTTGTTTAATGATTTTCCTGCACCACTCATGTGAAGTCTGTATTCTTTATTATATGCCCCTGAACTCTCAGCTCAATTAACTTTGACTGGCTAATCAATGGACAGAGAATTTCTTAATTGTCTTAGATGAATAAGTCTCTCATCCTTTGCCAAAGGCCGTTGTGTATTCTGGGAGAAATCTTTAAAGTTTGGCAGTTTACATCTCTGCCTTGGTTTCCACTTCCTCCTTGCACAGAGCTTCAGTGTCGGACAGAGATGAGAAGTAAGTTCCTTCTTGGGTTTTCCTGACATGTGCATAGCCCTGCATATATGCACAGCCTCCAAGATCATCCAGAATATGTCAGAGCTTTTCAAAGCCTGCTATGACACCTCATTCCTCAGTTTTTCTTTTTATGTTTTCTTGGCCAGCTTCTTATGTTTCTTAACTGCTATATGACTGCCTCAGAAAGCTTTAAAGTTAAACAATTGCTCCTGATTATTTTTAACCATAACTCTGAGGAAAAGGCTTTCCCCACTGAGTATGGTCTGACTCAGTCAAATAGACAAACCCTAGAAATGGAGCTTTTCTGGGGAGCTATCAGACAGATCAGATAGTGACAATTCTCTGGGTGTGTGATTTTGAGGGAAGCTCTAAACCAATTCTGCACCTCCAGTTATTGCTAAGCCACTACTTTCAAAGTATACTGGGTTTGGAAGGCTGCTGAATTTCAAGGCTACCAGAGACCTAAAGAGAGGGAGTTATAAATACAGCAAGTTAAAAAGCTTGCTGTTATTACCAACATTTGGCCATTTTTCTTGACTAAGTATTCTTCCTATCATTGCAAGTTTTGATTGATTTCCTGAGTTCTGAAAAAGTTGGTATTTACTACTTTTGCAAATAATCTTTATTGCTCTTTTGGAGGAGGAGATTTTTGGAGGCCCTTCCTGTGCCATTCCAAAAGTGCTTCTTGTGGTTTACTTTTCCATTTCTGTAACAGATTAACTTTGTTTTTCATTGCTCTCCGCATATGGCTTTCTTAAGCATTTTATTTAACTAATACTTTCACTGTCATTTGACGTAGACATTAGTGAATGAATTCAATGTACTAAATATTGCTGTGAATTGAAATATTATAAGATGTTATATGACTCTGGTGGAGTTTCTAATAAACAGATTTTTTTTTTTCAACGTTTATTTATTTTTGGGACAGAGAGAGACAGAGCATGAACGGTGGAGGGGCAGAGAGAGAGGGAGACACAGAATCGGAAACAGGCTCCAGGCTCTGAGCCATCAGCCCAGAGCCTGATGCGGGGCTCGAACTCACGGACCGCGAGATCGTGACCTGGTTGAAGTCGGACGCTTAACCGACTGCGCCACCCAGGCGCCCCTAAACAGATTTTTTTTTACAGTTACAATGTTAAATATTCAAAAAAGAACTTTACAATAGAATAGTAATAGATATAGTAAGGTAAAGAATTTTGAAACTTGCATAGTAAAGGTTAGGGCATTCTGATCTACCTAAAATAATAATATTCATTTTTAATATAAACATTTAGATACACAGAAAAATCACAAGGTAGAATAATCACAATGATTCAACAGTGTTTTCTTGAGGAAATACATACTGAATATCATTTTAGTCTAATGGCATTAACTATGTACCAAAGACAGAGAAAGAAAATAGTGCAGGCAATTCTGCTCACAATGCCTGAGTTGGGAATGTTAATATGAGGTGGTTCAGGTCTTACCGCTACTAATGATTTAAGTGTCTCATTATGCTGCATCTGATTCTGTTGTTTAAAGATAAAGTGCTGGAAAAATATTACAAGATCATTATCTTCTGGGTATGTGCAAACATTCCTATTCACAGACAGAATTATTACATGATTCCAGGTGTCATGGATTGTATACGGTCCCTAAAAAGTCATGTCCATCAGGAACCTTAGGATGTGAACTTTTCAGATATAATTTGTTAATTCTTTTCAGGTATAATTCGTTAAGATGAGGTCATACTAGCTTAAGGTGTGTCCTAAATCTAATAACTGGTGTCCTTATAAAAAGAGGAGAGAACTCACAGAGATACACACAGAGAGGAAGGACATATGAAGACAGAGGCAGAGTTAGGAACAATGCAGCTACATGCTAAGAACACGATGAACAGTTAGGAGCCACTAGAAGCAAGGACAGAGTCTTCTCTAGAACCTTTAGAGGGAGCATGGTCAAGCAATATCTTGATTTTGGATTTCTGGCCTGTAAAAACGGTGAGAGAATAAATTTCTGTTGTTCTAAGCCACCCAGTTTGTTGAACTTTGTAGAAACAGCCTTAGGAAAATTCTATGGCAAGAATCCAATGTTTTATGGCAAATATAAATAATTTTCAAGAGTAAATTCAACTAAAAACAATCTGGCATTATTTTCACCTTAGGAAGTGACTTAGCATTATCCCCTCACAGCAACTACAATGCTATGATCGAAAGAATTTCGTTAATTTTAAAAGCACAGTTTATTTTTTTATTTTTATTTTTTTAAATTTTTTTTTCAACGTTTATTTATTTTTGGGACAGAGAGAGACAGAGCATGAACGGGGCAGGGGCAGAGAGAGAGGGAGACACAGAATCGGAAACAGGCTCCAGGCTCTGAGCCATCAGCCCAGAGCCTGACGCGGGGCTCAAACTCCCGGACCGCGAGATCATGACCTGGCTGAAGTCGGACGCTTAACCGACTGCGCCACCCAGGCGCCCCAAAGCACAGTTTATTTTAAAACTATTTGAAATATAATATGTAAGTACTATAATCTAATTTATATCATTGGCAATGTTATTCAAATGCTCTGGCCTTCAATTTCTTCATTGGAAAAATGGAACATCGTATCTTAATCAACTATACGTACTTTTCTATATGTGCATAGGGGTTTTTGTTAACTCCCCTTATAAAGTTTAAGCTGTTATTGACCAGGTAAAATCTTTCAGTCCAGAAACCTTATTTTATTATCTAGGCATTCAAAAATCTGTTCAAGTAATGCTATCTGCTTAATATCAGAATAATAAAAACTTAAAGCTGAAGAAGAACTTAAAAATACAGTACAAGCTGACAAGATCCAAATCTTTCCTTTAGGGAACTGAAGCTCAGCTTTAGAGAGCTTATCACCACGGTGAAACTACAATCCAGATCCTCAGACTCCTCCTCTGACAAAAAAATTGCTATTCTTGTTAGAAGAGCTCCCAACAAGTTTTGCATAATTGGGGTAATGGTTAAGATAGTAGGCTTTAAAGCTGACAACTTGGTTTCAAATTTTATCTGTGCCTCATATTAATTTTGTGACTTCAGCAATTAATACAATCTTTCTAGAACCCAGTTCTTCATCTGTGGAATGGATTTAATAATCATACTTCCATAAAATAGAATTAAAAGAGGATTAAATGGGTTAAGACATATAGGTACACAAAAAAACCACACCAAGACACTTAGTGGTTATTATGATTACAACCACTGTTTGTACTTTTGTAAATAGCTGTGCAATGTACTTTATGGATTAATTCTGCATATGTTTGCTTTATTGTTTCACATAGCCCAGGATTTCTCAGCCCAGGCACTAATGACATTTTGAGTAGGATAACTTTTGGTTGTCAGGGGCTGTACTGTGTATTGTAGAATGCTTAGTGACATTATAGGATACTATATACCAGGAACATTCATCCACTCCCATTGTGTGACAACCAAAATTTCTCCAGACACTGCCAAATATCAAATACTGCCAAATATCCCTTCTGATTAAGAACAACTATTCTAGTCTTAGGTTCTTTGAGGGCTGGGACTTGATCTTATGTCACTTTGCTAACTCCCAATTATCTGGCCTCATGCTCTCGTATAAATATTATATTTTATAATATGTGTTATATAATAATTGATGGGAAGTCTATTTAGAATTAAGTATTATATATTCTAATATAGAAGGGGGTTATTCCACCATCATCACCCCATTATGATCTATATCTGGTAGCTAGCTCAGTGCTTGGGTTATGAGAGGTATTTTATGAATGATGGTTAAATATATGAATGTTGGTTGGTTGGAGGAATTGTTCCTTTATTAAAAGGGGTGAAATGCCTCCTCCCATGCACTGAGTCCTCATCTTTCAAAGGCACTGTCCTAAATTCCTTACATACATTATAGCAATGAACTCTTAATTACCAGATGGTGACAGAATCCCATTTCGTAGGTAAGAAAACCAGTATTTACTTCAAAGTCACACAACTAGTAAGAGTCAGAAGCAAGGTTTCATTGCATATCTTCTTAAATCCTCATGTAGACTTGGTGTTCTTTTGATATCATGGAGTTAAAATTAACATCCCCAGAAAAAGTAGAATCATCTATTATACTATCAACCTTTTTCAATTTGCTTCCTAGAATTACGCAGACCATAGAAAGTTTTAGATCCAAATAAATGCTACAGAAACTAATGAAAGCATCTGATGGCTTTGAAAGACATTTTATAGTGTAAGGTTGAGGAAAAGTAAGCAGGTTACTTCCCCAAAGCATTTATTCATCAGTCACGAGCTCAGACCAACTTATCTTACTTGACATACATCTCATCACCTCTACTCGGGCTTGTAGCTCTCATTTCAGGATGGTATGTTCACAGTGGAAAATAAGTCTCAAAAAGATTTATTATGTCATTAATCAATACTCAGTGCTACAGAGCAAATAAACCACAAACACGCTGAATCTGCTAGTTCAGTTGTCTTCAGGACTGTCAACCTTAAATGTCTGAGATCTGAGAGTACTCATCCTTGGGGTTACTGTGTGTACAAATGCACATATGTGATGTCCCCTCTAGAAAAGCTAAAAACTGTTTAATAATGACTTACCACTTTCCTCAGACATCTTATATCACACCATATCTTTAGAAATTATAGCCAGTTCTGCTATTTTATAAATCGGGTAAAACAAAAAAATCAAATGTAGATTACTGGAGGGGATCCAAGACAGTGGTGTGGTAAGATCCCAAACTCACCCCCTGCCATGGACATATCAAATCTACAGCTACATAAGGATTATTTCCTTCTAAAAAAGATCTGAAAACTAGGAAATACAAATGAAATCCATGATGAGACAACATCACCCCTGTCAAAATGGCTAAAATTAACAACTCAGGCAACAACAGATGTTGGCGAAGATGTGGAGAAAGGGCAACACTTTTGTACCAGGAATGCGAACTGGTGCAGCTCTTCTGCAGAACAGTATGGAAGTTCCTCAAAAAAAAAAAAAAAAAAAACCTAAAAATAGAACTACCCTACAATCCAGCAATTGCAGAATTTAGTATTCACTCAAAGGATACAAATAAAAAGATTTGAAGGTGTACATGCAGCCCAATGTTTGTATCAACACTATCAACAATAGTCAAACAGTGGAGAGAGTCCAAGTATCCAATGACTGATAAATGGATAAAAAAGATGTGGAATATCTATACAATGGAATACTACTCAGGCATCAAAAAGAATGAAATCTTGCCATATGTAATGATGTGGTTAGAGCTAGAATGCATTATGCTAAGGGAAGTAAGTCAATCAGAGAAAGACAAATATGATTTCACTCATATTTGGAATTTAAGAAACAAAATAAATGAACATATGGGAAGGGGGGAAGAAAAGAGAGGGAAACAAACCACAAGAGACTCTTAATGATGGAGAACAAACTGTGGGTTGACAGAGGGAGGTAGGTGGAGGGATGGGTTAGATGGGTGATGGGTACTAAGGAGGGCACTTGTTGGGATGAGCACTGGGTGTTGCATGTAAGTGATGAATCACTGAATTCTACTCCTGAAACCAATATTGCATTGTATGTTAACTAACTACAATAAAAATAAAAATAAAAATAAAAGATCTGAAAACTGGAAAGATTGCTTTCCATAACAAAGGATAAATGACCACAGGGAGAAGGAGGAGAGTCAGAGACATTGTCTTGCAACATACCCAACCCCTGGCACTGCAGCACACAATAGGGAGGGATCTCTAAATAGACAGGCATTTTTCCCAGAGAAGCAAATGATTGGTGTCCACACTGGGCACTCTAGCCTCTGGGATTTGTACCAGAAAGATGAACTCTCAGAATGTCTGCATGGAAAATCAATACAGCTGACATCTGGGAGTCCAACAATGCTATAAGAAACTGAGATTCCCCTCTTACAGGGCTTGTATGTGACCTTAATTGCCCCAGACCATGAAAATACAGGCATTTGAAAGGCACCTAGATTATCTGTGAGAGAGATTCATTTGCTGATTTGGGGGCATTGCCTGGAGGGGGAGGAGAAAGCTGAGACAATCTCTGGAAACAGAGGTGATGGAAGATGTCTTGGATGTACTCTCCACATAAACTGTTAGCACAGGTGGATAAGATCAAATGAGGCACCCTTCTGCCACCTTGGTGGGATGGTATGGGGGGGTGAGCAGTTGGCACTTGTTGAGGCGGAAGAGCCTGGGCAGATGCAGCACTCCCCTGCTCTCTGACTGGAGTGGGTGAGTGCAAATGGTCAAAGAGTTCTTCTGCTCCCTACAATCTGCAAGCTAGGGAAGTTGTGATACTTCCCAGTCCCCTGGCTGGGGCTGATGAGCATAAACGGTGACAGCATTCTCCCATTCTCTGCATAAAGTTGGCACATAAAGAGAAAGCACTATCCTGCTGCATTGCTAAAGTCCTTGGCCACACACAGGACATTTTCTCATTGCTTTCTTGAGGCTAGTGAGTGTGCTCCACCCCCTACACTCTCCACATGCCTTGCTAAAACCAGCAAGTATTCACAATCCACACATGGGACACCCCTTGATCACCTGGCCCTGGTTGTAAAGATGGCTGGAATTCCAGAGCTCCATAGACTGTAACAATAAGATAGTTCTTGGCAGTCCACCACCGTAGAGCACTTGAAGGACAGCAGAGCAAAATAAAACCCTAGTTTTCCTATGAAAAAGGTCTATTTGCTTATTCTGGAGCTTCAGCCTAACAGATAGGCTTCAGGTGCCCCACACATCCAGAACTTAAGAAAGTGCTCCCAGGGAACATGAGTAGGAAGGCACCATCTTTGTGTACCCCTCTGGATTTGCTACAGCTCAATGAAGCTTCCCCAAAAGAACTTATATTCTCAACTGGAGTCCCGATCTTTGCAATTATCTCCCAGGGATACCTCCAGATTTTCTAGCCTGGAAACCAGAGGGATTACAATTGTGTTCCCACAGGACTGTATATATTTGTATACTTTAAAAGCTGCTGTGCCTGAGGGTCTGGCCTCTGATCAGCCTGAAGCTAAGTGCTAAAAATAAGACTCCTTTATTCGGATCAATAATAGGTATTGGCACACCCTCAATAATGAGGGCATATGAAGAATAAATCAGGTGGTTTAGACAATCACAACGTTTAACAGACAACCAAGAGCTAAGGCAAGATTAAATGAGAATTATCACCTACACAACTCCACTCTCTCAAGACAGAGTGGGGGCTGTTTCACCTAATATATCAAAACACACACAGAGAGTCAAGCAAAATGAGGAAACAGAGAAATATGTTCCAAATGAAACAAGATAAAACCTCAAATGGAGACCCTAATTGGAATGGAGCTAAGTAATATACCTGATAAAGAATCAAAGTCATGCATATGCTCAGCAAATTTGGGAGAAGAATGGATAAAGACAGCAAGAATTTCAACAAAGAGATGGAAAACAAAGTACAAAACAGAAGTCACAGAAATGAAGAATAAATAATTGAAGTGAAAAATACACAGGTTCAACAGCAAACTGGATGAAGGAGAACAGATCAGCAAGCTGGAAGGTAGAGCAATGAAATTCATGCAAATAGTGTAACCAAAAGAAAAAAAAAATAATGAAGATAGTTTATGAGACCTCTGAGACAACATCAAGTAGAATAACATTCATATTACAGAGGTTCCAAAAGGAGAAGAAAGGACCAGAACATGTATTTGAAGAACTAATGGCTAAAAATTCCCCTAACCTAGGGAAAGATGCAGACATCAGACATCCAAGTCCAGGAAACCAAAAAGTTCCAGATATGATGAAATAACTCAAGGAAAGTCACACTGAGGCACATTATAATTAAAATGTCAAGAGTTAAAGATAAAAAATCTTTAAAGCAGCAAGAGAAAAACAAATTGTTTCATACAAGGGAAACTTCATAAAGCTATAAGCAGATTTCTTGGCAGAAACTTTGCAAGCCAGAAGGGAGTGGTAGTACATATTCAAAGTGCCAAAAGGAAAAAATTTCAACTAGGAATATTCTGCCTGGCATGGTTATCATTCATATTTGAATGAGAGAAAAAAAGAAAAAGAAGAAGTTAAAGGACTTCATCACAACTAACTGCCTTATAAGAAATATTAAAGGGATTTCTTGATGTAAATAATTAGAACTAATTAGTGACAAGAAAACATACTAAAGTAAAATCTCACTGGAAAAGGTAAATATATAGTAAAGGCAGTGGATTAATCACTTATGATGCTACCAAGAAATTTAAAAGAGAGACATAGTACAATTAACTGAAACTGTAATAATTAGTTATGTGATGCTTAAAATAAAAAGATGTAAAAAGTGACATCAAAAACATAAAACATGGGAAGGCAGTAAAAATGTAGAGTTTGGGAATGTATTCAAATTTAAGTTGCTGTGAACCTAAAATACAATTATATACATAGGATGTTATATGTGAACCCCAAGGAAACTGCAAAGCAAAAATTTACAGTAAATACACAAAAGAAAATGAAACGAATGTAAACATCACATTAAAGTAAGTCATATCAAACCACAAGGCAAGAGAAAAAGAGAAGGAAAAAAAAAACAGAAGAACTACAAAACTTCTAGAAAACAACAAAATGGTAATATAAACATACCTATCAATAATTACATTAACTGTAAATGGAATAAATTCTCCAATCATAAGCTAGATGGAAAAAATGGATAAAAATGGATAAAATGGATAAATGGATAAATGGATAAAAAAAAGATCCATCTTTATGCTACCTACAAGAGACTCCATTTAGAAATAAGGACACACAGATTAAAGAGGAGAGATGGGGACAGATATTTCATGCAAATGAAAATAAAAAGAAACACGGAGAAGCAATATTCATATAAAACAAAATAGCCTTGAAAATGAAGACTGTAATAAAAGACAAAGGGGGGGGGCACTATACAATGATAAAGGGGTCAATCCAGCAAGAAGATATAACATTTATAAATATATATGCACCCAAAATAGAAGCACCAAAATATATAAAGCAAATGTTAAAGAAGCTCAAGGGAGAAAGTGATAACAGTACCATATAGTCCACTTATGTCACTGATCAAAATCAAGATCATTCAGACAGAAAGTTGGAAAGGAAACTTCGGCCTTAAATAACACATTAGACTAGATGCATTTAATAGATATATACAGGAGATTCAACCCAAAAAGAGCAGAATATACATTATTCTTTTTTGTTTAATGTTTATTTTTGAGATGAGGAGAGAGAGAGATACACACAGAGTGCGAGTGGGGGAAGGGCAGAGAGAGTGGGAGACATAGAATCCAGAGCAGGCTCCAGGCTCTGAGCCATCAGAACATAGCCTGATGCGGGGCTCGAACTCACTAACTGTGAGATCATGACCTGAGCTGAAGCGAGACGCTCAACTGACTGAGCCACCCAGGTGCCCCAGAATGTGCATTATTCTTAAGTTCACATGAAAGATTCTTTAGTAGAAATCACGTTAGGCCACAAAATAAGCCTCAATAAATTCAGTAAGATTGAAATCATACTAAGCATCTTTTCTAACGAGAATATCATGAAACCAGAAATCAATTACAATAATAAAACTGGAAAAAACACAAATAAGTGAAGATTAAACAACGTGACACTGAACAACTATTGGGTCATAGAAAAAAAATCAAAGAATAAATAAATACCTAGAGACAAATGAAAACAGAAGAGGGACATACCAAAATATAGGATGCATCAAAAGCAGTTTTAAGAGGCAATTAGCAATACAGGTCTACCTACTTTAACTTCACACTTAAAGGAAATAGAAAAAGAAAAAATGAAGCACAAAGAGAGTAGAAGGAAGGAAATAATAAAGATCAGAACAGAAATAAATGAAATAGAGACTAAAAAGATGATAGAAAAGATCAGTGACACCAAGAGCTCGTTCTTTAAAAAGAAAAAAACAAAACTGACAAACTTTTAGCTAGATTCACCAAGAAAATTAAAAAGAGACAGAGGGTTCTAATAAATAAAATCAAAAATGTAACAGAAGTTACAATTGATACCACAGAAATATAAAGAATCACGAGACTGAAATGAATAATTATACACCAACAAAATGGACCACCTAGAAAAAATAGATAAATTCCTGCAAACATACAATCTTCCAAGACAGAATCAAGAAGAAGTAGAAAATCTAAATAGACAGATTATTAATAAGGATATTCAGTCAGTAATCATAAATCTCCAAACAAACAAAAGTTCAGAACCAAATTGCTTCACTAGTGAATTCTACCAAACATTCATAGATTTAATACTTCTCAAACTCTTCCCAAAAATTGAATAGGAGGGAAAGCTTCCAAACTCATTTCACAAGGCCAGCAATGCCCTGACACAAAAGCCAGACAAGGACACCACAGACAAAAAATAAAATTACAAGTCAGTATTCCTGATGAGCATAGATGCAAAGATCTTCAACAAAGTATCAGCAGCAGGCCAAATTCATCAATACAGTAAAAGGATCATATACTGTAATAAAGTGGAATTTATTCCAGAAATCCAGGGATGGTTCAACATCCAAAATTCATTCAACACAATACATCACATTAATAAAATGAAAGACAAAAAAACATCATTATCTCAGTAGATGCAGAAAAAGTATTTGACAAAATTCAACATGCATTTATAATAGAAAATCTCAACAAAGTGGAGATAGAGGAACATAATAAACATAATAAAGGCTATGACAAACCCACAGCTATTATCATATTCAATGGTGAAAAGTGAAAAATTTCCTCTAAGATCAGGAACAAGACAAGGCTGTTCACTATGCACACCTCTATTCAACAAGGGACTGGAAGTCTTGACCATAGCAATTAGGTAAGAAAAAGAAATAAAAGTCATACAAATTGGAAAGGAAGGAGTAAGACTGTCCACTTTGTAGATGACATGATACTATACATACTAGATATACAAGATTCTGAAGACTTGGCCAAAAAACTGTTAGAACTAAAAAAAGAATTCAGGAAATTTGCAAGATACAAAATCAATACACAAAATATTGCATTTTTATACACTAGTAGCAACCAATCCTGAAAAGTAATCAAAAAAGCAATCCCATTTACAATCTCACCAAAAACAATAAAATACCTAGTTAAATTTATTTAACCAAGGATGTAAAAGACCTGAGGCATGATAACTATTAGACATTGATGAAAAGAAGGGAAGAAGACAGAAATAAATGGAAAGATATTCCAAGCTCATAGATTGGAAGAGTTGTTAAAATGTCCTTATTACCCAAAGCAATCTATAGATTTAATACAACCCTTGTCAAAATTCTAATGATACGTTTTATAGAACTAGGACAAATAATCCTAAAATTTTTACGGAAGTACTAAACACTCCAAAGAATCAAAACAATTTTGAGAAAGAAGAACAAAGCTGGAGGTATCACACTCCCTGATTTAAAACTAGACTACAAAACTATATTTTAAAAAGGAGTATGGTGCTGGCAGAAAATCAGACACACAGATCAAGAATAGAGAATAGAAAGCCCAAAAATAAATCCACTCATATATGGTCGATTAATTTACAACAAAGCAGGCAAGAATATACAATGGAGAAAGGACAGTATATTCAATAAATGGTGTTGGGAAAACTAGACAGCCACATACAAAAGAATGAAAATGGACCACTATTTTATACCATATACAAAAATTAACTCAAAATGGAGTAAACACACACATGTAAGACCTGAAACCATAAAATGAGCTCCTTTTCTTAGCAATATTGTTTTGTTTTGTTCTTTTGGATCTGACTCCACATCTCCAAATGCAAAGGAAACAAAAGCAAAAATGAACAAATGAGACCATCAAACTAAAAAAAAGACAAACAAAAACAAAACAACAACTTCTGCACAGTTAAATAGTGAAGGGAACTATCAACAAACCAGACAACCTACTGAATGTAGGTTATTTGCAAAGATATTTGCAAACCATATATTTAATAAGTTGGTAATATCCAAAACATTTAAAGAACTCCTTTAAATATTCTTTATTTAAAGGATCCATCAGATCCATCACATGGAAAAAACAGGCAAAGGGTCTGAACAGACGTTTTTCCAAAGAAGACATACAGATGGCCATCAGGCACATGAAAAAGTGCTCAACATCAGTAATCATGAAGGAAATGCAAATTAAGACCATAATAGTGTATCACTTTACATTTGTCAGAATGGCTGTATTACCAAAAAGACAAGAAATAACAAGTATTGGCGAGGATGTGAAGAGTAAGGTGGGAACATAAACTGGTGTAGTCACTATGGAAAACAGGAGGTTTCTCAAAAAATTAAAAATAGATACCCTATGATCCAGCAATTCTGCTGGATATTTATCTGAAGAAAACAAAACACTAATTAAAAATGATATCTGCACCTCTATGTTCATTGTAGCATTATTTACAATAGCAAAGATATGGAAACAGCCTAAATGCCCATTGATAGGTGAATGGTTAAGATGTTGTATATACAACGGAATACTAACCAGCCATAAAAGAGAATGGAATCCTGCCATTTGTGACAATATGGATGGACCTGGAGGTTATTATGTTAAGGTAAAGAAGCCAGGCACAGAAAGACAAATACAGCATAACTTCACTTATATGTGGAATCTACAAATCAAAACAAACAAAATACAACAAAATGCAGGTTCACAGATACAGAGAATGGACTGGTGGTTGCCCAAGTCAAGGCTGGGGTGAGTAACAAGGACGAAAGTGGTCAACAGGTTCAAACTTCCGGGTATAAAAATTAAAAATCATGGCGGTGTATTGCATAGTATGGGCAAGAGGGTCAATAATATTGTAAAAACCATCTATGGTGGGAGATGCTAACTAGACTTACGGTGGTGATCATTCTGCAGTATACACAAATGTCAATCACTGTTGTATACCTGACGTTAATATAATATTGTGTGACAAGTATACCTCTAGAAATAAATCAAATGTAACCCCATCTTGTTTTACGAATAGGGAAACTGATAAATGCCTCTTGGTGCATAATGCTACCTTCAAACATGTGAGCTCTTCAACAAAAATGAAACAAATGAGGTGTCTGGGATTTCAGTTTAATGACTTCTGGCCATCACATATGTTTTGCTGCTCAATGGCAAGAATGGGGCTTTAGTTCACTTTGGTCATAGTCAATGCGCTAACAGTTATGTACCTTCAAACTTGATTATTGTTAAGTTGATCGAGTTGATCTTCATCTGTACTGTAAACAGGGTACTGCATACAGTCTCCATATATGTTTATCATTTTTCTGTCATATTTAAGAGTTGGTTAGGAATACATAAAAGGTATAGTTACTAAAATATCTGATTTTTTTTCTTCCCTCCCCCATTGAAAAGAAGGGGCTTCTGTTGTTCCTACATGACTAGTTAGAACCATAATAAACATTGTAGCAGTAATTTGTAACATGAGTATTGTGATATGCTAGTGACACTCTTGTAGCCTTGTTTTACAAAGTTTATTTTATTTTAATCAGTTCAGTATATTGCACTGTTTTAGTTATTTTACTTATACGAAATCTACCACACCAGAGATGATGTAATCTCTTTAAGTGTTGAACTGCTAGAGGAACTTATACATTTACAATAATTCAGAATTAGTAAGGAAAATGGCTCACCAGTATTTAGTTTTATATGGAGGGGCTTAGATTAGAATAAAGTGGTATAAAATGCAAAAACAAACAAAAACACTAAAGTATGGAAGTCTATTCCCTAAATGCCATTCAATTCAAGATTTTTTCCATCACATACAGTCAACCAGAGTGCTTATAAATTACATCCTAGATAATCAGCTTTAAGGCACTTGTTCTATGTTAGAACACATTTCTCACTTTGTAATAATATGTCATTTCTAGAGTCATTCTACACAATTCTGCTTAATTTTTAATGTCTTTGAAAAATATAGCATTATTTCAACTAATCAATCACTAAATGTGTCATTTATATTGAAAAATGCATTTTAAGTTATGGAAGGGGCACCTAGGTAGCTCAGTCAGTTAAGCGTCAGACTCTTGATTTTGGCTCAGGTCACGATCTCACGGTTCATGAGATCAAGCCCTGAGTTGGGCTCTGCGCTGACAGTGTGGGGCCTGCTTGCAATTTTCTCTCCCTCTCTCTCTCTCTCTTTCTCTCTCTCTCTACTCCTGCCCCGCTCTTTCTCTCTCTCCCTTTTTTGCTCTTAAAATGAATAAGCATTAAAAAAACTTTATGGAAAATAGACTTCAATTCTTTAATGGTGATGACTTAATGGCATTATTAGGGTCAAGAATTCCACCAGTAACAATGTAAGGAAAGATAATGCTTCTGGATATTGAAAAGTTCTGTTATCTTTTAAATTCAGTTCACACTCATTCAATTCTTCTATTTTGACACATGGAGTTTGCACTCTGGAAGCTCCCAGCCTCACATAGGAAGCAAACCCCACTATAAACAACTTCAATAAAGTGATATAAGAATAATAACGAATATAAGTTAGAGATTATGTAGAGAAAAGAAACTGAAACAGGATGGTGGCATGGGATTTAAAAGGGGCTTTGCTGAGGAGCAGAATGTACATGTAGGAGCTCTGACCTAGAAATGAAAGTTATGATTTTACTCACTCATGTGAAATTTTATCCACTCATCTGTAATTCTAATATTACTCAAAGAGTTTGGTAATTAGATAACATCAAACCATAATTGTAAGCTATAATATTATAACTGAATTCCTTTGTTTGTTTTGCTTTCTTTGAGTCTGAAGTTCTGGGAAATAACCTTTTGGAATTCATGTTTATAAAAGAGTAACAGCCAACACTGATGCACTTACCACCACTTAGGAATTACTCCAAGCACAGTATGCCATTTAACCCTGACAACATGCATATGAGGTGAACTGTATTGTCTCCATTTTGTGAATAAGGAAAATGAAGCATATAGCGATCAATACCCTTCCTCAAGTCACAGAGCCAAGATCTCACAACAGTCCCATACTGTTCCCAAATAATTAAAATAATAACTAGCATCTAGTTTGATGCTTTCCCCAGTTGCCATTTTATCTGAGTTCACACATCACAGTGGCATTAAAGGAACTTAGCCAAGATTACTTCTGCTTTTGTATCTATTACATAGCCATAGCCATGGCTGAGCAATTCTTTTATTTTTTATTTTTTTTAAATCCTGGCTTTCCTATTTATTGCAATTATGCTTTTAGAATTATACTCATTATAGCAACATGTTGGCACATTGAACAAAAGGCACATCACCACCATATTGTTGGTAATACCCCTACAATGGAAAATAGCAAAATACGTTTCCATACTACAATGGGTAGATATACAACCTGTGGTACACTCACATAACGGGATGCTCTACAGCAAAGAGAATAAATGGTCTACAACTACAGACAATATGCATGAATCAACCAAACAATATTTGGCAAAATAAATCAGACAAATGAGTCTGTTCTATGAGAATCTGTGTGTAAAGTAGAAAAAGAGACAAATTAAGCTGTTCAAAGTCAGAATAGTGGTTATCCTTAATTTGTGAAGTGACCGGGATGGAGAAGGAGAAGAATTTTAGGGACACTGATAGTGTTAATTATTTTAAGGGTGCTGGTTATATGGATGTGTTTGGGAAATTCATTGTTATCTTCATTCATAAGGTGTATACTTTTCTGTATGTATATTATACAACTATATTTGTCTTAATCAAACAATATAACTCATTGTCCACTGAACAGAGCGACTAGCTATAAAACTGACGTATTAAATGGAGCAAGTGGTAACAATTAAATATTATTTTATGAAAACACTGCTTTGGCTATTCAACTTCATATCCTTAGCCCTTCAATCATTACGGGATACAAGCAGACAGTTTATCATCTTCAAGTGAAATCATCTAAGACTTTAATTTTCCTGGTTTGGATCTGGGCAGAAGGTAGAAAGTACAGAGGAAACAAACAATCTTAGCGGTAAAACAGGGTAAATGCTTGGGAGATGGAAGCAAGGAGGTGAGCAGGAAACATAAGCAGCAAATGAAAGCCTCTAAGAAAATTCAGAAGACTACTTACTAACCGCATGGTGTCACCAGAGTCTCTGAGGTAAGAGAAAAGATGGCCTGGCCAGGCATAAGTCTATAAAAGGGTAAAGACTTTCTTGGACTATGAACGCAGGGTCAAACTCAAGTGTGAAGGGCAGTGATAAAAAGCGATAGTTGGTTCCAGGCACAAATCCATGGTAACCATCTTAAATTGTGCTCTGTTCCCCCGCTGGTCTGTCCAACTGCACAAACTACAATCGCCTTTAAAGCCACTGCAAAATTCCCAAGTATTAAAAATTGGAGACATGACTGTAGCTTGAGTTAAGCAGTTATATGGGCATTTACTTTGTTATTCCTCACTAAAGCCTCCCAACAAAGGGAGAAAGCATATTAGTCCCTAGAACGTTAATATAAAATATTTAGAGGGGTCAAATGTTTGCAGCTTTTAAGTACTGAAAATATGAATACTTGTCCCCAAGCACATAAAGCACCACCACAAACAAGAAATATTAATAAATTATTGCTTACTTGAATTGCACAGCCTGTGGTTCCCCTAGACGATGAAAGTCAAGCAACTCTTTTTAAGTATGCATTGGAATTGTCAGTCATCTGCTCACTGGTAGAAAGTAAATAAGCCCCATACTAATCTTTGTGTTAGTGCCTTCTTATCTCCTTGTTAATCTGTAATTAATTTAGGAAGCAGCACATATGATTTGGGACTAGATTCAGTTTTATCTCCAACATTAGAATGGTAAATCCCTTCATTAACAGAAACAGTACATGGAATAGTTATTAAACTTATTCTTATTATGTTATATTGGATATTTGTTTCAGATTGCAGCCATGCATGAATGGATATTATATGATGCTTTGATGACCTTTAGAAATTCATCTGATTAAACACTCTTGTACTTCATTATGACATTTCTCTCCTTGTACTACCAGATTTGATGTGTATGGCTTAATAATGTAAGTAGACACAAATGCTAATAACTTCACAATTCATTGCTATTTTTTAATGCACATGAAATTTAGTACAAGTTTCGCTGGCTGGAGGCTTACATGAATCATATAAATTAGAGGGTAACAAAAGAACATATTAGCATTTGTTAGCCTAGATGCACGAATTTTGTACTAACCATTTTAATATGTACTACAACTTTCCACCCTCAAGTTAAAAAGCCTTTCAATTTTTCAACCAACATCATAATTGAATTGGTTCTCTTTCTGCCTAAGGATAACAATTTTACACTGATGGAATCTTTATTAGATTCTAAGGATTATACTGATGGTTCTGGTTTGTAAAGTCAAACACCACCACCCAGGGAAAGGGGGTATTTCAACGAATCATGAGCAAAAAAAATTTTACATTTTTCTTTTAAGGGGAAAATGCTTGTTTAATTATTATTGTAAAATAAGCTGAATAGGCCTCTGATAATTGATTCTCAGGAGAAATGGCCACACACTGAGAAAGCTATATAACCTAAAGTTTCAGGGAGAAAAATTGCCCCCAAATCATGGCTATTTTTTCACTTTAGGTGGTATTCTGTTGATTTCCTGATTAACATATTTTTTAAGTTGGTGTCTGAAATAGAATTTTAGAAGTCATGAGAGAGAACATTTCTTTTTATAGCTGAGAATTTTTGTGTGTGGCCATAATAATTTTTTTTGAAATGAGATTTAAATCAACTTCATATCAAATTATAAACATGTTGCACTTGATTTTCAAAGTCTGATTACTATCCTGACAGCCTGAAAAAAAAATTTTCAGATGCTCCAACATTAAAAACTCTACAACTATACAAATGACCTTAGAGATAAGCTAGATACGTCCTTGTATTTTTGAACAACAAATCCGATATCTGGGAAAACAAAGGATATATGTAATACCTCCAAGTAATTTTGACTGTTTCTTATATATTTTATTAGATTTTTCTGTGGCCTTTGGTTACAGGTTTAAATTTGGGAGAAGAATTAAAACAAGTGTTACTGACCATAAAGGAAAAACTGAGAAATGACCAGGATAGCTGGAGGGAAAGCAAATGCACATAACTTTCTTGACTGCAAGCCCTAGAAAGAGACTTAAGTTACTAAGCACATACATATACTTATGGGTGCATGTGGACACTCAGACACACACAAATCAATTGGAAGGAAACAGGACAATTCATAATATCAAAAGAAGAATGACTTCCTCTCTAAAACGATATGAATCAGAGCAATTCTTTGTTTCCAGGTAGCATGAATTAATTAATGGGCATGTGTTTTTCCATTATAGCATTAAGACAATTTGTTTCTGATAAGGGTAACCTAGAGTTTTCTCTCAGTAACCAATTTGCTTCTCACTTAGCTCAAGAGTGGATCATATGTCCCTGACCTAAGCCAATGAGAATACCACTTTTTTTTTTTTTTTTTTTTTTTTTTTTAGTCCTGGCAATTGTCTAGGGATGCACATATGATCCAGTACATAGCATCTTTCTGAACTTTCTCAGAAATACTTTTATTCCTGCCACCTCATATGTGAACCTGAGAGGTTGCATTTTTAGGGACACTATAGTAATTTACTACCACTGAAAACAAATCACTCAAAGTTAGCAAAAATTGGGGGGGGGGATATACACATATGGACAACAAAACCATTATGTGATAAAGTAACTAATGTAGCAAAACCAAGCCAGATACTTGCACGTAAGCCTCATAACTAATACAATTTTAATAGAGTGAATTGCTCAGTAAATGATGCCTGACACTGCTCAGAGATTAAAGGCACAAAAGGTCACTTAAGACCAAACCCTACCCAGCTAACCGAAAGCCCCCACTTCAGGTCTTGGTGATTCTCTAGAGAGTCTCTATTCAGCTACTTAATTCTTTATCTTCAGCAAAGTCATTATGTTTAATTAAATGTAGGAATGATGAAGTTAAACTAGACTTTAAGTAATCAGTTGAGTTCCAAAGAACAGGAATGCTTAAAGTTCAGATTCCTAACTAAATAAAATATGTTTTCATAAAACAGCCAGAAGTACTATCTTTAAAATTGAGCTTTGACAATGGGCCAGTCTCTGAACTGGGTATATTTTACATTTTCTCATTTTGTCTCCACAATGACTGTTTCAGATAGGCATAAGTAGTCCTCCCTTCAAGCCAAGAGACAGAGGTATAGTGTTAACTTGCTGAGCTGGGATTCAAATCTGAGTCTATCTGATTTAAACATTCTTTTCTACTGCCAGCCCTGTCCAATCCAGAGATATCTTTTGATTATACTTGTATTATCACAATTTAAAAACTGGGTTTTTTAATATCTGTAAGCTCAAACTGAATCACCTTTACATACCTAGAACTCTATTATTACTGACTTCTCTCTTATCAGGTCCCCTCCCCAACAAACATAAAAAATGCTATTGGAGTTGTGAATTGGTACAACTTTTCTGAAGCATTTGGCAGCATGCTGCAAAGGTTTAAAAGTTCTTACACCATTTGAATCATCATAGTTAATGCCAGGAATATTTCCTAAATGGTTACATGTAATCAACTTGGTACATTTCAAAGCAATTCAGAATAGGATAAAATTACAATGCAACTTAATGTCCAAGGAGAACTGAGTAAAGCAATTATTGCTTAATTACACAATGGAATACTGTGAGTCCATTAAAATATTTTCATAGAATACACAATAACATGGAAAATGTTCACGATAAACATATAAAACAAAGTAAGATACTTAAAAACTATGCATAATATGACTCTAATCCTGCTTTAATACATGCACAGAGAAATGTTTGGTTATCACTAAATAAAGGGATTCTGGGAATTTCTTTGCAAATTCTGGTGTGATCGCAAAGAATATAAACCTACTAGAGCAAGCTTAAACAAGAAAGGTGAATGTATCATGAGGTCTGGGGCATTTAAATGAAGTCAAGGGGAGAAGTATAGCTGGGCCTCAGGAGAAATGGGAACAGGGCACTGGAGAGCTGTTGAGAAACAAAGATGTCACATTCTTGGAATTGCTTTCCTCAAGGCTTCTGCTCCTTTGAACACCTGTTTTTATTCTCCTCTATAGACTGGCTCTCTTTGCTTCCATGTGTGCATGGCATAAGATGAACACTCAACTATGTCCCAGTTTACATATTCTCATTTCAATCAATCAGGGAAGGCTGACTAGTCTCCCTAAATTCAAAAGTTATAGGAGGATCTCATTGGTCTAACTTGGATCACATATGGATTCCGATCCAATAAATGGTGACAAAGGGGACCTGGTCACAGATAGGAATCTCATCTTTACTGCTGCTAGGGGTTGGGGATGGCTGCTCAGGTTATGGGACATTACCTTACAATTTTTCTCTAAGAGGAAAATTATTTCCTTTTTTTTGCATTATTACGTTCTTCTGAATTTTTTGGTGTGAAAACATGCCTCTTTTGCATCAATGAAAAAAATTAGAAAAAAAAAAAAAGATGTCTCCCAGGTTGAGAGAAGCCATGGACACATCAGGTGGTCTCCCCACATGGACAGCAGAGCCATGAATTATTCATAGTTTGCCGAAATTCTCCTAAGAGGTACAGAGTACTCTGGCTAGGAACTCGATAGAAATCTTTTATCATTACTACACTCTTTAAATGTGTTGGTTTCACTGAAGATCCTGAGGGTCCAATAAAATAGCTAATGGCAGAAGGAAAAGTCAGATGTGAGTCCAAGAAGCCAAGAGCATCAGAGGTCCCAGCTTCATTTGACCCATAAGAGAAAATGGGTAAGGAAAACAGAAGGAGCATATGATACAACATTCAATCCACCCCAGGTAAGAGGCATGTCAAGGGCTATGTCCCACCTTTAGGAAGTTACTCACATTCACTGATTTTTAGTTTTGTAAAATGAACAGGCTTGAACCAAATAATATATAGCTCTGAAAATATGCCGTTCTAAATATGTGGTAAGAGTAATTCGTAAAATAATGAGCTTTGGATTTTCACTTGGTTTTTTTAACAACGAAAGTCTGTCCTCAAACTCTTTTGGCCTATATACCAGAAAGGAGCTTTCAATATTTGGGGTCTTAAGTCATTTATTACAGAATAGGCCTTGTCATTCAGGAATAATCAGGTATGCAATGCACTGCTATCGTAATGGGTTTTTAAACCCTCCTTCATGGTTCATTAACATGGATGGACATAACTTCAGAGGTCATAAAGCACAATAGCTTTCCTACACTTAGTTGATAAATAGGTCAATCAGCTTACTTCATAGAGTCAACAACATTCCAGATAAGCACAAATTGAAACTCATACACAACTAATTGTATATGGGATGACCAAAATGTCAATTCAAAATTAACATCCGTGCTTTAAACTATTATCAACTATATGACTACCCTTTCTGTTGTACTCTGTCTATATGCCATGATATTCTCATTAACAGTGTGTCTATATTTTTGTCTTTTTGGGAGACGGGGCAGAAAAACACAGTTTTGAACATACAAGTTAAATCTTCATCCAAAATTTATTTTTATTAGGGGAGCTAATTCTCAATATGTTATACTCCTTATTCTGTACTGTTTTCCGACTGCTCACTGTACATTATTTTAGTTCCAAATCAATGTGGCTCTTTTTTAGAAAAGACGTGCTACACACCATAAGTGTACTTGAATTCCTTCCCTGATAATCAAAACTCTGTCAAGAGGTTTGCTAGCATTCGACTCTGATATTATACTGTTTGACATCATTCAATAATGTGTTATACACGGAACAAACAAGTGTTACTCTTTAGTCTCCAACATATGTCAAAATAAATGGCTATTTCAGTTGTAGTTTTCACTGAGTGACATTTCTATGTGGTGTCATGCTTTTACTTATCGACCTTAGCTTCCTGGAGCGATGAGCCTCAAGACCAAATATTACCTCCATTGTTCCCTAGCCTATTTTTAACAAGTTGTCAAACCCAAAGATCCATTCCAAACAATTTCATGAAACAGTCCATCATGCCTCATCTACTAAATTGCTTTATTATCTTCTGCACCATTGGTACCGAGACTAGACCCAGTCTTCCAGTTTCTGATTTTGCGAACTACAGTTCATATTCCTATGTAACTTTCTTTCACCATAGCTACAGGTGTTTGGATTGTTGATGCACAATGAGAAGATTATGTCTAGGGATAATTTTAAGTAAGTGAGATTATTCAAAAATTATGTTTATAGGGGCGCCTGGGTGGCGCAGTCGGTTAAGCGTCCGACTTCAGCCAGGTCACGATCTCGCGGTCTGTGAGTTCGAGCCCCGCGTCAGGCTCTGGGCTGATGGCTCAGAGCCTGGAGCCTGTTTCCGATTCTGTGTCTCCCTCTCTCTCTGCCCCTCCACCGTTCATGCTCTGTCTCTCTCTGTCCCAAAAATAAATAAACGTTGAAAAAAAAATTATGTTTATAAGTTGCTTTACAGACATCATGGCAGAGGCTTGCAAAGGAAGAAATTCAAAAATTGAATTAGATGGATCTAAGCCAGACATTCAACTTCAATGTCAAAGTCTTACAGTGGATAATTCAAAACCGCTTCACCAATTTACTCTGAATTTCTGTGTTCATTTTTTTCCCCCTCTCCCAGTGCATTTTGTGATGGTTAATATGACAGGTACTCAGTCACATCAATTGTTCCTTTTTTCCTTGAAAGATTCTATAGTTTCCTTTTGTAATGTAGAGTCTTTTAGAAATTTCAAGTGAAGTCTATGCCTTCCCCATCTTTCTTATATGTTATTTTTGCAAGTGGGTCATAGTGGTAAGAAGAGACAATGTGCATATTTGAAAGCTGGGGAACATTCTTGAACTGAAAAATAATGTCAAAACAATTCCTGTTGTAAAGAAATCAAAGTACTAAAAATGAAACAATTGTATCTAGCTCTACTATTCCCCTCCCTGTCTTCCAATTACACAGAATCACTACTTTCAAATATTTTGATCTTAGATCTATTAATTATTACTTCCTAATCCTAAATAATTCACTTACACTGGTACTTCTAGATTTATCAATACAAGACACTATTAAATATCTAGTTAAAATTTGAGGACTTAGCTCATTTATTCTACCCTTCATCTCCTTATCAACATGTAATCAACACTGTAATAATGAGCATTTCCAAATTCATCTTTACCATCAGTGCCCCCAAATATTCATCGATTCAGTCACCTGATAAATCGGTATTGAATAACAAACATACAACCAAGCCTTTTGTAGGCACTCTGGTTATAGCAGTGTATACAACACAACAAGGCCTGCCTTCACAGAACTTTCATTCTAATCAGGAGAAAATAGGCCACAAACAGAATATGCCAGATGCTGATAACACATTAAGAACAAAAAATGAAAGCCGTGTAAGGAATTCAAGAGCATATATAGCATCATCCGAGAAGGCCTTTATGCCAAGGCAGCATTTCAACAAACACTGGAAGACAATGAAGGAATAACCATGTCCTTATCAGAGGGAATGGGAAGGAAAATAGCAGAAGCATAACTGGTGTGAAAAGGATAGGCAAGAAAGGCCAGTATAGATGAAGCACATTGAATATGAGGAGCGTAGAGAAGATGAGAGGGTTTGGGACAGCCAGCAGGGAAAGGGGCGTGTTGCAGATCTCTGAGAACTTTGCCAGCCAATGACGAGGAAACGTATGGTGTACTGGTCAAAATGGAGTCCCAGCAGCATTATGCATCAGAATGGAGAGACATACTGTCTTCACCAAAAACGTCTCAGACCTGGGGCCTCCATCTTAGCCTGTGTAGCACATAAGCACCACTAGATTCTTCTAAAAACATTATTGTTTTACAGTGTTAACAGTGTTAAGGAAAGCCCACTGGAGTAGGGACAAAGCCATGGCAAGACAATGAACTTGTATTATCTATGAAGGTGGAAAAAAGCCTTGAAATAAGGCAGTGACATTAGGCGCAGAGAACAGTGGACAGATTTGAAAGAAATTTCCTAAAAGAAACCAGTGGATACTTTTGGCTGTTTAGGAGAGTGACAGGACAAGCAACAGAAGTGCAGTTAAGAACTGGGGCACCTGGGTAGCTCAGTCAGTTGAGTGTCCGACTTTGACTCAGGTCTTGATCTCATGGTTTGTAAGCTCAAGCCCCTCATCAGGCTCTGTGCTGACAGCTCAGAACCTGGAACCTGCTTCGGATTCTGTGTCTCCATCTTTCTCTGTCCATCCCTGCTAGTGCTCTCTTTCTCTCTCAAAAATAAATAAACATTCAAAAAAATTTTTAAAAAAATGAATTCAAGAGGAGGCAAGTTTGAGGAGGTTTAAAAAAAGGTTTTGGGCACCTGGGTAGCTCAGTCGGTTAAGCGTCCTAATTCGGCTCAAGTCAATATCTCATAGTTTGTGAGTTCAAGCCCCACGTCAGGCTCTGTGCTGACAGCTTAGACCCTGGAGCCTGTTTTGGATTCTGTGTCCCCCTCTCTCTCTCCGTCCCTCCCCCACTTGCTCTGTCTCTCTCTCTCTCTCTCTCTCTCTCTCTCTCTCAAAAATAAACAAAAACATTTAAAAAAAGGTTTATTACAAGATAATTTACATTCTAGGTACCTGATGGGTGTTTGTTTGTCCTCACTGCTACAAAGTGAAAGCTATCATTTCAGGGACAGGTTTATAAAATTCTTTCTTAGATTATACTGTGTACTGTTACTTGTTGGATTAATGATTCTCATCAATTTTTCTCCAATTAAGATTGAGGTGTGCACTTTGAAAAGGTGATAAGCTTAAAGCCAAAGGTTATATATCAGCAGGTTGACAGAAACTGGCATACAATTCTGGTCATTTATAAGTCCTTAATTAGTAGATAACCAACTTTAATATTCTATATCTTATTGCTGTGTCTTATTTCATTCAAAAATATTTGAGGGTTTACAATTTTCCAAATGTTACACCAGGTACTGGCATTAAAGTAAATAAGATATGGTCTCTATCCTATTCTTTTAGGCAACATAGTCTATTAATAAACTATGGAAGGACCAGTCACAGCTCTACTCGCTGATGAAAGTGTACCTTAACAAAAAGTTTATTTGTTTATTTTGAGGGGCGTGTTGCAGGGAGAGAGGGAGTCCCAAGAAGTTTCCACGCTGTCATCACAGAGACCGATAGGGGCTTGAGTTCATCAACTGTGAGATCATGACCTGAGCTGAAAACAAGAGTCGGACAGTTAACCAACTGAGCTACTCAGGCATCCCTGAATAAGTACTTTATAAGGAGTACTAGGAAGGACAATTTTAAAATTATCTCATTGAATGTACTTTTCTTTATTTTTTAAGTGTTTTCTATTTATTTATTTATTTATTTATTTATTTATTTATTTATTTATTTTGAGAGAGAGAGAGAGCACAAGCAGGGGTGAGGGGGGCGGGGAGAGGAAGAGGAAGAGGGAGGGAGGGAGAGAGGGAGGGAGGGAGGGAGGGAGAGTGAGAGGGAGAAAGAGAGAGAGAGAGAGAGAGAGAGAGAGAGAGAGAGAGAGACTCTGAAGCAGGATGCACACTCAGCATGCAACCCAACTTGGGGCTTGATCCCACAACGCTGGGATCATAACCTGAGCCAAAATCAAGAGTCAGATGTTCAAATGACTGAGTCATCCAGGCACTCCACTGAGTTTACTTTTCTAAAACATTTAAACCATCCTTCAATGGAAAGCTTTTTAAAAACTACCATTCTTTTTTCTTAATTTTTGTCATGATCCATATGAAGTTTGGCAAATATGTGTATGTACCTTCTCTCCCCTTCCCAAGGCAGAAATCACTAACCTGTCATAGATGTATTTCCAAATGAACCCTGGTGTAATCTCAGAAATATTTTCTATAACAGAGCATAAGATAGCAGCGAACATTATTTTATTTGTGTATAGGAGATGAAAACTCATTGCCATCCAAGGCTTAAACAGGCACTTCACAAAAGATGATAGGAAAATAACTTACATACTTCTGTGAAAGGATCAATCTCATTAGTCATCACGAAAATGCAAATTAAAACAACCATGAGAGAGTCATGCTAAAATGAAAAACTATGATAATACCAAGTGCTGGTGAGGATGCAGATTAAGTGAATGTTTCACTGTAAATTGTTTAGATTACAAATTGGTTCAACTACTTGGGAAAACTGTTGGATGGTATGTGGGTTATAAGCTTAGGAATCCTCCAGGCTTACACCAATGGGCTAACAAGGCATAAAGAAATACAAAGCCATAGGATGCTCACACCCAAGTTTGGGTAAACAAGACAAGGCAACCAAGAATAGGGAGGTGCAAAGGCACCCCAGAATAGAGAGGAGGTGCAGAGCCCCCAGAATAGAGAAGGGCAAAGTCCCAAAATAGGAATGGACACAAAGGCTCCCAATACAAAGGTATATGAGGTAAGCAAGATCAGGCATGCAAGGCAAAAATGACCCCCAATTTAGTACTATAGCAGAAAAGCTTTTATAGGAGAATAGGGCCATGGTAGGTAAATTGGTGAATTGGACTATGGACCTCTGCACTGCAGGCAAAGCAGCCCAGAGTGGAGATGTTTAATGAAAGAAAGGGTGCCTTGTCAACCCTGAGATTATTCCCCCTACCTGCCTCCTCCCCTAGGTTCCCTAAGGTAAACAGAGGTGGTGCCTCATGTCTGCTGTAACCAACCTCCCACTCTACTGTCCTGTAGGCATCAGGATTTTGCTTTGTATTAACCCAAACCCCTAACCCCAAATATCTTCAAGACCCCCTTTCCCTCATGTTCCATAGTTAATGTTCACAGATTCATTGTCCCTTTGTGCACGTCCATCGCCATGTTTGTAAGCCTTCTGATCCTAATAAAAATGGGGCAAGGACCCTTATTCAGGGCTCTTGTCTTTTCCCAGACATTAGCCATCTCTCACTTTCAATCCTGCATCCTGCTCTTTTGCAAGACAAGAGAGAACTTTAGACCCAGAGTCTACAACAATGGTGTCTGTAAGAATTGAGTATGTACATTCCCTTCTACCTGGCAATCCACGCCTAATGCTATACCTAAGCAAAATATGTCTATATATTTACCAAAAAATAGGCACAAGAACATTCATAGTAGCAGTGTTCAAAATAGCAAAAAAAAAAAAAAAAAACAAAAAACAAACAAAAAAAAACTGGAAAACACCCAAATGCCTTCATCATTAAATGGATAAATAACATTTTTACAGTATCATTATCTATTACATTATGTAATACTATGCAGTAATGAGAACAAACTAAACTATTTGCACCATGGATGAAACTCATAAACATAATACTGAATAAAAGAAGCCAGAAAGGAATATAATATATAAAGTTTCATTTATGTAAAATTCAAAACACAAAATTAGTCTCTGGTGGTACAGGGTACCATTGGGCAGAGTATGAAGATTTCTGGGAGATGATAATATTCTAGGTGCTTCCTACATGGGTGGGCTCATTTTTTGGAAAATAAATTGAGCTGTAGTCAGATAATATGCATATATGTTATAATAAGTTAAAATAATTGTATGCATGTTATAGTAAATTAAAAGCTTATTTAAAAAATAGGGGTGCCTGGGTGGCTCAATCAATTAGGCATCAGACTCTTGTTTTCAGCTCAGGTCACGATCTCACGGTTCATGAGATCAAACCCTGCATCGGGCTCTGCACTGATAGTGCAGGGCCTGTTTGGGATTCTTTCTCTCCCTCTCTCTCTTTCCCTTTCCCACTCACTCGCTCTCTGAAATAAATAAACATTAAAAAAAAAAACAAAAAACTAACCTGAAACCTTTGGGCCATCCTTGAAATCTCACCAGTTTTGGAATTTTCACTATTTCCAATTTGAAAATCCACTAATTCTTGGATTTTACCCCCACATGAACATCTTTCATTATGAACATCGCTATAATTAATTGCAAGAAATTTTAAAAATAAAATTTAAGCTTCTAAAAATAACCCCAGGTTTGGGGCACCCGGGTGGCTCAGTCGGTTGAGCATCCGACTTCAGCTCAGGTCATGATCTCATGGTTCGTGAGTTTGAGCCCCACATTAGGCTCTGTGCTGACAGCTCAGAGCCTGGAGCCTGCTTCCGATTCTGTGTCTCCCTCTCTCTCTGTCCCTTTCCCCCTCATGCTCTCTTTCTCTCAAAAATAAATAAACGTTACAAAATTTAAAAAAATTAAAAAAAATTAAAAATAAAAATAACCCCAGGTTTCTGGTGAAATTAATTCCCTACAACTTCTAAATGGGTTCTGTTCATACTTCACTTGATTTTATCTTTATGTCAAAATTTGACTGCATTTTTTTTTCCAGAATGAGCTAAGTAAAATTTGGGAATAAAATACTATTAAGAAGAATAATGTATTAAATTATTAACATAATGGGTTTGGGCATTTATCAAAGCACTTTCCTTCATGAGCTAGGAAAAGAGCAAAGTGAAAAGTAAAAAATATACGATTCAGGTGTGTGTTTCTAGTATGTTTTATTCTTCTTACTTACATAATTTGTTTTTTAGGCTTTTTCCAGTGGGTCTAAGTTATTTGTTCTTTTCTGCTCATCATTATTTCTTTGGATGATAAATATAAACCATGCCTTGTAGAATTTATGTGGTAAATTCTCAAATGTTTTTTCTTATATAATTTTTTCATATTCAACCTTTAATTCAACTCACTACTTTTATAACAATAAAATTAAAAGCTTTAAAAAGAAAAAGAGTACCTGAGATGATCCATTTAATTCAATTTTAGAAAATTTATTCTTTTTGCTAATGATTGATATGGTGGCCTGTCTGTGATCCTGTTCCTTATTGAGGTAGCCTGAGGGGGGGAGCTGTTGGGGCTTGGATAAGGGGCTTTTCGGCTAATAAAGAGAAACTGTGAAGGGTGCAGGTTTCTGCCTAATAAACACAGAATCAATCAATGGAAGCCAACACTCACAAGCCTCAATCTTTATTTGACTATGATAAATAAACTTGTGGCTATTCATGTTTTTATAATTGATTGAAACTCATTGCTGAACAGAATTTACAGAATGGGAATAAAGAGCTATGAGGACAGGAAAGAAAGGTAGAACAAGTAGCTGATGATGACAGTATTGATCTAGTGAAAGTGTCTCACCTGGAGCTGACATGTCACTGGACTGTGACAAGTAGGTGTGATAACAAATGTACTTATTTTTAACCAAGTTTTCATTAGAATTATATAAGGAAAAATAAAAACGTCTTAAGTAATTTAGATGGACAAGTCTTTTCTCTTTCAGACTTCCCCGAGTTCTCAGTACAGTGCCTCAGACTTGACCGGTGCCCTACAAATATTAGCTGAATTCATGATCTGTGCTTTTAGCTCTTTGTACCTAGAGCCAGAACCTTGTTTCCATAGCTTTTCTCACTATCATGTTCCACACCCCAACCTCAGGAGGAAAATTGTATTTCATTAAACTTATTTAAAATTGATTAATATACTGATTAATTTAATTAACTTAAACTTACAGTTAATTTCTTTAAGGAGAGATTTTTGCAGGCAGTACCTCCCTCCGCTCCATTAAGAATATGTGTTACCCCCCACCCATGTTCACTACAGCATTATTCACAATAGACTAGACATGGAAGCAACCTAAGTGTCCACTGACAAACTAATGGATAAAGAAAATGTGGTGTATAAATGCAATAGCATATTATTCAGCCATAAAAAAGAAGGAAATCCTGCCATTTGAGACATGGATGGAGTGTGAAGGCATTATGCTAAGTGAAATCCGTGGGAAAGAGAATGACAAATACCGTAAGACCTCACTTAGATGTGGAATCTAAAAAAGCTGAACTCATAGAAACAGAGTAGAATGGGGTTGCCAGGGTGGGAGGATAGGGGAAACAGGGAAATGTTGGTCAAAGAGTACAAACTTCCAGTTATAAGAAGAATAAGTTCTGGGGAACTAACATAAAGCATGGTGACTACAGGTAGCAAAACTGTATTATCAACTTGAAAATTGCTAAGAGAATAAACCTTAAACACTCTCACCACACACACATACACACAAAGGAAACAATGTGAGATGATAGAGATGTTAACAAAGCTTATTGTGGTAATCATTTTGCAGCAATGCATACATGTATTAAATCATCACCTTAAAATGACTCTAACTCAACTGAGCTAAAATATGTGTGTGTGTGTGTGTGTGTGTGTGTGTGCGCGCGCGCGCGCGCACGCGTACGTGTGTGTGTGTGTGCGCGCGTGCGTGATAGCTGCTGTTACCCAGTACCATGTGTGGTGGTGAGAGGACGGGGGAGTAGTAGGGGTGAAATACCTCATTTACTAGCTTCCTGACACAAAAATGACAATGACTATGGCTCATCCTTCTGTGCAATGTTCTGCAATACGTAGTAAATAGAATTACACAAATATAAATATTTACAAGTTTATTTATCATATTCAAATAAACATTATGCATAGATTAGAGGTTGTTTTTCTAAATATTTTATTCATGTGTTTAAAAGAACACATATTTGTAGCATTTGTTCCATGGAGATGGTCATATTTCTGAAACTTGGTAGGCACGTTTTTACAAGATGCACTGTAGAATATATCAACAACTAATGAATTAGAAATACTGATGACAGTGCACTGTAAAATGTATTAGGACACTAATTAGACAATCGCAGAAATGCTTACTGATGGCTTTTAAACACCTGCTTGGCAATTTCTAAGCCTGGGTGTTACTTCATTTAACAATACACGCTTAATTAGGAGACAGAGTTAAGATTAAATAATAAACCCAGGACCGCCCAGCATGCTCTATGCTTTTAACTTTCTACCTCATCCACAAAATTTAAGGAATGATAATTTCATTTACAGAGGAAGCAATAGAATAGATTTATCTGTTCCCTCAAGGCAGATTCTAATTGCTGTTATGAACCTCATTTCATAGAATGGCAGAGAAGATTTAGGAATGAGGTGTGTATGGGGGTACTGGAAGGACGTGAGAGCCTAGAGCAGAAAGCTGATCATTTCCAGGTGCGATTTCTCCAGACAAGGGGAAGCCCATTTCTCTGTGATCAGCCAAGACCAAATTTTGTTAGGGTTTCCACCTTGGTGGCCTGCAATGGGTACCTGTTGTTTTATGTGCTTGCCACCCCACTTGCACACATGTGTAAGTTCCTCCTATTTTTCGACACATGAATATGGTGGAAGGACCCACAATAATAAACACGACAAAACCCAGCTGGCTGCAGTTGGTGAGTGGTCTCTGACCACTCAGAGAGTGTTCTGGGGACCAGCAGTACTGACCTCACCTGGCAGTTTCATTAGCAATGCATCATCTCTGGCCCTGCCCTTGACCCACTATATCAGAATCTAAATTTTCATAAATTCCTCAGATGCTGTGTACAATCATTAATTTGTAATGCACTGCCCTACAGCACTTTATTACAATGCCTCACTCAGTCATTGCTTTTGCTTCCCTACAATACTCTTGGGTCATTGTAACAAATACCCCTTTGTCTTTTAGCTAACCACAATGGGTTTCTACTACCTGCTACTAGAAGACTCCAGAGAGCCCCACTTTACCTCTTCAATCAATTTTATTTCCTAAAACAAATGAAACTTTAAATTTAATTTCCAAAACAATTTCTTTCTCCAAGCAGCATTAAAATAACGATTGAGGGGGATTCATATTGGGGGACCTGAAATTAAGAGTTACTTGTTGTGACTTAAAGGGTGATTCATGAGTCTTTGAACACAGAATAACTAATGATTTGGACTGTGTCTCAACTTTCATTTAAGCAGGGTGGCTATTTTCTGCCTGATTTCATAAATCATAGAAGTGTGCATTTAGGAAAAGTTTATCAGTAAGGTACTTTCTATTGGTCTTAACATCTAGAAAATAATTCACCATTCAAATGTTAGATTATTGTCTTAGAATAATATCTAAGAGGTTTAAGTACCATTTGCACATTATAAGTCTTTTGTGATGAACCATATACTTGCATTGTATCCAAGATTAGGTCAGAAAGCCAAAAAATGTTTTCAATCAATGTTGCCTTCAAATCTCAATAAATGTTAAATGTAGCTGATGGATACTTGAAGATTCACTATATTATTCTCTTTATTTATTTATTTTTAATTTTTTAAAAGTTTATTTATTATTGAGAGGCAGAGCATGAGTATGGGAGGGGCAGAGAGACAGGAGACACAGAATCTGAAGCAGGTTCCAGGCTCCAGCTGTCACCACAGAGAGCCCGACGTGGGGCTCGAACTTGCAAACCGCAAGACCACGACCTGAGCCGAAGTTGGACGCTCAACCGAGTCACCCAGGTGCCCCAATTCTCTTTATTTTTTATGCTTGCAAAATTTCATTTAAAATATCTTCAAACTCAAAAAGATATACACATTAAATGTGCACAGCTTTTGTATGTCAATCATGCCTCAATAAAGGAGCTTAAAAATATACAGATTGAACAAACGAATAAAATCTCAAAACAATAGATAAAGCCACCCTTAAAAATCTCTTCTTGGAAGCAACTATGTTGAGGCTAGTCTAACCTGTCCTCTGTATAGAACTCCAACATAGCTCATATCTCCTGCTGGATTTAAATGGATCATCTTTTTCTTTGGTTAAGCACCACATGAAAAAAGGACTTGCCAATTTGATAAGCTAAAAAAAATTGCATTTTCCTCTTTTAATTTGTATCGCCCTGAATACTAATGAAGTTGACCCTGTTACATTCTTTTTCAGTTTTTAGTCCTATAAATGTCTTCTATTCCTATTTTGGCCTCATTGTGCAATAGGATCATTCATTCTTTTATTATTACTCTCTCAGGATTCCTTATACATTACAGATATTAATTTCATTATATAATTCATGTGCCAAGGTTTCCCTGTTTTTGTCTATTTTTTTTTTACCATATATAGAAGATGTTAACATTTATTCAGATACACATATATACATCATTTTTTCCTATCTGCTTTCTCTTTGCCTTTCTACTTAAAAGCTTTCCCTTTCCACTTATTTGTTACCTATTTACATATTTCTCCTTATTCTTTTATGATTTAACAAATTATATGATATTTAATAGAGTATATATTTTATGATTTCATATTATAGTCAACTCTTGAACAACATGGGTTTGAACTGCACTAGTCCCTTTATACACCGACTTGTTTGTTCAATACAGTACACTAAATAAATTTTCTTTTATGATTTTCTTAATAACATTTTTTTCTAACTTGATTGTAAGAATATCTAATACATATAACACATAAAATATGTGTTGATTGTTTATGTTATCAGTAAAGCTTCAGGTCAAGAGTAGACTACTAGTAGTTAAGTGTTTGGGGAGTCAAAAGTTATATGTGGAATTTTGATTGTGCACGTAGGTGCCCCTAACACCCACATTGTTCTAGGATCAACTGAATTCCGTTTGGTACTGATTTAGGTACATTTTGTGAAGCACAGTTCTAACTTGGTTTTTCCTCTCAGGCAGACAATTATTATTTATTCTGAAAATAAATCCATCTGTCCGTATGTACTGGAATTTTCTTCTTCATATTCTAAAAATTATGAAAACAGGATGCTCTGTTTATATGGAATCTCTTTGTTATAGGTGACCATTCACAAGTCAACAATAGGCAGTTTTAAGTCTTTATAGGTGAAAATATTATTCATTTTTCAGAAACAGATGTACTTTGAGAAAATAAAGAAACTTTAAGATCCCCATTTGTTTTCACAGAATGAGTAGGAAGGAGATAGAATCTAAACTGTTCCTAGGTAATGTGGCTGCCCTTCTCTTGTGTTCAAAACATAAATTTATGACACTACCATACAGTCAAAATCATGGTGCGTATAACCTTAAACTAATCTTGAAATTCCCAGGAATGGGACAAAACTTTTCATTTTTATTTTGAAGATAAGGCTTAAAAATGTAAATAGCCTTAGAAAGAGTTTATACATTTTGGCCTCAAAGAACTTTAGATATGTTACTGATAGGAGCCAACCGGGGGAACAGGTATTGAATGATAAGGGACCTTGCGACCAAAAGGTTGGGGATGAAGGGAAGTTAAAAACACAGTATGAAAAATGGAACCTTTCTATCACTACTAGTCTTGCTATAACTCCCATTTCCAGAAAGGCAATCATATCCTAAGTACAATCTACCAATCCTTCTCTGAAAGACGGGCAAATGAGTCCCATCTGTAAAAAGTGAGGGAATTCTCTAGGTCGTACATTTCATTTGACCCTGGTGATGAAAATCCTAAATCATAGGTTGATGAGAAAGACCAGATAAACAAGAAGAATTATAAAGTCAAAATACAACAGTGTACCACAAATACACATAAGACACACCTGTGCTCTATGAAGAGAAAACCAAATTCCAAAGAGAGAAAAACAAACAACATATATTGTACCTAGAATCAGAGTGGACAATGCTTATAACTTCAGGGAGGGCAGAAATAACATTTAGATGACTTAGGTGATAAGTTGTCCTGACCCCAAGGGATGCAATGTTTCAGGGGTAAGAGAACATAATAATTTTGGTGTGTATCTAGGGGGCAGGAGACAACTTTTCCCAGGGACACAATGACCTGGACTGATAGATGCTGAATTTATCACTGGTTTGCCATACAGCTAAGAGGTGAAAACACCTTCGATGCAACAAACTTAGTAGTTTGCAGAAAGAAGTACTTAATGAGGTATTTAATCTTAAGCAACAGAATGGTAAAGGAAAGATATTTTCTTTTACAAAGAGACAATAAAAGTGCTTTTCTCTTTAATTCTATTTTTGCTCTCTTAAATCAATGAGCTCCAAGCATTCTCCAATGCAAAATATTCTCTCTTGTACAAGAAAGGGAAACACAGGAAGTTCAGAATATAACATCTTTCCTATACCCTACTCTACCCCTCTACCTCTTCCAAATAAGAGGAATGTGTTCTCGTTTATATTATCCTTCCCTGAAGTTGACTCTTGTTAAGAAGAGTAATAAATATCAAATCAAATTTTCACATGGTTGAAAGGCAAAAACAGAAATAAATCTATAGTCTTAACCTCTGTGCGATCCTTTATAGATCAAGTATTAACATCGATTTCTTCCAAAATAGCATCTCTATGATATTCCCCATTATTATTAAATGATACATCATTTTGCATTTTATATGGAAGTTAAATCGGACTGTAGCTATATTGGCCTGTCAGTGATTTTATCTGCTTTTGTTTTGGGGGTAGCGGTCATTTTATTGTGTCTGTTTATCGATTTAATGATGATCGTTCTTTGGATGATATCCAAATCAACATCTCTGTTCATTTTAAAACACACCTCAAAGTGTCTGCTGGATATTTCAACGACTTCTCATTTCTACCTAAAATCTAGCATGCTGAATGCTAGTCTCACAATCTATAGTGCAGTCCACAAAGAAACCGCTTCATTCGCTGATTTCCTTTTTGGTCTCTGATAGGCGTAGCAATGAGTGGGAGTGGAATCAGAATCCAACATTAATAGAATCAACATCTTCTAGTGAAAGATGAGGCTTGAAATCTTTTGTCACCCTTGCCTCATTTCCTATCTTTCCTTCCTTCACATCTAATTATTCACTTAATGTTAGTTTCCTCTACGTAACTTCTTCCTTCATGGATAACAGCAAGCAAGGACTCCGGACAATGAGAACTATGTCTTTAACCCTCCCCATGTCCAGGATCATGAGGTGTTTCACTTCTATCCAGGCCTCAGGAAATGTTGCCTTCACTCTCTGGATCCCTAACTTATGGCACTGTTAATGACATACTTCTATATAGGTTAGGGATCACACAGCTTTCTTTTATTTCCTTCTGGAAGGTTAGGTTCTTTTTTACTTTTTTCATGGAGGTCATCCTTACTTAAGTCAACAATTATTTTTGGAGCACATAACACATGCCTGATGTTGTAAAGGAAAAAGGACCTACCTGTAAGAGAAGATTGTGGAAAGGCCCCACCTTTTGAGAAGAAAGAAGACAGGCAAGTTTCTATGTTAGACACTGCAACACAACAGGTTTATAGTTATCCTTACAACACATCAGTGCTAGAGACTGGGAGTGTAAGTTCAAAAATGAACAAGATCAAAAAAGAGGTGACATTTTAGTGATAATTGACAGAAAGGCCACCATCCCTTGCTGAACGGTACGATTTCCTAAAGGGCAAATACAAGAAGGTAAAGAATTAATTTAGAAAAAGACCTCACTAAGAGGTTGTGCATTAGAGTACAGCTTTCAGGAGACATGAAAGGGGTAAGAAAAGCTATAAGAAAACAAAGGTTAGTGAAGAATCTGGCTCTGCATTAAAATCCATGTGTGTTTCTTCAAAATCATAGGCGATGGTTATGGAGGTTTTACCTGCCAGGCCTCCTGGGAAAGCTATCCTCCTCACACCAGACTTGAGGTCACAGCCTGGGCGTGGAAGTCCCTGAAGGGGAGTGCCGTCAAGGATGCAGACTCACTGGCCAGCCGTGTTCTTCACTTACTTACATTCGTGGCCCAGAACCTTCATTCCTAGGTCTTTTTGTCTGGGGCCCCAGGAAGAGGTCTTCTTCTGGCACCTCCACTGGGGCCTCCTAAGGCAAATGGGGGGTGGGGTTGGATGGGGATTAAGGGCCTAACGATTTCATTTTTGGCTTCTTGCTTTAATCAGGAGCAAGACCCTACCAAATCCTTTGTGAAAATAGCATGAGGCCGCTCTATGAGGCAGACAGTTCTAAGAAAGCGCCTTCTCTGGGCCCACACATTCAAAAGCTCGCTCTTCCCTCAGGCCCTGAAAGCTTCCCCAAAGCTCTCAGACGTTTGTCAAATCTGAAAACCACAAGGGTAGGCCAACCCTGGATTAACAGTACTAGCAAACACAGGAAAGGAAGAAGGGAAATCACTACAGATAATAAGGCTCTGGGCAGACAACAGAACCCACCTCACCCGCCATAGGTAGAAGCAAGCCATGGCTACAGGCAGAAATGCAATAGGCCTTTAGTTACAAGCAGTAACTGCCGCTATATCCACAAGTGGAGGATGAGGCAAAGTCTGTTCCTGTCAGAAGACAAGGTGTGGGTACAGGCAGGAGACAGCAATTCACCCAACCATAACACAATGGAGGTGAACATATTTATAATTAAAAAGAAAAATCACATCAAGGAACAAAGGCTCTTTAAACAAACACTCAAGAGATCTCCTGCCCACTGTATAATTGGAACTGTGATTAATACCTCGAGAAGAGAATATTTATTCAGTACTTTGTCAATGTTTGTTGTTTTGTGAACCATTAAAAGCTTGGATCTCTAGCCTTGAACTTCCTATTTCTATTTCTAATCTATGGTTTTTATCCACAAACTAAAGAGCGGATGAAATATAATTAGAATATACCTTTCAAGAAGAGAAAGGAATATGTAATAAGAACATTTCAAAAACACAATTTGAACTTGGACAAGGATCAGTGCCAAATACTGCTGCAAGTGGTGATATTTGAATTGGGGGCCCCTTATTGGATTGAGAGATGGTTTAAATCCCATCGAATTCAAAAGTGACCTGGAAACCTCTATTTGTCTTTCCTTCTTTGAAAAGGATTTGGAATCTAATCTTTACCCTCTCAGTATAATTTTTCTAGTAAGTACTTTTCGAGGACAATATAATGATGTTGATTTCTTTTTTATAAATATGCCCTTCCTAGGTGGAATAATAATCTGACTTAAGTCCCTTTAAATACAGCAGTACCATTTTACCTACTTTAAAAAGTCAATATGAAGGTAATCACAGATCTCATTAATCACTGCACCTTCAAAATCTATTTTCACCATACTAAGTGTTACATTTATAATGAATACAGTAGACCACTGACATTGACAGGTTTGTGTTTTATCATTTTGACAATTAACAGTGACTATGAATGTCTATGACGTGTAGTGCCTTGTAATTTTCCAGAGACCTGCATTTGAATTGCCTGCTGGGAGAGAGATGATCAAGATTAAGTCACTTAGCTAGTGGGTGAGCACTCTGACCCAGCAGCTGCATACCTCACCAACACCTATCTGCATTAATATAGATCCTAAATCAAGCTGCTTTAAATTGTCAGAGGTGACTCTATTCTGACACATGTGAACTGGGCTGATTATCTAATACAGCGACTCTCAAACCTGAGGGTGCATCAGAATCATCCAGAGGGCTTTGTAAAAACACAGACTACTGGGCCCCATCCCACCCCAGGATGGTGTGAGTGAAAAGTAAAATTTGCATGACTAGGAAATTCCAAGGGTTCCAAAGGGATGCTTTGAGGGCCACCGATCTAAACAATTTTATCCATTTCATCACTAGAAAACGATTTTTTTCAAAGTATAATTGCCTAAGCAAATAGCAGCAACAGTTTCACCAATCCAATTTGTTCATTTACACAGAAGAATGTGGGTCAGATATCTATACTGATTGTCAAAATTAAACAAAACCAAACAAAAACAAAAACAAAAACACTATTGTTAAATAGCCACTTCACTGAGACAAGTAAGCCCTTCCCCTCTCTACTAATGCCACTCCGTTCAGCCTACCCGGAAGCAAGCAGATGTTAACTCCTGTAGGGGACCTCTAGAAGCTTTCTAACTGGTCATTGCCCTCAGTTTAATAAAGCAAAGCATAAGACCTTGCCCAAGACAGGTCAGTCCTTTCCTTATGAGGAGGCAGGTGGGGGAACGGGAGGCACTAATAACAATTCTTGTCTTCTTTTTCATCTTTCCATTCATTTATTTTACCAATGTCTTACCATTTATGTATCTATATCTTTCCTTTCCTTGGTTAAATTCATCCTTAACTATTTTATTGCTCTTAGTGATAATATAAATGGGACTGTTGATTCCTTTTTTCAGATGCTGCACTAGTGTGTAGAAATAGAACTGATTTTTGTACATTGATTCTCTGTCCCAAAACTTAACGGAATTTATTTATCTAACAATTTTTGGTGGTATCTTTACTTCAGTAAAATAAGGATTCTTTCTGATTAAAGAAAGGAGTTGGCAAGCCTGTTCATGCACATTTCAGTAATTGTGGCTTTTTACAATGGCGTAAATTCAAATTGCTGTGAACTCTTGAGGCTCCCAAATCACCCAGTCTTGTTCGTTCAGGTCAAAGATCAGAAAGGAATCTGAAAAACCCCACCATTAACAGCAATTCACCCTGTTTGAGAATATTCACTGTACCTTTAGAGCTGGCATGGTGACAGCCAGATGAGGATCTAAGAATTTGGGAAGCAGCCACCTCAAAGATTCAACAAGACAAAAATGTCAATGATATTTCTGAAAGTTGTCTCATACATAAACATATTACATAATAATGAATACATAAGAATTTGTCATCACCATATGTTTTTATCTAATCACTGCCTTTCAAGATGTTCTAAAGCAGCACTAATACAGCTATCCAGGGGGATGTCTTAGTCAAATCTTTGACAGATTTTTCTCATGTCCCTGTTGGCTAAATTCTTCATGTGTAAATTACTCTAGTTTAAATTTAATCACTTTTCCCCATTTGGCCTCTAGAGAAACACTTGTGTACCTCACAAAAAGCTCCCTAAATTTTAAGCTAATGACTTAAAAATCTCTATCACCTTTTCTTTCCTTTCTCATTTATTCAAATAAATAAGCACCTTAACTGGGTGCTAGGCTAAGTACGAGGGCTATAGACGAACTAAATTTGACTCTGTCCCCATGACGCAACCAACAGGAGGGACCATCACAGTTTTCTAGGAGAAGGCATAAGAGTGGATTATGCTTCAACTGAGGAACAATATAGGGGGAAGAAAGGCATGACAAGGGACTTGTCTTGGGAAACTGTTTTTTGTAGTGGTAAAGAGGAACCACATAGCTGGAGCAGAGCGGCAAAGAGAGAGGGAAGGGCATGGAGGCCACAGCATGCATGACCTTGTTGAAGATTTGGACTTTAACTTAAGAACAATAGAAAAGATTTGAAGAGTTGCATGTTAGGTGTGGTTTGAACAGACTGGATTTTTTAATGATCCTTCTGGCTGCCGTGCAGAGACTGCACTTGAGAGGACTAGTGTGGGGAGACAGAAACTACCGCAGAAACTACTTTCACACCAGACGTGATGGTAGCTTGGACGGAAAAGATGATAGAGCACACGGAAAAATAGTAACCAGTTTGAAAAACATTCAGAAGGTAAAGCCATCAAGACACTCTGGTGATGAAGTGAATATGTGGGAATTGAGATAGAGGGAATTATCAAGGATATGAATAGTGGTGTCACTTCGTCTAAGTTCAGGGACAGGGCAGATCAAGAGTTCATTTTCAGGTTGAGATGCCTGTGAGCATTGCCGAGGAGATATCACAGGTATGCAGGTCTCTCCCTGTAAGTTTGGAGTTCAGAAGAAATTAACTTTTAACCATGTTGGTCATTAATATCTGTGGAAGCAATATCACATCGTGGCTACTTCAGGCTTTGGATTCAAAGGCCAGGGGGCAGGACCAAAGAGATCATGAATCCTCAGAGAAAGACTTTGAACTAACTTAGAAACTTTTTTTTTTTTTTTATGGTTTTCTGGTTCTATCCCATGAGCATCCATATAGTAAACTTGATCAAAGGTTCACCTACTCTATATCTTGAATCCAAAAGAAATAAACATAATAGATTTCCATTTGGCTATTGGATGACTAGTTCAAAAGAGATTGGATGAGTAGACTAAATTTAAAGGGATCAATAAACAATACAAATAGCAACTCTGTCTTGCTGGGGATACTTTATATATTTTGGGTTTTTTCTCTAATTGCTTGGCACCCTAGTTACTGACTTTCTGTGAGATTAACCCTATGACAAACAGTTCTAATTCTAGTGATAGTCAGCTCCTTCACAATGCCATGCACTAACCAGTTTGCTCAGAAGATGTCATCAGCAGAGCCAGTGAGTTCTAACTATGAAATCTACATTTTCATGCAATTTGAAGCACTAAACAAAAATTCGCAGAATATTTACTTAACACCAAAAATAATCTATTTCATGCAAAGAACATAATTGGATTTTTCACATTTGTATATAGACCTTGCTTCTCTCTGTACTAGCTTGGGAGATAATTTCTCCCTCTGCTGGAAAAGAGTACAGCTTCAGAGCAAATTCATATTTGGAAAATAGTACCTTAATATAAATTACTTAAGTGACCATGATTAAATTAAAAAAAGTTTCTCTAATATGAAGGATAATTTTCTTTCTGTTTTAAGAACTGATTCTGCTTTGTCACTCATAAGAGTTATGACTTACTGAGAAATTACTACATATGTACTAGCCTTTGAATAAATTCTGTGCCCTGTGCATTGTAATTTAGTTCTCAGCCACTATAAGATGCAAGCAATATCTTATAAATCTCACATCATATACTTTTATATAAAATATGTATATATACTTTATGTTATGTTTTATTTATTGGTTGGTTGGTTGGTTGGTTTAAACAAATGAATTGAAGGTAAATTTATGTCGAAGTGAAATGCCCAAGGTCATGTATCTCTTAAGCAGCATTTGTAAGACTTGAATCTTAGGTGTAATCCTCAGTTGCAGCCCTTGACCACTCAAAAGATCTCTTCAGAATCATTTTTATCTTTGCAAGATTTCACAACATTCATGGCATGTTTGCCTCAATGAAATGAACAATTTGAATTAAATACTAACATATGAAAGACCACCTTCAAAAATCTTTCACGTACGATCTTTGGTATTTGGGGACACATGGGGCTTGGTCTCCAAAGACAGAATTATTTTCTCAGACAAAATGCAACTACTGAGAATTACAGCAACTCACACAGCAGCAGCACCTACTTGCACTGAAACACTTGTCTTTAAAAATGATCAGCTCTCTTAGATATTCCATTCATTCTCCAACTGTAAATTATTTAGAAAAGGTATCACTTCTGCAGTTCTAATAAATCCTATGAACTATTTCTCATGATATCATATTCATATGAGAATGAAAATCTCCATCTTCTCCATCTTTTGTGCCAAAATAAAATATAGCAAAGCTGCTGAAAACTTGTATTAAAGCCCTGAAATTATGTTTCAAAAAATACTCAGGAAATATTCAAAGAGAGCCTCTTTGTGTGCGAGTGAAACTGATTAAGAGCCTAATATATTTGCATGCAAATGGAGATATCACACCAATGGCATGAAAGGTTGCAAGTAGGTATCTACTTGTTTTAACATGAAAACCATACTACTCACTGTGTACATGCTGTTTTAATGCACATCTCTTCCTTAATGAGTTCTGAGTAATAATAAGAGAATTATGCTAGAAATTTCATATGGAATTATGTAATGTATGAAAAGGGGTTTGCATAACGTTTCTCTTCTATCCAGGAGATGAAGTGTATAATTCACTAAAACCCTGGATATTAATAGCTCCTATATCTGGACTGAACAGTCTTAGCTATAAATGAAAATTTCATAGAAATATAGTCTAGTTTAAAAACAGTGTTTTCAGAAGACATTGAGAGAGGGAGAAGATAGTATTTTTATTCATATTTGTGCCTTGCCATCTGTGGACAGGCTAAGGATGGTTGGACTTTTTCTTTTCTATATGAAACACCAGAAATGGGCCTAAAGGGCATTGTTGATTTTACCTGACACACAGTGATTTCGGTCTTTTCTTGGGAGACACCTCTGCATGATTCTTATGTCCCAAAGCAAACATGTTGAAATGTCTTAAAAGTCCTCCTATGTACCACCCCAAAAATATTTTCCATTCAAAAGCCCATTCTAGGGGCTTAGTTTAGAAAAGTTTTTATTATTATTGACATAATCTTTAGATCTTAGGGCATTTGATAAGAGTGTTAATAGACAAAGCATTTCTCCAATAAATCAGCCAGCAAATTTCAAGCATTAGTTACTGTTAAGTGAAGCCTGTAATTCTATCTTGCAATTCATTCTAATAAAATATATACATCATTGACATGGAAATAATTTTCAAAAATCTGGGATTCATCGACAGTACTATATACATAAATCTGTGGAAATAAACTCTATGTATTCATCTGTTACATTAAGTTTCCTAAGTTCTGTCCTGTTCTAACATCTTCAGAGACAAAGGAGATTTTAATACTTGCAAAATAATTGGGAGATGCAAATAAGTAGGAAATGGCATATGCTAGAACACAAAATATAAAGGTACTGTCCGTTTGCTTCCGAGATCAACTGATTCGCCTCACTTTCCTCATGATTAAATTTAATGTGATAGTCCTTTCTGAAGTCAAACAGATCTAAGTTATCAGATGAAGATGAGCAAGGCAGGTATCCAGACGGGGATCTGGGGAGAGGGTGGGAGGCATGACGGTGACCAGAGATCAGACGATCAGATATGAGGAGGGGTCTTCATGAATAAGTATGAGGTGGGGTGGAAGGGGTAGCCTCCTGTTCCATGTCAGAGGGCAAGCGGGCTATGGAGGGCTACCTGGTGTGAGGCGTTGGACCCCAAGAGGGGTATGGAGGATATCTGTGTGGAAGATGGTATGCCACAAGTATGTGAGCCAGAGAAGAGTAAAAGAGTCATCCACAAAGGAAAGCACCCTGGCTGAGGATGTCTATGAAAGCGTAGGATGTGGTGGGGTGGTTGGTGGGGGGATGATGTCCAGTATGAAGTACAGGAACATAGACAGGGATAGGAGATGTGATGGACGTGTTGACAGGTGATGGTATCATTTCTACACTGGTTACACACAAGGAAATTGACCAAATGCGTAAATACCTTAAGGGACATGGGATTTGGTTTTTCATTGTCAGAGAAAGAGGTAGCAAACCAAAATGCCACAGAGACCAAATAGATGTCCCCTCTTTATGGGGGGGAGGGGGAGGCACTGAGGAAGCTCTTGAAAAGTTCTAATATTTGATTAGTGAAACTAATCAGCCAGTGAAACTATACTGTAAGCTGACAGATGAGTCAGACGAGTCTCACATTTTCTTGAGACTTGATGTATAATTATGCATGATGAATTAAAGGCTCAATTCTCCACCTACAGACAGAGGAGTCTGAAACCTAGAGGGGGGACAGGTGATCCTTCTCTTCCATGAATGCAATAAGTTACTGTGTCTCTTGAGACTAGTACAGAAAAAGGAAGAATGCTAACATGACCAAAGAGATTATTACATGCTGAACTATGACATATTCTTTAGATGTTTTGTCTCATTTCTTACTGCATATTGGTAATATGGATATTATAAGGCCATTTTGCAAAATGGACAATGCAAAACTTAGAATTTAAATACACGAGTATGTTACAGGATTAAAGATCTTGGTCTGATTTCAAGCCCATACTTTTTAAGCCTTTATACTCTCTCCCTAAAATGAAATAAAAATAGCCTCCCAGATACGGTAGATTTTCTGATGTTGTGCTATTCCCAAACTTCAGTAATTCTGTTATAATAAATACTGTCTTCTCAGTACACATAAATATTGTATCATCTATGAAAAAAATTGTGAGAAAATGGTTATGGCTTGAAGATAATCAAATGTTTTCTAAGGAAATGAGTTTCTTTTTACCACAGTGATAACAATTTACACATTTTATGTGCAATGTGACTTTGTTTTTTCTCATTTCTGATGGCTTTGCCACATGGTGTCTTTTTAACTGCCCATTTTGTTTGTAAACTTACTTAGTTTGTAAACTAAGCTTCTTTGAGATATAGGATAAAGTTGAGCACCTCCTGAAAGGGTTACCATCTGGTCCTGGCAATGGTCTTAAATGACACTACTTTTGGAAACATATCTAAATTTCTGGCTTGAAGCATTTTTGGACTGACCATTTAGGATGAATTTATGTAGCAAATTTGTGCAAATGTCAGCTTGGGCTTATATATTTTCAGGGGAGACATTTTATTCCCTCATTCGGTACGAAGTTTGGAGACAGGCAATTTTCCTATTTTTACCTGGGAACAGAGTTATTTCTAATTCATCCTTACATGAGGAGAATAGCACTTTTGAGTTCCAAATAGAAGAAAAGTGGATTTCTGCTTTGACTTTCCCATTTGGGCTCAGCTTCAAAATTGTTTTCTTCTGTACCAGCACCCACCCCAGTCCCGGGAAATATCAAAGAGGACACTCAGAAAAACTGTGATTTGCCCATGTGATTCAAGGTGAAAGCTAACTTCACTGTTCCAATTAATCTCAGGTTGGTGGCTTCACTCAGCCATTGCTCTAACTTCTTTACTTTGTTGTCAGGCTACATACGCATTTCTTTTCTTTTCCATTTTGTGTATTGTTTTCAAAAGAAAGGTCAGTGCTAGATTCTCATCTGCCACATTGCCAGAAATCGTACTAGAAGGCCAAGTTTTCGTTATTTCTTTGTTCAGTCAGACTCTAGAGTTCAGTAATACACATTACTAAAATTAATTTGAGGGAAAGACTATTACAGATGGCATGGGTTATCTCATAACTTGAAATTTACGGAAGAAATCTAATGTATGTTAATCTTTCCCCTTGTTCCAGTATTTCTTTTCTTTTCATTGAAGATCAATAATTTTAAAAAATATTTTAAGGGATAATGAGTTGACAGGCCTCCAGGCAGACTTGTAGTCTATCCTCATTTCAATACAAAAAAACAAAATCATATCACTTCATGACATAATCTCTCTGGACTACAGTTGTAAAGTTAGTTCTCTCATAAGGAAAGTTTTTTGTTTCTTGTAACTACGAAACCATGGTCGAGATCAATACAGGGATATAAAGATTCAGTCACCAATAGGCCATTCTTTGACTAAAATCTAATTTGTAACTACAAGATCTTTGAATGTATTGTTTTTATTTTTTATTTTACTTTTTATTTTGTTTTTGAGACAGAGAGAGAGAGAGAGAGAGAGAAGTGTGTGCAAGCAGTAGAGGAAGAGAATCTTAAGCACGCTCCACACCCAGCGCAGAGCCCGACACAGGGCTCGATCTCGAGACACTGAGATCACGACCTGAGCTGAAATCAAGAGTGAGATGTTCAACCAGCTGAGTCACCCAGGCACCCCTGAATGTGTTGATTTAAAAAAAAATTTTTTTTTTTAATGTTTACTTATTTTTGACAGAGAGAGAGAGAGAGACAGAGCATGAGCAGGGGAGGGGCAGAGAGAGACACAGAATCCAAAGCAGGCTCCCGGCTCTGAGCTGTCAGCATAGAGCTGGATGCGGGGCTTGAACTCACAGAGGGAGAGATCATGACCTGAGCCGAAGTCGGACGCTCAACCGACTGAGCCACCCAGGCACCCATGAATGTATTGATTTTAAATCAATGTGCCATTTCATGGTTGTCAGTCTCCATTTGTAATTCTGGTGTGTGATTTGGTCTCAAAAGACATGATCTCAAGTTGGTAATGCTTATTACATTAAAACTCGCCAATGCCACTTGGAAAACTTAAGCTACGTTAGTTCATTAAATTATGCAGTATTTAATATGGTGCTTCAAATTATTATAGATACCTGACAGACATACAAGGGGTTTAGCAACTTGTCTTTTGGAATTCAGTGATTGGAGCTGCTTCTTTGAGTCTTAGGGGTAATTCTGCACTTCACAAAGTTAAGACAGTGGAATGTGTCATGCAGAAGCCACATTTATTTTTACTTATACTTGCTTTGAATGAAATACAACTTTTTAATACTATGTAGTCAAACTCTCTTGTTTCAGGTCTGATAAAAGCAAGAAACCAATTTCCTGTTGTTTGGTTAAGTCCTGATAAAAACTAGAAAGGGTGACGCTTGGCAATGCACAAATGATTGCTTGTGAATTTTATATGAACATTGAACTTGGTTTAGTCAATATATTCCATTGATTGGTTTAAGCAATATTATCAAAATTTGTTTTGAGAATGATAGTGTTGCCTGGCACAGTGCCTGGCACATAAGAGCATTAGGATGCAGTCAAATATGTGTGAAATAAATCAATCACTGAATAAACTGTATAATGGATTGATCTATTTAAAATAGCTCAAGGCAGGGCCTGGGTGGCTCAGTCGGTTAAGCGGCTGACTTCACCTTAGGTCATGACCTCACGGTGCGCGAGTTGGAGACCCATGTCGGGGTCTGTGCTGACAGTTCAGGGCCTGGAGCCTGCTTCGGACACTGTGTCACCCTCTCTCTCTGCCCCTCCTCCACTCACCTGCATGCTTGTACTCCCTCGCTCTCAAAAATAAACATTTAAAAAAATAAAATACCTCGATAAATATCTAACATTTAGAGAGCACATTATCCTTAATTGTGTTAACTTGTCACACAGCTGATCTAGGTCAGAGCTTTTAGCTGTGTGGATGTGTGGATGATCCTGAGGCCTTGGGAATTATGTGCAAAATTATGAGCTAAACGTCTAAATGTGTTTTTTCCTTCTGGGGAAATAATCACTGTTTCTACAAGATCCTTCAAGTGTTTGAGATGAATCAAGTTTAAATATCACTATCTCAAAAAAACGTGAATTGGTCACTAGCTAAATCCCAAGACCTGGTCTTTACTACTGCTCACCTGCTTGTACTCACTACCCTCTTGTTATATTTTCCCCTAAGCTCTTCTTTCCAGCTTTCCTCTTTTCTTTTTTTAAATTTTTTTTAACGTTTATTCATTTTTGATAGAGAGAGACAGAGCACAACTGGGGGAGGGGCAGAGAGAGAGAAGGAGACACAGAATCAGAAGCAGGCTCCAGGCTCCGAGCTGTCAGCACAGAACCCGATGTCAGGCTCAAACTCACAAACCACGAGATCATGACCTGAGGTGAAGTCAGATGCTTAACCAACTGAGCCACCCAGGCGCCCCCCAGCTTTCCTCTTAACTCAGACAAATGACATTTGAAATCATCTCCCAGGTGATGGCACCTGCCCAGACCACCTGGACCCATTGAGCTAAATCTGACTTGCACCTGTGCAGATGGACCATGGCGTGACCTCTAGAATGACCTACAATTACCTTTACCTCATTATGATACTAAAATCTCCAGCCAAGGTAGAACACCAGCTTCATTTACATAATATACAATGTATGTGTAGAACTGTTTCCTTAAGGCACCTACGTTACCTTATGTCTGCCTCTACATAGGATAACAAGGCTTCCCAATGTAAATATTGATTGTTGGGGCACCTGGGTTGCTTAGTCGGTTAAGCATCCAACTCTTGATTTCAACTCAGGTCATGATCTCTTGGTTCATGACAAGGAGCCCCGCATCAGGCTCTGAGCTGACAGTGTGGAACCTGCTTAGGAGTCTCTCTCTCTCCCTCTCTCTCTCTCTCTACCATGCCCCTGCTCATGCATTCTCTCTCCCTCTCTCAAAATAAATACATAAACTTTAAAAAAAATAAATATTCATCCTAACCCTAAAAGAAAGGAACCCAATCACCCTCCCTTGGGGAGTCACAGCTTTGGAAGCGATTTCCTGTGATCTCCTTATTTACTACAAATAAAAGTTTTCTTTGTGACAACTCAACCTGGTACAGTTCCTGACTCACCAAGGAGCAAACTCATGTTGGTTCAATTACAGGTTTATTATTATTATTATTATTATTATTATTATTTTCAGATTTATTTTGGATCAAGGTATATCCCTCAGCAACATGGTGTTCTCTTACTAGAATATCAAGAAAAAATGCTCTGATATAGCCAAGTCTTGGGATTTCGAAAAACAAAGAAACAAAAAACCAAAGCATTATTAGGCACAAGCTTTGCCACTTCCTAACATAACAAAACCTTACAAGGTTGTAAACTACACAGTGGTAGGAATTCTTTGGCCTTGTTCAATGGCTATATTTCCCAGCACCTAGAGCAGCACCTGGCTTATAAAAGGTGATCAAATTAGTTGAGTAAATGAATTAAAATTCAAAGGAATATTGCTTTTGTTTCCAAGAAAAGAGAAGAGGCTTATTGCTTATATTTTAACAATTCTGTGATCTATCATTATAAATACTTAATAAACTCAAAGCAAAGTGTGCAAAAATTCAATATCCTCACAAATCCCAACTTAGGTAAATTTTAACATTTATGTGAGAATTATGTTATGCACTCAGATTTTAGAAAGACCTGTAATAATTAACTCAAGGAATAACTGAAGCTATTTTTTAAATGGCCTACCATAAGTTTTGAAACCTGACTTATCACCATTTTTGAAAATCCTCCTGGTGTATGGTGAAATATATAAAGAACGTCGAACGGTGCCGAGGTGGCTCAATCTGTTAAGCATCTAACTCTTGATTTCAGCTCTGGTCGTGGTCTTAAAGTTAGTGAGTTTGAGCCCACATAGGGTCTCCACACTGTCAGTGCAGAGGGATTGGGATTCTCTCTCTCTCTCCCCCCCCCCCCTCTCTGCCCCTCTCTTTCTCTCTATCTCAAAATAAATAAATACACTTAAAAAACAAGAACTTTGGCAAGTAAGTCCCTATAAGTAATACCTATGATGTTATATTCAGGTTTGAAGTCAAAACTTGAATCAGCTTCTGGTTTGTTTTATCGAATGGTTTCAAATGTTAGAATCCAGCTCAAAGAATCACACAATTTATTTTATTCATCTATCAAAAACGTAGTGCACACTGAGCACAACATGTTTGTGGACAAGACAGATATCAACAGAGCTTATACTCCAGCAAGGGGAAAATAGAAAGATCTATGCCTTTGATTTACATTTCTTTCTAAAAGGATTAAATCACAATTTATTAGATAATTAAACAAAATGAAAGAAAAAATTTTAAATAATCAAGAAATAACAGTGAGTGCTACATTATTCATTATACCCACATTTACGTGTTCATGAAAACTGAAACCTGAAAAGAACACTAGGGATGATCTAATCCAACATTCATTTGACAGATGGGAAACCTCAGACCAAAGAGGTGAATTGGCTTGTGCAACATACGACAGGTGAGGTAGGAAGTCAGAAGTTAGGATAGATACCATGTTTTCTGATAGCCTTTTTGGAATACTTCCTCATAGAATGGGAACCCACTTGTCCCCAATTATAATTACTGAATGAGTGTTATTTGAATTCATTAACTAGCTACATTTTGTTTCCCATATAAAGAAAGAGACATATAATGTGCCACTAAGATGTAGGTCATGTTTATGAATGGGTTAATACTTATTAGCAGGTATTCTAGTAGTTCCAACTCTCTTAATAAAAACAATGCTATGGATAAATGGTTATCTTGGTAAAATGCTGATGGGAATATTTAGGTACACCATTTTGGATGATCATTTAGTAATATCTATCAATATTAAATATGTCTACCATTTGACCTTGCAATCACATCTCTAGAACACAAGCCCACAAACATGCACACAAATTAGCCAGTATACTTATAAAAGTGACACCTGTAATAAAGAGGAAAAAAGGCAACTATCTAGCTTTACTCCGTCATTAGGATTATAGTGAAGTGACTATTTTTAAAGTTTCTGTGAAAATTTTAGTCCCATCATCTATGATGGGTCTGATATATAATAGGAGCATGATCAAATTTAGTCTAACTCTTCAAAAACACAGAACATGACACAACACCTTGAACATAGAACTTGAATCTATATTCTTGATCAAAAGTCATCTTACCCTAAATGTACCCTTTCAATCTACTGGAAGGAACAACAAAGTAATGATTGAGAACCAGAATTGGCCAATAGTGCCAAACATCTAGATACTTTTTTAGGCTCTAAGACTTGACCATTCAAAACCTATTCTTCTTTTGTTTCCTTTTGTAAAACAGGAATAACATTACCAACCTCATTACACAGTTTTAAGCAATTATCCCAATATCAGAGGCATAGTGAAGGGCCATCACCATCATTATCTGTATATGCACATAGGAGTTATATACTCTAACCACCAATTTTGCTGTCCAGGAAGGGGTTAAAATCCTGGCTCCATTTTTTTGGGCTGTAATGGAGGTCAAGGGAATGTTACCTACAATAGTCCTTTGTGTTTCAGGTAATTGTAAAGTAGCATTATTTAATAACTATACTTTAACAAAAATCCTGAGAATTCTTCCTTGAAATAAATGTCTAATATGTTAATTACAGTGAATTGTGACAGGGCTATTGAAGCTGACTTTAGTGATAAGCAAATCTCTTTAAAAGAAAAATATACTAACATATCATGTGCCTACTAGAGAGAAAGATTCTGAAATTATAGTAGTGTACAGAGTAAAAGTCAAAATTCCTTCCTTCTCTCTCCAGGTATAACCATTTAGTATGTTTGGTGTATTTTTTAAGGTGTATATAACCACTAACTAATATTGAACTTTAGATTTCAAAAAGGGACATTTTATGTGTTGCTTTGCAAGTTGTGCCTTCTATAACTCTCAAATCATGTGACAAACATTTCGAATTGATGATCTATACAATGTCATGGTGTCAACCAATGTATATTCTTGTGATCACATAGCTTTGAGAATAAACAGGCTTAATTTTATATAGATCAAGAATCAGCGGTTCTTCTTCTGTAAAGGGCCAAATAAGAAAACATTTTTGATTTTGAGGGTCATATAGTCTTTGCTTCAACTATTCAAATCTGCCACTGAAACATGAAAGCAGCCAAAGACAATAAATGAACAAATAGGGATGGATGTGTCCCAATAAAACTTTATTTACAAAAACAGCCGTGGGCCAGACCTCACCTAAGGGCCATGTTTCTTGAGCTTTGCTTTAGATTTCTTTTTAGCATTCAGTGCTGGTGCTGTAGACCCCTAAACTGGACAGCATCTACGTGAATTTTATAACTTGGTACAAACTCCTGCAAATGAGAGATTTCATAAAAACCTTTAATTTTTAAAGGCACAGAATGGCCAAATAGTGAGTTAACTGCTGTCAGGGCAAATGAAAGGCATCTCTCATGGATAGAATCCTAACATAGAGAGTGTTACTTTATAAAGAGAAAATAGCACATTAGTTACTCTTCATTACATGAAAAAACAAAAGCTGCTCACAAAATATTAAAAGCATGTGGATATTGAGTGAAAAGAGAAATAGATGAGCTATGGCAGCAAAAAGAACCATTTCAGTGCATTTTATTGATCATTAACCTTTTGCTTTAGGAGGCATTTGAAAACAACAGAGAACTGTGTTATTGGTTTGGCATGAAACCTCTAATGATGCATGAGAATATATGCTCAAAAATGTCAAAGGTCACTGGAGAAATCACATATTGGCAGATAAAATGTTTTTGATGTTGTGTTATGCAGAAGTAAAAGGGCAATAAGTTAACTTCACTTGTAATGCTGGCTTGGGGAACTTTGGTGGTATTTAGTAAAGTTAAAACTGAATGTGGTTTATTCTGGCTTTCTCCTTCCTAGATACCATGAGATAAATCTGACGGGTAGAATATCAATGTCAAGAATATATTTCTTACCAAGCACATTCAAAATTGTCAAGAATCAACCAAAGTAGTTATATTCGTGGTGGTTCAGTGGTTTATCAGCAGAGATTGTCAAAAATTGGAGAACCTACTCACAGGCAAACACAATCTTAGCTATATAAAGCATGCTTCCATTTTGTTCCTTCTGCAATTGCTAATGTCTAAAATATGTTCATGAGTGGTATCTGATCTTAGCTATTAAAACTATTAGCATAATATTTGAGCCTATTTTTTTCCAGAACAAAAAAGTCCACAAATAAACTTGGGAGGGATTTTAAAAATGTGAACGTTTTGTGGGATTATATACCTTTTATACATCAGCAAGTAAACACTGGTTTGCTAAAAAAAAAAAGTTAAAAAAAAATCCTACCACACACTCAGCATTATTCATTTAGGACCTCCTCTGAATTTCTTAAGCTGCTTTAATTGGAGAAGAATTCAACACTGCCTTCTAAAATAAACTCAATTTGCAAAATTAAGCCTTACAGGTGTATTAATTTGATGAAGACAAAAATGAACATTAGACCAAAAATGTTCACTCATTATGAGGGTAGGCTGGATTTCTTGCTATCAGTTGACAATGACCTATAATCTCCTGAAGAAAATACAACATTCACCCAGCAATAGCACTGCTAGGAATTTACCCAAGGGATATAGGAGTACTGATGCATAGGGGCACTTGTACCCCAATGTTTATAGCAGCACTCTCAACAATAGCCAAATTATGGAAAGAGCCTAAATGTCCATCAACTGATGAATGGATAAAAAAATTGTGGTTTATATACACCATGGAGTACTACGTGGCAATGAGAAAGAATGAAATATGGCCCTTTGTAGCACCGTGGATGGAACTGGAGAGTGTGATGCTAAGTGAAATAAGCCATACAGAGAAAGACGGATACCATATGTTTTCACTCTCATGTGGATCCTGAGAAACTTAACAGAAACCCATGGGGGAGGGGAAGAAAAAAAAAAGAAAAAAAAAGAGGTTAGAGTGGGAGAGAGAGCCAAAGCATAAGAGACTCTTAAAAACTGAGAACAAACTGAGAGTTGATGGGGGGTGGGAGGGTGGGGAGGGTGGGTGATGGGTATAGAGGAGGGCACCTTTTGGGATGAGCACTGGGTGTTGTATGGAAACCAATTTGACAATAAATTTCATATATTGAAAAAAAAAGAAAACACAACATTCATAACATGTGGTATAAATGAAAAACACCAAGTATACATTAAAGAAGAAATCTTCATGGAGTATCCTGTAGGTAATGTTTGAATGATCTAAGATGAGTGGATCTAGGAGTTTTTACTTTAAGTGGTCAAGCAAAAACAAAACAAAAACAAAGTAAGTTGTACTTTATTTCTAGTTTTCTGTCTCCTCCCACATGGAATTCATCAAACAATATTCTTGGCCCTACCTCCATAATCTCTCAAGCGTTCCCAGTTCTCCCCACACACTTCCTCTGCTCCGGCCCACGTGGGATTCTCATTCCAACCTTCATACTAACCTCCCTCCTGGACTTTCTACCCCGACCCGTTTGACACACAGGGGCCAGTATAATTAAAAAACAAGGGGCGCCTGGGTGGCGCAGTCGGTTAAGCGTCCGACTTCAGCCAGGTCACGATCTCGCAGTCCGTGAGTTCGAGCCCCGCGTCAGGCTCTGGGCGGATGGCTCAGAGCCTGGAGCCTGTTTCCGATTCTGTGTCTCCCTCTCTCTCTCTGCCCCTCCCCCGTTCATGCTCTGTCTCTCTCTGTCCCAAAAATAAATAAACGTTGAAAAAAAAACAAAAAAAAAAACAAAAAAAACAAAGCAAACACGCACAGAAAAACGATTTAAATCATACCACTCTTCTGCTTAAGGAGTAAATGGCTTTCCATTGCTTCACATTAAGGGCATATAAAAAAAATCCAGCTTCCTCATTATGACCAATGTCATACAATGTCCAATGTCAACAATATGTCTACCTCATCTGATGCCATTTGTTCTTGTTCAGACTCTCTTCTCACCTCAGCATCTTTGACTACCTGATTTCTCTGTTTGGGAAGCTGTAGTCTTAACTCATTTTCTGATTAGAAGATTCTCCCCCTTTAGTTCTTTGCTGAAATCTTCTCCTTCCTCTCTTCTCTCTCTGGAGTTCCATTTTCTCCCATTGCCATTATTAACTTACTCACTATATTTCTTTTACAGTCTATAATTATTCAGCTCATTTTCTGATTACTTGCCTAATGCCTATTACTTCTTATTGAATGAAAGCTCCACGTGAAAAGAAGCACTATTTTCCTTGCTGGCTGCTATACCGCACTGCCTAGCACGAAGAACCATCTGCAACGGATAATCAGCTATTCATTAAGAAAGGAGACACCCATGAAGAATGAAAATTCTGCAGACCCAATAATAAAACGACAATATAATGTACGCAGACACACACACGCAACTAGATGCTTTATAATTAAAGTTCCATGTCCTTACTAGGTGTTTCTTGAAAATACGGTAATTGCAGTCAGAGACTGTATAAATAGAAAACGTAGAGAAAATATTATAGTAATGCAAAAATTAAAAACCATTTTGTTTATGCTGAAAATTCACCAGGAAGTTTAAGAACAGAATGACTTCAAGTGACCGATTTCCCATCCCCGAACTCCATAGGAGCCGGATCTGAAGCATTCCTCCATCAAAACGTGAAGCCTCGCTTAATGACAACGAGTTACTGAGCACCCATCTATACCAGACTATGCTTTGTGCTGAAGTCACATGGACTCTATGTTAATCCTCACAACAACCTTTATTGAGTTGCTACGACTATTCTCATTTTGCAGATTAGGGAATCTAGAATCTTTTATTTCAATAGGGCATAGGGATAAAAGAAATGCCAGCAAATCATCTGCTAGGCTTATGGGGGGAAAAAAACGGCACTGCAGATTTTACTGCTGTGCTTAATCATTTATGAATCTAGTTTAACTTCTGTCTCTTGCTAGAAAATGGAGAGACTGTGGAGTTCTCAGTTAATTAAGAGAAAAGGCATTGCTTGTCTTTCCCCATGATTCATGCAGAAATGTCAGTGACTGGAGACTGGTATAGGAAGCAAGAGGAAAGAGAAGATTATATCTGACTGCAAGACAGAAGACAGTGATCCAGAAGTCTCATTTGTTAATTCACTTTATTAATTATTTTATTGATTGCCTTCCAATTACCAAGCAGAGTGCTATATGCCAGAGATAAAAAGATAAAGGAAAAGCATTCCCTGCCCTAGACATAGTTCCTGTCACTTGGGTAGAGAGACAAGTACACCAATAATAAAAATATGCTGATCCCTTCTATAATGGTTGGTATTTATGGAACACTTTTCAAGAGTTAAATACATACCAAACTTCTGGGTAAATAAAACAGTGTGAAACAAACCAGCACTAGATGCTTTTATGAGACAGTAGGGAAACGTCAAAAGCACAATTCATTAAGTAAGTAAGGATGGCACATCTTTTTTTTTTTTTTTTTCCAACGTTTATTTATTTTTGGGACAGAGAGAGACAGAGCATGAACGGGGGAGGGGCAGAGAGAGAGGGAGACACAGAATCGGAAACAGGCTCCAGGCTCTGAGCCATCAGCCCAGAGCCCGACGCGGGGCTCGAATTCATGGACCGCGAGATCGTGACCTGGCTGAAGTGGGACGCTTAACCGACTGCGCCACCCAGGCGCCCTGGATGGCACATCTTAATAGACAATAGGACAGAAAAAATATTAGAAGAAAATAGAAAAATCCATATTACCATGAAACAAGAAAAATGTATTTTCTTAAAGTTTGGCTATTTACAAACTTACCCTGCCCTCCCAAATCTTATCATATTGTTATTTATTTTAGACATAAAGCTGTCAAATTAATGCCTGTTCTTGTGTAAAACTTCATCCTTGATTGTCTGAAGTTAATTCCTGAGTCACTGCCTGACAGATGGTTTCAAGTTTTACATTCTCACAATAAAGAGACAAGTTTACCCTTTTCTGAAAAACTATCTAAATTTGATTTCCAATAACTCGTAAGGATAAAATTAGCGTCTAGACTTGATAGCTATAAAAATCCAGCATCTCTATGCGATATATTTGACAGTCAATTGTTTTGCATACCAAGTGACATTTTTATACTGACAAGTCAAATTTAAGGCATCCATTCAAATTAACTTCGCTGGAAGTGTAAACATTTAATTGTAAATGCAAACACAAATGCGTTCCCATTCCTGAAATACTGTTTTATTTTTATTTTAGGCTTTTATAGCTGGGGAACCTGGGTGGCTCAGTTAGGTGAGTGTCCAACTTTTGATTTGGGCTGTCGTGATCTCATGGTTGTGGGATAGAGCCCAGCTTGGAGCCTGCTTGGGATTCTCTCTATCCCTCCCTCTCTGCCCTTCTACCATTCACGCTTGCATTCTCTCTCTCTCTCTCTCTCTCTCTCTCTCAAAATAAATTAACATAAAAAAAGACTTTTACAGCGTATTTCCTTTATAACCATTTATTCAAATATGTTACTCTTCTTTGGTATTTGTATAACACTGTTACTATATACCTCATATGTACAAACCTTATTTAAATTTCAGTATAATCTCTGTGTTTTTCCTGATTTTCAGAGGTTAAGGTTTAAAAAGTTAAAAAAAAGACACATACACATCCATACACATCTATATATTAATATGTCTTTAACCTGCCCCACAGATTTTACACACACACAGACACACATTCTTTAGAGAAAAGAAAATGAAATATAACAGAACGATGTATACAATGCTCAGATTTTGGCTTTCCCTCAGGCTCCAACTAGTAACTTTAATTTGATTTTAGGGTCTCCTCCCAGGCAAGCATTTTAGAAACTTCTGTGACTACTTCTGATTAATCACTAAAGCTCTCCATAAAGAACCCCTCTACTCACCCTCTTTGCCTAAAGATGCAAATCTGGCTTGTGCTTTATTGCATTCTTCAGATTCTGAGCCCATTATTGTCCAACTTTATTTGTATCCAAGAATGATTTAAGATTAGAAAAGGAAACCTTTCTGCTTACATCATCAAGCACTTGTCTGTGTGAATCAATGAAGAAAGCCTGCATTTTAAATTGTAGCTTGGCCCACATTGCAGCTTCTAAGGACTAGAGAAGACATAGTCTTTTCTGCCTTCAGACTCTTGTCCTGATTAACATTATTTTACCTGCTGCCCTAATAGAAAACAGACTCAAGCCACTCCTGGAAAGACAATGCAATGGTAATAAATTCAAAACATAAATCTGAAATGAGGCCTAAGAACTACAGATTCTATATTTTAGAGTGTGGAGCTCAACCACCACGTGAGACTTGCCAAATAAAAAGGGGGCAAAATAAGTTTTGTGATTCAAACCGCTGACTCATGTTAAATAAATATAACAAGTTTAGGAGTGACAAAATAAAGATTTTAAGGGAGAGTTAGGGATGTTAGCATCACAACTACTTGTTTCCTTGATTTGGGAAGAAAATGGTTTCTTTCCTTTTGCCTCAATTTAAGAAAGAGGCTTCAAGGAGACCATTTTACATGTCACCTGTATTTTGAGTACGTGATGGATTGGGATGGGTTTGCTACATAAGACTATCTGAAGGAGAAGCCATCCAGCCAGACTTTTTGAATTGGAATAAAAGAAAAGTTTGCTGCTGCATTGGTCTTGGTTGTAAATCTGGCGTTTGTCGGGACATTGAATGCCTAAGTTTTCAAATTTCATTGGATAAGATGTCAACCACGTGAGAGAACACTTGGTGCCTTTAATCTGTCCCCACACACCTCCCAAGGACAAGAAAAGCTCAGCAAAAATAATCTTGGCCAGCTGAAACACAGCCAAAATATCTAGTGTGAGAAGTATGGGAACGTGGAGTTTCTTAGTCAAGGTTTTTAGTGAGAATTCTCTAGGATAGGGAGGTGGGTGGGAAGAATGTCTCCAAAGAGCCCATGAAAATGACCTCAATGGACTCTACTTGGACCTTGGGATCCACACAGTAAGGTGGCTCTCAGGACAGTAACTTCTTACATGACAGTTTGAAGATCCAAGAAATCATAGCAGAAGGTGCCAGTGCTATTTTTTTTTAAGTTTATTTATTTATTTTTGAGAAAGAGAGAGTATATGGCAAGTGCAAGCTGGGGAGGGGCAGAGAGAGAGAAAGAGAGAGAGAGAGGAGGAGAGAGAATCCCATGCAGGCTCCATACTATCAGCACAGAGCCTGATGTAGGGCTCAAACTGGTGAACCCTGAGAATGATGAGGAGCATAAGGCAAGCTGACAGGCCACAAACGCCCCCCCCCCCCAACACCAGGTGGGATATGTGTGATATTCCTCGGGCACTCCTGGCTGCCCAAGAACAAAGGAAAGGGGGAAAAACAGTGGTTAACTGACAGAACTCATAGTTTTGTAGGACCAAACTGTCTATCACTCCTCCATAGTCATGTGGGAAACAAAGGCAGAAGGAAATGGCAGATAGAACTAAATTTCCTTATAATCTGAGGCCCACTGACAGATACTTTGAGGCTGGCAGAGTAAAATGTATCACCAGGAACAACTACTGTCTTAATGCTAATGCTTTGCTAGAGGGAAAAGCAACCTGCTTGACAATAGCTAGGCCTCCAGGATCCTGTGAATCTTTAGCATATGAAAATCTCACCGGAAACTTCTCCTGGACTTTACCTCCCCCCCAACTCCATGGTATATACCCAGTCTCTCCTCAAGGTCCCGGGACAGCTCTTTCTACCCACAGGTCCTGTCTCCGTGCTTCAATAAAACCACCATTTTGCACTAAAGACATCTTTAAGAATTCCAGGGGCGCCTGGGTGGCGCAGTCGGTTAAGCGTCCGACTTCAGCCAGGTCACGATCTCGCGGTCCGTGAGTTCGAGCCCCGCGTCAGGCTCTGGGCTGATGGCCCGGAGCCTGGAGCCTGCTTCCGATTCTGTGTCTCCCTCTCTCTGTGCCCCTCCCCCGTTCATGCTCTGTCTCTCTCTATCCCAAAAATAAATAAACGTTGAAAAAAAAAATTTTTTTAAAAAGAATTCCTTCTAGGTCACTGGCTCCAGACCCCACGAACCTCACTATCACCTCCCCCACCAAAATCTCATCAAGATCATGACCTGAGCAGAAATCAAGAGTCAGACACTTGGGTGGCTGGCTCAGTCAGTTAAGTGTCTGACTTTTAGTTCATGTCATGATCTCAAGGTTTTTGAGTTCAGTTCAAGTCTTGTATCGGGCTCTGTGCCTAGAGCTCAGAGCCTTGAGCCTGCCTTGGATTCTGTGTGTGTGTCTCTCTCTCTTTGCCCCTCCCCTGCTGTGCATGCTGTCTCTCTCTCTATCCCAAAAATAAATAAATGAACATTAAAAAAAGGGGGCGCCTGGGTGGCTCGGGTGAGTTAAGCGCCCAACTTCAGTTCACGTCGTATCACAGTTCCTGAGTTCAAGCCCAGGGTCAGACTTTATACTGACAGCTCAGAGCCTGGACCCTGTCTCAAATTCTGTGTCTCCCTCTCTCTCTGCCTCTCCCCTGCTTGCTCTGTGTCTCTATTTCTCTCAAAAACAAATAAACATTAAAAAAAAAAAAAAAGAGTTGGACTCTTAACCAACCGAGCCATTCAGGCACCCTAGAAGGTCTGATGCCAGTTCTCTTAAACCACAGTCCCAGAACTGGTCTAGCCTTACTTTTGTCATATTCCATTGGTTAAAGCAGCTATTGGACAAGGTAAGAGAAGAAGGGAAACAGATCCCATCTCTTGATGAAGGTGTGTTAAAATTTTGTAGCCATTTTTAATCTGTCCACAGTCACGACTGAGGAAACTAAGGCCAAGTAGGTGTGATATACTATGTCACTTCCTACCTCCTTCCTTTTTTCCCCCTATTTAGAAGCCATTGTTATTGAGAAAGTGGAGAAATAGAAGTTCTAGATAAAGAGAGAGGCTATGCTTACCTCTCCCACTGAGATTGATAGGATGCAGCAGACTGGAGATGAGCAAGGAGACAATTTTGTATTATTTTGTTTGGATTTAGCTGGAAAGCTTAATTATCAACTAGAACACTGAAAACAAGCACAGAGGTGTCACTGGCCTTGCCATAAATTATATTCAGGAGTAGAGAAACAATTAACATCCTAAGATACATTTAAAAGGGTGATGTGCCCTGTTAGAAAAGCTACATCCGAAAGATAAGAGATAATGGGTTGGTGAGAATGTGGAAAAAAGAAACCCCTGTCCACTCTTGGTGGGATTGTAAATTGGTGCAGCTGGTATGGAAAACGGTGTGGAGGGTTTTCAAAAAATTAAAAATAGAAATACCAGGGACGCCTGGGTGGCTCAGTTGGTTAAGCATCTGACTTTGGTTCAGGTCATGATCTCGCGGTTTGTGAGTTTGAGCCCCATGTCAGGCTCTGTGCTGACAGCTCAGAGCCTGGAGCCTGCTTCGGATTCTGTGTCTCCCCCTCTCTCTGCCCTTCCCATGCTCATGCTCTGTCTCTCTCAATGATAAATAAACATTTAAAAAAAATTAGAAATACCAGATGAACCTGCAATTCCACTTTTGGGAATATATAGGCAGAAAGCTAAAAACCTGTGTGGAAATCGATGGAATGTGGAGCAAGCTGAGGACAAAACACAGGTTAATAACTCCCTTCTCCCGGGGAATATGTGTGCTATTCCTCAGACACTCCTGCCTACCCAAGAACAAAGGAAAAGGGTTTAAGTGCTTGCCATAGTGATGTGGGAAACTAAGGCAAATGAAAAATTAAATCCCTTTACTGCCTATAACCCATTGACAAGTTCTTGAAACCAGCAGAGTGACCTCCCTCTAGGAGTTCAGCTGTCTGGATGATGGCAAAAGGGAATCTTAACATTATCCCAACCCCCAGGATCCTGTAAGTCTACTTTACCATATAAAAATTCCTTTGGAAACTTCTTTTATTTCAACTCTCCCAAGATACATGCTGTCAATCATACTCCAAGCTTATGGCCCCCTGATAGACATCTGAAGGGTCTCATGACTGAGGTTTTACTAAACAGAAATAAATGGCATTTCCCTAGCAACAGGTTAGCCCCTCAAGGTCATGAAAACCTTGCTTCCAAAATATCTTAGAGACTAACTATCCCTGATCCCCTCCCAACCTGAGGGTATATAATGAGTTTCCCATTATGACCCCAGTGCAGCTCTTCTGCCCACAGGTCCTGTCCCTATGCTTTAATAAAATCACTTTTTTGCACCAAAGACATTTTCAAGAATTCTTTCTTGGCTGGTGACTCTGGACCCCCCCGCTCCCCTGGGCCACCATCACACCAAAATGTCATCAGAAATAACTCTACCCCCATGGTACAGCATTGTTTACAGTAGCCACGACATGGAGACAACCTAAGTGTGCATCAACAGATAACTGGATAAAAAAGTGGTGTATATATGTGTAAACAGAAGGGGTTAGAAGGCCCCAGAAAAAGAAAGATGAGACATATATAGCTTTTGTGTCCCAAGAGAAGTCATTTTAGGTGCCTAGCTATGTTCCATGATTTATGTCCTCCCAGCTCTACTTGCTCAAGAACAAGTCTTGCAGAACTTCCTAGGAAGTGTCAGAATTACAAAGAAATGCAAAAACCTCGGCAGTTAAGGATTGTAAGGGAACAAAGGGAATGCAGAAACTAACAATCTCTACCAGGCAGGAAACAGGCTAACCATAAGAGAAACAATACATCAGGGGTAAAAACTCCCAGTGCCGGTTCAAAAGTATGCAAGGCCTTTCTTACTTGGAGATCTTGAGCTCAACACTCCATCTAGTTTATACTGGCCCTCAGAGGAAGTCCACAGCCTTTCTCCCTTGTCTTGATTATAATGTTAAATCTCTCTGTGGCCTCTGCTTTAAGATAATGTTAAACGTCCACCCTAGAAGCAACACAAGCTTCATTAACATAACATAGGAAGCACGTGGAGGCCTGTTTTCAAAGCATGTTTGTGCAACTTGCAGCCAAGTATACAGGAGATGATGAAGCTCAGCTTTCTGAATACTTATCCTAAACCCTAATAAAAGGAACCCACTTACTTCTGCTAGGGGAGTCACAACTTTGGAAATTATTTCCTCAGGATCTCATTGTTTGCGGCATAACAAAGATTCCTTTGCAGGACATCTCTACTTGGTGTTGTCCCTATCTGCAATTCACCAAAAAGCAAACTCACTTCACTTCAGTTACATACATACAATGGAGGTTTATTCAGTCATAAAAAACAAGGAAATCCTGTCATTTACTTCAATACGGATAGGATTTAAGGGCATTATGCTACGTGAAAAAAGTCAGAGAAAGACAAATACTGTATGATCTCATTTATATGTAGAGTCTAAAAAAACCAACCAAACAACATAAAAAAGCAATCAGCCTCTGTGATTATCAGAGGCACGGGATATGGGAGGAAAGGGAAGGTGATCAAAATGTACAAACTTCCAGCTGCAAGATAAATAAGTACTAGGGATGTAAACGTACACTATGTGCCTAGGGTATACAGTGCTTTAGAGGACAAAGGAAAGTTAATCCTGAATGCTCATCACAAGGGAAAATTATACATATATTTTTGCATCTATGGGAGATGATGGATGTTAACTAAATTTATTGTGGTCATCATTTCATGATATATATGTCAAGTTATTACACATACACTTTATACTTACACAGTGCTGTATGTCAATTAGATCTCAATAAAACCAGAAAAAAATTAAAACACGAAATAAAAGTGTGATAAGACAAAAATAAAATGCTTTATAGTTACATTTCATGAAACTTCCTGGTTCACAATAACTTTACAATTCATTCTCTCTCTCTCTCTCTCTCTCTATATATATATATATATAGACACACACACACACACACACACACACACACACACACACACATATATATGTACCTAAGCAAATTATGTTATACAATGCATTCTTTTAATCAAGGTGAATATTTTAATAGAAATAGCATGGATAAAGCTAAATGTATCTTTGACTGCAACTCCTCATTCTAATACTACCACCTTATCCCAGAAGTAACTATTATTACTGATTTGATTCATTTTCTTCCAAACCTTTGTATGCTTTTATAAATGAATGTATATCCAGGAAAAAAACATCACTTAAAGTTTCCACATAAGAAGAAAGATGTTCAGTTTTTCAACTTATTATCTGCCTTTAATGCCAACAAACTGTATTGCATATTTTTTTACGTGAAGATTTCTTTTTAACTATTGCATGCTAATCCATAGTATGTATTTATCACATTGTTTTTGATCCTTTCCCTTCTGATGGACATTTAAATTGTTCTCTCTCTCTCTCCATATATATACACATACTTCTTTCACAGAGCACAGCAACGCACTGATTGTCCTCATACCATTTGAAAAGTATTTGGGTGTAAATCTCAATTTATAAATCTTTAAGTCTCAGAGGTGGTGTTTTAACTAGATGTATCCTAGTTTTTGTACACCTTCATTGTGATGTCTGATTTTACTTTATAGATGGTTTTATTAAGAAATATTTTTGTCCCTTCCCAGATATTTTTCACACATTTGTACTGTAGAATGATGGCCCCCAAATCTGACTGTTAATTTTAATCAGCTTGTTACACAAAAATGTGTAGACTCCTTGCCTCTTTCTGAGAGGCTGATTCAGGATGGTTGTGGAGGAGGCCAATTCTGATGCTTAGGTTTGAACAACTTTAATAAAAAGAGATGAACTAGAAGCAAACTCCATCTGATATTAAACTTTTCTTAAAAATTTTTTTCAGAATAAGGCATTTCCATCTATACTCCAGGCACTACCCAAGACAGCAGTATCTAGATGATTACCTCTGATGTCTAGTATAGAAAATTGTAGAACATGCAGGTATCTGTAATCATTTTGTGGTGGGTACAAGCTAATCTACACATCACAACTAGCTGTGCACAGGGGTCCTCTTGGCCCAGGAAACAGGGCACTTTCAAGAAACAACCAAGAAAAGAATCCGTAGAAGATCCTGCTAGAAAGGACTTCAAAAACTTTCTATCTTGTGTTTTGTGGCTGAAAAGATTCCCCCCTCTTTTTTTTCCAAACCTTTTTGACTAATCTTTTAGAAGTAATATATCCAGATCAATATATTTAATTAGGGAACTTTTCTTCTTAAAAATCACAATGTCAAGATCAAACTGTTTTCATGTTAGAGTCTAACTCAGATTCACCAAACCCTCTCGCAAATATGAATGAGCCTGAAGATATGCCAACATTCCATGCGTATTTGACTCATAAAAATGTGAGAGTATCTAAGAGTCAAGTTTATCCCTTTACCTGTACAGAAAAACTTTACAACAATGAAAACACTGAGATCTGAATACACCAGAGATGAGGGAGAAACTTGTTTTTTTCTTTTAAAATAGCATTTAGTCTCAAGGAAGAATAATTGAAATCAAATGCTCATAGACTCAAGACCCTAAAATTATTTACTTATGACCATTTGGGGAAATTGTTCTGGGCCGGTAAAAGGAAGAGGGTCTTTTTCCTTTTTGATGTCTCTTCCAAACCAGAACAAACAAATAAACAAACTGGGCATTTCCTTTCAATACGGCATTTGCTGGGTCTGTTTTCACCTGGAGCAGCAAGCAAGTATACAAATGGGATTAAGGCAAGTCATATAAACTATGGAATAAAAGGCACAAAACATTTCAACTGCTAAGAAATGAGCTCTAAGAGGGGCGCCTGGGTTAAGCGTCTGACTTCAGCCCAGGTCATGATCTCTCTCCTGGTTAGTGAGTTCCAGCCCCACAGGGGCTCTCTGCTGTCAGGGCAGAGCTCGCTTCAGATCCTCTGTCTCCTTTTCTCTCCCCTTCCCCTGATTGCATTCTCTCTCTCTCTCTCTCTCTCTCTCTGTCTCTGTCTCTCTCTCTCTCTCTTAAAAATAAATAAATATAAAAAAAAAAACCAAAAAAGAAATTAGCACTAACCTCCTCATTCTGGGTGGGAATAAAGGTAGAAATCGGTCCTAAATGTGCAGTATTAAGGACCGACCTCTGCAGGTAAAGCGCTAACCACGTTTTAGTTATTATTTCATTTATCACACAACAGAAGCAGGCACTTCTCACCTCCATTTTGCAGGAATGTTAAAGGAATTTGGAGTGATCAAGTAATGTGCGCAAAGCCACTAAGGAAGTGAATGGCAGACTCAGGACTCGGGGGAGATCTGATCCCAAGCACATAATCTTAGTCATTTCCCGTATGTTCTATCATCTTTTCTAACATACAACTTGGATGTACTTACCAAGACTAGACCAAGACTCGGCTCCCAGCTTGGCATAATTTCCTTCCCACCAGTGCCTCGCTCAGATCTGGAAACTCTTCCAGTAGGCAACTTACCTACCACCTGCAACAGGTTCTTACCAGTTTAGCCAGCACTCCCAGTTCCGCCCTCTCTCCTGAGCAGCTGGGGCTCATCTACCCTCACAACCACCTGGACCCACCCGCTGTCTTTTCCACAGTGTGACAGCTGTAAACATGGTTGTTCTCCACAGGATTTAACAGGTCTGTGAGAAGGATGGGCATGCGTGGCTTTCAAGAAAATTTTCCTTGAAGGTACTGAACGACCTTTCAGAGAAAGGTGAATATTCGTGAAAATAAGTGAAACGTTTTCCATTGTTATTACCTTGGAAACTATACTTATAGTTTAGTTTATACTTATTTTTAGTTTATACTTTTAACTATACTTTAGTTATACTTTATTTTTAGTTTATACTTGGAAACTATATAGCACTTATTTACCCTCTTGCCATTTCTTTAGATTCAAATCTTGACCTGCATCTATTGTTCTCTCTCTCTTCAAGATTATTTCATTATTCGAAATGAATCTCCCGAGCTATGGCAGGAGGCAACTGGATTTAAAAAAAAAAAAAAAAAAAAAAGGGCATTCCTCTTACAGAGGTGGGGAAACAGAAGAGAAGGGCTTTTTTTGCCCCAAAGAAAGGGCCTAATGAACAAGAGCCTTGCATAGAGGGAAACAATTTCTGAAGGGTGAAAGCTTTCCTTCCGGTGGTAGCAGCAGCCGAAGACGTCTCTTTGATTCTTCAAATCCCAGAGGGACAGTCTGTCCCTGGGTAGTGGTCCTGGCAGCTGGAGGCAACGTGCTTTAGGTAAGAGCACAAAAATAGTAATGTTCTCAACATGGGTGTCTGTTGGATACTCTTCAAGTGATTTCCTTTTATATAACATATTCCTTTCTGCCAAGGCTCTCTAAAAATTCCTCAGCCCCTCCAGACTAACTTCCAGAACCTTCTCGGCATCCTAGACGAGTCAGAACAGGTCAGGTGACTCTGGTTTAAACTTAATTGCTATGATTCAGGAGGAACATATATGAGGTCACAAACAGGCCTTGTTTACTTAAAGGTAGTAAAAGTAAAGCTTTTAGTCTGAGATTTAACATCTTTCTGAGTAACATCCTCTGAATATTATTATTGGCATGGACTTGTGGCAACATTCTGAGCTTTTTGCCATTTGGGTTTATTTTGAGAGAATACAGATTGTGGCTGGTAGAGGCTGAATTCCTTACATGTGCCCAGTATTGTGCTACAAACTTGATAAACATTATCTTAGTTATAACAATTACTAGAGCATATATTCTAAAATATCTTACTCATCCTCAAATTACTCTTTAGTCCCTTCTCTTGCTTTAGTACTTGCATATAAGCTCCCTGAGAAGAGGGATCTTATATCTGGTATGCAAAGATCAGTGTCTGAAACTATGGATGAATTCATGAACCAAACTTAGAGGTAGGTAGCGTTATTATATATGTTTGAAAAGTACTCTTTGATGAATGATTTGACATTTAAAGCATAATAATAATAGCCTATTAAACTTTGTTATTGATTACCCATGAGCCAAACTATGATAAAGGCTTTCTGTAATTACATGGGGTCATCTCCCAGGATATTCCTCCAAGTGAGGTCTTTCCATTGGTGCTGTTTTACAGAAACTTTATGTCTTAGAGGGATTGATTGCTTCTCCAAGGTCACACAGTTATTTAAAATATGACTAGGAGTCCAACCCACGTCTATGACTGGGAACAAATGCTCTTCACCACACAGCTATACTGCTTTTTTTTTTTTTTTTTTTTCCAGTTTGGTCAACTTTCCCAATATAAATGATCTACTGCTTATATATTACTTCAAATAAAATTTTATAATACCTCTTATTCTCTTAATTATCATATCTATTATCTCCAGAGGCAGCACAGGAGGGAAAAATAAGCAAGCCAAACAGGAGAGAGTAAGATGAAATGGTGAAAAATCCACTCATGTAATTCAACAAATATGTACTGAACAGATAAAGATGAGCCATGAACGAGGGCCTCTGCTGTGACAGACTTTATGATCCCAATGAGCATTTTGACTTGTGAGCTCGACATTTTGCCTTGGAAGGGCAGCCATTCTCATCTGGATGTTTTGGAAAGACCACTACAACAATCACATTGAATGGACTTTTCGCTTCCTCATTAGCCAGTCTAGATATACGTTTCAGATTAGCTTTGTGTTTGTCACTGATGCCAAAATGCATCTGCTAATTTGCCATTCTTATCTTTGTCTCTGTTTTGTTTTTCCCTGAGTTTTCCCAGGAAACATCCAATTATACAGTTTCTAATTCTTTGTCTTCCACACAGTACTAATCATCAAGGTAGAAACATCAGGCTCTAAGATAATTTCAATGGGCAGAGTAAGAGTAAAGAGTACGAATGAAGGGGCGCCTGGGTGCCTCGGTCAGTTAAGCATCCCACTTTGGCTCAGGTCATGATCTCTGGGTTCTTGGGTTCGAGTCCCGTGTTGTGTTCTGTGCTGACAGCTCAGAGCCTGGAGCCTGATTCAGATTCTGTGTCTCCCTCTCTCTCTCTCTGCCTCTCCCCCACTCAAGCTCTGGTTCTTTGTCTCTCTCTCAAAAATAAACATTAAAAAATTAAAAAAAAGGGGGGGGCGCCTGGGTGGCTCAGTAGGTTAAGCATCCCACTATAGCTCAGGTCATGATCTCATGGTTCATGGGTTCGAGTCCGCATCGGGCTCTGTGTTGACAGCTCAGAGCCTGGAGCCTGCTTTGGATTCTGTGTCTCTCCCTCTCTGCCCCTCCCCTGCTTGCACTCTGTCTCTCAAAAATGAATAAAAAACCATTAAAAAGAAATTTTAAAAATTTGAAAAAAAAGAATAGGAATGAAAACCAGCAAACAACGGAAGCACCTTTTCTTAAATATTTAATTCTGTATCAGTGCATTTATTTTGTGAGCAAGTTCAAGAGGTAATTATCACCTACATATAAAGCAAGACATGCAAAATTAGGGCACAGTGTTCAAATAAAAACAAAAGCAGAAAAACCTAACCATTTAAATAAACCATATTCCAATCTGTTTATATAATTTCTTTCAGAAGAATGGTACAATTTACTAATTGCTAATTTTGTAATTGCTGCTGTGGGTTGATTTTACCTCCAATATTTACTGAAGTGTATCTCACTTGTGATGAATAGCAGTACAGTTTTCATTTTTACAGAGGGTACAATACTTCAGAAAAAAATAAACCCAATTAAGATTAATTTTAAATGAAAAAAAGATGGCATTGTAAGAACATGAAACGGCAGGGGGGATTTTAATTGGAAAAAAAGCAACTTGTATCTTCCTCATCATTTTGCATTTTTTATTTTATTGAATTATACTGTTACATTTTCATTGAAAATGGTAAAATTATTGAAAATCAACACAAACCATCTTCAAAGATTAAAGAAAATGTACGATGAAGATTAAACATAAAGCCTAGAAAATATTTTTAACACAAATGTTTTTTTTTTATAACTTTTACTTGAATGGGCGCCTGGGTGACTCATTCAGTTAAATGGCCAACTCTTGGCTTTGGCACAGGTCATGATCTCACGGTTTGTGGGTTTGAGCCCCATATCGGGCTCTGCACTGACAGTGCAGAGCCTGATTGGAATTCTCTCTCCATCTCTCTCTGCCCCTACCCCACTTGTGCTCTCTCTCTGCAAAATAAAATAAACTTTAAAAAAAAAAGCATTTATAATTTTTATTCGAAGAATTCTGAAGCTGGGTCAGTTTTATCTTAGATAGCTTTCCACGTAAGAATTAGCGAATATTAAATTGACAATAACCAAAGGAAAGCTTCCCAGGTATTCCATTCCTCAATTTGAATTATGATCAATAACAGAGGCAGAACAAACTATACTGCAAGTTGGTACTATAAATGCTGACTAAAACTTCTACTTCGGATGCATCAGATTTTCCCAGGGATCTAATGCCTTCGAGCTCAGCGTTTGCAGCCAGCTTGCCTGGGTTAGAATCCTATTTTACTTGCCCTTGCTAGAATGGCATTGTATGATGTACTTAATCTTGTTGATCCTTGGTTTCCTTATCTGTAAAATGGGCTTGACATTAGTACCTAACTAATAAGATTTCGAGGATGGTCAATTTAGTAGTGATAAAGTGACTGAGGGTCTGGCTCCAAGACGGGGAAGATCTATTATTTGACATTAGCAATGTTATATTCCTATTAAAAAAATCTGATGCCAGACTCACTTTAGCCCCTCTTCTAGGAATTTCTGGTGGCATGTACATACATTCTTCATGAGATCAAAGGAGAGCTGTAAATATATTAAAACAAAGCCACCTTCAAATCTTTACTTGTGTCTTCCAGTGTCACATATTTACATACTGATGAGAATAATAGTAAGAGCGTGGCTCTAAGCACTCATACACATCATTTTATTTATGAACTCCCATCCTTTCAAGTGGGTAATACCAATAACCTCAATTCACAAAAGATGAAATTCGGCACAGAGGGTGTGGCAGTCACTGCAGATCTGACATTTCTAGGAGAGTAAGACTACCATGGCCCCAATCTGCAGATAGGGAAACTAAGGCTTAGAGAGCTCACTGACTGGGAGCAAGGGTACACGGCCACTAATTGGTGAAGGTGTAATTCAGACTAAGGCAATAGGATTTAAAGTTGACCTTCTGCCAAACAACCCTGGCTTCAGGAGAGAGAACACAGGCACTGATTTTAATGGCATAATCTGTTTCTCCATATTCCCTAGTTCTTTCCCTTCATAAGGGTACACCAATGCAGCTGGTAAAACTGTAGTAAATTTAAAATCACACCTCCTAGGGCGTCTGGGTGGCTCAGTCGGTCAAGTGTCTGACTCTTGGTTTCAACCCAGGTCATGATCTCATGGTTTGTGGGTTTGGGCCCCAAGTTGGGCTCTGTGCTGATAGTGTGGAGCCTGCTTGGGTCTCTCCCTCCCTCTCTCTCTGCCCCTCCCCCCCACTCTCTCAAAAAATAAATAAGCTTAAAAAATAAAGTCACACCTCCCCACACACAGGTACATGCACACACACACCTGGCACAAGCCCTACACATACTCTCCCCACTTGATTGTCCTGCCTCTAAATATGTCTTTGAGTTTTCATGTAAGAAAATAACTGAATTGTATCTTTGGAATGAATTTTCCTCACATCAGCAATAATTTTCAAAATGCTTCGCTAATTACAATCTTTTCTAGTAATTTAAAAAAAATATTTAGAATACATTACACCACAAGGATTTTTGAGAAAGTCTCATAACGCTGATGCCAATGAGAAAGTCTATGAAGGACTTGATAAGTTGTTATTAATTTTAAGAAAATAGTTGTCAAAAATGTGGGTGATAGCCACCATCAACTAAATAAAGTCATTAGAAACTAGACACCATAATTAAGTAAATTTTCTGCTACTCCTTCCTTCCCTCTCTCTCCATATCTAAAGTATCTTTCATGGAAACTCCCCTTTTTTTTACGTGTATGTATTTTGAGACTGAGAGCAAGAGCGAGAGCAAGAGAGAGAGAGAGAGAGAGAATGGGTGGGAGAAAGAGAGGGACAGAGAGGGACAGAGAGGGAGAGAGAGAGAGAAAGAGAGAGAGAGAGAGAGAGAGAGAGAGACAGAATCCCAGGCAGGCTCTCAGCTGCCAGTGCAGAGCCCAACGTGGGGCTCAAACTCATGGACCTTGAGATCATGACCTTGAGCCGAAATCAAGAGTCAGAAGCTTAACTGACTGAGTCATCCAGGTGGCCCAGAAAGCACCTTGCCTTAAACTGTAGATTCTACTAAGTCAGTGGTGTCTAAAAATAATTTTTTAAAATGTCCTCTTAAAAGATGGAAAGACTAAATTTTGGCTGAAAAAATATCAGCATAACTATTATGGTGCCCTCCTATTTCCCCCCTTAAAATATTCTTTTTGACCATACCACAATTAATCATGCAGGGGCCACTGATTGTTATAAATTTTATTTGAATAATAGAAAATAATACATACAGATAACCATAGGATACACACACAGAATTTAAAGATAAATCTTATACTTTTCAATATGAAACAAAGTACATATCTCATGGAGATATATTGCTACAAATGCCAAGAAACAATAATCATTTTGAAAATGGAAAGTGTAGGAACATATTATAGGAATTACTAAATAATAAAAAGGTACAACTCCATTACATGTAGCGTAAAATTCAGGTATTGGAGAAAGCGTTTCCCCACTTTTTGACTGGAAATAACAATGGTCATATGAAATCTACTAAGTCATTCAGATTTTTTCTAGATATATACAGTATATACAGACCTTGCAAAGAAAGTTATAAATATTTTTTCTCCTTTGTGTATAATGACTTTAATCTTAAATGTAATCTTTAAACATAAAGTAACACTTCATGATGATACCAGAATTTTGCTAATTTTTATTCTTTTTTGATATCTGAACTGTTGTCAAATTCTGATATATCTGTAAAGAAGAACGAGTTCCTGCAAAATGTGACATTGTAGGAAAGAAGTAAAAAAATGATTTTCCAATGTCTAACACTCAATCTGTCGATTTTCATATATTCTTTACATATTGCTATGAAGTCATGTCTTCACCAATCTTTTGAAAACCACATATTGAAAGACTGAGTCATACATATCAAAGTCAGCAGCACTGCCATGGTTCTATTACAAATTTAACTCAGGAACTAAAAAGCCTGCCAGACTCACTCTGATAGACGGTTGGATTTCATTAAAAAACCATCTCCACCATCCAAAAAAGAGAGGGCCTCTTAATGGAATCAGAAATTGGAAATGAAGAATTGTGTGAATTTTGTTTAATATTTGAGTTGAGATTCAGGTCACTCCTTATTTTCTCCACTGTGTTTTAATAAAACCTGAAAGCTTGTCCATAGATGTGAAGGAAACAATTACTATCTAATATATTTTTTTAATATTTGAGAAATAATAAAATGTGAACATTTCAATTTTAAAATATCAGTGAACAAAAAAAGAAAGCGTTACCCATAATGGAATGCAAACTTAAAGAAGCGGCTGGTTCTTTTATATAGTTAGGTAAATTCCTATTAATATTTTGCACAGACCCAAAATATGAGGGGTAGCAAAAACACTTTCACATGTCCTTCTGTATCTCTTAACAAATAATTTATGGGGCACAGGCAGGTACACTGGGCAATATTTCCACATTTTATAGATGAAAAATTGAGAACTAGAGAGAGCAAGAATCTCATAACTTTGTTAGACGTAAACAAAACAGCACCGTTTCCACCTCTGGTGTAGCATTTTTCAACATTCTTGTGAGTCACATGCACCCTCTTCCAAGCAAGGTAATTTTTAAAATGTATTTTCACTCTTGAGTATTTCAAATGAGCATTTCAGAATAGTACTGATCAAGTCTTCCAACCAATGCTGTTATAACGGGGAAATAACATTTGGATTAAATGAGTTTTTCCACATTAAACAAACAAACAAACAAACAACAAACGTGTGTGGGCATGTGTGTGTATACACATGAGAGCATGTGAGTCTATCGAAAGGCAGTGCTCAAAATCATAGCTTACGAATATCTTTATCAAAAGTCTAATGTAATTAATATGTAAATTCCTTTGGTGTATCAAGTAAATATTAAGGCATTTCAGATTCCCCTAAAAGGATTTACTGGTTTTTTTTTTATTATATTCATATTTTACCTATAGAAAGTTAAAAATACAGAGTTGAAAAAAAAAACATGCATAATCACTGCATTTCATGAAAGCACTTTTTTTGTAACCAATTAACTTTCTAGTAAACAATTAAAAAAAAAAAGTTAGTACCGCCACAGGGCATTTACAATGAAGAACAATACTACAGGTAGGTAACTGGACACAGCGTGGACATGTGAGATGGCTGAAGTAGAACCTCTTGCGTCCATATCTGTCAAAGATGATAAACAGCTCATTAATAAGGATTGTACCAAAATAAATCATCAGGGCAAAAGTAATGCCTCTGCTATCAAAATCAAATCATACCACGAACCCAACCTAAAACCTGAGTTATGATTAATCCTCATTTTATTTGTCAGTGTTGCCTATATTAGTTGCCAAGAATATCTCTGAAAGCACCGACGTATTTAAGTTTTTTAAATAAATGAATCTAGGCTGTGCTCATCTAGTATTATTTAACTTTAATTGAAATTGCAAAAACAACTTAATCACTTTGAAAACAATTATACTCTTTTGAGATAATTCAATGGTTTAATTAAAGAAAGCTTCATTGGATGAGAGTTTGGAAAAATCTGTTGGTTTCTACTTTATTCATTTCTAGATAAATTATTAGGCGTGATATAAAACACCATCTTTAAAAAAAGCAGTCAATAAATGCTCCATTTTCCCAGAGATGGCCTTGTCTACACTAGTCTATGCAAGCTCAGCAGACAGCATATGTCAGATGAAAAGGCTACTCTTGACTCAGCAGCCCTAAAATGTGAAAATAGTGGCTGTTTCTGCAAAAGCATAGAACTTACTCCTTTTAACAGTTACACTCTGGCCATATTATAATGTTAACTCTACATCTTGCAGTAATGTACGAATACGAGCATATCTTTTTTAAAATTTTTTATTGTTTGTTTACTTATTTATTTAGAGAGACACACACAGAGTCAGAGTGGGGGAGGGACAGAGAGAGAGGGAGACCAAGAACCTGAAGCAGCCTATAGATTCCTATGCTGCAGAACTCAGTTCTGAGATAAACACTTTCTGCTTTCATGGGATAGTTTAATTATTTGCTTTAATCTAAGTATGGCATTCTTTATGATTTCACATAAAGATAAAATTCTTCCAAGTTTCCATATCCCTCTTTCTCGTTATTTCCTAATGATGTCAGTCATTTTGTTTTCTAAGATTAAAGAGAGAGGTTTTAATCTTATTTCCAAGACTACAGGCTAGGCCACACCCAAGGGAAGGAAACAGGGTACAAGGTTTTTAACGTCACTAAGAACTACAGATTAGGATATGGAGACAAGATGGCTTCTACCATACTTAAATGGAGGTCCCCAAACTCCAGATTTGGAAATTGAAAGAACAAATAAAATTTCTTTTACCACTGTCACTGATAAAATATGTATGCAAGTCTGTTCCCCTTAACTCTAAAAGTGTAATTTCTATAGTAAAATAGGTTTACTTTGGATTTGGAAAAGAAAAGTTAGTGCGAACCTCCTTCGAAATCATAAACTGAGACTTGTTTTTGAAGTGTCTTTTGGTTCGGTCAGCGGTTTATGACCTTAACAATGTTAGATTTCCCACTTTTCGAAGAATTGATAAGATTCATCTACAATTTCTAGGAGGCAAACTAAGATCTTAAAACTAGTTTGTGCTTCTAACATTGTCCTTGAGAAATGCTTAAGAAATTGTTTTTTATAGGCAATCCAAAAGCAAATTTAGGCATTTCTCATAATGAGGAAAAGATTCAAGCTAAATATTTTTGATGTCTTTTCTTTCTGTTATTACCTTTCTTCATGTTTTGTATCACTCCTCAGAAAGTTTTCTTGCCTTCATCTCTCCTATTCCAAAATCTTGTTAGCATTTAGATGGAGGAGATGGTGGGGGAAAACGGACAGAAGGGCACTGACTGACTCACTCTTGGAGGCTCGTAACACTGGTGTTATCAATAAAGTAAATGTTGACTTTGACCAACTTACTGGTTATTCTTGGGATCCTGATCTGTTCGCTACTGGTTCCATCTCCTCCGTCTGTTGTGGCCTTGACTTCAATAATGTAGTCCTCTTTAATGGGCAACAGAAGTTCTGCTGAAGTCTTATTTGTGTTCAGCACTTGTACACTGTTTTGACTGCTAGTCCTATAGAAAACCTGAAACGCATGAACAAATACACTCATTTCTTACATTGCCTACTCTTCCATTTTTCACAGAACTGATTACCCGGATGTTACTTCATTTACGTTGTCTTTCTATACTCACCAGAATATAAATTAAATTCATAGCTCTTTCCTTGGGTCTTAGACTGGGGGTTAGCACATACTAAAATCATCAAGTCCTCAAAATCAAGGAGGTAAGGAAGACGGAAGTGAACTTCTTCTGTGGAAGAGTTCATCTGGGTTGGGCATTTGTATGGTTGGAGAGATGGGGCAAGCCCCTACTCTATTGATCTTGAAAACCAGACCAACAAATTAGAGCCAACACTTTCAGTTGCTTTTTAAGTAGTATATTGGGGTTCGTCAGAAGTAACAAATTAATTAACATTATGAACAATTTATATTTTATCCCACGTCCCTGAATACCCAGAATTACTTCCCTTTTATTTATATTTAAGAAATCAGATATTTGGGGGGGGGGGGAAAGATACCCTTTTCATAAGAAGTTGGTATCTCTATGTCAAAATTAGATTACAGCCACCATATTATCATAGTTAGAAAAACCATTCGAGCCTAGCTTCCCTTGGAAAGTTCTGCCAGGAATAGGAAAAGAAAACATTGCAAATATCTTACTTTATATCCCGTTACTTCTGATTCATTTTCCATTGCTTTAACTTGTTCCCAATTAAGTAACACTTTCGTGTCTGTAGCATTCCAAACAACATTTCCTGGTGGCTGACTGGGAGCTTGAAATGCAAAATGAAAAATTAAAACAGATTTGAACATGAGTGATATTTTACACAGAACATATAAATGACACAGGAGGCTTACAGAAGTACAGCAAAGTCTCTTTGGTAATATGTAGCATATAGGTGGAATCAGAAAAAAATAAGAGTAGCTAAATATCCTTTTATTTTATTTATTTATTTATTTATTTATTTATTTATTTATTTATTGTTTTGTTTTTAATGTTTATTTTTGAGAGAGAGAGAGAGAGAGAGGGAGAATGCGCAGGCAAGGGGGAGAGAGAGAGGGAGACACAGAACCCAAAACAGGCTCCAGGGCCCGAGCTGTCAGCACAGAGCCTGATGCAAGGCTCGAACCCACGAACTGTGAGTTCATGACCTGAGCTGAAGTCGGATGCTTAACCGAATGAGCCACTCAGGCGTTCTTATTTTATTTTCTTATTTTTTTTTTAATGTTTATTTATCTTGAGAGAGAGGCAGAGAGAGAGAGTGTGTGTGTGTGTGTGCAGCAGGGGAGGGCAAGAGAGAGTGAAGAGAGAGAATCTCAAGCAGTTTCCACCCTTTCAACACAGAGCCTGACTCAGGACTTGAACCCATGAAACATGAGATCATGACCTGAGCCAAGATCAAGAGTCAGATGCTTAACAGGCTGAGTCACCCAGGCACACCACTAAATGTCCTTTTAAAAACACTCTTCAATTAAATTGTGAGATAATTCATTTCATGACATTCATCATATCTTTTAGAATATATTTCCCTTGTTGCTGTGGGTCTTTTTCTGGAAACATGTTGATGGTGGAGACAAAGAAATTCCTTAACCCACCACGAGAGGGATGCTGCTTGATGCACCAAGAAAGGCAGGCAGTGTGACCATTCTGACATATAGACAGAGGCGAAGAGAAATTGCCAACTGAGTAAAGACACACAAAATGAAGTATGGATGATTTTTAAGCCAGCTTTGTGTGATGACACAGGCAAAATAGGAGGCAATCAAGGATAAGGGCTACTTATATTTATTTCCATGAAGTTAATACCTATTCACGTGAAAAAATGTAGCAGGGAGAATACACGTCACTCTTCGTTTTTCAAGTTTTAAACCAATTTTTGAGAAAAATAAGGCAAGACTCGAAAACATTAGTGAGAATTCCCTTAGATAATGAGTGAAATTCCCTGAGGTTTAACACCTTGGATTCATAGCTTAGTTCCCTCTCATGAACTCCAGTTAGTAAACTATGCCGGGCAAAGGGGTTCAACTGCAACACAGACAGAATATTAAAATTCAGTTTCTCATCAAGCACAAAACAAACACAATTTTATCCATGTGGCAACAGCATCACAGTTGCCCAAAGCAGTGCTGAAATACGCCGTACTTGTGGACTTAGCCACACAATGTGATCTGGCTAACTGAATCTGTAATGGGAAAATTATATAAAATATTGGCTATGCAGAGAAATTTCTAAACATCATTGACTCACGCCATGAGGGAAAGACGGCTGAACCTACAGATGGGAAGAGTTCTCCAGATACATTTACGTGACTACACACGTGATACATTATGTGACTAATGACACCAAACAAGATTGTATTCCCTGCAGATTCTTTTGCTTATTGTCCGCTCTTGAACACTATTCTACACTGCCTTTCCAATTTGTGATCTGGCATTAGTGACGGCTTCAGGTCAGTTCAGAGAGTTCAAGCTGTATTGCTTTGATAACAAAAAATATATATGATGGCAGTTGCTTACGGTTGAAATACTAATGTATTTCTGTTGTCTCAATTCAAATGATATGAATGCACAATTGTTAGGACCTTTTCTCAAAGTCTGATTTGCTGTGTCCTTACGGTCCTATAAAAGGACAGGTTCATTTGATGCAACTCAGATAACACAGGCAGCATAGTGGTTCTACCAAAAGATGTGTGCCCGGAGATTACAGGAAACTTGAGTAATTTGGATTGAATCATCTATTCCAATACTAGTCTCAAAGAAGAAATGACTGCAAGTATAACACTGAGAAATATCTTGTATCAGTGCAAAAATAGATGAGTTGAATGAGTTCAGCCTGAATTGAATACTTCTTAAATACACAGAAAGAAAAAAGAAACAGGAACAGGGGAAAGAAGACAAAATTAAGGTTTGTTCTGGGTCTGATTACCCTTATTCTGAATCACATCAGTTTTTCCTGAGCATCAGATAATCATGTACACTTGCATAACTTTTGCTATTTTTTTTTTTTCCAACGTTTATGTATTTTTGGGACAGAGAGAGACAGAGCATGAACGGGGGAGGGGCAGAGAGAGAGGGAGACACAGAATCGGAAACAGGCTCCAGGCTCTGAGCCATTAGCCCAGAGCCCGATGCGGGGCTCGAACTCAGGTACCGCGAGATCGTGACCTGGCTGAAGTCGGACGCTTAACGGACTGCGCCACCCAGGCGCCCCTACTTTTGCTATTTTTAAAAAGAGGACTTGACTTAAAAAAAAATCTAATTTAGCCTCATCCCAAACACTAATACTCACACAATAATTGGCTTAATATCCTCGTTACATTCTTATGGTACCCTCTAAAGTAAATGAAGCATTTTTAAATGTAAAAAAAAAATATTTGTGAACCACCCTGAAGTCATCTCTCTTATCATCACTGATAAGAACGACATCATGTGGAGGGGCCCCAGGGTGGCTCATGGGAAAAGAGTTTCAGTTTTGCAAGATGAAAGACTTCTAGAATCCATTACACAACCACCAATCTTAATGCTACCGAACTATACTTTTAAAAATGGGTAAGGGGTGCCTGTCTGGCTCAGTCCCTTAGGCGTCTGACTGTTGACCTCAGCTCAGGTTTTGATCTTGGGGTTGTGACTTCAAGCCCTGCATTGGACTCCATGCAGGGCGTGAAGCCTACTTTTAAAAAAAATGGGCAAGATGGAAATTTCATGTTATGTGTATTTTTACCACAATTAAAAATCAAAAGCAACAACTTGTTAAGAAGTATTATGTGGATTCAAACCAGCTCTGATTAATTCCAAAGTCTATGCCTCCCATATTACATTGTGCTGACTACCTGAGACCGTATTTAGCTTCTGAATGACTAATCACAGGTTTGTAAATGATGTAAAAGTGAATATGAAACAAGAATGTCACAAAATATGCTCAGTGCCCACTTTCACAGGAAAACATATCATGCTTTTCCTGATTTCTCAGACAAAAGTGGGGCCTCTTTTCATTTCCCTGATCCACTTTCTTCATGATCCTCATCAAAGGTACATTGTACACTTTTTTTACTAGTAATCTGTAAGATCTTTGCAAGCAGAGACATTGTCTGGTAAGGTCTCTGACACAGACAAGTCGAAACGGTAGATTGTACTCACTGGCCCAATGCCTTGACAAGGGTAGATATCAAATTCGATATTGTATATGACTGATGTTTTCATGTAAAAAGCAAAAACTCAAGGATTAAGGAGACACTTTTACAGTGTTATCAGAAAATAGGTTTGAAACCATTCCCTTTGCATTCCTAAGGGATGATTCATTCAATGAACATTCTGAATGGAGTAAAGATTCAGAGTAAGTATTAGTGAAATAATTCACTGTGACACCAGCAAGACAACATTTGGCTGGTCGCACTTTTCAAATGCAGCATATCAGAATTCAAAATGAATTTTCCAGCTACGTGGTTGAAAGTTCTCCAAGCCATCCTAATAAATGCTATATGTCTACAAAGACAAAACTAGGACAGGAAACATCCATTGATCATCAGCCTTGAGACTTGAAATTGAATACGCCCAGTTGTACCGAGGCTAAGGTGATAAGGAACAGAACCCAAAGAAGAAGAAAACAAGAAAAACATCAACAACACTGGTGTATTAATTGAATACTTAAATGATTTATTCAAGAGACATCTATGTGTCAAGGGTTAAGAAAAAAAAAGGAAGAAGGAGGTGGCAACATCTGGAATAGATTTTGAAAGGCAAATATGATTTTTGCATGTAGAGGTGAGAGAGGGAAAGGTATCCAGCAGAGGAATAAACACCTGCCAAGACACAAAGGCAGGTAATAGTAAGGTTCAGTGGGGAGCTCAGTTGTAACTGGTTACAAGGTAGTGGGGAAGGGCAAGGATAGACCAGATGCAGTTGAAGACGCAAGCAGGAGCCAGATGCTAACGGGTCTAAGAGACCAAAAGAACTAGGAAAGGAGTTTTTCCATAGGCAATTAGGAAGACATTGATTGAATAAAAGTAGGGAAGTGATACTATCAATTTTGTAGTTTCACAGATCAATGTGGGAATAGCGGGGAAGAAGGAGAATCTTGGCAGGCATTCTGTTGGGAGAATATGGTAGCACTTAGTGTAAGAGAGAATGAAAGGTCTGTTCACACGAAGATGATTGTAGTGGAGTTGGAGGGAGGAAACAAATGATGTTTGTGGAGACTCAACAAGTCATGATGGCTGACATCATATGGGTGCTGGCAATAAAAACAAACCTAATTCTGGCTGACAACACAGACCTTGGGGAACAACATCTTATACCTGGAATTCCCTTCGGCCACAAATTTAATAACTTTATTGTGTGTTAGAGATCCTTCTGAGTACAGTAGACAAAGAGATTAATATGTTCTCTGACTTCTACCCACAGGGTCTATCAGTGGTTCCCAAGGATCAGTATTTCTACCATTAGAGATGATTTTAGATGGATGACATTTTTAATTGGAAATATTTAGATATTTTCACGTAAGCCAAAAAAAAAAAAAAAAAAAAAAAAGAACTAACATCCATTTCTTGATTCACAGATATGATTCTCTGGATGAGGCCAACATTGATACATCTGTAATAATCTACACACAATACACAGATCATTAAAACTAGGTTCTAAACAATGATAAAGAACAAAGGTTATTATGAAAACACAAATCACTCCGATGTTTTCAGCTGTACACACATGTGTGTGGTAAGCATCCCAAAATACACAGTCACAATTCAAACTAACTCTGACCTAAGGGAATACTTACTACAAATAATTCATCTTAAACTAAGTGATCAAGAAAAGAATATCACTCTACCAATAACAATAACAGATAGTCTGATTAGCTAATTGCAAAACTTATCTTCAGGTATGCATTTTTTTTAAATAAGTTTACTTTTCTTTGCAATTCATTGTGCTCTTTAACTTTAAAACTTTTTCTATTCAAATAATTGTTTTCATTTTATGAAGAAAGTCTTATAGCTACTATCTTGTAATCAAGAGAAATAGTGATTTTCTGTTTATGGTAATGGTATAGTTGCTTTTAAGGTAAATATATTTAACTATCAAATTAAATCTATTAGGAAAATAATCATACGGTTTGTTTGCACACATGGGTAAAATCATGCAAATATCATTGAGTGACTAGAGATGGCAAAATGCTGGGAAAATTCTGCACAGGTTGACTTGCTTAGTCCATGATCCAGACTTCCCTTCTGCATCTTCATTGTTACTCATAGCTTCCATCCTTACAACATTTAGTTCCCTTGTATGGAGCCTTCAATGCTCTTCTTTTCTATCTTCCTAGGGTCAAACCTCAAGTATGAACGCTTTGCTTCCACAATCTCTATAAAAAGGCTGCCTACTCCTGTGTGCCAAGAGTCATCCTGGCATGACACAGAAAAGATCTACCTAATACTTCAGACAGAAGCCTGGAAGCAATGTGGCCATTCACATGGCACATGTCCTGAACTAACTTCCTAGCCTAACAGAAGCCACAGTGTCTCACATGTAAAGGAAGAAGAGCTAAGAGAGCAATTTTCTATGACAACCTACAAGATAGTGAAATTGCTCTAGGACTGTCAAGCTTCAAATCAAAAGTTGCAAACTGAAAATGCATCTGCTAAATCCAGCTTGCAATTTTTTTTTTTGTCTAACCCATTGCACTTTAATTTTGCTTAGTTGCCAATATTTGAAAGTCAGGAGCTTTCCTGTAAGTTCTGGATTTCTGATTGTTAATTGCTTGTGTAATATCAGATCGGAAGGAATGGACCTTAGGAATGGACCTAAGGAAAGACTTTCCCAGCCATCCACCCCTGCTCATTTCTACCTGTCTGGCTACTAAAGGTGTCTGACTTCACATTCTTCTTTTCTTTTATTTTTTTAAAGTTTATTCATTTATTTTGAGAGACACAGAGAAAGCAGGAGTGGGGGAGGGGCAGAGAGGGAGGAAGAGAGAGAATCCCAAGCAGGCTCTGCAGTGTAAGCGTGGAGGCCAATGTGGGGCTTGAACTCATGAAACCAAGAGATCATGACCTGAGCAGAAACTAAGAGTCAGACTCTTAACTGAGTCATCCAGGTACCCATTCCTCTTTTAAAATAAACACTAGGAGGTGCATGGGTGATTGGGATTCTCTCTCATCCTCTCTCTCTCTGCCCCTCCCCTGCCCACGCTGTCTCTTTTTGTCAAAAAAAATTTTTTTAATTAAGAAAAAACAAATACCAGTTTAGGGTGGTTTATATATATTTTAAGGACATTTAATTGGCATATTTAGATAATTAATACATCTTGATTGAATAAAACTATACAATGTAACTGGTTAAAAAATTTTTTTTAATGTTTGTTTATTTTTGAGAGAGAGGCAGGGTGCAAGCAGGGGAGGGGCAGAGAAAGAGGGAGACCCAGAATCTGAGGCAGGCACCAGGCTCTGAGCTGTCAGCACAGAGCCCAACGCGGGGCTCGAACCCATGAACTGTGAGATCATGACCTGAGCCAAAGTCGGATGCTTAACCAACGGAGCCACCCAGGCATCCCATGATGTAACTGTTTAAACTTGTTATTTCTCTAAAGGCTTGAGGTTGTGGATGCTGAGGGAAGGATGAGAAGGAGGAAGGGTGTAGATACTGAAGGAAGATGAAAATGTAATTCAGGGATCTCTAGAGATCTCTCAGCTACCTGAGCTATATTCTTAGATCCTCTAGAAACATCTCATTCATGATCCTTAATATTAGCTGGTAGGGTCGACTGTTTTATTGTTTAAATTTTTTTGAGGTGGTTTAAAATCTTTGTAATTCCTTTGCCTCTTACTTCTCATGGGAAGATTATATTTATCTCACTCTCACGACATTCAGCTTGGCCATGGGGCCTGTGGTTCCCAGGGATGTAGGAAGAGATACTTCCCCTTCTCATTGGCATCTTATAGACATCAGGCTGTGTCATATGACTTCTTTCAACCAATGGAATGCAAGCAAAAGTGAAACGGGCCACTCCCAAGTGGCAGCTTCAAAAGCCATCAAAGAATCTGCTTAGCCATTGTCTTTTCCCTCTGCCATGAGACTAGCATGGCCCACAGAGTGGCTGCTCCTTCAGTCTGGGCGCTGGTGTGAACACAACCTGGATCAGATCAGAATCATACTTGTAGTGGACATGGACTATGAATAAGACAGGAACACTTGCAGTTCTAAGCCACTGAGATTTGGAGGTTGGAGACTGTGGCCTGCACTAGCCTAATCTGACTGCTATAGCTATTAATCAGTATTCTAAATAGCTCTGATGCACCACAGTACATTTTTGTAAAGGAATGGAGACACAAAACAGTACCTATTAATATAACTTATCGATTAGGACTTCCAATTTTACTTTCCAGATACTATCTTATGCAGAAGCCCAATCCAGAATAGGCTGATTGAGTTCCACATTTTATTAGAACTTGACATGTGGTCTGCATTTTTAAATTTTTGCTAAATTATATCTCAACTTTCACATGCTACAGATTTTTCCCCTGTCAGCTCAATTTCTACTGTTGATGGTATGCTAAAATAGAAAAAAGTCATAGGGGCACCTGGGTGTCTCAGTTAAGCTTCTGACTTTGGCTCAGGTCATGATCTCACCATTTGTGAGTTAGAGCGCCACATCGGGCTCTGTGCTGACAGCTCAGAGCCTGGGGCCTGCTTTGGATTCTGTGTCTCCTTTACTCTCTGCCCCTCCCCTGCTTACACTTACTCTCTCTCTCAAAAATAAATAAACATTACAAAAGATTTTAAAAAATTAAAACATCATAAAAACAAATTTAATTTTGGTAGAAAGGTTGCTATATTTACAGCACAACACTAATTGGCGGGCTGGAAAATTATTTCACTAATTTCAAATGTGACAAAAAAAATATTACGTTGAATAATTTTATTACTATTGTTCTTTAAGCACCCATCATGATATCCTTTGTGTATTTGATTAACAGACTCCTCAACATCAGCTTTATAGATTTCACATCGTCCGCATCTTCTCGTCTGCAAGCAAGAGATTACTATAACATTGCTACCGGATGAAACCAGGAATATGAGGCATGTCTACCAATAGGAGAGGGGCTAACTTGTGGCATATTATCACCATGGAATATTATACATACACTAACATACTTATGAAAACTATTAATGACATGGGAAATTGCTATGATATACAGGTAACTAAATATACAGCATACTTCTGTATAAAACAAACATTCTATAGAACTTAAGTCTGAAAAGAAAGCCCCACAATATTAATGATGGTATTTCTGAGTAATAAGATTATGGGTGGTTTTTATTTTCTTCTCTACAATTTTCTTTTTTCCCAAATTTTCAAAAATTAAAATATTTTATATAATAAAAAGTATATTAATTAATATTTATTAATTAACATTATTAACTTTATACAATAATTTTAATATAATTTTTATACAGTATTTTCTTATAATAAATATTAATTAATCATAATTATTAATAAATATTTAATATTAATTACAATACTGTCCAGAATTTTCAAAGGTGATATGTCCATAGTGGTGGCGGTAAGACTGGCATTCCATATTTTGAACAAATATGGAATGTTAAGAACATATGTTTTCTGTGATTAATTATGCAAGATTAAGTAGATTTCTTAATTTGTTTTTGGCTCCTTGATGATAGTAAGATGAATTAATGACAAGTGGTTGTTCTTACCGAGAGCTGGACACTATACTCTGCAGTTGGAGTTGAGTTGAACTTCAGCATCTGACATTAAACTGCTTAAGCACGTAACATTGTGCAGGAATCAGATCACCAAAAGGTATTTGCTCCAAAGTAATGAGATATATTTTCTTTGGAACCATTAGAATTATTGCAAATAAACAAATGACTTATAATAGGAACGTGACTCAATTTTTAACAATACAACAAAAACATCTACTTCTTAACTCATCTGCAACTCAGGAAAGACTTTTCTTGGGGCCCAACCTGGAATGCCAGGGAAGAATATCTTTCTTTCTTTTACATGACTGGAAATTTCCTCGGTCAAAATATTTTCTTCTTTGGATAATAAAAATATTACAATTTGTAAACTGTAAGAAAAACATTTAAACTTTTCTAGAGAATGTGTAGGCAAGTGGAAGATTTCCAAAAAAGTGCCAAAGTTCTTACAAAGTAAAATTTGTAAGATTTACACATTTGGCCAAAGAAATTACTTGATTCTGTATTCGCTGAAATTCTGACTGGAAATCTGAGGAACACGCATTAGTGAACAATGTATTCTATAGCTATATCTGATCTATGGTACATCATACACAGACATGAGTCGTTTACATACATATCCAGGATGTGATAGATAGAAAAGTCAACAAATAGGGGCACCTGGGTGGTTGAGTCAGTTAAGCATCCAACTCTTGATTTTGGCTTAGGTCATGATCTCATGGTTTGCGGGACTGAGCCCAGTGTTGGGCTCCACACTGACATCATGGAGCCAGCTTGGGATTCTCTCCTCCCCACCCCCACTCCCCCCCGCCCCTTTGCACATGCACTTGTGTGCGTGTGTGTGTTCTCTCTCTCAAATTAAATAACCTTTAAGAATAAAACCAATTCAACAAATAACATTAAGTCATCTAGAGAGAAATTCCCTTTACTTTTCCCATTAGCTTGAAGAGAAAGTTGGATTTGAGGATACTAGGTCTTTAACCTCCTTTCACTACAAACATCATAAACAAAGAGGAAGCAGGTTTAGAGGCCTGATCAGGGAAGAACATGATCCTAGTATTAAGAATAGAGAGTGACTTATTTTTTCATTGTATTTATTATTATTACTATTTAACTTATTATTTTGTTAGTAGCTGTTTATGGCAATGACACTAGTTTCCATACTCTGAAAGTTAGTTTCTGCTTTATTTTTAAGTTTATGAAAGCAAAAGTTGTATGTTAATTTTTAAGAAAAGTTGTTAGGTGCATATGAGAAGAGGCCCACAAAAATGGCAAAAATTGAGAAGACAGATCACATACAAAATTTGGGAAACTTTGCATGGATATATTTCCTAAGTCATAATGTAGAGTGAATAATTATCTAATTAAATTATATATACAAAAATTCTAGAACTTCCAAATTATGTATTTGAAGCAGGAATATTCATTTTATCAAAAACCTCTGAAATATTCTTACTCATATTCTTTGTGTGTTTGTTTTACTCACATACCTTTTCATTTCCTGAGGACACACTTAATTGGTTTCCATAAATTTAGGTAATTGATTTTAGCTCAACTTACATGGGTAAACATTGTGTTTAGAAAAGCAAAAACTCAAGTGCAAAATGTTGTACCACTTAATATTATTCTGTTTTCTCAAGTGGACATACATGCATAATCATCACTGAAGGCATAAAAATACAGGTTCCCCTTGTTCCAGGGTGAGGTCTGGGTATGTGATTCAGGCCAGGCCTGTGAAGGTTTTCTATCAACTGGCTCTAACAACTGGTTCTGGGATAGGCCAAGAAGAACCATCCTTAGCTCTGAATGGAATTATCAGGAAGGAGCGGTCTCTTTTCCCAGGGTGTTTCTTTGACAGAAATAAGCCTTGAGGTGCTAATTGCAATACTTCTACCCTGAAAAGGGAACATGGTGAAAATGATTCCACCACTGAACAGAACCAAGAAATGGAGAGTCTTATCTGTTCAACAAATATTATTGGGCACCAACTATGATTACTTTAACAGTGGAGACAGAGCTCTGAGGATAAAGTTATGGTCAAAACAGGGGAAATCTGTGCCCTGAAGGACCTTGATTCCACTCAAAGCAAGCTGGAGAGACAACAATCAAATAAATAAGGACAAGTTCCAGAATGTGTGGTAGTTGTCAGTGCTCTGCCCAAGAACAAAGCAGGGAAGGAAACTGTCAGGAGATGAGGGATGCACTTTTAAAGATGGCGGTCAGATGGCACCGAGCTGGTATTTGAGCAAAGATCTGAAAGAGATGACAGAGTAAGCCATTTGGATGCCTGGAGAAGGAGCCTTCTGGGCAGAGGGAACAGCAAATGCACAGGCTCTGAAGTGAAAGTACAATGAGTGAGGAGGAAAATAGAAAATGAGTCAGAGGAGGATTTGGAGGATGGATCATATAAAGCTTTGTTGAGCATTATAAGGATTTAGTACTTATCTGAAGTGAGATGAAAGGGGACAGCCTGAGCATCACCGTGGCCTTAGGGAGGCAAGGGTGGAAACAGGCTGAGCAGTAAGGGGTCACTGCCCTGATCCCTGTGAGGATCTGCAGCTTGTGAAAGCAATATGATGTGGTGGATGCTTGCACAAGTCCGATTCTGACTCAGTTGTTGGGGTTGAGAGAAAGAGAAGAGTTGAGGCCTATTCCAAGATTTTTGGCCTGAGCAACTGAAACACTGGGATTTAATTCACTGAGATAGAGAATGCTGTAGAAAAGAAATGTTTTAAATGGAGTGGATGGAGCAGTCAAGAATTTAGTTTTAGGAATATTCAGTTTGAGGTCTTACTAGATGATTCTTGAGGACGCTGTTTGAGTGCTGAATCCATCCATACTGAAAGCCAGGATTACCACTTGACTTTTTAGTTATACAAAGCAGAATATTTGCCCTACAAATTCTTTTGTGCAATCTCTGAACATAAAATTCTCAGTCTGTTTCCTTTTAGAAGCCAAGAAATTTCATCATTTACATGCCATCTGCAATTTTTCTTCATCAGTGCCTTTAGACACAAGATGTTCTTAAGAGTTAGCTCTCCTTGGGTTGCAAGTAACCATCTTAGATTACTTAAAGAGGCTAATTACCTTTGAAATGCTTCCAAAAAACACCAAGTATTTGGATATCAAAAATTAAGTGTTTAATGGAAGCTACAGTATTTAACTTGAGAATCCTTGTATTATTTTACATTAATCAAAAATAATCACACAAGATCCGTACTGCTATAAAGTCTTGCATACTGAATTCCATGATTACAAGTATATGAAACTTGCACATTTTAAGCAAGATGGTAAAAGACTACCGTAAGTGTTTTGAATTCACAATGCTCAGTCAAGAGGAAGTATATTTGATTAATAACAGTACTTCAGGCTGGCCTGCTTCTTTAGATGCCATTCCTCCAATTAGCTACCCACTCAATATTTAATGAGTGGTTCCTAGCGCCATGCTGGGTACTGGGGCTGGATGAACAAGACACAGAAGGATTCTTTCCCCATAAAGTTTACAATCCAGAGGGGGAAACAGGTAGCAAGAAAGGAATCAAAGATGTTATGCTAGTTCTTGATGCCTGAAGCATGATGATAATGCTCTTCAGAGAGATAATCACAAAAACCTTACCAAAATTCTTAAATAGGATTTGAAGCTAAATCCACGTCAAAGGTTAGGATGGCTATTAAGAGCTCCCAGTAACAGTAATAACACCAGCTTTAAAGGATTCTGTTTTACTTGCATTTTTGTACCTTTAGAGAAAAATTATTAACATAAAATTGAAAAATTAACACACGCTATTTATATCCAAACTTAGAATAATTAAGGATTTCAATTATCTCTAAGCGTTTCCCACCCAATATAGGAAATTTTCCCCTAATAACACTTACAGATCAACACGCACACTCCCATTCAATTGCAGCAATAGGGATGCATCACGTTCAGAGGGATTTCATTCAATTGTTGGGATTTCCGTCAGACTAAAAGTTCTGTGAACAAAGGAGTCCAGTCTATCTTTGATCACCTTACCCACTTCCTAAGCGTGGAGTAAAATCCCAGTAAATACTGGTGTTAAACGGGATGTGGATATCCTAATTATATGGTTGAAAGAGAGGATAGCACGCTGATTAAGACTGTGTCTGGATTTGGATGCCTATACTGCTACTTAGTCTGTGGTCTCAGCAAAGTCATACAACCTCTATATGCCACAGCATCCTCATCCTTGAAGAGAAGCTACCATCACCTTCCAACCCATGGTGTTGCTGTGAGAACTGAGAATCAATGCATGAAACATATCTACAACAGTCACAGCAAATTACGCAGTAAGTGTGAGCTTTTAAATTTTTTTTTTCAACGTTTATTTATTTTTGGGACAGAGAGAGACAGAGCATGAACGGGGGAGGGGCAGAGAGAGAGGGAGACACAGAATCGGAAACAGGCTCCAGGCTCTGAGCCATCAGCCCAGAGCCCGACGCGGGGCTCGAACTCACGGACCGCGAGATCGTGACCTGGCTGAAGTCGGACGCTTAACCGACTGCGCCACCCAGGCGCCCCAAGTGTGAGCTTTTAAAATCATAATCACCATCGTGATTGGTGCAAACTTCTACTTTAGACTGGGTATTTATATTTTACACCTAAATCATACAAGGGTTTTGCTTCTTTTTACAGTTTTATTTCACTCATTGTACATTATCATAATATTCTTATTGATCTGTAAGTCTTTTCCTTGTGCCTTACCAAATTACTAAGTTCCTCACTGATTCCATGATGTCATACTGGCTTTTACAATCATAATTTTCTAGCAAGTAATCACATCAATTATTAAGTCAGAGTAAAGAGCCAGATAAACTTGTTTGCATATCTTCTTGCAATCAGAATTTTTGATTGATGCTGTGCTTTGAATATATAAATGATGATGTATATTTAAATCTTACTAATTCAGAATTGTTACTGATAATACCAAACATATTTAGCAAGAAGTTCTAAACACCGAATATTTTTAGTTCAAGTATTTCCAAAACCAAATACTCCTTCATCTAACCCTAGATGTGTAGTATGAGTAAAAGATTGGGTCAGGCTTCTCCTAATAATTAGTGAGGGATAATACTGAAGTATGACATGTATTGGTTGCTTGTACATGTATGCCACCAAAGATTTATAATGGCTTGTTGCTAAACGTTGCTCTGCAATCTCATTACACTAAATTGGTAACCAAGTTCTCTTTTATATAGATAATACAAAGATGAACATGTGAACTTCACTGATTAAATTAACAATGGCTAATTAAAATCTAAAGTAGTAGAATTATGTTTTATATGTATTTTAACTTATCCACAATGCTAGCCAATTATATTTAATTTTATATTATTGGTGTAATTTTTACTAAAATTTATTTATTTTTATTTTATTTTAGAGAGAGAGAGACAGTGCAAGCTGGGGACAGGGGCAGAGGGAAAGGCAGAGAGAATCTCAAGCAGGCTCCATGCTTAGGGCAGAGCCCAATGCAGGGCTCAATCCCATGACCCTGGGATCATGACCTGAGTTGATATCAAGAGTTGGACACTCAATTTACTGAGTGTCCTATATTATTGGTATACTTAGCAATTTTATTTAATAAGTGTATATTCTACACAAAAATTTGGCTATTATATATGGAGAGAGAAATGCAGTAATGAAACTAGAAACCAAGCAAAATTAATGTCTCATTCCCATATGAAGCCAGTTAAGCAAACATTTTCACTGAGTTAATAAATTTTGAAAACAAGAAAATAATAGTTTTCTGTAAATAAAAGTAATGCATTATTATGTTAAAAGTACTTAATCTGTCATGCCCACTTTCCTTACCTGTACAATGGAAAAAAATAATGATACCTACCTCATCTGGTAGTTAGGAAGTTTAAATGTGGGAATGCATGTAAAGCACCTGGGACATAGAATGTTAACTATTATCAGCTATGATGATTACAAGGATAAGGACAATTCAAATGGTTGTATTGCAAGGAGTTATTAATACACTGATTAAAAATATACTTGTGCTATCAGTTTCATTGATATATATGCGGGAAACTATGGAATTGCAAATCACTGATTTTCCTGTGGTCTAATTTAAAGCCAAGTTATGTATAGTTTGTAAATGATGCTTGTGAATTTACCTGTGAATATTTAGCTAAGAAAGACTCAGCGTTGAACGCAACACTGACATCTCTGATTATATTTTTTAATATTTTACCACCATTCTGGTGGTAACTTTTTAATGCACATTGCCATCTTTTGAATAAGGTGGGAAAGAAAAAAAAAAAAAAGGAAGAAAATCACTCTCGACTCTTCGGTGTGAACTTTAACTTATTCATGTTTAACAGAAATCATCAAGCTTTGGGGAACTAAAAAAACATGAAAATAAACTCAGTTTACTTACTTTATTAGTTTTTAATGTTTATTTATTTTTGAGAGAGAGACAGAGACAGAGACAGAGACAGAGAGCGAGCAGGGGAGGAGCAGAGAGAAAGAGAGAGACACAGAATCCGAAGCAGGCTCCAGGCTCTGAGCAGTCAGCACAGAGCCTGACACTGGGCCCGAACCCATGAACCATGAGATCATGACCTGAACTGAAGTCAGATGCTTAACCGACTGAGCCACCCAGGTGCCCCTAAGTTTACTTATTTTAAAAGAAAAGTAGATAGACTTGAGTAAACATCTCACATTAAGATTTTTTCAAAAGGTACACATTTATATTTTCATTTGGGTTTCTATCTGAAGATTCAGGGATATCACAAAGACAAAGACAAGGGTGACTTGCAGTTTACAAGCATTTGGAACCGGGTTTGTAATATTCATTGTGCTTAGGGACTTGGGTTGTCCATTTTAAATGATAAAGAAGGCTATCATAAACTACTTCCTTACCATTCAAAAAATCGGAATATACGTACGAGTTTTCTTTGTGGTTGCATTCACCGTGGTGCTAAAGGGACCAGCACCAGCACTGTTGTAAGCCCGGACAGCTGTGTAATATGCCACATTACTCTTCAAGCCACGGAGTCTGGCTGACGTCTCATTTCCCGCCACTTTCACTTTGCTTGACGATTCCTCTTCTCCATTATTCCAGTACCGCACCTGGTAGACAGAAAAACAGAAAAGATGCAAAAGGCTGACACAAACAATACCACCTTTTATATTAGGTGGTTTTCATTAAGATCGGTACTGTAACGTATTTATATTCAACTATTCGAACATAGACTCATTAAGACCCTACTATGTGCTAGGTGTTCCATTAGGTTATCAAGTGAGACAAAAAGGGACTCCAAGAGAAGACAGAGAATAAACAAGTACACAAAGAAGACAGATAAAGTCAAAGAGAGTAAGTGCTAAATACTACTAGACTATAGCTTATAAAGGGGAAATGAGGGTGAAATCCAGAAATTTAAAAGAGCAAGCTGCTCTCACTTCTCAGGCCCTAACCAGCCAGGACCGAGCTCAACTCCAGAATGCTGACAGCCCTCATGAACCTCCACTGGATGGTGGAGGTTCCCTCTGTGAAGAAAGTGAACTGTCAGAGAAAGGACTATCCAAAAGCCAGCTGGCCACTGGACTGTACTACAATGATGGCCAGCTGTCAACAATCCCACCTGTGCACGCAGAGCTGTGCAGGAGAAAAGGAAAGCCACTGACATAGTTATGAATCGTGCAAAATGATGAGATGTTAAAGATAAATGCATATGTAGTATAAAGTATAAAGTAAGTTAAGGAGGATATTTAATTAAAAAAACAAATAAGGGTAGGAAAAATATGATAAAAATACATGTTCCCTATCTCTAAAGTATTACTATGCTTTACTAGAAAGAATAATACTTTTCCCAGAAATATTACATGAGAACAATTATTACCCTACATGTATGTATATATGTATATACATATGCATGCATATACATACACATGTATATGTGTGTGTTTATTTATATGTTTATATTTCTATTATTCACATTATATTTATATATAGGACCCCTTAAACTCATGTAAAATGCTGTGTCCATCCATATATAGGTGTATGCACATTTCTTTTGGAAATGAGTTAATTTTTATAAAAACCTCAAAAGAAGAATATAAGCCCAAATGATCAGGACTAACTTGAATATGTAGTTTCTACACCTTTAAAGCACTGAATTAACACTGAAAGTTGATGATGACATGTTAGCAAAAAAAAATCCACATATCTTAACAGACCCCATTTACCATCATAAATGAAAACTCCACGGATTTTATTCATTAATTAAAGATAACATGCAAAAGAACTGTCTTTTATAGAGCCACAGCTAAGTAAATTGCTAATGGATACCAAAAACTGGCATACATTCTGAACTCAACAATCATAAATACTAGGTAGTGGTAGGTTCAGACAACTCCCAAATGGCAAGACACCATTCCCTCCCCTTGAAAGCATTATCTACTTAGTAACGAAGAATGACACATAACCAGTAATTAAAAAAAAAATGTTACAGACAGATTGACTTGTGGCCTTTGATATAGCATAGATTGGGGGGTGGGAAATCACAAAATTATGAGTTATTAAAATATCAACAGATGGGACGGCAGAGGCATTCAGGAGTTAAGTAACTCAATCAGGGCAATCTGGCCTCTTCTTACGGGCCACTCTTTTTCTGATAGGTCAAATCACTTCAATGTAAGTTGTCTACAGAAGTGTTCCTTACATGACTAATTCAAAGAAGAAATGAAAATAATTTTCAATTGGCATAAAGAATATCGTTAATAAATTTACAGAAAGCACTTAAAAGTCCTTGATAGCACTATGCTTCTGAAGTACTCCGTGTACCAGAACGAGAGATTTATTTTTAGATCTAAGTTTCTGACACATATTAGAAATATATAGACAATGGAGAAAATCTGCGCCAAATTGGAATATATTAGTTAGAATTGATTATGTAATCTTCTTACATAGCTTTACTTAAAAAATTGAATATATGTGTATTAACTCAAACATAAAGAAACAAGGCAGTACATTAATATTCCCAATTTTCTGTGAGTAGTTAATCAATTGTGTTCTATAAACTTTTGGTCAAGAATATTTATAAGGGTAGATAATTACATTTTTTAAAAATATTTATTTATTTTCGAGAAAGAGAGAGAGAGGGAGGGAGAGAGAGAATGAGTGGAGGAGGGGCAAAGAGAGAGGGGGAGAGAGGATCTGAAGTGGGCTCTGTGCTGATAGCAGTGAGCCCGATGCAGGGCTGGAACTCACCAACCATAAGCTGAAGTCGGTCTCTCAACCAACTGAGCTACCCAGGCGCCCCGATAGTCTTTTTTCAAAGGAGGGAAAGGGAAAAAATAACGTTAAGAAAAATAAAGGAGGGAAAATTATCTTTTATTAAAGACTAAGACCATGTCTTTCCTCCCAGCTGTGTTCTGGGTAAAAGTCCTACACCTGAGAAAACAAAATATCACTCTGTGCTAATTCAGATTTTATAGACATAACCACAATGCAGGGAAGAAGAAAGGAAAAATATCTACATTGAAGGAAAATCTCTGCAAATATAACTGTTTTGAGTGTGTCTACTATACTTCAATTAAAAAAAAGATGATAGAGAATAAATATATGCGTATATATAAATATATATGCATACATAAATATATGTTATATTTGGTGTAAAAGAGTTAATGTAACAAAGACAGAACATGAAAGTTGCATCTACTAAAGATGAGCAGAGAAAAATATTAGAAAACACATGAAGAACCCACTAACAAGAAAGAAACTTTAGGAGATTCAACTAGTGGGAGACTGGCTACAAGATAGTGATCTGAAGTGGATCTTAAAATAAGTATATTTAAAATGTCCAGATTTATTAAAGAAGGAACTGAATCTGTATTTGCCAAGAATAGAAGATTAAAAACAAACCCAAATTGGGTGTATTTGAAAAATACCAGAAAAATACAGTATTAAAAAGTAAAATCAGTGACAGAATTAAACTGAAGACTACATGATGGAAAAGAGATTTAATAAACCCTGAACGTGGAGAAAAAAAAAAATAATGAAAACAAAGTTAAGAGATATTGAAGTCAAATGAGAAGTTCCAACCCGAATTCCAGGAAGGATTAAGGAAAAGGCAACAATCAAAAGAGAAAATAAAATGTCCGAGAATATTCCAGAACTGAAGACACACAGAAATTTTCACAAAGTAAACTCTGAGTTTAGTGTGTGGGAGGGAAATAAACAGTAAACCTACTGCAAAGGACAGTGTGATAAGAATAGCTGGCTCTCAACATTTTCCTATCACGATAGACCTGAGTTATAGTTCACCCTCTTGAACAGCTGTGTGTCACTGTGCCTTGGTTTGCTAGTGCGGAGTGTGCACCTGTGAAGAGAAACCACTGCATTTCTGGGCATGGAGGACAGCAGGAGAGGCAGATGCCAAGCTGGGGACACACATCTGAAGCAGTGTCTGTCTTGGTCATTACCACAGCTCTACCACTCACAGCAAAGCCTGCACACACTAAGCATTCAGTATTGCTGGATGATTTGAACCAATCCCATCTCCATCCTTCCCACTACAGAGATTCACTGGGACATACTAAGAAATATATATTCGGTCTCTGCCAAGGTTTCCTGGCATACAGATCGCTCCAAACCCTTGGAATCTCCAAAGAGATGTGTCAGTATGTATGCTAATGAGCTATCTGTGGCTGCAGGATACCTTAAGAAAGGGGCTGGTTGCCAGGGGGACCAACCTTATAATTTGAGGGTGGGAACTTGCAGCCCCACCTACTGACAAGAGGCTAGAGGTTGAATTACTCAGGTTGACTAAATATCACCGATTTAATCATCTATGCCTAGGTCGTGAAGCCTTCATGAGAAGCCCTCCCGGAAGGGTTCAGAAAGCCTTGGTGACCACACCAAGGTACTGGGACGGTAGAGCTCCTGGAGAGGGCATGGAAATTTTGTGCCTCTTCCCACACACCACGTCTTATGAATCTCTTCCATTTGGTTGTCGTATCCTTTATGATAAACGGATAATAGTAAATAAAGCGCTTTCCTGAATTTTGTGAATCGTACCGGCAAGATCTCAAACCCAAGGAGGAGGTTGTGGAACCCCTGATTTTCAGCCAATCAGACGTACTAGACGCATCTGAAGTGTATGTGTGGGGGAGGCAGGTAGTCTTAGGGACTTAGCCCTTAATTTGTGGGATCTGAAGCTAACTCCAGGTTTATGGTGTCAGAACTGAACTGAATTTTAGGACACCCAACAGACATCAGAGAATTGATCAGTGTAGAGAAAACCCCTCACGTATTTGGTGTAAGAAGTGTTTGGCGGATACAGCAGAGACGAAGAGGTGGTTTTTTCCTTTCATCCACCAAGCTAAGTACTCAATCCTAATATTCTGTGCATCTATGAGACACTGGAATTCTAACTGCTTGAGGAGATAAAATAATTATTTTTCTTCAGAACCATAAAACCATATCACAAGCCAAAATATTTTTATCTGTATAAGTAAACAGAAACAAACCTGAGGAATGTCAGGATTTCAAATGCTACCTCTGTTTCTGCAAGTAATTTGGTCCTTCCAAAAACTGATGTCCCTGCTGTGAGGAGTCCTTAATATCATTCCTCAAAGGATTTCACTTAATTAAAACTTAACACAAGATGCAATCTATAAAAATAATCTATTGAAAAAACGGCACTTTTTCAGCCATTAAAATACAGGTATTAAGTCAGAAATACTATTTTAATAGACTAAAATAATTTTGTATATGCTTAAAGATTTTCAGAGTGACAAATATTTCAACTTAGCTGTTAGACACCAAACATACTTAAATAAACATAAGGCAACAAAAATGCAGTCAACAGTGTTTTAGAACACAAATCCAGATCTGTCTTCTTTAATTGGTTCTCAGCTCTCAGGATGACCTGTGTGCTATTCGACCCCTGACCCTGGCTTCTCACTGGATTTGGCCAACGGAAGGCAGATGAGAATATGGGAGGAGAGAGGCCGAGATATTTATTCCCCTGGATCCCTCAACGCTGAGACCCAGTTTTCTAGGGATCACCTTTGTCTAATAAAGAACACAAACTTCCAGTTATAAAATAAAAGTCATGGGGACCTAATGTAAAGCAATGGTAATGGCAAAGGTAGATCTTAAAAGTCCTCATCGCATGCATACAAGATTTGTAAGTATGTGTGGTGATGGATGTTAGTTAACCAGACTTACTGCGGTGACCATCTCACAATATATACAAATATCGACTCATTATGTTGTATACCTGAAATTAATATAATGTTGTATGTCAGTTATATCTGAAACACACACACACACACACACACACACACACACACACACACACACAACTCCATTTGGGCAACCCTCACTTACACACTAGTTGCTGTTCTCTCTAGCATAACCCATCCTTCCCCTGAGCCAAAGTTCTACATTTCATTTACTTGAATTCATTTTTGCCTGATTTCTAATTGTTTAAATATATCTTAATTGTCTCTCTCCAATTTTCCTATGGACATTCAACTCATTCTAAGATGAAGTTAATTCTTTGCCTGATAGTAAGGAATTAGACTCAATACATATTTCTTTTTTTCTGACAGAATTTTCATACTCTCCAAAAATTACTCAAATATTTGACATTTTTTCCCATTGTAATTACAATGTTAGGAACTAAGCACATTGTGTAGAGCTATTTAGAACAGGAGGCAGGACAAAGGTACCAGTGAAGTTACAGTTTGGCATTTTGCTTACATTTTTGGTTATTCTCCCCCCATACACTTTAAAAAAAAGTCTACTAGGTTTCCTCCAAATATGCTAATCTGTATTATTTCACACTTGTAGACTTCTGTTTCAATCACTTATCAAGGTCATTCTCCCAACTTTTATTTTTTCAAGACACATAATGGCTTTAAAGAAACTGATGGTATATATTATGCTCTAACTTTGGAGCTTTTGCTCCTCCGGCACCCGCTACCCATGAACTTAAACATGCCGCATCCTCTTTATCACATCTGTATCTCTTGTTCCTATCCAAAGGGCACAAGAAAAGATCTGAGCCTGAGTGTTATAGCTTAGCAGATGAAATAAATTGGAGCCCAGGGAAATGAGCTCCTCAACTACTACTTGGTCAAATCAGAAAGAAAATTAGTCTAGATGCTAATGATGATGTGTGCTCAGCATGCCAGGTGGCACATGATCAACCCTCACTGAGATGAGAGAAAAGCAGGAGCTATTAACAATTTTAAAGCCATATTGGGGAAACTGCAACCCAGAAAGTTAGCCACATGACTGGTAATTAAACACTCTGCTAAGTCGTTTGTCTCTCCATGTTAGTGCTTGAGTCATTATTGAACCTAAGAAAATATATATTCTTATCTTGGTGTAACTATATAAATTATTTCTTAAGATTTTCCCGATTAGTCTATCTTTCTCTTAGTTTGTTTTCTTTGCCTTCCTACCTAACAAGCACTCGGGAAAGACATTTTCACTAGTTGTTTCCTTTCAACATGCGTATCCATGCCGCATTTGGATATTAGGTCTGCTGTTCTTTATATACCCAGGGCAGAGCCAGTGCACCCCAACTCACAATTAATTTCAAGGAAGTCCCATTTTCTCATTGCCTGTCTCATTTTTTGCTTCCTACCCCAACGGCAACAACAGCACCAACAGAAACAATAGTCACTGTGTAAGTGTTTGTTTCCATATTTCTTCACTGCTTTTCAAACTTTTTCCCCCAAAGAAATCTCATCCCAATGACCAATACTCAAAACAGAAAAGCCCAAGTCTCTCTGGGCCATTTTGACAGTAGCGGCTTTATCTCATTTGATTCTCCAGTGATGCAGTATGTTATTTACTATTACCATCTTTATTTTAACTGAACGTTGGAGAGCTTTAATAACTTGTTCAAGGCCACACAGCAGTAAGAGAATGGAGTCAAAACTGCATTTATCCAATCAACACATATTGTTTGCATGCCTCCTGTGTACCAGATAGGACTCTTGGCACTGAATAAACCAGCAGAGTTCCACGTCCCTTATGGAGCTTCCATTCGATCTGAGTGGGGATGAATGCAAGTCTGTCTCATTCTAAGATGGTGTGGACTTTGTAAGATACTATGCTGGCTCTACTTGCATTATTTGGTTTTCTCTTTCATTCGATTACTCTCTGTTTCCTGACATGACCAATAGAGGTATGCTTCAGCTTTCTTATAGAATATTCTTTTTTTTTTTTTTTTTTTTGAAAGAGAGAGACAGAGGCAGAGGGAGAGGGAGAGGGAGAGAAAGAATCTTAGGCAGGCTCCACGCCCAGTGTATAGCCTGATGCGGAGCTCAATCTCACGACTGTGTGAGATCATGACCTGAGCTGAAATCAAGAGCTCGATGCTTAACTGACTGAGGCACCCAGGCACCCCTCTTTTTTATTTTTTGTTTAAAAAAATTTTTTTTAATGTTTACTTATTTTTGAGAGAAAGAGACAGAGTGTGAGCCGGGGAGGGGCAGGGAGAGAGGGAGACACAGAATCCCAAGCAGGCTCCAGGCTCTGAGTTGTCATCACAGAGCCCAACGTAGGGCTCGAACCCATGAACTGTGAGATCATGACCTGAGCTGAAGTCAGACACTCAACCGACTGAGCCACCCAGACACCCCTTAGCTCCTTAAGGGCTTGAGCTTTGGAATCTAGGAAGCTAGGAAGAAAGGGCTCTTACAGGCAACTTCTCTTGACAACCATCATAAACTCCCTGGAGGCAAAGAAGCTTAGAGTTGAAGAATGGCTTGAGGATATTTACTGGGGAAAATTCCATAAGTTGATATTTCAAAATTCTTCTGAGATATGACGTGTACTTACGTGTTGCTTATTATTATGAGCCAGAAACAGTGAAAAGCATATTAAGTGTCTAGTATCATTCAATACTCCCCAAATCCTAATGAGGTTGAGCCAACTACTGCACCATTCTGCAGGTGAGGAAAATGAGGCTCACGAAGTTTATGCAACTTTTCTAGCACATCCAGGGAATGACAGAGTCAAGGTTTAGCGCAGGTTTGAGCTCAGAACTACTTTCCTTTGCATTTCCTTCCATCTGACCTATCTGTCCCAACAATGCCATTGCTGTAATCATTTGGGAGCTACCACGGGCTGCCCACCACCTTTCAGTGCTTCCATTCACTGTCCTGGAATTAAAGGAACTTTCCAACTAAATGTTCTTGGCTTCCTTTAAGATGCTGATAAAGTTGGTTTGCTGTATCTGTGTGGGGTTTTACTTCTTTAAGTCTGGGCAGCTCTGTCTCTGATTAAGTTTCTTCGTGTCAGGACCTGAATGTCCTGTGTTTAAGGGGCAAGAAGATATTTCCCTATGGATGCCTACTAAAAATATACATTAATAAGACTCATTCCTAGATGTTTGGGTTCAGGGAGTCCAGGGAAGGCTCTGGGGGTTCAACTTTAGCAAAAATTTGCATAATTCTGGTACAGGTAGCACATGGTGCCCTCTTAGAGCATCACTGCTTTAGTCTACCTTTTCTCTATGTTATCATTAATATTTATTCAAGTCAATGTTTGGTTACCAGAAACAGAAACTCTCTAAGTTCAAATATAAAGGGAGTTTACTGAAAAGAAGAGCAAGGTGTCATTATGAAAAAGAAGACAGTGAGGTGACTTAGGAATTGCACAATTGTCAAAGAGGTATTCTGTGTTGCTTTCTCTAAGCCTTCACGGGTCCCTGTCTCCTCCATTCACTGGAGTTGTATGGGAATATGTCTGTTCCGTCTCATCTCTGCAGACCAGCTTTGTCCTGCTTGCCCACGGCCTTCACTTGAGAAGCCTTAACCGAGTCCTAAATTCGACATATCACTGCATTACACTCAGTGATTACAATCTCTATATTGCTTAGTGCATCATATCAAATAAGAATCTGACTAGCTCAGCTTAACTGTCTATGGATCTGATGGCCACCGTGGTGCAATAATTTGAGGTTACATAGGCAAGTGGTGGGGTCTATGGTCCTGTGTTGCAAATGTGCCTGTGAAACCTGTCACTGAATCAGGAGTTACAAATGTGAGGGAAGTTTCCAAAAAAGATGGCTGTGGGTGGGGATGAAATCATAACTGTAACTCTTGGAATATCACTGTCAGAGAAGTCTTAAGACTTTTCATCTTGTGAGTTCTCAGCTCAACTGCTCCCACTTCCAATTGCTCCCTATTAAACATGGCACCCAGTCTGGATGGTTCTTCTCAACATTCAAAGCCATTGGAGCCTGGCTCTCCTGTGTCTATCTGTAGTTGTCCTTCCCACAGGAACTTTCTTCTGCAGGCGAGTTTCTACTCCTCTACTTCTCCAACATGCCTTCCTTAATCTGGAATGTTTTCCATTTTCTCTGTGTCTGCTTACTTTTCCTTTTTAAAGTTTAAGTTTATTTTGAGAGAGAGAGAGAGAGAGAGAAAGAGAGAGAGAGAGAGTGGGGTGGGGCAAAAAGACAGAGAGATTCCTAAGCAGGCTCTGCATTGTCAGCACAGAGCCCAACACAGGGTTCGAACTCACAAAATCTTGAGATCATAACATAGGCTGAAACCGAGAGTTGGATGTTTAATCCCAGGTGCCCCCAAACAGAGTTCTTTGAAAGTAAGAATTAGGTCCCAGACTGAAGGCAAGAATTAAGTTACAGACAGCTATCTTCTCAAGAACCTAAAAGAGTGCAATGTAACAAGGCCACCAAAAAAGTAAGACAAAGAGCTGGAGGAAAGAGTTTTCCTGTTGGCATAAATATCTTTGAACTTAATAATGCAGTTCAATCTCATTCTTATTTTCTAGGCAATCTATTTAAAAGATTTAGCCCATCTGATTGATATATGATCTCCTTGCATATTACTGTTTTTTTTTTCCTTTTCTATCCCAAGTTATTTTCATTCAACTCGTTGAGTTAAACTCAATATCCACTGATAATCACATGGGACAATGTGGTGGTAAAATTTCAATAAAAGTCAGACTTTAGTTAAGATGTCATTGTTAAAAAGAAGTTTAAATTAAAGGAGACAAGGTACCACAGCAACATACATACACAGTCTAATTAGTTTTAAAAGAAATTACCTCATAGCCAAGTAAATGTCCATTGCTTAACTTCCAAGGAATGGTGTTCCATGACACTTCAATTTCTGAGGAAGACAGGCTATTTGCAGACACTTGAGATGGAGCTATTGTAGGCTCTGTTTGGCAACAGAAAGTGAAATACAGTTATTATTTTGGTACTTAATTCAAAAATCTATTGAAGCTTTTGTTTTCAAAAAAGTACTATAATGTATTTGAAAATTCAACTAAGTAGATTATAAAATTATTTGAAAACATGAACCATGTCTTGGTCTATTTCCATTCCTTGGGAGTCAATGGGCTTTTCCTTGCTAAACAGCCACAGGAACCTGTTCTTTCCTCTGTTGTACTTTTTTTCTTGGTACCGTTTCTTCCCTTCTTTTCCTTTGTTCTCTCCCTTTCATCCCACAGCTCTTGCTTGGGCACTCCTAAGCCCACAAAGGCTGTCTGTTTATTGATTTATTATGTTTTGCCAAACAAAGTCATGCTTTACAGAGTTCATTTATTCAATAAGCATTTAGTGAGTGCCTTCTGTATTCAAGGCCCATAACAGGGGCACACTCAAGTAAGATGGGCCAACTTCCAGGAGTTCACTGTTCTGAAGGAGTAGACAGGCATGCACAGAACTTATAACACAACAAAAAGATCCTTTTGTAATAAACAACTCTTAGCAGCTTTAGGGGCTCACAGTGATTCTCTCCTCTCAGGGCACAGCTCTGAGCAGAGGCTCCCCCTGCCCTGATATCCATTTCTGTGTTAAATGATCCTTCTTCTGGGCCATGCTTATTGATAGTGAGACAGAGTCTTGGTCCAAGGAAGGACCTATTGGATTTTTTCTCCTGAGTATTCGAAATTTGGTTTGGACAAATAAGGAAGGAGTACTTGAGGTCAGTCAACCCCGCGTGACACCCTACAGAGGTAGATGGTTTCTGAGGCCCCAGAACTTCTCTGATTAATGATCTTTATGAGGTGTGCTGTTTAAAACTTACTTTGATTGGATAAGTCCTAGTACATTTCCACCAAATCCCTTACCTTTCTCACAGATAAGTCAAATCTGTTTCTGATGTTTGAAATAGAAAGACCTTTACCGAACTCATCATTAGTGGCAAGAATAGTAACAAAAGGAGGAAAGGGCAGAGGAGGAGAGGGCGAAAGTCTGTAGTTGTCCCTCCTTCTAACTGCCAGCCTTTCCAATCCACGGTGCACAGGGTAGGCAGTGTCTGAAAACTCCCTGGTTAACTGCCATCTTTCCACAGATCCCTGCCTTTGTAATGAAAATCTTTGGCAACTCTTGGAAATGGGGTCTGGCTATTAATATGAAGGCTTTCTTTCTTTCTTTCTTTTTTTTTTTTTTTTGCAAAGTTTATACTACCTGTTTGTTTTTCTCTCCAAACTCTGTAGAAAAAGAGAGGATAAGAATAGTGTCGGGGGTATTAAAAAAAATTGAGTCTTCTTCTTATTTTATACACAACAACTGTGGACCATGTTTTTCAATTTACTGCAAGGTGCTGGGGGTAGAGAAGACACTGTATAATCACATTTCATGAGTTCAGAATGGTTAAGAGCGAAGGCTCTGGGTTAAAATACTAGCTTAGCAAGTCTGTATGGAGTGTGGCAAGTCTATGAATTTCTCTTATTAAATTTCCATTTTCTTATGTATAAATGGACAATAATAATAGTGCCTACGTGTAATTCCTCCTTGGAAAATCCAAATTAGATAAAGTCTGGCAGATGGTAAGTATTCAATACATGTTAGCTCCTGTCATTCTTATTAAGTAGAACCCCATGTGAGAGCCAATATTCAGCTGCTTTTGTCCCATAAAACGGCAATTTCATATGATTCTCCTAATAATACTATTTTCTAAAGAGATACCATAGTTGGGGCAGGTGTAGAAGAAAGGCAGAGAAGTGGAACGGGTCCAGAGTGGACTGGCTGGAGCTGGTGCATCACATTCTCGAGTCTGCACATTGCACACCTCTCCATGTCACACTTCCGGTGCTCTCTGTCCACCCTGCTAACATCCTATTTGCAGGTCACAGGACACACTATAAAACCTGAGATTAGGGCATTCCCAAGAGAATATCTTAATCTTATCCCCAAAAGAAGAAAGTTGTGGAAAGCTGTGTTGTTTCTTGCTTCACAAACTGGGACTTGAATGCACTCTTCATCAAGATTTTTATAAAGGTTATTTACTTTGACAGTGGGGGAGGGGCAGAGAGAGAGGGAGAGAGAATCCCAAGCAGGCTCTATGCTGTCAGGTTGGAGCCTGACTCAGGGCTCAAACTCCCGAACCATCAGATCATGACGTGATCAGAAACCAAGAGTTGGCTGCCTAACCACCTGAGCCACTTAGGTGCCCCAGCTCATCAAGAGATTTTTAACCAATAGTTACATCCTCTGACTAGTTAGTGAGTCTGGTACTTCCAAGTAGGCATGGTTGATGTTTACCACCTGAAATGTGAATCTCACTGTGACTTCAGTCATTATCCTTTGGAAGAAATTTATCTGAAGTCACAAAGAACTTCCAAATCAGTTTTTGGAGCATAAGTGGTTTATTAGGTTGGAACTGATATATAATCAAAATGTTTTCCATACCTTCTTCTGCAGAGAACACTGTTGTCACCGGGCTAAATGGTCCTTCGCCTTTGTTATTATAAACACCCACTTTAACTTCATACAGTGAAAATGGCACGATGCTTTCATTCCTAAAGACATATCTTGGGGTATCAGGGGATGTAACCACTGTCTGGATCCAGTTGGTAACTCCAAGGGGACGGAAAGCAACAACATAACCAAAACCTTCACCATTCTGCAGTTCTTCGGGGACTGGCTACAAAGGAAAGACATATTAAATCACCCTTACACATGAGAGTGAGATAAAAATAAATGGAGCTATAATCCTTATTCTTTTGCAAAAGCCATCAAATAATAATTGACATCGTATTAAGCGGTTATATAAAAAAAGGAGAAAAAGGTCAGTGGCACAGTCAGCTGCTTTTAAACAGACATATGCCACTCTTTCATAGCCATCCAGATAACTAATTAGAATTTGCTAAAGTTATTCAAATCTTTTTGAGCACTCTGTAGCTCCAATGTGACTTATGTATCATAAGATACGCTTTTAGTTGAATATACCTCATCTCTTAAATCAAATAAAAATCATCTAATCCCTAATGTTGAGTCTAAGGAAAGAAATTGCCCACTGATTAGATGGTTAAATACAAAAAGAGTAAAACTATATAAAAAAAAAGAAAGTAAAAAACAGTGTATTAAGGTCAAAGTTGTGTTTAGATCGTGTCAAAAATTCCTACTGACACTCCATCACGATCTCTTAACTTTCTAGTTTTTCATCAACATCTTCAAACAACACAGCCAATTCTCATGCTTTTTGACTTCAAATGTGTTAATTAAAATTTTTCCTAATTACAACATAAAGCAAGAGCTGAGAGCATGGCCAGGAAGGAAGCACCTGCTGGAATCAGTGGGTGTGCGTCAGTGGGGTTACAGCTGCATGGAAAGCCGTGAGGACAGCTTGAGAGAAAACAGCCAGGACTTGACTCTCACCCCTATGTTTACCAGCCAAATGACCCTGGGCAAATTATTTAATATTCTCTATGCCTTAGTGTTTTCATCTATAAAATGTTCCAAGAGTGAAATGGAAAACAAAACAAAAGAAAACAAAACCATACACAAAATGCTGGAAACAGTGATCAGCATAGAGTAAGCATTCAAAAATTTAAGCTACTAACATTACCACTCCCTCCAGTACCACCACCAGTGCCACTCGGGAGGCCATGGTGGGAACAACAACCCCCCATGGGGGAGGATGGTGCCCAGACACTTACATCCCAGGTTATCACCAGCTCAGACCGGCTCCCACCTCCTCCACTGACTTCTGAAGGAGGCACTTCTGGAACTGTGTAGGTTAGAGACACAGAGATAAAACCCTATTTGCATTTGGTGACACTTCTGTGAAAGAAGATTCAGTGCTGCTTCTTTCTTTCTTTTTTTTAACGTTTATTTATTTTTGAGACAGAGAGAGACAGAGCATGAACGGGGGAGGGTCGGAGAGAGGGAGACACAGAATCGGAAACAGGCTCCGGGCTCCGAGCTGTCAGCACAGAGCCCGACATGGGGCTCAAACTCACGGACCGCGAGATCATGACCTGAGCCAAAGTCGGCCACTCAACCGACTGAGCCACCCAAGCGCCCCAGTGTTGCTTACTTCTAATAGTTGAAGTAATCTGATCCCAGGCACATTATACATATGCATATGTGTGTATCTGGATCATATAAAACATATATGCAATGTGTGTGTGTGTGTGTGTGTGTGTGTGTGTGTGTGTGTGTGTATCTTTGGGGAGATCAAATAATTTACATTTGCATGAAATTATCAAAGATTCAAAATACCTCAAATAGTAAGAAAAAAATGACTCTGTATAAAGGTTAATACAACAGGGGAAAGTGGTTCACTAGGTATGATGGGAAATGAATCCAGCATCAACATTTAACTTGGGAATATTCCACAGTAGAGATCTAACTGGTGAGCCAACATTGGCTTTACCTAAAAAAAAATGACCTAGACTCAAATCCTCAAATCTTGTTAAGACCTGCTCTTTATAAACCTCACACAGGTGTCAGATTCCTTACTTACACTGAGAACTTCATGCTTCCTACGTTCTATGACATAACTAGAATAGAAGTTCCCTGAAGGTGGTCTTTGTTCCCAGCTGTATCCACCATATCTAGAACATGCTGAGCACGCAGTAGACACTCCTTAAATATGTGTTGTGGGGGGCACCAGGGTGGTTCAGTTGGCTAAGCGTCTGACTCTTGATTTCTGCTTAGGTCATGATCTCATGGTTTGTAAGATCAAGCCCTGCCTCCACCTTTGCACTGACAGTGTGGAGCCTGCTTGGCATTCATTCTCTCCCTCTCACTCTGCCCTTCCCCTACTCACGTGCTCGTTCACTCTCTCTCTCAAAGTAAATAAATAAATATTAAAAAAAATATGTGTTGTGTGAATAAATAAATGGACTACAAAGATGAGCAAGGTTCCCCTATTTCTCATAATTCCTGCTGGAAATGTCACATGCATTGTCCTGAGTAAAAAAACATCATTAAAATTACTGAAATGTATTCCTTGACTTCTATTTTGGCTTAGTATCTAAAGTGATATGTGAGCTGTACTTCAAACATCCTTTTAATTAGTATTAATTAATATTAAAGATTCTGAAAAGGAAAGTCTATTGATTCTCTCAAATGCCTCAATAATGTGATACTATGTACACTTCCTAATTTCCAGTTTCAGTGTTAGGATATTATAAAAGAAGTCTTATGGTTAATACTGATAGTTTCCCCAAATATAAAATTTTAACAATGATTCTCTCTTAATCATTGAGGGGTCAAAATATTCCTAATCACCAGTAACTTGAGCTCATTCATGGAGCATGGTGGCAAAATGAGATTTCCTAGCAGCAGAACTCCCAAATGTCATTATCCTACTAATCTGTCAATGCTTGTTATAAATGAAAACAGCATTTCCCTTGTTAACAGGGTGACTATGTCAGATAGTAATTATAACCTTAAGTGACAAAAACATATTCACTCAACATGCACTAATAAACGCTGATGATGGACTGAACTTTTGGAAATGTCACATTACATTAGAATCACTTATATGAGTGTCTTTTGACAAATGCCATATGGCCAGTTCTGCCATTAGATAGGTCAGATAATTGCAATAATGGATTTTTGAGGTTGATTCCCTGCTGGCCTGGAGACCAGTGCCAAGAGAAATGGAAATTCACACCCTATTAACCCATTTTACTCAGAAAACAAAAACACTAACCTGCCTCTTCAGTTCTTACTTTTTCTGAGGGTAAACTGGGTTCTCCACCTCCAATTTTGTTGCTGGCTACAACCCGAAATTCATATTCCACCCATGGATTTAACTCGACTACAGTAGCTGTGTGTGTTTTCCCATCAATGATTTCAGGCACTAAAAAGGAATATATCAGAGAAGTGACAGTCTGCATGTCTTGGCGCTGACTTAAAATCCATTTATATGTACCAATGGCATTTGACTCTCTTCTTTTACCTGTTGTGGCAGTTTGCCAACCCACGGAGAAAGGGGTCCTCGCCTGGACAGAATAGGATATAACTGGGCTATGGTTATCTGTACCTTCTTTCCAAGAGAGTTGGGCTGTCGTATCTGTAATTTCATCTACCTTCACATTTTCTGGTGGTCCAGGTGAACCTAAGGAAAACAAAAATGAAAACACTCGGTAGTAATTCCATAAATGTCATCTTTTATACCAAAGTGAAGAATGTGTCTCATGATCCATTCAATACCTACAACTGATCCTAATTTCAAAACTACTCAGGAAGAAGAGCATTTGCCTAGCAATACAATAACCACTTTTTCTTTTTGACATTTCTGCTTTTAGATATTCAATCTGGATGTGAGTCAGTAATTTCAAAATCATAGTATTCTAGGCCTGCAAATGACACTTGCTTTTTGAGGCCTCTGTTCAGTAGGATTCCTGCACCTTTCCAAATTCTGCATCTTTTACTTTTGGCATGATTTCTTTTCTTTTAATTAACTGATGCACATCTGTAGTTCCTAGTTTGCTGGCTGGAGTTGTTTTATTCTATCATGTCCTCTGGTCATTTTTCAGCCCAGTAGCAAAGCAATACCTTGGACAGTAGCTCAGATTGGCAAATTCTCTCAGGCATTCTGGATGATCCTGGTGTTCTGGAAGTTGTCATATACACACTATCACTATTCCCTTTCATATTAAACACTGTTGCTGTATTAATGACATGCTCAAAAACACATCAGCTTGGCAGCAGCTGTGAAATGCTTATTACAGTGAGAGCTATTTGAAGGGCAGAGCTGAGATATTTATTTTGTTGAATTAGCACCCTCCTTATTGTCACATCCTCTATAGACTATTTGGGGGGGGATCAAATCAATAATATAACTCACATGCTCATATGTGGTCTCATGGTTTTTCCTCCAGTATGAAATTATTAGTGGAAATGTAAAACAAACAAACAAACAAAAAACCACTGAGGCATTCATATCTACCTCTTACTATGAGGTCGGCGGCAGATGAGACACTGTCCACCCCCGTCTGCACCATACACACATATTTTCCACTGTGTTTCAGCTGAATGTTTCTGATCATTAAATCTCCAGATGAACTCTGTTGGGAAAAAACAGGTAAGGAACACACTGTCATTTTGAAAACACAGACAGTCTTGAAGGCTGTAGCCAACAACACCATGGAGATGAAACCCATTTTTAGAGAGAAGACCAAGGTGGTTCAAGATGGAAGATTGCTACAATGGAATGTATGGAAATAAAAACATGTTAAAAACCATATGTGATTGCAGATATAGATTTCTGTATATAAATAAATGACAAGCTTCCTTCTGGGCATTTATGGTTTCAAAAGTAAATAAGGGCAGAGATTATGGTCTCAGAGTCTATTTACTTCCATCCACTAGGATGACACTTATTTTTATATCCACAGCTCAGCACCAGCTCAACTCTTCTCTCTGGTTCCAACCTCTCTGCAATTATCTGCCTGAGAAGAGGAGAGAAGCATTTAGGTATCTGGTGGGAGATAAATACAGCAGGACAAGAGGATTACCATGGTTGAAACACTTTTCTGAACACATTGGAGCTTAAAAAGCCTAAAGCCATTTAATTCTTTCAATACAGAATTTAGGAACAGTCAGTATGAACCCCTCAATAAGAAGAAATTAAAACACTTTAAACCTGAAAAATAACAGCTGTCCATAAAGACATTTGCTGGCATCCTCTAGCACCAATTAATGGAGCAAATGTATTTCTAAAAGCTCAACTTCAAATGTCCTCATTTTAAAAGAATATAAAATCATGTTCATAAAAGTATTTACCGCAGGCCAGTTGCACGCATTAGTAAAAATATGGATTAAAATAAAATGATTTGGCAAGCAAAGCTCTTTGAACATGATCACTTACTGAAAAATCTCTAAACTGGTACATAAGAGGAAGCAATAGTGTTTATTGTATTAATTAAAAGGACAGTTTTACTCTTAAGTTTTCCTAGTATTTTTGAAAAGATGGATTCCACTACCGTGCTTCTAGGTAATTTCCTAAGATCTCCTACAGGGTAATTCCTCAAATATTGCTTCCTATCCTTTGGATTCTTAATGGGCTATATATTCTCTGTTGGTCAGATTCTGTGGCTTTAGCCTGAATTTCTTGAGTACTGGGAGAAAGCAGATGTGAGGTGATTGATGGCTGTAATTAAATGATAATCCAAAAACTGTTAAGTTTGCACATTTTACTTTCAAGTTGAACTTTTTTCTTTCCCTCCCTCTCTTTCTCCTCAGGGTTATTTAGAAATTTATCCTCAGGACAAAACTTTCAATGCTTGCTGACCTTTAGAAACTCTTCAGGTTTTATGAGCTCCATACACTCACAGGAGGTTGATTATCATTTCTATAGAAATCTCTTATTTTCAGGGAAGTAAGAACCGTTACTATTAAATTCCATCAAGGCATTAGGTCAGTTCTTATTCTTGCTTATGTTTATTTGCTTATTTTGAAAGCAGTTCGGTAAAAGGAAGTTGGAACTGGACTTTCTTTATGCCCTTAGACATATAAATACATCTTTTAGGCACACTTGCTGTTTGTATCTGTTGAAAGAGTAAGGAAGAGACAGATATTGACTTGTCATTTCTTTTCACTTATGGTATGAATGGGTGAAGAAAGAAATAATTAGTTTGCTTATGTCAAAACCAAATCACCTTCCTGAAGAAATGTAGTTGGGCTCACCATCCGGGAAAACAGAATTTTTAATTATCTTTTTACAATGTAGAGTGGAAAAAAGAAGCAATTAACTAAGAGGTGTAGACAGCAGGAACCAGTGACTTTTTTCCAGCACCAACATAAAATTGAGGGGATGAATACGTAAATGGAAAATAAAATTTAGCAAAATTTAAGATGGCTGCTCTCTTTAATTTCTGTCTCTCTCAATAAAGCATATTTGTATTGTTCCTCTTCAACTGTTTCTTCTCTCTTTATCTATTTTTTTAATGGATCAGTACAGAGAGTTAAGATTCATCTTAACAAAAGTTCATTGAATGTTTGCCATGTTAGGTTCACTCAAGGATAGCAAAGTATCTAATACATGGTCTCTGCTCTCTAGAATGTAAACCCATGCCAGGGTAACAGATATATACATGTGAAACAAATTATTTTCATAAATATAGGAAAGTTATTTATTGAAAGTTAAACTAAATTACATGCCACAGACCATTTGTAGATAACTTTAGAATAAATGAGATAGACAATTCCAAGCCCTGCTGAGGATGTGGGAGGAACTGGAACTCATGATGATTAGTACAACCATTCTGGAAAACTAGAAGTATCCACTGAGGCAGGACATAAGCATAATCTGTGACCCAAGAATTCCATTTGTAAGTATAAACCTTACAGAGATGTATGCCTATGCTCATCAAAGACATTTACAAAAACGTGTGTAGCAGCACTGTCCATAAGAGCTAAACTATACAAACAACTTAATGTCCATCACAATAAATAACTAGTGGAACACTCACTTAAGGAAATACTATTAGACCATGAAAATGAATGAACCATAACTACATACGTCAACATGGCTGAGTCTCAGCATCAAAGACATAAATCAGAAGAGATAACATTATAGTAATCTGTTGTATCACAGATGTAGATTGTGGTTTTCTTTCAAAGGATGGGTAGCACCATGAAGATTTCTAGGATATGGGTCATGCTGTTTCCTGATTTCAGTGTTGGTTACCTGAGTGTGTTCATTTTGTAAAAAGTCATTGAGTTATACACTTATGATCTGTGCATTTTTTGGTCGAATATAATAGCTCTCAAAACTCAGTCATTACTACATAAGGCTATATGTTTATATGCTCCACATTATAGGCTGAAGTTGTAAAATAACATGATTCTAATTCTAAACTCCAATTTATTTCACAAGAATGAAATATTTGGTAATAATAATGTAAGTAATTGTGCCAATTAGAACATCCTATAATTTCTTATCAAGATGTAATTGAATATTCTGACATTGCAAAAAGATAAAAAAGGAAAAGAAAATTCCCAAGGGAAGTTTCACTTATGTCAAACCAGTTCTTGTCCTCATCAGTTTTTCATTGCTCTTGGTTACAATATAGTTGATTGCTGACTGACTGTGATAAAGGTGAGAGAAGAGGTATGTCCAGAAAAACACCAGGAAAATTAGTAAAGTAGAACTCAAGAAAACTGAAAAAAGTTGTCAAAATGTGGCAAAGCAGTACTCACTAGATTATTATCTTAACATATTTATCAATAAAATGTCATCCATTACTCAGATATATTTAGATTCAAATGAAACAACTTAGGAACATTAAAATCATCAAGCACATTCTTAGGAACACTATTAATTCTTTGAATAAAAAATAGCTTGGACTGATGAATGGATAAAGAAAATGTGGTATATATATATATATATATATATATATATATATATATACACTTACATATACATATACATATACATATACATATACATATACATACACACATACATCCACACAATGGAATATTACTTGGCAATCAACAAGAATGAAAGCTTGCTATTTGCACCATGCAGATGGAACCAGAGTGTATTACGCTTAGTAAAACAGTCAGAAGAAGACATATACCATATGATTTCACTCATGTGTGGAATTTAACAGATGAGCATAGGGGAAGGGAATAAAAAAAAAGAAAAAAAACAAAGAGGGAGGCAAACCATAAGAGATTCTTAAATACAGAGAACCAACAGAAGTTTTCTGGAGGGGAACGGGTGGGGGGCTGGGCTAAATGAGTGATGGGTATTAAGGAGGGCACTTGTTGGGATGAGCACTGGATGTTATATGTAAGTTACGAATCGATACATTCTACTCATGAAACCAACACTAAACTGTATGTTACCTAACTTGAATCTAAATTAAAAAAAAATAGCTTGTAGCTTGTTATCTATTAAATTAGTCTGTTAGTATTTCTTTGTATTGTTTTCCTGAACTCATCCTTTTCTCCTCTTCCTTCAAATACAGTGGACCAGAACTGGACAGATGCAGTCAAAGCTTCATTTTTTAAAAAATCTCCCATCCCTACTTCCCTTAGATCTCCCTCTCAAAGCACAGCAGTGCAATTCTCAGTCTTTCCCTTTTCAGTGCCATTGATCAGAGATTTACTCAGAAATGGAGCCTTTACTAATGGGACAGGCCTATTCTAATCACTTACAGGACTCTGAAAAACAGGAGACATTTCACTAAGTTATATGAATTGTAGATTTTCTGAAATGCCCTATCTTTTAAAAATAAGATAATTTACTCAAAACTACTGATTAAGCATCCTCCTGTACTTCAGTCACGAGGGATACAACAGTGAAAAAAATAACTGTCCATATGTTCATGGAGTTTGCAGTTGAAAGACAGTCATTAATCAAATGACTACAACATACCAATGTAAAATTACAAAGTAATAACGCAAGCTCGAGGTACATAGAGGTATCTATGATTTTCTGGAGTTTTGGTGAATTGATAGTTGAACTGATATTTGCAATACGAGTACAAGCTACCTAGAAAAAGAGGGTTAGAGAAAAAGGCACTTAAACATATACAAAAATGCTAAGGCAAGTGAGAACATAGACTATTTAGGAGTACAGGGGAGAGAGGCTATCAGGGGTATAGTTAATCCACAAATTGTTGATTTGTACCCAGAAAACTTAAAGTTCACTGCAGATAGTTTCAGGTTCATATTTATACCTTGATGACAATGAAATTTTAAGTGTTTTCTATTTAAAAAAAATGTTAAGGCTTTGCTAGATTTACTTGATTATCCAATTATTTGTTCATCTAATGATGTAGATGTCCCCTAGAAAAAAATTACATCTAGAACATGTTACAGGTATAAACAGTAAATGGATTTATAAGCCAAATCATCTTTGAAATAAATGCTAAGGGAAAATTCAGTGTGCATGAAATATAGAAGAGGAGCTTATTAACTTTTCCCTATATTTTCTTAGGTGATGATGCTAATGGAATTTTTGATGTAATTTAAAGAGTGCTCTGCTCTCAAAAAAATACTACATGATGTGATAACCCATGCCAGGCAAAAACAAATAAGCAGACAGATCATTAATAATTATAGGTTGGCTGAAAGTACACTGTGATATCTACCATATGCTAAAAATCAAGGTATAAAATAAACCTTAGAACTCAGGAAACCTCTTGAACAGTGCAAATGTAGCACAAACTTCAATATAACAAATTATCAGCAAAAACTAATTTCCTAGTAAGCACTCTCAATGTAAATGCTGCTGCTGGACTGCCAAGAAGCATAATTTTCCAGTTTACGGGGGGAAAAAAAGCCTTTGACGGCTATTTGGAAGGCGAGGTTGAGTAAGTGATCCACCTCCTTTTCGTCGCTTTACACGGCCTGTTATTGCATAGATTCCAATGTTAATCATTCATCCTGTCGCTGGGTTGCCTTCCAAATCCTGACACTGCATGTAAATCATATGCAGGTGCCTTGAAAACAGTCAAACCTGCTGGTTCCTTTTGGAACCTGGGTGGTGTTTTCCTCTGTGAAGGTCCCTGAAGGAATTGTTGGTAGACATGAATATCTGACCAACCAAATTACAATGTGCCCCCACCATCAATCCAAAACAGCTGCAGTAAGGTCACTTCCATTACAGATGTACACTGTTCAGGCAAGGAGGAGAAATAATCAGCAGTCCTGAGACCGGAAAAACAGGTCCTAACACTAACAGTCTTAGTTTGTTGACTGATTAACATCTTCCTTGGAAATTTTCTGAAGCCTAGCTGTCTGAACAGATGATACTAAAGGCAGAAAATGTGTTGTCTATTCATATCAAAATTTGCTTTATTTTCTTTGATACCAACAATTTGGAATAATTGTTCCCTTACTGGATTGAGAGCTCCAGCTTGTTCCATCATAATGGTTTTTGGAAGAGTGACACATAAAAGATGACAAAATCTCAGTCAAAGGCACTTCATGCATATTTTAGGTCATGTCAAGTGCTCGTTTGCTGTAAGGTATCAGCTTTTCTACTGCAAATCAAGTTCGTATTAACAATATGGGACACTTTTTTTCTGGAGGGCGGTGTGTTGATGGAGGACCTAACTAAGCATCCGTGATTTCAGGATGCTTACTCTTTGTTCCCATAGTAATTTTAACTCAATGTTTTCTAATGACTTCATTCACTAGAGTCACACCTCCACAATTTGGTTTCCTGTATCCTAGTACCAAATGCTCCTTACTCCTTTCTTAAAATTATAAACTTTCTTAAGTTTATATTTATATGGAAATTGATATGGAAAATGTATGTTTTCATCTTAAACAGAAAACTGCTGACCAAAATAATCATTACCTGCCAAAATGAATACGGTGAGTAGAAAACAGCACAAAGGACACACTGTCCACAATAATGTACATGGGTATTAGCCGGACACTTTCAAAATCTCTGAGACTGAGACCTTTGCTCTTTTAATTAAAAGGGGACTTTACAAAGTATTAGAGAATCGTTAGTGACAAACTGAACATCATACTGAACCATTCTCCTTGATTTAACCTAATGATTGAAAGACAATTAAAAACATAATAGATCTCTCACATTCTACCTTATTATATATGGCCTATGAGTACATGGTCTGTGCTTTGCAAAACATGGGGCTCTCCAGTTCACTAAATCCAGCAGTGCTCAATGCTGGCTGTACAGTAAACTCATCTGAAGAGTGTTTTAAAAAATACCAGAAATGCCTGGGCCACATTCCAGAACAATCAAATCGGAATGGACTAGGAAACAGAGACCCTTTATCTGATTCTAAAGTGTAGTCAGGGTTAACAATCTTGATACCTCCTAACATTTCCATTCTTCATCTTCACTTCATTTACAACTAAAACGTTCTAAATAATCACTCATGTCTTTCCCTAACTTTAAAATTCTGCAACTAATAATTGCATGAGAAAAGCATGAAGTTAGGCTGTTTACTGATGGGCTCATAAGTTGAGAACAGCACATGGGTGAGAAAACCAGTATTTATGAAACAGGTACTAGAGGTCAACGACAAGGCTTATTTCCTTGTAATCAGACTGCCTTGGTATGTTCACCATAATTAAAAAAAAAAAAAAACAGTAGATACTGAAATAATTCAGCACGTTGACAAAATTTCTATAGATTCATACAGAAATTTACTATTTGTCAACATGAATCATTCCAGGATTCCTTTTTTTCTAAAAAAAATTAAGTTTATTTATTTATTTTGAGAGAGAGCACAAGCAGAGGAGGGGCAGAGAGAGAGAGGGAGTGAGAGACACTCCCAAGCAGACTCCATGCCAACAGCACAAAGCCCAAGGATTCCTTTGGATTTAGGGGTCAAGTCTGACATAGCATGAAAGCATTTCACATCATGAGAGGCTACCCTGAGTGACAATTTAACTTGTGGATTAAATCTCTCCCTCTTTTTAAGTCCTTGTGTCAGAGCTTAAAATTTAGAGATAGTAGATTCATCCATTGTAGAATAAAGACTAGTATATAAGAACAGGAATCTACTCTTACAAGGGAATAAAAAGTAATTGTTTCATGAAACCTTGACTGAGTTTGTCAAATGTATTTTTACTTCTAGTTTCAATTACTATTGCTATGTAATAAATTACTCAAAACTTAATGGCTTACAATAACAGTGATCATTTATTCTGCTCTGGAATATGTAATTTGAACAGGGATCAGTGGGGAAAGTCATCTCTGTTATAAATCTCATCAGCTGAGGTGGCTGGCAGGGGACTGGCAAGCCCATTTACATGTTTGGCAAGTTGAGGTGGGCTGTTGGCTGGGAATTCAGCCATACCTGTGGACTGGGGACTTTAGTTCCTCTTGAGGTAGACCTCTCCACAGTGTGCTTGGGCTTCCTCATATTATGGTGGCTGGATTCCAAGAGAAATGGTGCTGATGGAACAAGATAGAAATGCATGCATTTTTATGAGCTAGCCGTAGAAATCACATAGCGTCACTCCTGCTGTTCTTTATTGCTCAAAGAAGTCATAGAGGAGTAGGTTTTAAGGGGAAAGTCATAGATTTTACCACTCAATGGGGAAGGGTCTCAAGTCATACTGAAAGAAGATGTTGAATATGGGATGCTGTTATAGCCAACTTTGCAAACATGACTGGCTACACTCCTCCAGATCTCTCTGTACCTACAAATACTATCTCCTTTTTTGGGCAGCCAACCTATATGCACTATATCTAAAATGGTTCCTTCATCCTCTGCCTTTTCCTTGGGTTCCTCCCATCAAGAGATCCGAGGGAGCGAGAACAGTGAGTATGGGGTAATTATTCACCAAAATTTATCCTTACAGGGTTGTTTTGAGGGGCTGTACTGATGACTCAAAATAAGTTAACAACAACAGCCCTTGTCTAGACACCCTTCCTTTCATGTCAGTAGACTATGTGTGAGCCAGAAAAAGGACGCCTAAGCACTCACAGAGAATACAATTATGTCCTCTCCCAGGAGAACTACTGGGAAAGATATCTCCCTATGTTTATTATAATAGCAGACCGATATGTTTCAACAGTACTCCTGACACCTCAGAAGTGTAGATTTTTCATCTCAAGTCTTACTGAAGAAGATTAAGTATGAGAGACTAGGTTTGAAGTCAAATATGACTGTTGTTAGGCTATTTTTCTGGTAAAGATGGTGATCTAAAATTTTAGACTCTGTATAAGAAAAACAGCGTAAAAAATCAGAATGTTTATGGTAATAAAAGAACACCTAAAATCCTGATTTTTGAGTCTAAAATTTTAAATTGCCCCAAATGAAACATTTATTCTTCACTTTCTTATTTAGTTTCAGATCAATTAAATGGTATAATTAAATGTCATGCCTTGCAAAGTAGAATGATTTTCTTTCTGAAATTGGGACATAAACTCTAAGCCAGCATGAACAATTACAACTCAATAATAAAAAGGCAAATAACCCAATTAAAGAATGGGCCAGCCACCCTGACTTCCGGTTTTCAGTGTATAAGCAGCTTAGCATCACACTTTGTCCTAAAAGCAAGTAAAAAATTGAATGAACTGAAAAATCAACAACTCTTCTTAGATGTGGTACATCTAAGACTGAGGTCATAGAGGAAATCACTATCTCCCAAACTGGAAAAAACCACATGTAAATCCTGAGAATCCTAATTTATTGGAGCTGAAACCCGTGAGTAGGAAGTGCCCCAGGAGCTAGTACTGGGGTAGACAAACCTGAACTGTGATTTATGAATTGCTGGAGGGTCAGTGTGGACAAGCCGGAGAGCTACAACTCTAGAGAACGTAGTCATAGGTGGTTCCCTACGTTTCTGTGAGCTGTACCTCCAGGAGCTCTATCAGGTTCTCACAGTGAATAGCAGAGAAAAATTCCCCTGTGTTTCTGGCAGGGGAAAGGAATAGAACCCATGTAGTATTTTGAAATAAGAACATTCTGTTCTTAACAAGGCTTGCTTTCAGGAGAAACTATTTTATCAGAGACTAACCTGCTGGGGTTTTTATCAGAGATAAATACTTCTGAGGGAAAGGGAATACCCAAATCCAGCTCTCTCTAGCCTTCAACATGGGGGAAGGAAAACAGACAAACTCCGAGCTCTGCAGACATCTCACCAAATGGGTGAAGGGGAGCACGAAGCATTGAGAAGTTCACAGTCCAGGAGAACAGGCTGACCCAAAGAATGAGACCTAATCAGAGGACTAAAGAATGCGTTCCCTCACCCCACACCTTATACCACATTAGTAGTGACCAATTTACTGCCCCATGTCTGTCTAGCACATCATGTCTGCCCTTCAACAAAAAATGACAAAGCACATTAAAAGGCAGAAAAACATAGTTTGAAGAGATTGAATAAGCATCAGAGGAGGCACCATGTATGGCAGGAACGTTGGAATTATCAGACAAAGAATTTAAAAAGAATTGTGATTAATAGGATAAGAGATTTAATGGAAAAAGCAGACAATATGCAAAACAGATGGACAATGTAAGCAGAGAAAGGGAAATTCTAAGAAATAAAAAAGAAACACCAAAGATCAAAAATATGGTAACGAATGATTTCATGGGATCCGAAATAGAGTAGACATGGCTGAAAAAACAATCTCTGAGCTTGAGGATATGACAATTAAATTTTCCAATACTGAAAATCAAAGAGAAAAAGACTGAAAAAAAGAATAAAATATTCAAGAAATGTAGGATAACTACAAAGGTATAATATACATTTAATAGGCTTATCAGAAGGAGGTAAAAGAGAGAATGGGAACAGAAGTAATATGTGAAGCAAAAATGACTTAGAATTTCCCCAAATTAATATCAGATACCAAACCTCAGGTCCAAAAAGCTCACAGAAAACTAAGCAGGTTAAATGCCACAAAAACTACACGTAGGCATTATCACGTTCAAACCTCAAAAAACACAAAGAGAATCTTGAAAAATTCCTGAGGAAAAAAAGCACTTAACCTGGAGAAAGAAAAAAAGAGTTACATCCAATGTCTCCTCAAAAACGAACCAAGAAAACATATGGAATGAAATACGTAGTGCTGAAAGAAGAAACCCACCAACCTAGAGTTCAATACCCTGAAAAGTAAAAGGAGAAATATACACATACTGAGGCAATAAAAAAATATTAAGGAAATCGGTTGCCAGTAACCTGCATTGTAAGACATGTTAAAAGAAATCCTACAGAGAGAAGGAAAATGATATAGGTCAGGAATTTAGATTCACATAAAGAAAAGAAGAGCATCAGAGAATAAATAAGTCAATGCAAAATGAAGATTTTCTTCTGTTTGTTCTTCATAGATATAATAGTTAACACTTTGTTCAAAATACTATGATCAAAAGTGAATTTAATTTGATAAATAAATATACACATATGTATAAGTGAAATGAAAGACAGCAATGATATAAGGGGTAGGAGGAAAGAATTAGGAATATTTTGTTATTATTAGGTACTTGCACTACCATTGAAGTTGGTTTGGGTTATTTGAAAGTGGAGTTGGATTGGTTATAAATACATACCGCATACTTTAGGATAACTACTTAAAAATATTGTCATTGATATACTAAAAAGGGAGAGAGAGTGGAGTCCTAAGTGAGCATAAAATGCTCCATTAAAACAACAAAAGGCAGAAAAAACAGTGAAAGATAAAAACAAAAACAAAGAACAAGGGCAAAAAATAGCAAATGGAAGAAATATGATAGCTACTAATCCAACTATATTAATAATCTCCTTAAATGTCACTGGTCTAGGGGCACCTGGTGGCTCAGTTGGTTAAGTGTCCACCTTCGGCTCAGATCATGATCTCGTGAGTTGTGAGTTCGAGCCCCACATTGGGCTCTGTGCTGAGAGCTCAGAGCCTGGAGCCTGCTTCAGATTTTTTGTCTCCTTCTCTCTCTGTCCCTGCTCCACCACACTCTGCTTCTCTCTCTCTCTCTCTCTCTCTCTCTCTCTCTCTCTCAAAAATAAACAAACATTAAAGCAAATTTAAAAAAAATAATAAAAAAAATCAACGGTCTAAATATCTCAAGCAAAAGATGGAGATTATCAGAGTGAATTAAAAAGCAAGAGCCAACTATATCTTGTCTATAAGAAACCCACTTAAATATAAGGACACGTCTAGATTAAAATAAATGGATGGAAAAAATATACCATGCTAATACTAATTTTTTTACAAAAAAGTGGGAGTAGCTATATTAATTTCAAACAGAAGTGACTTTAAGATAAGAAAAGTTACCAAGGACAGAGAGAGGCATTAGCTAATGATAGAATGGTCAATATTTCAAGACATAACAACCATTAACGTATACACCTAACAAGAAAGAACCAAAATACATAAAGGAAAAAACTGATAAAAACTGTAAGGAGAAATAGATCAATCCACCATTATAGCTTTAAGAACTTAAAATCCATCTATCAACTGAACAGATCCAACAAGTAGAAATGCAGTAAGAACACAGTTGAATGAACAGCACTATCAATCAACTGGATATGATTGATATCTATAGACTACTTCATCCAAAAATAGCAGATTATACATTCTATTTAAGCTCACATAGAACATTTACCAAGAAAGACCACATAATGAGCCATAAAACACACCTTAACAAATCTGAAAGGAAAGATATTCTGCAATGTCTGCTCTCAGAACATCATGGAATTAAAGTAGAAATTGATAGCAGAAAGATAGATGCAGAGATCTGAAAACTCCCCAAATATCTGATATTAAACAGCACACTTCTAAAAAACATGTAGGTCAAAGAACAAAACCTCAACACAGATTTAGAAATATTTTGAACTAAATATAAATGAAAATACAACTTATCAAAAAATGTGTGGGATGTAGAGACAGCAATACTTAGAGGGAAATTTCCAGCACTGAATGCATATATTAGAAAAGAAAAAAGATATAAAATCAATAATCTAAGTTTCAATCTTAAGAAACTATTTAAAAAAGACAATTTGGGTGCCTGCGTGGTTCAGTCGGGTTAAGCATTCAACTTTGGCTCAGGTCATGATGTCACGGTTCATGGGTTTGAGCTCCGCATCGGGCTCTGTGCTGACAGCTCAGAGCCTGAAGCCTGTTTAGGATTCTGTGTGTGTCTCTCTCTCTACCCTTCCCCCATTCACGCTCTCTCTCAAAAATAAATAGACATTAAAAAAATTTTAAAAGAGAGACAAATCAAAAGTAAGCAGCTGAAAAGGAATAATAAAATTAAAAATCAGTGAAATTGGAAACGGAATAGAGAAAATTAATTAAATCAGAAACTGATTCTTTGAAAAGATCGATAAAATTGATCAACCTCTGGTTAGGCTAATTAAGGAAAGAAAGAGAAAACACAAATTACCAGAAAAAAAAAAAAACCCCAAAAAACAAAAGACAGATACCACGATGGATTCTACGAACATTAAACAACGAGCAATTCTATGTTCACCAATATGATTGCTTAGATGAAATGGGCCAATTCTCTGAAAGTTACAATCTGCCAAAACACATACATGAAGAAATAGTCTCAATAGAATTATACTGTTAAACAAATTGAATCAATAATTAATAACTCTCCCAAAAAGAAAGCAAAAGGCCCAGATGGGTTTATTGGAAGATTCTACCAATCGTTTAAGGAGGAAATTATACCAATTTTATAATCTCTTACCAGAGATAAAAGCTAAGGGAATATGTGCCAAATCATTTTATGAAGCCAATATTACCCTAATTAATACTGAAATCATACAAAGACACTGCAAGAAAAGAAAACTACAGACCAGTATCTCTCATAAACATCAATACAAACATCTGCAACAAAGTATTAGGAAATCAAATCCAATAATGTATAAAAATTTATACAACACAACCAAGCAGGATTTATCTCAGTTAGGAAGGACTGGTTTAGTATTTGAAAGTCACTTAATGTAATCCAGCACATCAAGAATCTGATAAGGAAACATCTTTGGGAAAATGTCTATTCATTTCTTCTGCCCATTCTAAATCAAATTATTCTTGTTTTTGGTGTTGAGTTTTATAATTTCTTTATGTATTTTGAATCATAACCTTTCATTGGATATATTCAACAAAGAATGGGGAAATTTCTTCAACTTGATTAAAAAACATCTAGAAAATACCTACAACTAACATCATAATTAATGGTCAGAAACTTGAAGCTTTCCTGCTAAGATCAAAAACAAGGCAGAGATATTTGTTTTCATCATTACTCTTCAACACTGTTCTAAAAATCCTAGTAATCCAATAAGACAAAAAAAAAAAAAAAAAAGGAATAAAGGGTATACATATTGGGAAGAAAAAATAACATAAATGGTCTTTTTTTTCTCAGATGACATAATTGTGTATGTAGAAATCTGAAAGAATCAACATAACAAAATGCCTGAAACAAATAAGCAATTATAGAAATGTTTTAGAATACAAGGTATTCTGGTATAAAAAGATAATTTTTTTCTCTCTTTTTCCTTCAGAAGTAATCTTCCATCTCACAAGAGTAAGTACTAAGTCTCCAACTGGATTTGCGGGAGACAGATATACACTTGATCTTAGCCAAAAGTCTGAGAAGTGATTGGGGGAGTCAGATATAATTCTAAATTCTTCTTTAATATCCAAAATACTAATAAGCACATAGAAAGATTCTCAGTCTCATTACCGATCTGAGAAATAAGAATTGGGAATAATGAGGGGCGCCTGGGTGGCGCAGTCGGTTAAGCGTCCGACTTCAGCCAGGTCACGATCTCGCGGTCCGTGAGTTCGAGCCCCGCGTCGGGCTCTGGGCTGATGGCTCAGAGCCTGGAGCCTGTTTCCCATTCTGTGTCTTCCTCTCTCTCTGCCCCTTCCCCGTTCATGCTCTGTCTCTCTCTGTCCCAAAAATAAATAAACGTTGAAAAAAAAAAAAAAAAGAATTGGGAATAATGAGATATCACTTCTCAATTATCTGTTTGGCCCAAAAACAAACAAACAAACAAACAAACAAAACTTAAGAGGAAAAAGCAGGTGTGGGAAAGGATTTGGGGAACAGACACCCTTAGGTTCTGCTGATAGAAACAGAAATTGCTGCCCCTTTCCTGGAGAACAATTTAGAAACAATGCTACCATTATTGCTAATAGTAGTAACAGTCATAACAATAACAAGAACAAGAACATATGTTATTCTAAGTACCATATGTGTGTGTGTGTGTGTGTGTGTGTGTGTGTGCATGTGCGTGTGTAGTACCTCTGAATAATGTACTATTATCACCTCAGTTTCACAGATTAGAAACTGAGGCAAAGAGAGATAAAGATCAACATTTCATAAGGGAATGAAATCGGTTTTAGAAGTTGCAATTCTGAGTTCAGGTTTTTTAACGATGAAACTATATAATTCGAATCAGATCCAGCAATTCCTTACCTGAGCAAATATCCTCAGAAAACTTTCTGAGAATTATTGACAAGGCTTCACTATTATTGCTTCAAAACACTATTAGCTATTCTCTTCCTTACCTAGTTTCTTACTTTAAACACTCTCAGAATTACTTCAACTGGAATCTGTTAGTTATTTAACACCATTGAAAAATCTAAGAAAAATTAAAAGCCTCACAATACATAGCTGTTTTATTTCATACAGGAGCAGTGAATTATTATGATTCTTTCCCTGTCTTTCTCCCCATCCATCCATTCCTTCCTCTCTCCCTTCAGCCACCCATCCATCTCTCCTTTCCCATTAAGACGGTATTGTAGTTTTCTTTATTTAGGTCTTGCAGACCAATGTGTAACTTATCTTAACATATATCTTATCTTTTATTATTTTTAAAAATGTTTATTTATTTTTGAGAGAGAGAGACAGACAGAGCTCGAGAGGGGAAGGGCCAGAGAGAGGGAGACACAGAATCCGAAGCAGGCTCCAAGCTCCGAGCTGTCAGCACAGAGCCCGATGTGGGGCTCAAACTCACAAACCACGAGATCATGACCTGAGCTGAAGTCGGATGCTCAACTGACTGAGCCAGTCAGGCGCCCCAACATGTATCTTATCTTTTGAGGGAGTTTTTTGTCCTATTATACTTTCTTATTGGTTACTGTTGGTACATAAGAAAGCTATTACTTTTTGTAAATTTACCTTGTATCTAAGTAGTAGACTTAACTCTGATTAATTTTTTAAAATTTAGAGTTGACACTATTGGGTCTTGAGTAGCCTGAATATCATTTTGTCCTCAAATAATGGTATCTTTGTTTCCTTATTTTCAGAGTTAAATCATTTATTCCTGTCCATACTTTATTGCATTGGTCCAAACATTTCCAAATGATTTTAAAATAATGGTATTTGTGCGTTTCCTTTCTTGTTGCTGATTTAAATAAAAGTATTCCTAGTATTTCTCTTTAAGGACACTTTTGGGATGTGGAGGAAGTATTTTTCTGTGTCTGTAATAGGTCATTAATTTTATTGCATGTCTTCTAGGTACCCATTAAAAATAGTGTGGTCTATTTTATTAGTTCTACTGATATGATGCATGCACCTTGGCTAGAATATCCCCATGTAGTTTACAAAGGTTATTATTATTATTGTTTTAATATAATGTTCAGTCTGGTTTGATACAATTTCATTTAGGTTTTCATACTATATTCGCAAAATTAATTTATATCTACAAATTATTTGCTATCTTGCCAGGTTTTATTATTAGGAGTATGTTAGCTTCACAAAATAAATTGAAAAGATTTTTAAATTTTTATGTTGTCAAATAGTTTATATAACAGAATATTTATCTATTTCCTGAATACTTGAGAAAAATTACCAGTAAAATTTTCCAGCCCCAGGGGCATCTGAGTGGCTCAGGCCATTGAATGTCTGATTCTTTTATTATTATTATTCTTATTTTTAATGTTTATTCTTGACAAAGAGAGAGACAGAGCATGAGCGGGGGAGGGGCAGAGAGAGAAGGAGGCACAGAATCCGAAGCAGGCTCCAGGCTCTGAGCTGTCAGCACAGAGCCCAACACGGGGCTCGAACTCACAGACCGAGAAATCATGACCTAAGCCAAAGTCGGACGCTCATCTGACTTACCCACCCAGGCACCCCGAGTGCCTGATTCTTGATTTCAGTTCAGGTCATGATCTCATGGTACCTGGGATGGAGCCTTGTGTCCAGCTCAGTGCTGACAGCATGGAACTTGCTTGGGACTCTTTCCCTCCCTGTCTCTCTCTCTCTCTCTCTGCCCTTCCCTTCCTTCCACACACACACACACACACACACACACACACACACACACACTCTCTCTCTCTCTCTCTCTCTCTCTCACACACACACACACACACACACACACACACAAAATAAAAATAAATAGACATTAAAAAATTATCAGGCCCTAAAATCATTTTATTTTTAGTGAGGGGGTGGCTGGTGATGGTTCTTGATTTACATGTTTTTATATTAATGGATATACTTAGGTTTTCTAATTCTTGTTAATTTTGATCATTTATATTTTTCTATAAACTTTCCATTTAATTGGATTCCATTAAATACATACAAGTTGAACATGGAATGCTCTGTTTTAAGATACTTCTTTCTGATCTGTTATAATCTTTCTCATTTCTAATTTTAGCTGTATCTTTATTCTTCACGGATATATTCTACAGCTTATCAATTACTTGTTGACATTCTATCTATCCCTTTTGTTTTTCTACCAGCTTTGTATACAATAGTTTTGCTATTTTTTCCCTAAATTCTACAAGGGTGTGAAAAGAATGAAAAGAAATGTGTATTTTCCATTTGTATGGTAAATTTTTCATATGTATCTGTTTCTTCCATTATAATATAGCATCAAAAGAGTCTTTTTCTAATTTTGGCAAATTGATCTGTTGGCAGTTAGAAGAAGCGCTCTCAGACTACACACCAATTTTGTTTCTCATTTTTCTCTTTGCTTTTGACTTGATATATTTTAATGGTACATTATTTACAGTATTATAGTTTATGATTATTATACCTTCCTTACAGAGCAATTTTTTTTCAAAATATATTTATCCTCCTTACTCTTGAGATTTGCCTTCAATTATGACTTTCACAAAATCACACTTGGTTCTCTTTCTTGTTGCATCTGACAGATAAATATTTGCATATCTTTTCACTGATATCCTTTTATTTATAGCCTTCGTTGTTGTAACCCCGATATTTTTATGGGTTTTAGCTCAAGCAACATGTTACCTGATTTGACTTCCGCCAGTGTTCTTATAAATTTAAATCGTACAGGGTTTCCACTAGGGGTGGATTTGGACCATTCATCCTAATAAACATTTTACTTGACGAACACACCCCTGGGGTGCCAATCACACTGTAAGTAGAAACTGAGACTCTATATGCCTGGTTGAGCAAATGATGAGTTAGGGAAATAAACTCAACCTCAACTGTTTTGTGCCTCTCCCTTTTTCCTAGAAGCATTGTAGAATCTTGTTTATTCATCCCTGAGCAGCACTGTGGGAGGAGACGGACTTCAGGGAAGTGTTCAAGATGAGTAAGAGTGATTTCTCTGTTCTAATCCCAGTTTTATAGACTCCTTCCGGAGTATATTCTCTTTTTTTTTAAGTGTTTATTTTTGAGAGAGAGAGAGAGAGAGCAAGCAGGGGAGGTGGAGAGAGAGAGGGGGGAACAGAAGATCCAATGTGGGCTGTGCGCTGACAGCAGAGAGCCCGATGTGGGGCTCAAACTCAGGAACCGTGAGATCATGACTTGAGCTGAAGTTGACCGCTCAACTGACTGAGCCACCCAGGCACCCCTCCTGGGTATATTCTCTTAATGATCCTTCCAAGTCAGGAGACATTTTGAATTTGGACAATATATAAAATTTATAGGACACTCCAAGTGGGGGATGCCTAAAAACTCAGAGTGTCACTGCAATTAGTGTTTGGAATAAGTGCTTTGGCTGAGATCTGTATTTACGATGAACATATATATGCATACGTACCTTTTTTAAAACATAGTTTTGTATTATAAAAGAACTGCTATTTTCAAACTTTGAGTCCTCATACCCTGATAATTTCATGACACAAATCAATTTCCAGTGACCACACTGTATTATGATACATAAAGGGTTACTTTCACGGATATTTTTTTCTACCACTAAGAGCTGGAAAATGCATCAAGTCTCGAGGCTCATGACTGCTGCCGTAACAAGAGTGAGTCCGGGCTGTGACAGATAAATCACACTGAAGTCAGCCACTCAAGTGAATGGCAGACTGGTTGTCAACACTAAATCTCTTATTGCTTCCAGTGACTTTTATCCACACACATTCTAATTCATCATAGATCCAATTCCACAAAATGTTTGTAAAGCTGTACAGCTTGGCTCTATACATTCTTCATTTCTAAAGCACCTGCATCACATCGAGCTTATCAAAGCATATCCATTGAAACATCCATTACAATATACACTGAACCCTTGCTGTGTTTTGGTTTGAAAATTTCTATTTATAGTGAGCCCCCCCCCCCCATATCATATATCTAAGTCCAAAAGGTAACTTATTACGGAAGTCAGAATTGTCCTTGAATGTTCTTAAAATTATACTTAAATTGCCATGCCCCAGATACTAAGGTCCCAGCTAGTAATGTTCTTTTGTTTTTCTTGAACGTTGGGCTATTATCTCTTTTATCCTGTTAGGGGAAGCTATGCTATATTTAAAAGTAGAGAAAGATGTTTTACTGGGGTGAAGGATGGAATCTCTCTGCTTTCTATTTTATTTTATTTTATTTTATTTTATTTTATTTTATTTTATTTTATTTTATTTTATTTATCTTATATTTTGACTGAGTGTATGGTGTGGAATTATGTCAGTTAAACAGGATTATAATAAAATGTTATTGTACACATACTGCTAAGTCTATGTCTCTTCTTATAGCTGCATACATATGAAATAAAAGTGTATACACATGAATATACACCTTCTTACATACATAGAAATAATGTATAAAGATATGTAGACATAGGGAAATGGGGAGAGAACAGCATTCCAGGAAGAGACCACTGTCTGTGAACTCTCATGGTGGGAGTGAACACAGCATATACTAAAAACTGATGTGAGAAGAGACCAGAAAATGAGGGACAAAATGTTAAGCGACTCACTGATTGCATCATCTAGTAGCCACAGAACCTAAAACTCATATGTATCTGAACACAGCTGGGTTGTTTTTCCCAGTCACACCACACTGTGCCTACACTTCAGATTTGCATGGCAAATAGTGGGCTTAAGTGGCATTTTTTACTGCTCATTTATTTATACAACTTTGGTTTGTCCCACAGGCACAGGCTGAAGCTTGTCTTTGGATCCATACCTCGTCCCATGATATGCCAATTTGGTTTAATCACTTGGTTTAACAAGCTTTTCTGAATGTATAACCACGCAGAAGCCTGTGATTGGTAGGATGTTCAACCCTACACAATGTATCTGATCTAAATTGTTAGAGCTTTCTGAGCTTATAGATTTGTCCCAAAGGTGTGTGTTTTTTACAATAAATGAATGAGTATTGAATACTCAAGGTATGGTCCAATAATACCCTGTTGTATAGTCCCAATGACAACTGGCTGAATCAGTTAAGAACTTTTAGTGGATTTTCCATTTTTTATTTATTTATTTATTTTTCAACGTTTTTTATTTATTTTTGGGACAGAGAGAGACAGAGCATGAACGGGGGAGGGGCAGAGAGAGAGGGAGACACAGAATCGGAAACAGGCTCCAGGCTCCGAGCCATCAGCCCAGAGCCCGACGCGGGGCTCGAACTCACGGACCGCGAGATCGTGACCTGGCTGAAGTCGGATGCTTAACCGACTGCGCCACCCAGGCGCCCCTCCATTTTTTAAAAAAATGTTTTTAGTGTTTATTTATTTACTTTTGAGAGACAGAGAGGGAGCACAAGCAGGGGAGGGAGAGAGAGGGAGACACAGAATCAGGAACAGGCTCCAGGATCTGAGCTGTCAACACAAAGCCTGACATGGGGTTTGAACCTGGGAACCATGAGATCATGACCCCAGCTGAAGTCAGACGCTTAAACAACTGAACCACCCAGCTGCCCCTCTTCCATTTTCTAAACTATGCCTCCCCCTTTAAAAATATGGTTCTTAGGGGTGCCTGGGTGGCTCAGTCAGTTAAGCATCTGACTTTGGCTCAGGTCATGATCTCACAGCTTACGGGTTCGAGCCCATCGGGCTCTGTGCTGGCAGCTCAGAGCCTGGAGCCTGCTTCAGATTCTGTGTCTCTGTCTCTCTGCCCCTTCCTGCTCACACTCTCTCTCTCTAAAAATATAAATAAACATTAAAAATTTGTTTAAATGATAAAAAAATTTAAACAAAATAAAAATATGGTTCTTAACATCTACCTTTTTCTGCAACTTCCTGACTCACACTTTGCTGCTTTTCAAAACTGGTGATATATCCATGAACATACTGGATAAAGAGAAGCAGACTCTCCAGGTTAATGTGAAAGCTGCGATGAATTTATAATCAGAGGACAAGAGTTGTTGTGTGATTCCCTTCTCATGCAACAGAAAACCAATTTACTTAATTGCCTGTGCTTAAGCGTAATGTCATCTTGTATGGCTTACTGTTTTATACTGATGGGAGAATATTAAGTTACTAATGGCGTAAGTCCATAAAAAAAATTCATAGGCCATGAACTAGCATGCTAAAAAAAGAACAGATTTGGCAGGCGGTAGAATTAATTTATGAAATGTCATGTTTTAGATACCTGACTCTTGTAAACAGATGATTTTATACCTGATGTAGGCCCTATCATTCAACTAAGAACAGGTAAATTACATTAAAACCGCAAATATTCTTAACTCCAAGCTCCTCTTACAGAAAGCAGTCATCTGGCTCAGTCTGAAGTGAGCACTTCCTCAAGAATGTTTGATGAATATTAAAATCAAATTACTTTGGGCTTTTAGTCTCTTGTTATTTCTTTAGCATTAGTGAAAATAGAGGACACTCTATGCAATAAAACACCATCAACAGTTTAAAATCCAGGTAAATCACAAACACCGTTATCTACACTAGACAGCAAAGGTAACTAATGTTTCAAATCTAAGAACTAAGGTTAGGACAAGAGCTGAGTTAGAAAAGAAGCTTTTTCCAGAATTGATAATGGGACTTTATGAAGGTAACATTCTAGTCTTTCCTCTTTTCCTTTGCCTTCCCTCAGGGAAAGGACGAGCCCTAGGCATGGAAGAGAGTTGCCTGAGAATACTGGCATACGCCTTTTCTTACTGCGACAGAAGAAATTTGTGACTTTTTTTTTTAAAAAAAAGGGTATTTAAAGTAATGGTGAAAGAAATGCTTGTAAGTTGTAGCCACTGGTGAAGTCCTCCCAGGCCTTGAATTGGTCAGAATAATTAGAGAGACCAGAACTTCTAAAATGGAATAAGCCAGGTAAGAGAAAATGGAAAAGGCAATGAAACTGCACATAACTGCGGCTGGTATCTAAACATCACCACTTTTTTATTTCTTGTAAGAAACCATCTGCAATGTTTACTAGGGCTGCTGTAACTAAGTGACACAAACTGGGCAGCTTTAAACAACAGAACTTTATTCCCTTTACAGTTCTTGAGGCCAAAAGTCTGAAGTCAAGCTCCCTTTCTAAAATCTCTAGGATAGGACCCTTCCTTGTCCCGTCTGAACTTCTGGAAGCTCTAGGCATTCCTTGGCCTATGGAAAGATAGCTTTAATTTCTGCCTGCATCTTCACATTGGCCCTTCCCCTCTGTGTCTGTGTCTTTTTTTTTTTTTTTTTCTAATTGTATTTATTTATTTTGAGAAAGACAGAGAGAGAGAGAGCGCGCAAGTGGGGGAGGGGTAGAGAGAGACACACATCGAATCTGAAACAGGCTCCAGGCTCTGAGCTGTCAGCACAGAGGCCCACGCCGGGCTTGAACTCACAAACCATGAGATCATGACTTGAGCTAAAGTCGGACACTTAACCGACTGAGTCACCCAAGAGCCCTGTGTCTGTGTCTTTACGTGGTGTTCTCCCTATGTTTGTGTCCAAACTTCCCTCTTAAATTTTGTTTTCATTGAGGTAGAGTTGACATACAATATAATATTAGTTTCAGGTGTACCACATAGTGATTCTCCAATTATATACATTACAAAATGCTCACAATAAGTGTAGTTAGCTTCTGTAACCATACAAAGTTATTATAATATTATTGACTCTATTCCCCTACACTGGATTTTTCATCCCCACGACTTACTTATTTTCTAATTTCAAGCTTGTACCTCTTTATCCCCTTCATCAAATCTTCTTCTTCTTATAAGGACATCAGTCATACTGGGCCCATATCAGGCCCATTCTACTCTGGTAGGACATCACTACAACTTAACTAAATGTATCTGCAACAGCCATAATTCAAATAAAGTCACCTTCTGAGGTACCGGTGTAAAGAAATATATTTTCTGCACCTCGTTTACTGTCAACTACCACACTCGTACTTAGAACACAGCACAACACTTCTGACATCGTGTGTGTGGGTTCTCCACACCAAGCAATCCTTGGACACAAGTTGATGCCTTATAATTCAGTTCTGAGGCTATCTGCCTGGAGTTGGCACTGGATCCCATGAGTTAAGAGCTGAGTCCCAGAGGACTGGCCACCATTTAGACACCAATCACAAGTCTCAGACAGTTACCTAATCTTCTGATCGACTAGCTGTAAATCGGGGTTCCCATGGCACTCTGCTTGGGTTCAATTATTTGCTAGTACAGCTCTCCAAACTCAGGGAAAGATTTATCTACATATATCTGTTTATTGTAAAGGATATATATGTAAGAAAGGGTGCAGATGAACAGCCAGATGAAGAGGTTCACAGGATGATGTTCAGGAGGGTCCTGAGTGCAGGATCTTCTGTCCCAGGGGATTTGAAGGGTGCCACCCTCCCGGCATGTAGATGTGTTTACCAAGCCAGAAACTTACAAAACTCCACACTTTTGGGATTTTTGTAGAAGCTTTATCACAGTAGGCCTGATCAATTATGAACTCAATCTCTAGCTCCTCTTCCCTTGTCAGAGGACGAGTGATAGAGCTAAAACTTGCAAGCTTCTAATCATGGTTTTTCTGGTGACCAGGCTTCATCCTCAAGCTGTTCAGCAGTTCACAAAGAGTCACCTCATTAGAACAGAAAACTTCCTATCACCCATGAAATTCCAAGGGTTTTAGGAGCTCTGTGGCAGGAACTAGGGGCAGTAACCAATATATTTTATTATTTCACAATTAGACTTCAGGACTTAATCTTTTCTGGGGGCTGGCAAACAACTGAAGTCATAACATTACCCTTTTAAGTTGCACACGGTACTAATGTGTTGTTACACCTGTCTGTATGTGTATCTACATTTAATAAAAAATAAAATCTTTGTCAAAAAATACAGCTGAGTTGTCCATCGTGTCATTTTTTTTTAATTCAAAGGACAAAACTTGAACTCTACTATATACCATTGACGTCTTAGTCAAACAGAATGAAGCTATCCCTGAGTCAAAATGAAGAGGCCTCCAAGGGCAACTGGCCTTGTGATTCTGGATTCACAGACATATGCCCAGCTGGAGGGGAGGGGGAGGATCTGCTCTTAGTTTGTGTGGCCCACCAAACACTGTGGTCACTTCTTTTTATTTTTTTAAAGTTTATTTATTTATTTTTTAGAGAGAGAGAGCAGGGCAGGTGCAGAGAGAGAGGGAGAGAGAAAATCCCAAGGAGGATGTCAGCACAGAGCCCGATGTAGGGCTCCAACTTGTGAACTGTGAGATCATGACCTTAGCCGAAATCAAGAGTCAGATGCTTAACCACCCGAGCCACCTAGGCACCCCAGCACTGAGTCACTTCTTAACAGTTCTCCTCAAAGTATCAGTTCTTCCTTGAAATCTGTAATTATTTCTGAGATAGAACCATCACAAATGAGGAGAAAGAGTGGAACGTAAGAAAAAATTTGTGTTTTGGGCACATACAGATTTAGGCTTGAATCTAGGTTCCATAGTGTCTAGCACAGTGACCCCAGGCAAGTTAATAAGCTTTTCAAATCCTTAGTGTGTGCATCTGTGAAATGAAAATCCTCACTGCTAATGCCCAGAGTGATTTCAAGGATCAACGTGGATAAAGCTCCTGGCTTGATACAAAGGAGGCACTGAGTAAATGTGACTTGGTTCAACTTCATAATATATATGGCAAGTTGAAAGTCAACACCTTATAAGAAAACTTTCTTCTTCCATAGGGTGCTAGTGACCAAATTTTCATGGTGATATGTATAATTAAGTATTTAATATAAATACAACAAATATCACTTTTAATTAAAATTATAATTCACAGGTAGAAGTCACTGTGTTTGCTTTCTGGTAACTACAATAATAAAATTAGATCACAACAGAACTGGGAATGAAGATTTACTCACAGTGCAAACATTCTCAAGCATCACATATGTGCCAGGTGTTCTTTTAGGGACGATGGGACACAGCCACAGGTGATAGAAACAGCAGGAAGGAAGTGGCACAACTTACCCCACCAACTTTCTCAAAGTGAGATCCATCTTTCTTAAAATCTGTGAGGGCTCCATTGAAATACCAGGTAAACATGATGTCTAGCAAGGGATCATGTTGCACTTGGCAGGGCAAAATGACACTTTCGCCAACAGAGACATCCATGTTGGATGGTGCCAAAGTTATTCTCGTTGGTTCTGTTAAGGGAACAATAAAGTTTTAAATAAAATTGTAGTGTTTTTATTTTGATGAAAGCATTTTCTTTTTTTAATTTTTTTTTTTCCCAACATTTATTTATTTTTAGGACAGAGAGAGACAGAGCATGAACGGGGGAGGGGCAGAGAGAGAGGGAGACACAGAATCGGAAACAGGCTCCAGGCTCCGAGCCATCAGCCCAGAGCCCAACGCGGGGCTTGAACTCACGGACCGCGAGATCGTGACCTGGCTGAAGTCGGACGCTCAACCGACTGCGCCACCCAGGCGCCCCTGATGAAAGCATTTTCACAAGCTGATTTCTAACCTAACATGTAGTGTGCATAATTGAAAGTCTTCAACATTAATATAGACATTTTTATGCAGATTTGTAATGTATTTCTTTGGATCTACAAATTCTTGTTAAAAGAATTAGGAAATTTGAATTTATAGGATACATCAGTTTAAAAATTAAAGTCACCTGTAAACAAGGTTCTAATACTACTACAAAATCAATTTTAACTTAGTTTTACTGCTTTGTGAAATACAGGGGTAGAAAGAGAAACCACTGAATTTTCACTAACTTTGAATGACTCAAATGCATTACTACCAAAATTTAAATACACTCAAACATTTGAAAGGCCACACAAAAGACATCCAGAACAGGTACTGTAAGAGGGATACTAAGTTAAAATGCTAATTAAATGCCTGTTTTTCCCTAAATGTCCACATGTGCATTTCTTTCTTCCTATCATTAACACAGCCCTTCCAGCTGTTCTGAATTAAACTTCTTTTGACCCCACTTTTCCATTGCTACTCATTTGTTGACTCCATATTGCAGCAAAAGTCCTCCAAAGAATCATTTATGTATACTGTCTACAATACCTCTAGTAAATTCTCTCTCTAATCCACTCTTGTTAGGCTGTGGCTTCCCGCAACTTATTTGCTTTTAAGGTTCCCAGGAATCACCCTGTTGCAAACCAGTGGCACATTTTCCAATTTCATGTACTTAATTGATGTTTCAGCAGTATTTGCTCCCTTTCATCACCGTCTTCCTGTCAGTTCACTTTCTTTGCTTGGTTTCTGGAATGCGAAACCCTCTTTGTTTTCTAGTACTGTGCTGGTCACTGCTTTGTGGTCCCTCTCCTTTTCCTACATCTGGTAATGTTAGATTGCCTCAAGCTCAATCCTTGGTCTTCTTCTTTTGTCTTCACTCACTCTTGGTGATTTTTTATCTAGACTTCTCTTTTCAAGTACTTATCTGTATGCGAACAACTCCCAAATGTGTGTTTCTATCCTCTATCTGATCTCTCCTTCGAATTCAGGCACAGCCAAATGCTAATGCTTTGGCTAAGGAAATGTAAGATGGAGCTATGTGTGGCACTGACAGGCAGAAGCCTGGAAAAAAGTAAGAGGCCATCTGAAACGTAGTCTTTCCTCTTCCACTGTGATGGGCGATGTGCAAGAGAATGGAGGCACCAGGACGCTTTATTCCTTAATGTAGACAGCATAGCTGACCCACCATGGACGGTGACATAAGCAAAAAGTATTAGCTTATGCTAATATTGTTGTTAATGGCAGAATACTGTGGTCTGCTTTCCACAAACAGAGCCTGGTGAACATTTCACATTTACCACATCCAAACCGAACTCCTGATCTGCCTCCTCCCCAAAGTGTGCAATCCTCAGCCTTTTCAATCTCAGTTGTTATGATGGTCATTCCTTCTGATATTTGCCAAACGCCCTGCAACCATCCTTGTCTCCTTTCTTTCTCTTGGGCCTCATTGGTCAGTAACTCCTGTTGACTCTGCAAGCCCAGTATTTGCAGAATCTGATTCTTTTCCATCAACTCCTCTGTTGTCACTTTCACTTGAGTCATTATTGCTTCCTGACTGGTTTGCAGCCATGGTCTTCTGAGATCTCTCCAACTTCTACTCTTGATTCCCCACAGTCTGTTCTCATCAGAGTAGCTACATCAAAAGTTTAAAAATATATTTTACATCATGCCACTTTCTGCCGATTTGCACCAGCCTCTATTTTTCACTTCTACTAAAAGCCAAAGTCCTCACAAGGTCTACAAAGTTCTTCCACGATTTTCTCCCAAAGAATCTATTAGTTAACTCCTCTGTGTCGACAAAATCTCTGTCTAAATCTCTCTTTCTCACTGGGCGTACTCCAATCACCATCTTTCTGCTCCAGCTGACCTCTCCCACACACTACTCTGTATTTTCTCAATTGTTTGCATTTTTTTCCCTTGGATAATTCCCTCATTTTTTATTCTACTGTGTATTTTCTTTCTACCTCCGCTAGAAGGTAAAATTCATGAAGGCAGAATCTTTATCAGTTTATTTACCAACATAAGTCAAGCACCGGACACACAGCAGGTACTCATTTTTTTTTTCTCAAATAAATAAACAACATATATGTGCAACTGTAAATGACTCTCATTGATGGTAAGGATTGTTTCATGGACCTCAAAAAATCCAGAAAATATCAATGATATTGTACAAGAGTACATTCAAAAGATCTGACATAACAGAATAGCATAAAATTAGGTCATCAGCATATGCTATTTGTAATTCTTTTGCCTATCGTACTTGCACATAACTGATATGTTCCCCGGTGCGTACTATGGTATGTAAAGAAATAATAAGAATTGTTCTCTTTACTTCCACCTGTTAAAAATAACAGTGCAAACACAGGTTCTATCTTCATAGTGCACTGCATAGTATAAATAATCTGGTTTTTTCTTTGCTCTTAATAACATACCATACAGCCCATCTCTACAGAAAGCAATCTTTGGGAAATGTACCTACCAGTAACAATCAAGCGCGTTGTGCCATTTGCTTTCCCAAACTGGTTTTCTGCTATGCAGGTATAAGTTCCAACGTCAGCTTTAGTCACATTGACTATTTGAAGTCCTCCATCTTTTAAAAAAGAAATTCTAAAGAAAATACAAATTAGACAAATAAGTGTATATTAGTCATTTTTCCCCAAATAGCAATTTTTATAAAAGTATTGCCTTAAGCTAGTATTTTTATTTATTTTTTATTTATTTTAATGTTTATTTTCAGAGAGACAGAGACAGCGCGAGTGGGAGAGGGGCAGAGAGAGAGGGAGACAGAGAACCCCAAGCAGGCTCTGCACTGCGGTCAGAGCCCAAGGCTGGGTTCGAACCAACGAAACTGCGAGATCATGACCTGGGCCAAAACCAAGAGTCGGATGCTTAACCGACTGAGCCACCCAGGCGCCCCTTAAGCTAGTATTTTTAAGTCCAGTCCTTAGCCTTCTTGGAAATAAAGAAAAGTTATACACATACACACATGTGCACACACATGCACAAAGAGCTGAGTAAGAAAAGATGCTCTACCAATTGGAAATTTTCTTGATATTTTTTATGCAGCCCTACTTAGCAGCATTACTTAACATTTCACTTACTTTCAGGGATGCCTTTATCAAATAAGTGTGAAATGTTTTCTAAAAATATATGGTGTGGTAGATTGCTCATGATGGGTTAGCCTTGTAAGTTTGTAGAAAATAGAAAATAGAGAGGACACTAACTCGCTTAACTTTAAAACAGTTCATGAGAAAGGAGAAACTCTCTTTCCTTTACATAATGAACTTGGGAGAGTCACATTTGACTCCATATAAACTCAAATTTTACAAAATCACACGTTCATGGTCACCTGTGAGCTACTGCAAAGAATCTGGGCAATACAAATGAACATTACATTAGAGTTTCTGAGCATATGCTTAAGATACTTAAGGCTTTTGCATCTAACTAATTCATTAAGGAAATACAAATGAGTGCCTTACACGTGCTAGGCATTATGAGACTCTCTGGGATTATAGTGTGAGCAAGAAAGAAAGTCTCCACCTTCACGGAAATAAGTCTAATGAGCAGCTTAGACAATAAATAAGTAAGTGAGAGAAGTTCAGATATTTGGGAAATACTCTGAAGGAGACAAACAGGATGACACAATAAAGAGTCAGAGCTATAAAGAATGTTCCCTTGATAGGGTGCTTCAGAAATGCCTCTGACAAGAGGTATCATTTGGAATAAGAATAAAGAATGAGAAAGGGTCTATCCGTCATTAGTCAGATCCATGAATCTTTACTGCCTATCTTGTCGACCTATAATTATTTTCCTTTCTTTGAATTCCTAAAATCTTCACTACCCATATCATTCATTTAACACTTAGGATGCCTTTTATCTTGTATGGTTCATATCTTTGGTATCTGAGTGTCATATCAATCTAAAGAGAGGGTAAATTTCTTAAAAAGGTTTCCAACCCCAAGTCAGCATGACATGATATAGTAAACCATGGTCAATAAGTGTTTGCAACCTTTAGGCTATACAGTAGATACAAAAGGACGCTGAGGACCTCAGACTATGATGGGATGATCTCAACTCAATTTCTGGATATTATCCTGTTTGAGAGAAGATATTGAGGCAAGTGTCAGAAGTGTGGATAGTCCGAGTTTATGTATCAAAAATATACAAGATATATCTTTTACATTACATAGGACTATTTTTCATGTCTTTTATATTACATATACATGTACATTCCTTTGATGGCCTGTCATTCACATTCACTCAAATCCTAGTTCCATTTTCTTGAGTGAGAAAGTGGTGGAATCAGAGGCAGCACACACAGACCTGCTCATGATTCTAGGCAGAGTATCCATGAATGTTTGTTGTTCAGGTGATTTGTTGTTTGTTTGTATGTCAAGAAATGTTTGAAACAAAAGGGTTTGAGAACAATGCCCTAGAAAGCTAATCAGGGAACACAGAACATTGTATTTTAATTTGAGGAGCAAAGCAGAAAGGTTAAAAATGCCAAGAACTTTCCTAGGTAGCTGGGACAAAGGTGCTTTATCTGATTTCCTTCATGGAACCCTCACCACTTTACTGGGTATGAAATGCAGGCTGATCACTTTTCTCAAAGAGATGATCGAAGAAAAATCACTTTATACCTTAGCATATCAGAGAACAAAGATTTTCTTAGACAGTGTGCAATAATAATTGAAAGAGGAGACTCTGCAGAGGGGCACAAGCAAATAAAACACTTAGGATATGGAGAATGTTTTCATAAACATAGGGAGTAAATGGAAACAAATGTGAATCTGATCATGTAATTCTGCTATAACCCTCATCCCTGGCTTAGACCGCTTCTCTGGCATTACACTGCCCATAGGAGAAAAATTACACCCTGAGCCCAATACCTATTTTTCATTGGGACCCCACCTCTAACTTTGGAAGGCCTTGTGAATTCTACCCCTTGTTTGCTTTTCTCCAGTCACAAATACCTTCTTTTAAATGCTTTTATGCTTCTTATTATCTTGGGACCTTTATGCACACTATTTCCTATGTGTAGTTAATGTGTACTTATCCTTCAGATTTTGGCCACTTTCCTGAACATTGGGTCAGATTAGGTGTTCCTGTAAATGATGATAGATCTCCTGTGCCTTTTTTACAGCATCTGACAACTGGCCAATTACATATTTGTGTGCGTCCTTGACTAATTTCTTCCCCTAGTAAGCTCAGAAACTGTAAGCTCTCTGGAGGTAGGAAGAGTGTCTAGACAGTGTCTGAGTTACTCACTGTTAAACTCCTAGAGCCTCGAACCATTTATGCCATGGACTAAACGTTCAAAATTAATACCTGTTGAATGAACAAATGACTGTGCGTTTAGAGAGTCACTACAGAAGAACTTGGATTAGTGAAGGCAGGTTGCAGAGCAGTGAAGACGTTGTAAATTTCAAGGAAACAAATTCAGAAAGTGTTTCAACTATTACACACATACACATATATTATACACATATATATGTGTGTATACACGCACACACACACACACACATATATGCACATGTATATGCATACAGTTTACCCTTGAACAACATGGGTTTCAACTGTGTGGATCTATTTATTTGCAGATTTTTTTCAATACAGTATAGTACTGTAAATGTATTTTCTCTTCCTTATGATTTTGTTTTTAATTTTGGAGAGAGAGAAAGCATGATTGGGGGAGAGAAGCAGAGGGAGAGAGAGAGAGACAGAGAATCTCAAGCAGGCCCCACACTTGGAACAGAGCCCAGTGCGGAAGTTGATCCCATGACCCTGGGATCATGATCTGAGCTAAAATCAAGAGTCGGATTCTCAACTGACTAAGTGACCCAGATACCCCTCTTCCTTACAATTTTCATAATAATACTTTCTTTTCTATAGCTTACTTTATTATAATACAGTAAATAATACATATAATATATAAAATATGTGTTGTGTAAGTTATTGGTAAAAGTTATTAAGACAATAGCAGGCTCTTAGTTATGTTTTTGGGGAATCCAAAGTTACACTGGATTTTCCACTTTGCATGGGGTTGGTGCCCTTAACTCCCAAGTTGTTCAAGGGCCAACTGTGTAAATATATAAGCAAAACAGAGAAAGATGAGACAATAGAAGGCAGGATGAGAGAATTTAGAAATTCATAGGATAAGAGGACTACAAATGTACTTTTACTATGAAGGAAGAAATTAATCAAGAGGGAGGGATGAAAGTAAAGTGGGGGAGAAAGGGAAGGAGGAAGGAAAAGAAAGACAGTGAGACTCAAGTACTTGAGAAAAGTCTCAGACTGAGTACAAACAAGTGCAATGCTCCCGATCCACGATGATTGCTAATCCTATGTGTAAAACTTTTTGGCCATGACCCTCAAAGAGAATAGGATGTGACCTAGAGCACTGCTCAATAAATTTTACCTACCGTTGCTATCAAAAAAAAATTTTTCCAGCTTTGCTGGAGATGTTAATATGTAAAGACAGCAAGCTAGAAGATGATATCAGAAGGTCTTAAAGACATTTAAATAGTGGGGCAACTTCATCTGCCCTGAGTTAGAGGGTGGAGGTAGAACTGGAAGCTCCAGGAAGCTGGGCAATTGACCACTTCCAAGATTAGCAAGCATGAAACCAAAGTAAAAAAGGTCTCTGGTTGACTGAACAAATACCCAGCTTCAGCTTCGACCTTCTGATTTGGGTATCACACAATGGAGACAAGCCATTTCAGTACCTTCACATGCTATGAATTAGTGTAACAGCTAAACTTCCAATACAATATAGAACCATTAGGGATATTGGAAGAATCCCAAAACCTGTAGTGTGTAAGTTTTAATAGCTGTAAATGAACAATCCTATCCTCGTGACTATGCTGAGATGAGGAGCCATTTCAAAAGCAAGGCTAACAACTCAGGAATCACATGGACTCCAAAACAAACATATTGACTCTCAAAGAATGCAAACTCTGTACATTGTAAAATTTTGAGCTAATTGGGTATTTTCTTCCTAAATTGGTTCTTCCAGTAAGATCCAAGAGGCCCACAGGGCATCTCACACAACATAAAAATAAACAATATTCAGTAAATGGATGGAGTAATTGTTTCTCAAAAGAAAACCTTCAATAACCCAAGCTTCCCTACAGAGATCCAAAGTGAAAATTTTATACCACTTCAGTATAAATGAAATTGCTTTCTAAGCTTTCTGGGAGCATGTTTTGCTGCAAACGGATAGAGCTGAAAATGTAGATAACAATGAGTAACTCTAAGTCTTGGCACAAAAAGTTAAACAGAGATTTATGAGATTAACATTAAGAAATGGGGTACTCCAGTTTCCTTTGAAAAATGCAGACTTTAAATCACTGTGGCATTTTAACTCCTTTGATCAGTTTTGCAATATACCTTTATATATCCCATTTTATTACTCTTTCCTTTTGTAATAAAAGAGGTTAATTATTTCACTTAACTTTGTGCAGTCTATGGTTAGTTTGGGATAAGTACACTTAATTGCTCTCAGCTGCTCTAATGGTCCATTCTGTAATGCAGTGATGGCATTGAATTTGACTGTTAAGCAACACTGTTTGTTCAGAAAGTTGACTGTTATCTAGGCAACACTCACCTCTACTTTATGAAGATATATAATCATCCATAATAACACAGTGTGTTTCAGAATGCAGAAAGTGTGGTATATCATGCATACAAGGCAGGATTTCTGAATACATTGTTGTACCTTTGCCTGTGTTCTGAATATTACGGTAATTTATTCAACTTGAATTTTAACAAACATGCTGCAACTCTACATTTTCTCAGGAAACACATCTCAGTGGAGATGAAATCACATGAGATCGTAATGATTAAACTAGCTGTACAGAAAATAACAAACCTATTTTGGACTTCACTGTTCGAGTACATATTCAAAAAGATGGATGCTTACAATTAGCCATAAGAGAAAAGTACTCACAATGCATATATTACAGGATAAATAATGACAGTTAAGAAAAACAAGTATAAATTGATGAAAATGCATGAGAAAATAAGTGTCGGTGTAAAAGAGCACCGAGCGTAATGTTCTCATTTCCAGCTCCCTCTCAGCCCCAAATGCTTGGTGAAATAACTTCTGCCCCCTGAGTTCAAAGATAACGTACACACACTATTTAGGAAAATAATATTAGAATTTTCATTCTTTTAGCTGTGCCATTTTGGGCTTTCGTCTTATAAATTCAACAGTGTTAGGTTAGTGATTTATTGGTTGGCACATCTCCAAGGAAAAGAGAGGCAGAGCGGAGAAGATTCGGCAGTTAATTATCCTATTTTTGAACAAGCAGTAGGCTAATAATATGCGGCGTTGTTATTTTGTTGGACACACACATTACATGGAACAGGCACCCAAGGTCCTAGAGAAATGTCCTTTTTTCATATCAATGAACATTGCTTCATATCCATAAGAAGAGAATCGATTATACAGGAGCATAATTATTACTTTTATAAAACCTTTCCAAAACCACGTCTATCATGACAAATACATCTAGGGCTAAATTTTTGTTATAACAGTGATGCAATAGGTTTTCTTCTAAAATGGAATCAAGCCAAAAGAACAATAGGCCCCTAAAAGGGGATTTCCACTTCAAATTGTTATATAGAAATACTCATCTAAGTAATTCATGGGCTAGAGGTAATTCCTTTGAAACATTCAAATCCTTATCAATGAAGTGTATGCAAAAACGATAAATATTTAGATGTATGAGGGAGTAAAACAAGGCAAATAAACAACTGTCCTCCGATGGCTCACGTATTTAAAAGAAAGTCTCAAAGGGAATACTTATTAAGGCTCAAAGGGTAGCCATACTTGACACTATTCTCCCTTGCGTGAGACAGAGATTCATAAGTGAAATCAAGGACAATCAAAATGTCAGCTGTCTGGCTTATACTCCACATAAAGCTGATGAAAATTGCTTAAGTGAGTAGCATGGTTTCCTGATATTTCATCCCAGAATTAGACAGACCTAAGCACCTTGGCACAGGTGGACAACCCCAGGCCCTCCCTGTAAGCACAAGCTCCCTAACCGCACGGCAAAGAGAACAGCAAAATATATGCGTTCTCTGTAGGCAGGCAGACACCAAAGAGAAAGGAGGGGGCTGAGTTTTAATGTCAATGTTTTCCACTCAGTTCAAGAGTCAGACACTTTCTGTGGGGAGGGGTCGAAAAGTGATCCAAGTGTTACTTGCTTGGGTGCTCTTCTTCTCAGAGTTTAGCCTCTCTGGAAAGGAGTTCACCCCCATCAAGAATACTAACATGCAAGACACGTTATGTGCAAAAGGAAAATCCAGCGACTCAAAGGATATGGAAGATGCCGGATATTTTTGGCTATCCAGAAGTGATTCCCCTTTCTTTGGTAAATGACATGGATCTTCCTTTGGGGAATTCATTTCACCTCTTCTATGCAGTCTTGGTGGGGATATGACTCAATAGATACATGACACAAATAGAGTTTCCCAAACTTTGTTGTATCCCAGTCACCTTGAGGACTCCTTAAAATACAGGTTGCTGGATCCACCACCACATTAGATCTGGGATAGGGCCCAAATATTTACATTTCTAACAAGTTCCCAGGTGATTTCTGGTGTGGCTGATATGGGAACCACACTTTCAGTAACAGTATTCTAAGCTATGTCCATTGGATTCTCCCTCCTTCAACTTTAATTCGGGACACAAAGACAAAAATGATGGTTCATTCCTTCCAGCCCTTGCTCTGAGAAGATGATACAATTCCTTCTGCCGGGATTTCTGGAGCCACCCAGTTTTCTGTCCATCCTTGAGTCAGTTTCTGCAACTTATCTAATAATTCTGAGTAATATCCTTAAAATACTCCTCAGCTATAGTTCCCAAATCCCTAAAGGATATATAAGCAAGTACAAGTTGGTGCCATGCACATAATATTTTTTCAATATATATTTGTTGTCTTAACCAATATGAAGGGTTCAGAGACAATCTTCTATAAAGAGAGGACAAAGTTTTATCACAAATCAGGAGTGGCCTCCGAAACACCTGCTGTGATATCGTGCTCTTGCAACATAGAATGGTTTTGGCCCCACTATTCCAAATCCAAGGCCATCTTCTATTTTAGATACCCATCAATATATAAGTGGTCATTTACTTTTGCAGTGTGACTAACCTTGCTGAGATACAGAGTTCTTTGACTATCTGAAAAGTCTGGAGGACTCTACGCAGGACAAATACACATGCATACAAAACAATTACAACAGATGTGATAAAATTCAAGACGAATCATCTAAGGTTCTGTGGACACCACGTTGGCAGCTCCTGTTAGCAATTCAACTCATCTAATGATAATAAGATTGTGTTTGAAACCTCTCTGTCTTGGATGCTTCAGTTTTAGCCTTTTTAGATGCACCTTATCAAGATTTTCCTTCATGATGACTGTGTACATTTGGTGATTAGCTCCTTAAAAACTATCTTGCACAAAAATGGGGGGGTAATATAGACACGGAGAACTGGTGGTTGCCAGAGGGGAGGGCTTTCGGCGATGGGAACAAGGGATGGAGAGGAATGGGAGGTACACGCTTCAGTTATGGAATGCATAAGTCATGGGGATGAAAGGCACAGCATGGGGAACAGTCAATGGTATTGTTATAGTATTGTATGGTGACAGATGGTAGCTACCCCTTTGGTGAGCATAGCCTAACATATAGACTTTTGGAATCACTATGTTGGACACCTGAAATGAATGTAACATTGTATGCCAACTATACCTCACTTATTTTTTATTTAAAAAAAAATTAATGTTTATTTATTTTTGAGTGAGGGATGGAGGGAGGGAGAGAGAGAGCAAGCAAGTGCCAGGGAGGGGCAGAGAGAGAGAAGGGGAGACACAGAACCCAAAGTAGGCTCCGGGGTCTGAGCTGTCAGCACAGAGCCCAATGTGGGGCTCGAACGCACAGACCATGAGATCATGACCTGAGCTGCAGTCAGACTCTTAACTGACTGAGCCACCCAGGTGCCCCTCAATGAAGCCTCACTTAAAAAAAAAAAAAAACAGTAATGTTGCATAGCTCAAGAATGTACAGTTATCAGGCCACACATTCATCCATAACCTGGGGTGGGTCCCAAACTGTTTTCTGAGAAAAATCTCAATCCTAATAATCTGTATTTTCTTGTCCTTCCACCATGCAGAGGTGTGATCATTGTCTATCACGCAGGTTCTGCTAAGCCACCACACCTTCAGTAAGATGATATAAACTTTAATACTAGTATAATTAACTCTTTAAGCACTGACTCTTCATTTTCATAGCAGCCCTTTCTGTGTACTCTAGGTTCTTGGCACTGAACATAACCTTGAAACAATTTCTCTTCCAAGCTTACTAAAAGCATACATGTGAGAAATAATATTCATGGAAAATTAGGAGAAATGTGGTCTATCTCTTTCTCAAGAACCTTGAGTCTTAATACTCAAAGTTACCCTTTGGATTGCGAAGAAAAAGGAAAAAAAATCTTTATTACTCATTGAGAAGTCACTTTCTTTTATTTTAAGAATGTTGACTGTTAGTACTACATTCCTCAATGTTCTCTTCATGACAACCCATTGGATTCAGATATACACATTGTATATTTCCTCCTAGGAAGAGTAGTGTATCTCCTTATTAAATGGTTTTGCTTCACCATTTGTGGACATCCTGAATTATATAATTGGCAGTATTTCTCTCTGTTCCTTTGTTAGCAGAAATCTCTGAGCCAAAATTGTACATCTAAACAAAGTGAATAGATCTGTTGGCAAACATTTTGTAAACTTACTCAGATACTCACTCAACAAGTACTTACTGAACATGTACTATGGACCATGCTCTGTAATAAGCAATAAGGATTCACTGGTAAGAATTCAGGCTGTCCTAATATAACTTACATTCTAGACAAATGGAATGCTGGCATTTTTTTTCTCCTCAATTTCTTCTCCTCAGTGTTCACTTTGTGTGTACATTTGATAAACTGTCTCAAGTTCTTTTAAGGATGAAATATGCTATATGTAAATGAAATAAACTAGAATATAGAACATCAAGCTATTAAAATGAGGCTTGAGTAATAAAGAAATAATAAATATAGAGAGGTGAAAATATTTTAAGCACCTAGAAAAACATGTTATTTATATCAAGTTTTAAAATACTACCATTTTCCCAATTAAGTAAATTAACAAATACCATGGAAAATTAAGTGCCTAATAAAATCTTAAAGGTAAAGTTAAACATGTCTCTTTCTTCAGTATTTGAATGTAAAAGGCCGGGAAATAATTTTTTCCCAAACAAGATAGACTTATACATTCAACCTCAATTAAAGATTTTTTTTTCAGGATGGCATACTCACAAAGGGTCAAATGCTTTCATCTTCCCACAGAAATGGCTCTAGCAATGAAATCTTCATTAAGATAGAATTTAAAAATATCACAAATAAAATCAGGGAGTGGAAAACAGGTTAAAGTGCAAATTGAATTGTTTTTAAGTTTGTTGGGCACTAGGAAATTAAACTCAGTGCACCAACTCATTAGAACTTATACAACAGATCATAAATTATGAATAACTCCTTCTAGCATTGAAATGTGGGAGGTGGCAACCATCACCTCTGAAACACGTTTATTCTTTTTTATGGAAGTGGAATGGTACCTCACCTAATCAACCATCCATCCACCCATCTATCTACCCATAATTCTGTTAAGGGTTCAGCGAGGAGGAAGAATTAAAATATGGAACCTTTCTTATTTTCAGTAGGAAGACTCAAGTAACCTTCTATGTAAAAAAAAAACAAAACAATTTTATGTATTTGTAAGACATTGTGGTACACTAAATAAGAAAATTATAGGTATTTTTATGAAATGGAAGCTACTCAATAAAGAATGAAATTCACTTCGATAAATATTTTTTGAGGACTTACGATGCTCTAAGTGTTTTGGAAAATAAGACTAAGAACTAGCCCCTACCCTTTGAAAATTTACAGTCTAATGGCTGACGGGGAATACATATAACTCATGCACAACTAACTGTAAAATGTGATCATCTGGCATGAAATTTTTTATATCTAATGAATAAATTCATCCAACTCCATTGTCAAAATACATAGTCTCTTCTTTTCTCCATTTCATTTACTGTTATCCTAAATCAAGCCTCCAGTAAATCCTGTCCTGCCAACTACAACTGCTTCCTAAGCAGATTTTTTGCTCCCCTCCTTTCTTTCATTAATCCACCTTACACACGTCAGCCAGAGTTATCTTTTAACCAGATCATGTCACATCCCTGCATACAGACCTCCAATAACTTCGGGGCACCTGGGTGGCTCTGTTGGTTAAGCATCCAACTCTTGATTTCAACTCAGGTCAAGATCTCAAGGGTTTGTGGGTTCAAACTCTGTGATGGACTCTGTGCTGATAGCAGGGAGCCTGCCTAAGGTTCTGACTCTCTCTCTTTCTCTCTCTGCCCCTTCCCCATTCACTTCCCCTACTTGCTCACACATGTGCTCTCTCTCTCAAAAATAAATAAACATTAAAAAAAAAGACCTCGAATGACTTCTTACTCTATTTAAAATAAAATCCAACATTTTTATCATGGTCTTTAAGGCTCTCATCTCTGAGACTTCATATTTTATTTATTTGTTTATTTTATTGTCTTTCTGAGACTTCATATTTTATTACTCTCCTGATTTACACATGACACCTCAGAGACACTGGCTTTCATCAATCTCATTCCCATCTCTAAGCCTTTGCCCTTTTGGGGTGTCTTCCCAGAAGGCACTTGTCCCAATTCTTGGCATGATCCTTTGCTTCTTACCATTTAGTTATCTGCCCCAAAGTTACTTCCTTAATGACCCCTTTTCTTTTTTTTCTTTTCTTTTCTTTTCTCTTTTCTCTTCTTTCCTTTCCTTATCTTTAAAAAAATTTTTTTTTAACATTTGTCCATTTTTGAAAGACAGAGAAAGGCAGAGCATGAGCGGGGAGGGGGCAGAGAGAGGGAGACACAGAATCTGAAACAGGCTCCAGGCTCTGAGCCATCAGCACAGAGCCCGACACAGGGCTTGAACTCACGAACTGCGAGATCCTGACCTGAGCCAAAGTCAGATGCTCAACCGACTGAGCCACCCAGGCGCCCCTGATGCTTTTTCTTTAACAACTCTATAAAATCATGTATTTTTTTCATTATGGCTAAAAAAATTATCTTTTTAACTTCTATGTATTCTGCCTCTCTCTTCTGGAATCTCTATGAGGTCTTTTCAGTTTATCTGCATTCTGTATTTCCCTTCTGCAAGTCCCATGAGGAAAGAACTGTGGCTGCCTTGTTCGCGTGGTTTCCTCAAAGCCCAGGGCAATGCATGGCATGATGTAGGTGTGCCAGAATGCACTTCCCAAAGGTGGCCACAGTTAGATTTTGCATCCCACATGCTCCCCTAGAATCTTGCTACTGTCTCATCAAGCGGTAGAGTCTAATTCCCCTCCCTGTGAATCTAGTTAGCTTGGTGATTCCCTTATAACCAGTGGAATGCTAGAAAAGTGAGGCGTTGTGTTTTCTGAGCCTAGGTGACTCATCTTCCATCTTGCTACCTTGAATATTCACTCTTGAACCCATCAGCTTCTTGTAAGCATTTCAACTCCCCAAAGCCACCATGTTGTAAGGAAGCCCAAACTAGTCCACGTAGAGATATCACATGGAAGGGCCTTGGGGCTGCCAAAGAGACCACAGTGCATAGATAGCTCCCCATTCTTCTGGCTCCTGACTGCAATAATGGGAGACACCCTGAGAGAACACTTAGTCAAGCCTAGCCAAGCCTTTTTCCAATTTCTGACCCATACAACAATGAAATCGAACAAAGTGACTGTTATTTTCCACCATTAACTTTCAGAGTGATTTGTTATGCAACAATAGTTAATGGGAACAGTGGATGTTAAATATTTGATGAATAAATGAATCCTGAAATGAACAAACATGTATGAAGCAGAGTCTGAGGCTATAAAAATAGATAAGCAAAAGGCTCTCTGAGAATCCAGGTAAGATGGCTTTCTGCACAAATAGTTATAATATGCCCTGTTAGATGATACAGTTGGATAAAGAAACCACAAGGGTAACGCAGAAGAAAGAGAAATTAATCTTGCCTGTCCAGCTTGGGGGAAGGCTTCCCATTATGAGTAACAAAAAGCTGTACCTTGAGTGATAAGGAGGGGTTCTCTAGGTTGAGAAGAAAAGATATTCCAGACAGAGGAAATTGCAGGAGCAAAAGGCAGGATGAAATGAGAATTTTGTTTCTTTCTCCCTTCTTTTAAAAATTATCAAAAGGCAATGGTATGCAGCCCTGTCCTCTAACTTGATAGTCTTAAAAATTTTTTTAACGTTTATTTATTTTTGAGAGAAAGAGACAGAGCATGAGTGGGAGAGGGGCAGAGAGAGAGGGAGACAGAACTGGAAGCAGGCTCCAGGCTCTGAGCTTTCAGCACAGAGCCTGACGCAGGGTTCAAACTCATGAGCAGCGAGATCATGACCTGAGCTGAAGTCAGGTGCTTAACCAACTGAGCCACCCAGGCGCCCCTCTAACTTGATAGTCTTAAGAGTCAATATTCGTACTTTGAAAGAAAGCATCTGATTTTTCCTATCTTAAACATATTAGCAGAAAAAAATGCAAAAGTAGTACGTGATAATACATGTTTTTATAACAGCACTAATATTTTTATTTTTTCAATTTTCATTGAGAAGTGGGATATAGAACATTGACTGGGCTATTAGGCAAGTGAGTGTGGGATTTATGGGCTTGAGCAAGAAATGCCCTATGACCAAACAAATGTGGTTTGGGTGATGACACCCAGTAAATAAACATTTATGATGAGTATGGGTATGAATGAATTAATTTACCCACTTGTAACAAGCAACTGGCTTGAAGTGGATTCCAATGTCCAGCACATTCAAATTCATTAACCAGCTTTCTCCTACCAAAATCATGACACTGACAAAATATTTTAAAGTGGCCTTAACTTTTATAATTCTTAAAAATCAATCTGATTTTTTACATGGTCATCTGCAAAATTTAGCAGATATGATTTATAAAAACAGCAATTTCTTTAATAACATTTAGGTAAAATTTATTTGTTTAGGAAGTTTAGATAATGGAAAACTCAACTGAGTGTTGTAGAAAACAAATGTCTTTACTCACAATGTTTTTTTGATCTCCACACCCAACGTGGGGCACGAATTCATAACCCCAAGGTTAAGAGTTGCACTCTCTACCAGCTGAGCCAGCCAGGTGCCCCTGCTCACATTTCTTTTTAACCCAGTCTTATTACTCCTAAAGCATCTGAGCAACATGATAAAAAAAGTTAATATTAAAAACGACATCAACAGGTGCTTTTTCTGAGAGTATATATATATAGAAGCCACAGTAGGAGATGCTTCAAACATACTACCTTATTTTTATCTTTGTAACTAGAGTCCACTGAGATAAAGAAATGCAAGAGAAATGGAGCAGGGACAGAGTTGGAAATAATCTTTCCAAAGGAAACTTGGTCCTTTCTTTCTTTGTCAGGACAGGTCAGTATTTTTGTTCAACCTTTGCTAAGAGTATGTGCCAAGCAAAAGTCACCAAACATACTGCCTAACTTTGCAATAAGAATTTCTGCAAAAGGGGCACCTGGGTGGCTCAGGCGGTTAAGCATCCGACTTCGGCTCAGGTCACAATCTTGCGGTTCGTGAGTTCAAGCCCTGCATTGGGCTCTGTGCTAACAGCCTGGAGCTTGGAACCTGCTTCAGATTCTGTGTCTCCCTCTCTCTCTCGGCCCTTCCCCAATTTACACTTTGTCTCTCTCTCTCTCTCTCTCTCTCTCAAAAAATAAATAAACATTAAAAAATTAAAAAAAAGAATTTCTGGCACAAATAAAGAAACAAGACTCAGAAATTAAATAACCTGTCTAGCTCCACCTAGGTCTTAAGTGAAAGGGCCAAAATCTGACACACGCCTTTCTGATTCTGATGCTTTGCTCTTTCCATGTGTTAAAATTAAATCAAGAAACAAATTAAACATAGATTTACCTTCATCCGACACAGTGAATAATGTGTACAGTACTTAGTATGCTGCATGCCCATTAGGCATAAATAATTGATGTAAATACTAATACAAGTACACATTCGGAAACTTAGATGTCCATGGTTAATGGGAGAAGCTCTGTGGGCATGTACTGGTGGTTGGCAGGTGGGATGCAGCAGAGAGGAAGTGATTAGGATGGCTTCCTAAGAGCCCATCCAAAACCAAAAATCTGGATTCCATTAATTCTTCTCTTAACTTCACTGTTAGATAATAGCTTAATCTTCTCATAGGGTATGGGACTTAAGGGGCAAATGTGCCCTTTCCTCTCTCTTAACAGCTGGAAGCATGAGAAAAATGGAGGTGTGGATTAGGGAACCCAGACAGGGAAGAGGGCTGCTCTCTATTCTCTGAGATGGTTGTATTTTTACCCAGCTATCTCAATCTCCCCTTTAATTAAACAGATCTTCCGATGCTCACTTCCTTTGAAGGGAGAGAGATGGCTGTCTATGTGGGAAAGAACTCAGTTCAGGCTCTTTTATTTTCCTGATCATTTGTGAACTTCAGCACGGACACAATTGGAATGAATATATAGTTTCGCCTCCTGTCTATGTCATCAACCATTTTGTTCACATGGTGTTTTCCCTGCTCTTTTGTTCTGCTGGATTTTACATATCCTTCAAAACATAGCTCCGGGGGTGCTTCCTTTGAGATGCCTCTCCCTCTGTGGAACTGCTCTCCCAATTCCCAAGGCTGAGCTGGCATGTCTTCTCTGTGCTTCTCACTGGCTTCTGTATGCCTCCACTGCAGGCAAGGTGGCAATGTCCAGTTTATCCATCTTGTCCTGGAGGTGATTCCTAGCAGCACCCCCTTCCTCTTCTCAGTTTACAGAATAAATTATATGGTCACCTTGACCATATAGTCGATCCCAGTGTAACTGATGGCTAAGTTTTCCAAACTCTAAACAGACTGTGTTGTGGGCTCTTTAAGGGCCCTTACTGTTTTGTATTCATCTGTGTATTAGTGCTGAGGGCAGCCCCCACTGCTGAATAAAGATATCACAAATTAGTGGATAACACGAGTACCTTCCCTACAGACAGGGAGCAGGAATGTCAATCGTTACTCAACTAATAGCCAAGTCCTGAAAGTGGCAACATCACACATATTAAATAAAAATCTCCTTTGATCTTCTAAATTTACCACTTAGAGATTAATTTGGAACTAATGGTACAGGAGCAAAGAATTACCTGAGATCTTAGCTGTTTGCCCGAGGGTAGATTAACTAAAACCCACTGAGCTTCCATACCCATAGGGTAGTTGTGAAGTAACAGCTGTTTAGATGGTAGCCTTAGGATGAAGGGGAAGATAACAAAATCCAGCTCTTTGGGTGAGAGGGGGTAACCGAAGGCAGACAGACAAGGGAGCAGCATTTTGAACAGTATGAAAAAAAATAGACTCTCCTGTGATAAGAGAGAGAGGAGCCAAGACATGTGGTTGAATAGGGAAGGGACGGAGACTGAAACTTTGGCAAAGGTATCATTCTTCTTCATCTAAGAGCTTGTAATAAGGGGAAGCACCATCTAACAGATTTGCTGAATAGTAACAGAGTTCCTAGACACATCTTTACAAAGCAAGAGTGTGGTGACTAGTAGTAGCAGGGGCAGAAATGCCAAGTGGTTCTTGCTCTGACAGAATTATTTTGGTTACTGGCAAAAGTTTTGATTCTGCTTCTAAGCGCTGTCATGGAATTGCTCAATGTTTTACAGAAGGCAAAAGTGGCCTCCTGGGAGCATTTTTTGAGCCTTTCAATTTCTTTAAGCTACTTACGAATTCAGGATGAGGTGAGTGTAAGATTGCATGTAAAATTTTGCTTAAAAAAACGAAAGTATAATTTATATTTATTGTAATTCACTTTTGGTATGCAGTTCGGTGAGTTTTAACAAATCAATGTGGACATGTAACCACTGTCACAGTCAAGACCTAGAATAATTCCCTCACCCCTGAAAGTTCTCCCATGTGCCTAAACAGTCAACCTCTCCATCCACTCTGGCAACAGTGATCACTGTTTTTTGTCTCTAAAGCCGTGCTTTTTTCAGCAATGTCATATAAATGGATTCATACAGCACATCATGCTCATTGCGCTTGAAAGCCAGTTTCTAAATATATGTAAAATGTATGCTAAGAATTGGTTAATACATTTTAAAAGCATTGTGTGGATTATGGCTATTAATATTTGGAAAAAAAAACCCTTTACTATTTTTCTTTAAAAAGCATTTAAACTTCTATAATATTAAATGCTGCCTAGAACATATGAAACAATTTTAATGTGTTTAATTAGAAGTAATGGGCCATTCTTTGACTTTTTTGAATTGAGGCTATTGCAATAAAATATTTACTACTGTAAGTAATAGCATTCAACTGAAATCCCTATTTTTAAAAATAATTGGTTAATGCATTTTAAGTACCACTAAGTGATACAGAAAAGCTAACCATTCTTTAAAATATGCCAACTGGCTATTTCTTCTTGAATACCATGCCTGCTCGCATTCTCTAGAGTCTTTTCCAATTTTACTTTGCTTAAGGAGAAAAAACATTCTATTTTCACTCCAGTCTTTTTTGAAAATACGTGGATTATAAGCCAATGAATGAATGAATAAAAGAACAGTAAAACACCAACACTTGGTGTAATACCACTGAACACTCAAAGGGGCAGGGCATTTCTGTTTATTCAGAAACCACTGTTTCCTGCAGGGAGAAAAAGCACAGTTACTTTTCTCAGTACCGGATGATACAGATACAAAACAAAACAACAAAATAGCAAACAACAACAACTTTGCCCAGTCCCGATGCTAGTAATTTCAAAGGTTAGAATATTTGCATACTAGACTTATGCTGACTTTTACTTAATAAATCGATTCTTTTGTCTATCTATCTATCTATCTATCTATCTATCTATCTATCTATCATCTATCTATCTATCTATCTATCTATCTATCTATCTATCTATTACATATAACTTGTTGTCAAGTTGTTTTCCATACAACACCCTGTGTTCAACCCAACAGGTGCCCTCCTCAATGCCCATCACCCACTTTCCCTCTCCCCCATGCCCGATCGACTCTCAGTTTGTTCTCAGTATTTAAGAGTCTCTTATAGTTTGCCTTCCTCCCCCTTTTTAACTATTTTTTCCCTTGCCCTCCCCCATGGTCTTCTGTTAAGTTTCTCAGGCTCCGCATACAAGTGAAAACATACGGTATCTGTCTTACTCCGCCTGACTTAATAAATTGATTCTTTATAAATTATGACTGTTAGTCATTTAACAAAGACTGTGAAAACAGGATTCTCTACTCATAGCGTAAATTTCCATCAGCTTCAGAAGTAAGGGGTTGATGCTCTACCATGTAATGTTATGTACGTTTCAAGACCATTCTATCTAAGGCCATGGTTTCACAGCTACCATGTCATGCTCAGAACACCTAAATTTCTATCTATAGCTCAAGGTTTTCTCCTGAATTCCAGGTTCATTTAGTCAACTTCTGTATGCTCATATACCCAGTTGGGTTTCCAACAAGCAATTCAAACACAAACAATCTAAATAGCACTTGGATTTGCACTGACTTCTGCTCTTTCTGTAATGTTCTCTCTCTCACTGAATAGGTCTACCATGGTCTGTGATGTCTAAGCTGGAAATTTAGGGTTCATTCTTGCCTCTCAAGTTTTTGTCAAATCATTAATTTCATCAACAACTCCTATGTCCTGTGGATTTAACCCCTTCTCATACTCAATGCTTCTCTCCATTCTCATTGCCATTTCTTCAGTTCAGGCTAGAATAGTCTCATGTTCAGACTGGTGAATTACTACTAAGGGAGGTTCTTCCCTCAAGTCTTTCTGCCACTCCAATCCATGTTCTGTTGCCACCATTGTGCTTTTTTAAAGAAAATAATCAAAATTAAATTTGATCTTTTAATTCTGCTACTTTGATATTACTCTGTTGTTTCTCAGTGCCTATGGAATAAAGCCCAAACTTCTTGATTTAGCTTACCATCATTCTCAGTAAGATTCCTGCTCACCTCGATAGCCCTATTCTGTCTGCATTCCCCCTTGCCAGACACTTCACACTTGAAGTAAACTGAAGCTACTCAGGTATTTATGCCTTCCTCTGCCTGAAGCATTCTTCTTCAGTGAACTCTAGTCATCTTTCAAGTCTTGCTGTACATATTACATTCTCCAGAAGTCTGCTCAGATCCCTAACTTGGAGATGGAGCCTTCTCTGGTAATCACAGAACATACTGTACTTTACCAATTGAGTTTTACTGCACTTGTATGTTTACCCTGAAAAGCTACCAACAAGAGGATGGACTTCTCTGACAAAAATTAAATATCTAGTTCCTAGCACAGAGTAGGTGCTCAAAATATTTTCCAATGACTGAATGACCACTTGATTTTAAGACCTTAAGAATCACTATTTACATTGTAAGCTCTTGTAATCTATTCAGAACAGCTTTTCTAAGACCTCTGCTGGGAAGTAATTCCTTTAGTACCTTAGTTTGAGATGCTCTCTCGACCTCAAAGCAATAACCCTGATTTCTTCAAAGCGATTCTGTAATTTAGTTGTCTCAGTGACTTAGATTCTCATTACTATGCCTGATGCGTTAATTACAAAGCTGTTATTGTGCTGATATAAAACCTTACAAACCAGGTAGAAGATAATTATTCATTGTGTGATTGTGTGATTTACACAGTAGACATATTTATTAATTTTTGCGATTTTTAAGACATATTTAATCCTTAATTTCTTTTCCTGATTTAGACTTTATTTTTTTACATTTATTTTTCTTTATTTGGGCTTTAAATAATAAAGTATATGTATATACTGGCTTAATCAAAAGTGTATTTGCCACCAGCATTTCCTACTCTAGGCTGGAGAAAGCTTTCCTATTTATAAGTTCCTCATGCAGTGACAAACCCAAGTTCATATACAAAAGATAAAGAAAAAGGAAAAGAAAAAAACCTAAAAAACGAATGGATTTACAATCCTGCCATAAATACCCTATCAAAAATTTTGTCTTCTATTTTCAAATGTGTCATTTGTTCCCCCAAATGAGATTTGAATCTCGACGTTTTAAGTCAGAACAGCCAATGATTCAACAACCACAATAAATCTATCATTTAAAGTGCTTCCTCAATTTGGCTTAAGGCTGTGACCAAGTCAAGAGGGACAGACATTGGGCTTTTGCTGCCAAGTGATGGCTGAAGCCCACTCTGATTTCACATGAACTTGGAGAAGATTCAAAAGTGTAACTTGTTCAATAATTGCTTCTAGCAGCGTTTCCCCTAAGCATCAAGGCTCCGACTCATCAGTACTTTTGCTGTCCAAAGAGATAAAAGCAAAATCCAAATAATCAGACCCGGTAGTATGTACTGAATGTTTGAGTCTCCCCAAAATTCATGTGTTAAATCCTAATCCCCAATGTGATGGTATTAAGAGGCTGGGCCTTTGGGAGGTGATTAGGTCATGAGCAGGGAGCCCTCCTGGATGAGATTAATGCCCTTATGAGACCCCAGAGGGCTCTCTTGCTCTCTGTCTGTCATGTGAGGATGTAAGGAGAAGACTGCCATCTGAAACCGAGAAGAAGCCCCTTATCAGAACTTGACCAAGCTGGCACCCTGATCTTGGATGACCACACCCAGAGCTGTGAGAAATACATTCCTGTTGTTTATAAGCCATCTGGTTTATGGTATTGTGTTATAAAAGCTCAAACTAAGATACTTGGGAGGGACTGCAACACTATGGACCCTCTTCATAAACACGTTTCCTCTTCTTAACCCTATTTTTACATCTAAAAGTTTTCTTATTCATAAAAGAGATGTTACAAATACTTATAACAAAGTGGAGGGTCAGTAGTCCTGAAATGGATAGAAGTAACACTGATGAACATGATACATTGTTAGAGTAAATCGTTTTCCTCTTTCTACTTAAAACATAATGCCAGTTTGAAAAAACCCAGACAAACAAACAAACAAAAAAACGTAATCCCAAATTCTCATTGGATACAGGCCTGCCAAAAGAAAAAAAAAATCCATATTCCCCAATCTCCCTTGCATTTCAGTTTGGTCAGCTAACTAATTTCTGCCCAATAAGGCCTAAAGGAAATAACCGTATGGAACTTCTGAGACGTTCCTAAGAAGAGGAAGAAGTGTACCCTGATTTCTACCTGCCTCCTTCCTGTCACTGGGAGATGACATTGAGGAGCTAAAGTCATGGCAACCATCTTGGTTCAGGATGTGAAGACAGTAAAGCAAGATAAAAGAGGTCTGTGTTTTGGACAACTGTGGATTCCAGATAGTCCCAACTGCCTACATTGAGAGACATCAACCAGCCAACGAATCACCCAACCAAAAGGCTTCT